>NC_136926.1:44316388-44960673 GCF_949752795.1 Hyperoodon ampullatus
ATGTCATTCAGATGTCTTTACAAGGCAAACAAAGCTCTATCAATTGAACAACCAAACCCCTGTTCAAATTAATCAGTAGGAACTTGATAAATTCCACTGATGTAGAAAATTAGCACTTTGCATGTTTCCCAGATTTTGATTTCATTTGGGCGTCTGGTCATGAATTATAACCACTCTTCTTGGACTCGAGCTATTTCACTTGAAATCCATTATTTCTAGCAGAATTATGAGTCTTGTTAGGGAAATGCCAGCTATTTCCATTTTGAGCATCTGCACTGCAGTTCTATTATTAACATGGAGCTCATTTAAAAAAGAGGAAGAATTAGATTTGTGTCTTTGGGGCAGTGGAGGAGGGGTGGGTGGTAGTGACTGGAACATTAGTGAAACAAACAAGCACACAGGGCTGCTTCCCACTGACACAGCTGTCATGTAAATATCTGTCCCTGCTGTATAGCTAAGGGATCCTGGGCTTAAAGACCTTGTAGCCATATGTAAACAATACTGGGCTGATGACAGGTTTACAGCATTGGAGACAACGTGTGCAGCTGTTTCATCCTCCTTCCTATAGTGAGATACAAATGTTCAGGACGCAAATCACAGATGCTTAGAACTGCCTTCTAGAAGCTTACAGGGCTAGTCCTGCTTTTGTGATATGCTTCACATCACTGCCTTACAGGTCAGCCTGTACAGCCCAAGATGTGAACGCTTCCTTGAAGGTTCCCTGTTGCGTCTCTCCCTCCCTCTCTTTTTCTCTCCTCCAGCTTCAGCCCACTGTAGCCCTTGAGGAGCAGTTAGCAAAGTATCTCAGTGCCCAGCCCCCAACCCAGCAGGGTGCATCTGATCAGAGGGCTCACCAGATCAAAAGATCTAAGAGGCTAACGCCCAGATAAGACATTTATTCTGTCCCCTGATTCTTGCACTTTTCTCCACAGCAATCTTTCCAGGATTCAGCCCAGGCTCCTTACAAGGAATCAAAAGGGAAACAAAATATTATTTCAGCCAAGGTTCACTTAGTAAAAGTGCAAGCTCCTGTGGCCGTGACTTCGAAAACCATGACTCTGAATATGTCAATTTGGAAGGAAAAAACTTTGCTTTCTCTTTCAGCTCTTGGAATTAAAACTGAGGTGACTATGCATATTTTTTCAGACCAATAAACCCTTCATTTTGACTTCTGGATACTTATCCATATTCTTCTGGTAAGCATAGTATTTCACAATCTGAATTACACAGAACCCAAAATTATTTTATGTTTTCTTGTCACATTATGTGTTTATGGACACAAGGCTGATTTTTAAACATTTTTCCCTTTTGTTTGAGCCATATCCTTAAGAAGCAGTATATAGCACATTCAGATTTTTGGGCTCTGCTATTAGACTAAATCAATTTAAATCCATGCATACCCACTTATTAAATTTGTGATTCTGGACAAGTCACTTAAGCTATCTAAGCTTAAAATTCCTTACTGTAAAATGGGGATAGTAATAGTACCTATCTCTTACGGTTGCTTTGAGGATTAACTGGACAATCCATAACAAGTCTTTAGTTTAATTTCTGGCACATAAGACACACCGATTTAAATATGAGCCATGATTATGATTCTCATATTTGAAGAACACTGGTGTAAATTAGGGCCTCTTACCAAAAGAAAAATATAAGCTTACCAAACCCACACATAAATAGCTTCTCAACTTCTAACCATGTAACTGCCAGAGATTTACCCCCAAATGGAGTGTCCCCTTGAAAACCACCACCTATTCTGGATCCAGGATACTATATATCACCTAAGGGAACTTCCCCTTCCCTCCCATAAATCTGTACTCACTACCCTGTTCTTTCTGAAAAATAATGGTACAAGAATAGGAATAAAATCAACCCAGAACTTGGAGAGTCCCTACTTTTATGAGAATGGAGTAGAAAGCTTTAACTGATGGGCCAAACATTTTAGTTAGTAGTATGAGTTCACATGCTCAGCTACACATGGGGTTGAAAAAGCTTTTGTAGATAGGAATGGGAATTTAAATGCTCAGAGTGTTCTTCCTTTGGAAAAGGTAGTCTGGGTTCCAACTATTGACACAAAAGTCAACCTTTTTGGGTATACTAACGTAAATGGTATTATGTTTTAAATTTCAAATTCCAATTGTTCATTGTTGGCATATAGGAAATGACTGACGTTTGAATATTAATTTTGTATCCTACAAACTTTCTATAATCACTTATTAGTTCCAAGTCTATTATTGTTGTTGTTGTTAATTCTTTGGGATTTTCTATATATGTGAATGCATTTTTCCTGTCCATATTCACTGTCTAGCCTCTGTGAAGAAATGTCTGCATTTGTTAAGCCCAATATTCTCCATATTGTACACTATGTACGACAGAATTAAGATTAATAAATTGTGGGCTTCCCTGGTGGCGCAGTGGTTAAGAGTCTGCCTGCCGATGCAGGGGACACGGGTTCGTGCCCCAGTCCGGGAGGATCCCATTTGCTGCAGAGCGGCTGGGCCCATGAGCCGTGGCTGCTGAGCCTGCGCGTCCGGAGCCTGTGCTCCGCAACGGGAGAGGCCACAACAGTGAGAGGCCCGCGTACCACACACACACACAAAAAAAAAGGTTAATAAATTGATAATATTTTCTTTGGGTGTATTGGGTCCAGGAGAAAGCAACAATTTGTTAAAAGTACATCTTTAGCATCTTTCTAATAATTTCTAATATCCCATAATGATGATATGAAAGCCATCTTTGACCCTTGATCAGGAAACTGCCACTAAGTGTTGTTTTGTTTTCATTGCATTTATTTTTATGGTTATCATACATTTATGGCAATGGTATTAATTTTCCACTTACAGTGCTGATTTTAATTTTACATTTTAAATTAGTGTCTTTAGGTATAAATAGTAAATGGATACAAAGAAAAATATATAAAGTAATTAATCAATCATGGAGATTTATATGACTTGGCAAACATCCTGAAGGTGGTATAGTGGAACTAACAATAAATGTTCCAGGATAAACTAGTCAGACCCATAAATCAAATTGCAGAGGTAAGTTAGTTATTAGTGGCACTGATCAGTTTTTAACTGTCATGACCCCAGGCAAAATTATTAAGTGGACAACGACTGGTGGTCAATAAACTCTAATCACTTTTAGGCTGTGTAATCTTTGTGGCTAGCATAAATGCTTGGCTTAGAGTAGGATTCAAAGAACATTTGTGGCACAAATGAGTGGATGAATGAATTCTGCATCCTCATCGTCTACTTGATATCACTTCCACAAACCCTGAAATCTCTTCTCTATCTACCAAGTGACTACGTCCCTGGCTCTGTCCTTTGGCTATCACAGTCCTTCTGAAAAACCTCAACTGCTTCCTGTAGTTCAAAATTACCTCACACTCCTCCCACAGCTAAAGCTCCCTACCAATTCGGGCTTGATATTAAAAGGATGAAGTTGTAAAATCATCCATACTGAGTTATACTAGGACCAATAATGTCTAATTGTCTCAGGATGGGCTGGATTTTAATAGAGGCCTTTATGAATCCCAAATAATGTCTACTTGATAAAGTGCATTACTGAAAATCATCTTAAGACAAGAAACCAGGGAGGAGCTTCAAGATGGCGGAAGAGTAAGACGTGGAGATCACCTTCCTCCCCACAAATACATCAGAAATACATGAACATGTGGAACAACTCCTACAGAACACCTACTGAACGCTGGCAGAAGACCTCAGACCTCCCAAAAGGCAACAAACTCCCTATGTACCTGGGTAGGGCAAAATAAAAAAGAAAAAACACAGACAAAAGAATAGGGACGGGACCTGCACCAGTGGGAGGGAGCTGTGAAGGAGGAAAGGTTTCCACACAGTAGAAGCCCCTTTGTGGGCGGAGACTGCGGGTGGTGGAGGGGGAAGCTTCGGAGCCGCGGAGGAGAGTGCAACCACCGGGGTGCGGAGGGCAAAGTGGAGAGATTCCCGTACAGAGGATCGGTGCTGACCAGCACTCACCAGCCCGAGAGGCTTGTCTGCTCGCCCGCCGGGGCGGGCGGGGGCTGGGAGCTGAGGATCAGGCTTCGGAGGTCGGATCGCAGGGAGAGGACTGGCGGCGTGAACACAGCCTGCAGGGGATCAGTGCACCACGGCTAGCCGGGAGGGAGTCCAGGAAAAGGTCTGGAGCTGCCGAAGAGGCAAGAGACTTTTTCTTGTCTCTGTTTCGCGGTGCACAGGGAGAGGGGATTAAGAGCATGACCTAAACAAGCTCCAGACACTAGAACGAGCCTGGGCTATCAGCGCAGACCCCAGAAACGGGCATGAGATGCTAAGGCTGCAGCTGCCACCACCAAGAAGCCTGTGTGCAAGCACAGGTCACTACCCACACCTCCCCTCCCGGTAGCCTGTGCAGCCCGCCACTGCCAGGGTCCCGGAATCCAAGGACAACTTCCCTGGGAGAACTCCCGGTGCGCCTCAGGTTGGTGCAAAGTCACGCCGGCCTCTGCCACCACAGGCTCGCCCCGCATCCGTACCCCTCCCTCCCCACCCCACCCCTGGCCTCAGTGAGCCAGAGCCCCCAAATCAGCCACTCCTTTAACCCTGTCCTGTCTGAGCAGGGAACAGGCATCAGAGGGTGACCTACATGCAGAGGCGGGACCAAATCCAAAGCTGAACCCCAGGAGCTGTGCGAACAAAGAAGAGAAAGGGGAATCTCTCCCAGCAGCCTCAGGAGCAGCGAATTAAATCTCCACATCAACCTGATGTACCCTGCATCTGTGGCATACCTGAATAGACAACGAATCATCCCAAAATTGAGGCGGTGGACATTGGGAGCAATGATGTTTATATATTTTTCCCTTTTTCTCTTTTTGTGACTGTGTACGTGTATGCCTCTGTGTGTGACTTTGTCTGTATAGCTTTGCTTTTACCATTTGTCCTAGGGTTCTGTCTGTCCATTTTTTTTTAGTATAGTTTTTAGCACTTGTTATTATTGGTGGATTTGTTTTATTTAAAATTTTTAAATTTTTTTATTTTTAATAATTATTTTTAATTTTAATAACTTTCTATTTTATTTTATTATTATTTTTTCTTTTTTTCTCCCTTTTATTCTGAGCTGAGTGGATGACAGGGTATTGGTGCTCTGGCCGGGTGTCAGGCCTGTGCCTCTGAGGTGGGAGAGCAGAGTTCAGGACATTGGTGCACTAGAGACCTCCCAGCTCCACGTAATATCAAATGGCGAAAATCGCCCAGAGATTTCCATCTCAACACCAAGACCCAGCCTCACTCAACAACCAGCAAGCTACAGTGCTGAACACCCTATGCCAAGAAACTAGCAAGACAGGAACACAACCCCAACCATTAGCAGAGAGGCTGCCTAAAATCATAATAAGGTCACAGACAGCCCAAAACACACTACCAGACGTGGACCTGCCCACCAGAAAGACAAGATCCAGCCTCATCCACCAGAACACAGGCACTAGTCCTCTCCACAATGAA
Organism: Hyperoodon ampullatus; assembly: GCF_949752795.1. Classification (NCBI taxonomy): domain Eukaryota; kingdom Metazoa; phylum Chordata; class Mammalia; order Artiodactyla; family Ziphiidae; genus Hyperoodon; species Hyperoodon ampullatus. The sequence continues at coordinate 44,321,863 of NC_136926.1, forward strand.
GCCTACACAACCCACTGAACCAATCTTAGCCACTGGGGGCACACACCAAAAACAATGGGAACTACGAACCTGCAGCCTGTGAAAAGGAGACCCCAAACACAGTAAGTTAAAAATGAGAAGAGAGAGAAACACACAGCAGATGAAGGAGCAAGGTAAAAACCCATCAGACCAAACGAAGAGGAAACAGGCAGTCTACCTAAAAAAGAATTCAGAATAATGATTGTAAAGATGATCCAAAACCTTGGAAATAGAATGGAGAAAATACAAGAAACGTTTAACAAGGACCTAGAAGAACTAAAGAGCAAACAATAATGAACAACACAATAAATGAAATTAAAAATTCCCTAGAAGGAATCAATAGCAGAATAACAGAGGCAGAAAAACAGATAAGTGATATGGAAGATAAAATAGGGGAAATAACTACTGCAGAGCAGAATAAAGAAAAAAGAATGAAAAGAATTGAGGACAGTCTCAAAGACCTCTGGGATAACGTTAAATGCAACAACATTTGAATTATAGGGTTCCCAGAAGAAGAAAAGAAAAAGAAAGGGACTGAGAAAATATTTGAAGAGATTATAGTTGAAAAGTTCCCTAATATCTGAAAGGAAATAGTTAATCAAGTCCAGGAAGCGCAGAGAATCCCATACAGGATATATCTGAGGAGAAACACACCAAGACATATACTAATCAAACTATCAAAAATTAAATACAAAGAAAACATATTAAAAGCAGCAAGGGAAAAACAACAAATAACACACAAGGGAATCCCCATAAGGTTAACAGCTGATCTTTCACCAGAAACTCTGCAAGCCAGAAGGGAGTGGCAGGACATATCTAAAGTGATGAAGGAGAAAAACCTACAACCAAGATTACTCTACCCAGCAAGGATCTCATTCAGATTTGATGGAGAAATTAAAACCTTTACAGACAAGCAAAAGCTGAGAGAGTTCAGCACCACCAAACCAGCTTTACAACAAATGCTAAAGGAACTTCTCTAGGCAGGAAACACAAGAGAAGGAAAAGACCTGCAATAACAAACCCAAAACAATTAAGAAAACGGTAATAGAAACATACATATTGATAATTACCTTAAATGTGAATGGATTAAATGCTCTAACCAAAAGACACAGGCTCGCTGAATGGATACAAAAACAAGACCCGTATATGTTCTGTCTACAAGAGACCCACTTCAGACCTAGGGACACATACAGACTGAAAGTAAAGGGATGGAAAAAGATATTCCATGCAAATGGAAATTAAAAGAAAGCTGGAGTAGCAATTCTCATATCAGAAAAAATAGACTTTAAAACAAAGACTATTACAAGAGACAAAGAAGGACACTACATAATGATCGGGGATCAATCCAAGAAGAACATAAAATTGTAAATATTTATGCACCCAACATAAGAGCACCTCACTACATAAGGCAAATACTAACAGCCATAAAAGAGGAAATTGACAGTAACACAATCATAGTAGGGGGCATTAACACCCCACTTTCACCAATGGACAGATCATCCAAAATGAAAATAAATAAGGAAACACAAGCTTTAAATGATACATTAAAGAAGATGGACTTATCTGATATTTATAGGACAGTCCATCCAAAAAGAAAAGAATACACTTTCTTTTCAAGTGCTCATGGAACATTCTCCAGGATAGATCATATCTTGCATAACAAATCAAGCCTTGGTAAATATAAGAAAATTGAAATTGTATCAAGTATCTTTTCCGACCACAATGCTATGAGACTACATATCAATTACAGAAAGAAATCTGTAAAAAAATACAAAAACATGGAGGCTAAACAATACACTACTTAATAACCAAGAGATCACTGAAGAAATCAAAGAGGAAATCAAAAAATATCGAAAAACAAATGACAATGAAAACACGACAACCCAAAACCTATGGGATGCAGCAAAAGCAGTTTTAAGAGGGACGTTTATAGCAATACCATCCTACCTTAAGAAATAAGAAACATCTCAAATAAACAACCTTACACCTAAAGCAATTAGAGAAAGAAGAAGAATGAACCACAAAGTTAGCAGAAGCAAAGAAATCACAAAGATCAGATCAGAAATAAATGAAAAAGAAATCAAGGAAATGACAGCAAAGATCAATAAAACTAAAAGCTGGTTCTTTGAGAAGATAAACTAAATTGATAAACCTTTAGCCAGACTCATCAAGAAAAAAAGGGAGAAGACTCAAATCAATGGAATTAAAAATGAAAAAGGAGAAGTAACAACTGACACTGCAGAAATACAAAGGATCATGAGAGATTACGAAAAGCAACTATATGCCAATAAAATGGACAACCTGGAAGAAATGGATAAATTCTTAGAAAAGCACAAGCTTCCGAGACTGAACCGGGAAGAAATAGAAAATATAGACAGACCAATCACAAGCACTGAAATTGAAACTGTGATTAAAAATCATCCAACAAACAAAAGCCCAGGACCAGATGGCTTCACAGGCGAATTCTATCAAACATTTAGAGAAGAGCTAACACCTATCCTTCTCAAACTCTTCCAAAATATTGCAGAGGGGGGAACACTCCCAGACTCATTCTAGGAGGCCACCATCACCCTGATACCAAAACCAGACAAAGATGTCACAAAGAAAGAAAACTACAGGCCAACATCACTAATGAACATAGATGGAAAAATCCTCAACAAAATACTAGCACACAGAATCCAAGAGCACATTAAAAGGATGATACACCATGATCAAGTTGGGTTTATCCCAGGAATGCAAGGATTCTTCAATATACACAAATCAATCAATGTGATACACCATATTAACAAATTGAAGAATAAAAACCATATGATCATCTCAATAGATGCAGAAAAAGCTTTCGACAAAATTCAACACCGATTTATGATAAAAACCCTCCAGAAAGTAGGCATACAGAGAACTTACCTCAACATAATAAAGGTCATATATGACAAGCTCACAGCCAACATCATCCTCAATAGTGAAAAACTGAAACCATTTACACTAAGATCAGAAACAAAACAAGATTGCCCACTCTCACCACTATTATTCAAGATTGTTTTGGAAGTTTTAGCCACAGAAATCAGAGAAGAAAAATAAATAGAAAGAAGAAAAAGAAGAAAAAGAAAAGATAGGCAGAACATTCTATGACATAAATCACAGCAAGATCCTTTTTGACCCACCTCCTAGAGAAATGGAAATAAAAACAAAAATAAACAAATGGGACCTAATGAAACTTAAAAGCTTTTGCACAGCAAAGGAAACCACAAACTAGACAAAAAGACAACCCTCAGAATGGGAGAAAATATTTGCCAATGAAGCAACTGACAAAGGATTAATCTCCAAAACTTACAAGCAGCTCAATATCAAAAAAGCAAATAACACAATCCAAAAATGGGCAGAAGACCTAAATAGACATTTCTCCAAAGAAGATATACAGATTGCCAACAAACACGTGAAAGAATGCTCAACATCATTAATCATTAGAGAAATGCAAATCAAAACTACAATGAGATTATCATCTCACACCAGTGAGAATGGCTATCATCAAAAATCTACAAAAAATAAATGCTGGAGAGGGTGTGGAGAAAAGGGAACCTTCTTGTGCTGTTGGTGGGAATGTAAACTGATACAGCCACTATGGAGAACAATATAGAGTTTCCTTAAAAAACTAAAAATAGAGCTACCATACAACCCAGCAATCCCACTACTGGGTATGTACCCTGAGAAAACCATAATGCAAAAAGAGTCATGTACCACAATGTTCATTGCAGCTCTATTTACAATAACCAGGACATGGAAGCAACCTATGTGTCCATTGACAGATGAATGGATTAAGAAGATGTGGCACATATATACAATGGAATATTACTCAGCCATAAAAAGAAACGAAATTGAGTTATTTGTAGTGAGGTGGATGGACCTAGAGTCTGTCATACAGAGTGAAGTAAGTCATAACGAGAAAAACAAATACCGTATGTTAACACATATATATGGAATCTAAAAAAAAAAAAAAAAAAAAAAAGGTCATGAAGAACATAGGGGCCGGACGGGAATAAAGACACAGACCTATTAGAGAATGGACTTGAGGACATGGTCGGGGGGAAAGGTAAGCTGGGGCCAAAGTGAGAGAGTGGCATGGACATATATACACTACCAAATGTAAAACCGATAGCTAACGGGAAGCAGCTGCATAGCACAGGGAGATGAGCTCGGTGCTTTGTGACCACCTAGAAGGGTGGGATAGGGAGGGTGGGAGGGAGGGAGATGTAAGAGGGAGGAGATATGGGGATATATGTATATGTATAACTGATTCATCTTGTTATAAGGCAGAAATTGACACACCACTGTAAAGCAATTATGCTCCAATCAAGATGTAAAAAAAAAAACAACAACAAGAAACCTAAGTATGTTTTTCACATGCTGCACTCTGGCAGAAAAGAGGAACAACATCATTCATTTATCCTCCTACTTTTTGGTCACTGTCAGCGTCCAGGAGGAGCGGGAGTGTTGCACAAAATCTTCTTACCTCTGGCTGGATGTGTTTCAGGAGCAAACTGGGAGTTGTTTTTTGTTTTGTTTTGTTTTGTTTTTTTGCGGTACACGGGCCTCTCACTGTTGTGGCCTCTCCTGTTGCGGAGCACAGGCTCCGGACGCGCAGGCCCAGCGGCCATGGCTCACGGGCCCAGCCGCTCCGCAGCATGTGGGATCCTCCCGGACTGGGGCACGAACCCGTGTCCCCTGTAACGGCAGGCGCACTCTCAACCACTGCGCCACCAGGGAAGCCCAAACTGGGAGCTTTTGAAAATGGCAAATCACAGGGCCTCACTTCCCAGATATTTTCCTTCCATTCTTCATGACCCACTGAGTTTAAATGACCTACCTGGGGTCACGCAGACAGCTGGAGACCATCTGGAACACACTTTCCCAGCTAAAGGGCTCTTTCTGTTATAAAGACTACAGAGATTGAAAACTTCACCAAAGCTTTTGCTAAATGACAGAATTCTTAGTTTTTAAGAAAGGAAGACATGTTTACTAACAAAAGGTATTTTAAAAACAACTTAATATTTTGATGTGTTTTGCTGGAATGATTAATAGGAAAGCATCTCATTCAGAATACATCTATTGTATATTGGTTTAATTGGTTCATCTGTGGAAGAGAACTTTCATGGGTGTGGGGACTTATTTGTTTTACTCACCATTTTTACATAGCATCCAGCTGTCCATAATGTATTCTAATTATTGACTAAAATAATAATTAAATTATTACAAATAGTAAAGACTAACATTTACTGAGCTCTAATTATGCGCCAGTACTATCCTAACCCCATATACATGAGTTATGAGAAACTCGAGAGGTAGATAATACTATTATAAATGAATTAGTGAATGAAGAAATGAATGAATGAGGGGATAATAAACAGATGAATATAAGCAATTCAGTCACTATTGGGATTCATTAATTATTGATTATTGGAAATTCCACCATACCTTCTAAACACACAATAGAATTTTCCTGAGATAAATTGCTAGCAAAAGGCTTCTCAAGTAAGTATCTCTTTGTGATGAAAATACAAGCCAATCTAACAGCTGGGAAAATGAAATGTAGTCTACAAAGCAAAAACTAATATAAGGTTTTTCTCCTACAAGGAGAAATAATTAATAACTCAAGTTATATCATCATGAACTTTCAAAGGCATCCAATTTTGTCAGTTTTGTGTGTCTGAGAGAACTAATGAAGCTAAATATTTTACCTTTTATCTCTGAAAGAAGCATTTACCTTTAGATGAAAAAATCCACTAATAATGCCAAAATCAAGTCACAATATTAGAAATATCCTATTCCAAGAATTGGAGTTTTCAAATATTTCTAATTGTAATGTTGTTCTAATGAAAATGTTCTAAGTTATGTGTCTACCTGAGAGGAAATTGTCAAAATGTATTGTATTCAACTTCACAGTGTGTACAGTTTCGGTTTCACATTTGCTAGATTTATAGCCTCACATTTGTTGTGAAAGAGTGGTTATTTACTGTGTTTTATCTTGTAACTTTAATTTGAAGGTTTCCATATCCTTGCTGATACTGGTAATTTTCAGTACGTGTTAGAAATAATGACTGTGTTTATGACACATTGAATATTTTCATACTCTGCTCTCTCTCTAATGGGGTCACAAAGTATTTAAGCACAAAGAATTTGTAGTCACTCTGCTATCTACAAACAAAACAGAATGCATGGAATTTTAGTATGAAATCCTAATAAATAAGTGTACCTTGTTCTAATGCCACACATATGTAGCAGAGACAATTTGATGGAAATAATTGAGTCTTTCTTAATAGAAGCATTTCTCCGAGAATAAGTTTATATATATTATATAAATATATAACATATATTTATATATATAAAATATATATTTTATATAAAATCAAGGAAGAAATGTTTCCAATTGCTAATTTTTTATGCATGCTTCATCTTATATTCTGTAGTTCAACAGCAATAGACTATAGCCTTGCTAACCTCTGCAGAATGCCATCACACTGCTCTCCCACGGAATGAAATATAGTACAAATCTACCAATCCTGCTATGTCTCTGCTAATGAGATCTACTTGATGAAATGCTTGTTCATCAAAAACCTAAGGACAGAAATAATGGGATACACGGGAAATGAAGTTCCAAAACGTCTCAACACTAACACCGTACAAATCATAGTCAAATCATATTTAATAAACAGCCACATATTCTCAGACCATTTAAACATCATGTAGCCAGGAGTCTTACAGTAAATAAATTCTGTCCACCTCTGTTCTAGGACATAAAATCCAAACAATGGTTTAATTAGATAGTGACTGGGGAACTAGAAGTGACAGCCAGTAAGAGATTTACAGCAGAAGCAAGCATTTTGCTGTCTATCCAATACTGTTACTGTACACAAATTAATGCCAAACCCAAATCAAAGAAATATCCACTTTACTTTGATTTTTTCACATATGCAAACATTTATTTTCAAGAAACAAAAAGGCTTTTTTTTTTTTTTTTTTATCATGATCACTCAAAAAGCACCCAAATTCCCATATGCTTCCAGGGAAATTTGAACCCATCCACCTTCCCTCCATTCTGTAATTATATTGTATTGGAAATTATTCCTTACTACATTCTTCAGGGAAATACGTTATGCCAAAATGATGAAATGATGTTTATTTTGTTTTATCATTTAGTAACTACCTTTAAAGGAAAAGGGAAAATGAGGGGTAGAAAAATAAGTTTATCGAATGTCTTCTAGGTGTTAGATATTTTCATGTTTATTATTTAATTAATTAGGCATGCTAGGCATTATTGTTATGATCACTCCCACTTTAAAGTGAAAGGTGAAAACCTGGAGGTCAAAGAATGACCAGAAGGTTAATGAATGTTCTTACAGTCATGGGCGATAATTCATTTGTTCAAATACATATTTAATGAGTCGCTACTGTGTGTCAGGCATTATTCATAGTGCTAAAGAAGTAGCGGTGACTCACAAAGTTCTGTCCTTATAAAAATAAAATTCTAGTGAAAAGACAGCTAATTACAGATTGCGATAAACAGTGTAAAGCAAATCAAGAAGGTATTGTTGCAACAGAGGGTAACTAAGTGAGGAAGTCGTCATTAGTTGGAAGGACAGGCTAGGCTATTTTGAGGAGGTAATATTTGAACAAAGATAAGGATGTGTAGAAGTCAATCATGTGGAAAGCTCTGGTAATAGTGTTCCAAGATGAACAATAAATGCAGAGCCCAAGTGGCAGGAAGTTGTTTGGTGTATATGAGAAACAGAAAGGTTATCCCTGTGGGAATTAATGAGTTAAGGAGAGATTAGTCAAGTTGAAGATATAGACGATGGTCAGGTCTTACAGGGCCTCGAAGAACATGATAGCATATTTGGATTTTATTATAAATGTATTGAGAAGCCATTGATGGATTTTTGTGTATTTTCAGGTTTTTAAAATATTGCCCAAGTTGGTCTGGAAAACAGATAGCACAACTTCTGCTTTTGGTAGTGACCAACAATGTGTTACAGAAAACCCACCTGCTGAGCACAAGAAAAGAGGGACAAGATGTAAAATTCATCTGCTTGAATACATTAGAGAGATAGCAAAGCATGAGAAATTATAGGAAGAAGGAAATCTAGGTAAATGAGCCAGACATTGGGGCAGCATTTCTGTAAGAAGTTTCTGCTAATTCCAGAAGAAACAACTGGAAGAGTGAGGAGTTGAGCAGAAACGTTTAAATCTTCTGGAGTAGAACAAATACAGGCACACCTCAGAAATACTGGGTTGGCCATAAGATGGGATGGAAAACCTGAACGAACTTTTTGGCCGAGCCAATATTTGCGGGTTTCATTCCAGACCACTGAAATAAAGTGAATATTGCAATAAAGTGCATCACGTGATTTTTTTTCAGTGCACATAAAATGTCATGTTTACATTTACCATAATATAAGAGTTATGCTTACAGTATACTGTAGTCTATTAAGTGGAAAATAGCATTACGTCTAGAAAAAGGTACGTCTTGATTACAAAATACTTCATTGCTAAAAAATGCTAACCATTATCTGAACATTCAGTAAGTCATACACTAACATCAAAAGATCACTGATCACAGATCACCATAACAAATATAATAGTAAAGAAAAGCTTGAAATATTGTGAGAATTACCAAAATGTGACACAGAGACAGGAAGTGAGCAAAATGCTGTTGGAAAAGTGACACGATAGACATTCTCAACATAGGGTTGCCACAAATCTTCAATTTGTGAAAAGTGCAATATCTGCAAGGCACAATAAAGCAAAATGCAATAAAACAAGGTATACCTGTATTGCACTTCAATGTCTGCCAAGGATGGGGAGCTTGAACAAATGTGCAAGAATTTGGATTGAGACTCTGCAGACTACCTCTTATTGGTAAGTATAATGACAGCAGACCAACTGTTGAATTTATAAAGCCTGGCTTCAGATAATCTCAATCCCTATAATTGGATTAAAATGATCTGTGACAGCTAGTGGCCCAGAATGTCTGCTAGTAGCAAATAAAAACCTTCTCTACGTAAAGAAAACATTACTCTAGGATTCAAATTATTTTACAACTTTCCATGTACATGTCCATACCAGACACACAAAAGATTTTTTATTTTGTGTGTACTGTATTAAAACACAGTGTAATAAAAGCTATGAGAAATAACAGATAATAGAACAAGAAGTATTAGGAATCCACATAATGGGGTTATCAAACATAGACTTTTAAAGAAACAATGGATACTACTGAGAACGTGGCAGAGAATTGAAAATCATACAAATAACCGAATGGAAATTCTAGAATTAAAAAATACAGTAACTAAGGCCTCAATGGGTAGAGGAGAGAGTTGGTTTAACAACAGAGTAAATACAAGTAAAAAGAGAATAGATAAAGAGAAAATGTGGTTAAAAGAAACTGTGAAGAATGAAGGAGAAACAAAAGAAAGGAAGATATATGAAAGAAAGCATACAGTTAAAGAATGTATAATAAAAGAATTCTAATTCCAGAAGAAAAAGTGGTAGAAAAGGAGACATAAGCAATATTTGAAGAAATGGTTTTCTAAAACTGATGAAGGGCATCAAGCTAAAGACTTAGGAGACCTTACAAACTCCAAGCAAGATCAAAACAAAGAAAACCAAACCTATGTGAGCACAGAAACACATACAAATATAACAAAAACATTCCCTAAAGGGAACAACAGACATTGCAAAATCAAGGGGGGACTCCCAGGAAGGAGAGAAACTGTTATGGCCTGAATTTTGTCCCCCTCCTTCCAGTTCATACGTTAAAGCCCTAACTCCCAAGGTGACTGTATTTAGAGATAAATCTTTAAGGAGATATGGTTAAATGAGGTCATAAATGTGGAGCTCTAATTTGATAGGATATAGGTGTCCTTTTAGGAAGAGGAAGAAACACCAGAGATTCCCTCTCCACGTGCACACAGAGTAAAGGACATGTGAGGACACAGTGAGAAGGCAGCTGTCTGCAAGTCAGGAGGAGAGGTCTCACCAGAGACCAACCCTGATGGCATCTTGATCTTGAATGTCCAGCTTCCAGGAATGTGGGAAAATAAATTTCTGCTGTTTAAACTAGCCAGCCTGTGATATTTTTGTTATGGCAGCCCAGGCTGACTAATACTCCGACTTCTTTATGGACATTTTAATTGTCTCTGCATGACCAGTAAATCATGCATGTATGTATGGTACAAAGTGTTTCGCAGTTAAAGGCTGATAAATGAGAACTGAGACTGGAGCTCGCACCCACCACAGGAGTGCTTTCTGCACTCTGAATGGTTCTCATCCCCGTTGCCTGACCCTGCCTTCAACACATGTTTGCAAGGTACTTGCTAGAGAGCATGGGGGAGGTTCAAACCTGCTGCCTACCGCAGCCTTCAGCAGGCCTTGGCCCTGCAAGGATGAGTGCAGACCCCACTGGCCTCCTGGGATGGGAGGGTCTCAGCTCTCTTGCTCTGCTCTGTCTTAGGCAAGATGCTGTCAAACTCAACCAAAATTTCCTACACCACAGAGGGCTCAGTGCAGTCCCATGAGAAAGCGTGGGGAGGTGGGTGCTGACCTTCTCTGTGGCCAGGGCTTCTCACTTTTCTAATCGCTCACACCAGCCCACACTTTGTTAGTAAAACTTCACAAATTTGGGGGGATTTCTTATTATTCCTTCCTCCATTCTCTCCAGGATGAAAGCTACCCTGGGAATTCTCTCTTAGGAACTGCCTATCCATCATTTAGCTTTCTTGTTTCTTAGCTTTCCAAAGGGTTAAACAGTACACTATGTGTTTTCTTCTGTTTTGTATTTAGCTATTTCACATTGCACTTAATGTTAGCTTGAGTATGATAAATTTAATAATTTTATATTTATAAAAAAATGACAATTTTGGAGCTTATATTATTTTCCTTACAGAGCAAATATCTCATGTTTCTTCCCTCTGTGTGTAATAAAAGTGAAAGACTAAAAAAGTTTGTATCTAGAAAACTTAGGTGATTTTCATACACATTATACATAATTTTTTAATATAAGCAATTTTTTTTGAGGAAAGAGAAATGAAAATGCATTGCAGTTGCAAAATTACTTTTCATCAGAATGCTTAAATTTGTTTGGTAGAAATGAACTTACTCCGTGACATGCATTTTCGAGCTTTTAATAATTTTTAATCATTTGTATAGGGAATGTATCATTATAAAGCTACCCAAGGACACCAGAAGTTTCATTAATGGAAGACACTGAGGCAAGAAGGAGGAAAATTACTCTTCCTGGTTAAATAAGAAAAATTATGTCAATGCTGCTTTCAGGAAGACATGGTCCAAACATGATTCTCATGCCACAGTATTGGGTTTGCTTGTTTATTTTGATGATATGGCCAGAAACCCAATGCTGAAACTTGGGGAAAATCCTAAACACATAATCTAGGAAGGTGATCACGGCCAAACGCATAATCTAGGAAGGTTAGCATATTACTGGACCAACAAGTGCAGGGCCCATGATTTTTAATATTTTGTTTTCAGATAGAGTAGAAGGCAAGTGTATGTGTTCAAGATCCTACTTGTTTTGCTCACTGTTGTACACCTAATGCTTATCACAATCCCTAGGATCTAGTAGTATCTCAAGTGACTGAAATATAATGACAACATAAATATATCAATTTCTCACTCTGAAGTTTTAATCAGCTTTTCTTTATATCTATGTTATTGACCCTGGCCTGAAATGCTATTCTATTACTATGAGGATCTGAAGAATTAAAGTTGAGAAAACAAAAAGTGGAAAACTATAGGGGAGTTATAGGGGACTTTAGTTCACACTTTAATGATGGGTATGTTTGTGTAGATGTTAAGGCCCATTGAGTTGATGTGACTTGCTCAAAGTAACACAGATGGATAACAGCAGAGCTAAGATGAGAGCCTACTTAGACACACAATTCTGTGTTCTTTACACCAATACTAGATAAGAAAGTAGGTTTTGGAATTAGATATGAATTCAAATCCTGGCTTTGCCACTTACTAGCTGTATGACTTTCAAGCAAGTTACTGATGGTTCCTGAACCTCAGTGTCCTTATTTGTCAAATGGGGATAATAATAGTATCTACTACCTCTTTGGATTATTGGGAGGATTAAAAAAGGACATATGTAAAGCTCTCAGTATCAAGCTTTCACGTAGCGCCTAATCAGTTACCATAGTAGTAGTCATTGATGTTACTGCTATGTACACTCTTCACCCAGACATGGACAATGAGTTTGCTTCTTTGTCTAAAGGAAAAAATATAGCTGATTAAATTCCCACAAGGCAATTAATCAGAAATCTTGGTGCAAGATTATCACAGTGAAATTTGCGCCCTGTTTGGAGATTAAGGAAAGCTTTGTGGTAGCTATCAAAAGAATACTTTCTTTCCTTAAGAGATTCAAAGTTCCATTCTTTTCAGGCCTAACTAATGTAGGTAGTGATGCAAGATAGGTAACATTTCCCATGTCCTATATGAAAACAAACACCAGTTGTACACTTAGCTCACACAGTTTAAGTTGTTCTCTTTATTTTGTGTGAGGGATTTCTGAAACAAACAACAAAAAAATCCCAGATGTTTTTTGCAAAAGATTTTGAAACTGCGACGGTGTAAACTCAATAGCTCTTGAATAAAAATGAGAACCAGATTAAATTAATGTATAGCATTGTTACGTACTAAAATATATTCCATTTGTTTTTGTCAATAAATCATAGGTACATAAATCTTCTTAACAGGCACTTAGAGAATCCCTGTATTTACATAATCTCCTCTGTGTATTTGCGAGTTAATTTAAAAGAAAGTGAGGTCCTATTTGGAGTTGAAGATATAGGACTGATTAAGAGAAAGGTGATAATTGGAGCCAAAGGAATGAATGAAATTACTCCAGGAGAGCAAAGAGCTCAGGCTGATCCTTAAAGAAACCCTTATTATGGGGATCAGCAGAAGCAAAAAGAACTGTAAAAGGAGAGACAGCAAGAACAACTTTAAAGGAAAAGGAGAAAGAGGTGAGAGATTCATTTTTGAGACAAGGAAGATTTTCTAGAAGGAAGTGGATAACCAGTAGTGTCAAATACTGCAGCACGAATACCTATAAAATTTTTGTGCACAAGGTGCTTACGAATAAGAAGGAAAGTTCGTAGACACATTAGTCTTGAAACTGCATTTGCAGAGGAAGAATATCATTTTCATTGGTGTTGCATTATGTTGGGTACAGGCTGAACAAGGTGAGGGGGTTGGCAGCAGATGTCATGGGTGGAGAGGCTAAAGGCCTTGAAGCCATATTTGATGCCAAATTTATGCAATGGAAAGGCTGAGTTTTATGTAAAATAAGAAGGGGTTATCATCTATTTCAATAAAGTGGCCCTTGGTGACCTTTTCAATGAGCGAAGAGTCAAAGAATTATATACGGTGATGAAATAGAAAGTTTGTCAGGAAAGTTGTCAGTAAAGAAGAATGTCGGGGCTTCCCTGGTGGCGCAGTGGTTGAGAGTCCACCTGCCGATGCAGGGGACACGGGTTCGTGCCCGGGTCCGGGAAGATCCCACATGCCGTGGAGCGGCTGGGCCCGTGAGCCATGGCCGCTGAGCCTGCGCGTCCGGAGCCTGTGCTCTGCAGCGGGAGAGGCCACAACAGTGAGAGGCCCGCGTACCGCAAAAAAAAAAAAGAATGTTGGAGTGGAAACTTGATGGAGGAGAAAGAAGAGGAGAGGGACAGAAGAGAGTGAGCGGGACTCATGACATGGGAAGTCAGAGAGGATGGATTATAAGTGGTGGAGATCCACATTAGTTGTCACTGATTGTATCACTGAAGTAGGAGGAAAAGTCAGCTGAGCATGCGTGCTATGAACCATGATCATGCATTTGAAACAAAAGGAAAATGTTTGAATTATCTGCTGTACAGAATAAGCTAGGGAGTTAAGTAAGGGTGAAGAAAAGGAATGATGAACAGACCAAAGGCCTGGCTGAGGCTGAGTAATAACTACAAATGACATTGCACCAAATTAAGTGGTATGATTTTAACAAATGACCCAATAAGGTAGAGTCTATTATACTGAGCAATAAGACCTCAAAATGGATCATTGGGTTGGAAGTTAATCTTTGAAAGTACGTGTGAAGTTCCTTTCATAACTTTAAATGCTGTCTCCAGACAATGTTTAAACAGGGAGAGCTTAGAGAGAGATAAAAATATTTTTAACATTCAGTCAAAAAAACTATACTTTGTTTTCACAGAAGAAAAGATTATGGCTTCTTTTTTTTTTTTTTTTTTTTTTTTTTTGCGCTATGCGGGCCTCTCACTATTGTGGTCTCTCCCGTTGCGGAGCACAGGCTCCGGATGCGCAGGCTCAGCAGCCATGGCTCACGGGCCCAGCCGCTCCGCGGCATGTGGGATCTTCTCGGACCGGGGCAGGAACCCGTGTCCCCTGCATCGGCAGGCGGACTCTCAACCACTGTGCCACCAGGGAAGCCCTATGGCTTCTTTTTTAATTCAACCAACTTGTAGGTAGAGATTTCCACATGTGATGTACAAAGAGACAATTTAGTATCTTTATCAATTAACTTGCTGGATATTTACAAACCAGAACATGATTTAACTTCTCTTAACTGGAGAGCTGGTAATAATTATTACCAAAATAATTATTCATTTCAATTGGCATTTGCTGAGTGCCCATTCTATGCCAGGTCTTATACAAGGCTCGGAGGATCTCAGGATGAAAAAGATGCAACACTGGCTTTCAAGGATCTCTCACTATAGATAAGAAGATAGACTAGAAAGAAATAAAATGTGTGGGGCACTGTGATTATGGTGTGTCCTAGAAACCATGGAACACACATGAGGACTTCTCCACCATAGTGAATAATTTCAACACAACATTTACATGAATCCAGGAAGATGTGGGAGCCCATCGAGGAGAGGAATAGTTCTAACAAACATAGAGTGCCTTCTCTGTGACAGGCACTGTGCTAACAGAGGGGATAAAGTATGCATCAGGGGCCTCCTTGGTGGCACGGTGGTTGAGAGTCTGCCTGCCGATGCAGGGGATACGGGTTCGTGCGCCGGTCCGGGGGGATCCCATATGCCGCGGAGCGGCTGGGCCCGTGAGCCATGGCCGCTGGGCCTGCGCGTCCGGAGCCTGTGCTCCGCGGTGGGAGAGGCCACAACAGTGAGAGGCCCGCGTACCACAAAAAAAAAAAAAAAAAAAAAAGTATGCATCAGGCACAGGTGGCCTCAGCCCCCTGTGGCTTTCAGGCTGTTAAGGGGTACAGACACATAAACACATTTTTAAATGCACTGTGTTAGGTGCCATGATGGTGATGGTGCTGGAGGTTTGGGGATACAGAGAAGGCACTCCCAACCTGGAGGGCTAAACAGAATGCGGAGGGGGGTCACCTGCACACAGTGAAGCTTTCCTATAGGAAGAGACAGCTGAGCCCTAAGAGCTTTAGGGTCCAGCCTGGTGAAGTGGTGCGGAGAGTGAAGGAGAGCATTTTCGGCAGACAGTACAGTTTAAAGGCATAGAAGAGAAAAAGAATATGGTTTGTGTGGAGAACGGCAAGCCACTTCATGTTTTTGGAACCTAGATTTTTAAGCAGGGAGGGGCGGTTATCTCTATTATCAGCGCTTGTCTCTATTTCACAGATAAGAACAGTAAGGCTCACAGAAGTAAGAATAAGTCAGCCTTATCACACCAGTAAGAAGCAGTGGGACCAAAATTCCACCCATGCCTGTCAGAGTCACAGCATTTGCTTTTCACAATTCTTCAGAAATACTTTTTACATATATGTATTTATAATGGTTACATCATGACATAGGGAAAATATACACTAATTTTTATTTTATCTGTTTTGGCCTAGAAGAAAAAAATTCCCCCTCAGAATGATGAAGACATTCATGAAATTAAAAAAAAAAAAACTAACAGAATATAGGGAAATAAGAATAGACAAAATATTGATGTATGTGTATATGAGAGAAATGATGCAAAGCTATCATATGAAAATAACTTTAAATACTTGCCCATTTGTCAGAAATAACTATGTCAAAATTATAGCTGTTAGGTAACATATTAGCATAGTGATAAGGTTTGTGACAATCTCCTCTGAATTGAAAATATCGTAGACAAATAGAAATAGCTTTTGGAAGACTTTCTGGTTGTCACGCCTCTGCCTGTGTTAAGAACTTTCTCAATTTATGATGAAACCATTCTACCTCTTTAAAACATTAAAGTTATGGCTTTTTTTTTTGGTCTTGTTTTGGGCAGGCTCCCAAAATGACAATCAAGTAACCTGTCATCAGCTGGTCTTCATTAGCAAGTTTGCCATGACCCATCCAATTCCGATGCTCAGAAACAGTACTGAAAAACCAGGGCATGCTTTTTTCCCCCCCCATTAAAGTAGTTAACAAATTGGACATGAAGGGAAATTATGGCAATGTGATGAAAATAGGAACAAGGTAATTAAAATGAGATAATTTAATAGGGTATATACCTTAGGTGAGAGGAGAGTGAATTCCTAAAATGTAACCTATTAAACCACAGCAGAAGCAATAACATCTTGCCAATGCTACATAATCCTGGAGATCTCCCAGGGCAGCCAAGCGGCAGACCCCTTGATGAAAAGGGATTTTTATAAACCTCATGAACTGGACACATAAACAGAAAAGCAATTATAATACTGACCCATTGTGCTGGATGAAAACATCCATAGTCAAAAATAGATCACATGAATAAAAGAACACATGAAAATGTCTACTCAGGTATTTTCCATCAAGCCAAGAAAATTGGAAGAGAAGCATCTCGATAATCTATGACCAGGAGTAAGAAGATAGGTAAGCTGATTATTGACTACAGTCTACTTAAAAGGCATAGTTTTTAAGGAATAGGATTTCAGATCAGGAGCAGTTTTTTGGTTAGCACACACATTAAAGCCCTAAGGATACAAACTTTATTATCTAGTTTCCTATTTTGTTGTCGTGTGTTTGTTTTCTAAAGGACATTGCAGCCATAAGAAAAGAAAAAGTCAAGAAACCTCAGGCCCCCCCCACTCCAGCCTGTCAGTAACTGTGTGTAAAATTCAATTGTCAACTTATTACACGTTTCAGAAAAATTTTAGATTTCTTTCTAATCCATGTTGTACGGAATAAAAAAAAATAAGAAGAGATTAAACCTCTTCAATAACACAGCTGGAAAGGGGACCAGTCTAAATGAATACAACATCACTTTTATAGCTGGTCTTAAATTGAATTTCACTTCCTGACCCACAGTTATATATGCATGCAATTAATGGTTAATGAATACCAGAAAATAGAGGTCCTTCCAGACTGGATTTAATATAGAGAAGAGGATTACTTATGAATGAGTACATTATATAAAATTTGGCACGACCAAAATGCCTTAATAGATTAGAATTGTATGATTGAAGATATAGATTAAGTTTGTGTGTACTTAATACATACCATAAGAGTAAATGGTAGTAAGACCAAGTCTGAATTCACACACAGTTTGAATTTGTGAAGTTGGAATTAATGAGGTTTCATTACGCAGCATTTGAACTTTCTAATGTTGCAAGGAGAGACCTAGCTACATGAAGAAATTATGTACTCTAAAAAAATTTGGAGGTGGGAATTAGGGAAAGAACAGTACACGATCTTTAAATGATATCTAACTTCAAAGGTTTGGGAAAAGAAATTTCTCAAAGTGGTAGAGATTAAGCTCTTTACTCTTTATGTAGTATACATTCAATCATATGTTAAATGAATAAGAATGAATGAATAAATGGAAATCAGAAACGCAGTTTTAGTATTGTTATATATTTTACCCCCAAAGACTAAATAAACCATTGGTTACGATAAATAAAACCTCTTCAAAAGTATATTAACACAGTGGCCTTTGATACTAAAGATACATCACATGAAAATTCCGAAAAGTGAGTGACTACATTCTGTAATCTGATTGGGTTGTGAAGGGGTAATTAAAATCTCTGGGGGTATGCATATCATTTGACAATGTCCTCTCCTCTGATTCTTAGACAATTCTCAGTCACTCCCCACTCTGGGTTTAGATGCACTGCTCTAAGTTGAAACAACTATGATATGCCATAACATTATGTCGTTTCTTTGATTTAAAAATTAAATAACATGGCACCTTAATTTAGTTCTAAGTGATGCCATAGTCTGCTCTCTCTATTTCCTCTCACTGCCCTGAGAAACACATCCTCAGCCTTTTCCAACCCAGTCCATTGTCCAATGAGTCCTACTGTGGAATCTCACTTCATTTTACTTTTCTTAGTTGGCTTATTTTTTGAACCATTTCTCCCTTCCCCACATTCCTACTGCTCCCCTTAAGAGCCATCTGATCTGGCCCTTGTCCTTGTTCTACAAGATATAGCAATCTGAAAAGTTAATTCCCCCAAGTGTGGGTGTGAAAGAGTACTAATGATTAATTAAACTCACCTCTCACCCCCAATAAACAACACTTCATGGTTAAATCTGAATATTCAGATTCAAATCAAATTCAATGAGCAAATAATATATGGGCAAGTATATGATGAGATATCATCTTCCTAATTTTATGGAGTCTAAATGGACTTGAGTTAAATAACTTGCTCAAAGTCACATAGTTCAGAGGCTGGATTCAAAAACCACTATTTGTGACTACATTGTAATCTAATATTGTTATGCAATTCAGTCTAAAAGAATTAGGAATAAGTAGGCATCTAGCAAAATGGTAGAAGATATTCTTGGCCAAATGCATGTTGTGGTAGTTTGAGAGCTCACTAGGATAAATAGATACTGTCTTCACTGATAATAGGTTCATGCTTGCCCCTGGAGCTTGTGAGAACTGCAGAATCTTGGGCCTCACTGGAGAACTAGTGAATCAGAATCTGCATTTTAACAAGATGCTCAAGCTCTTTGTATTCCTATTACAGCTTGAGAAGAATTTTCTCGGCTTTCAGCGTTTCAGAGTTTCAGCACAGACACTGGTCTCTTATTTCTCCAACCTTTGCAATACCTTAAGCACAAGGTCTGTGTAGAAATTACCATAGTTCTTTAAGGACCTACAATATACTTTCACTCGAGGGCTTGTTCAATGCTTCCTAAATATTGATTTCAGTAAATAATCAGAAATTCATTTGCTATTACTATAACTATTTTTTTCACATTAAAATGACAATGGCTACAAACACTGTGTATTTGCCTGTGACAGTACCATTAAGAGCTAAAAAAATTTATATGCTTCATACACTAAAAACAACAGGAGACAATGGCCAGGGAACAATAGAATGTCTGAATTTCATATATATAGTATCTCTGTTCTTGAAATAGAAAGGAAAAACTGGGGTTAAAACAACTGTGTGAGAAAGTCCAACAGTACTGCGAGGGTCTAACTGTCAGCCAGCTTTCCCCTGGGAGCAGAGTAATGAAGGCTATCGTTCAAGAGTGTAGTACGACAGACCGGCTGTTGTTTCTGTCTGCTTTGCAGTTTGCAATTTGGGGATGAAGGGAAACCAAGCAATATACTTTTCTGTTTCCTTTTTCCTTATTCTAGTTACCAAGTCTTCATTCCAGTTCACCACTCTGCCCCTGGTTCTGGAGGAATTTAGATGGAGTTTGTTGGTTCTGAAAGCCAAGTATCATGTTAATGAATCAATAAAAAGAAAGCTGATCTAATTATAGCCAAATGGTGCAAAATCATCCCACTTATGATTGTCCCTGATTAGAGGGAGGCTGCTGCGTTCACTGCAGGAGACTTCAGATTATCACAGAGAAATGCAAGGTTCCCCCGGTCTGCCAGGAGGGGGAGGGTCTGCAGAAAGCAAAAATATTCTTTTATTGTTAAAGTTATGCCTTCAAGTTTCCTAGACTGGTTAGCTCGAAATTGGCATTGTTCAATTAATGCTTTTAGTGAATCATTCTAATGTTCAATAAATAAATATTAATCAACTGTTGATTAAGTAATTATGGTCAGGCTTCATTTGCATATAAGGAATACTGATTTGTTCAAGCTACTGCAAAAAAAAAAAAGGGTGGTTTACTTTGAATCGAAGTGGAATCCCATGGAAGTTGAAGGTTAGGGGTCACAATAGTGCGGGTCTGACTTTGTTGAGGGCTAGCTCTGCTGTTGCTTCCCGGCTACCCCAACAGGGATGCTTCTAGCCATCACTCTCAGCTGCCTTCCCCTGCTGACTTCGAGTTTCCTCTCTCCTCACTCCCCATCCTCTCACTTCAGTTTATACTATTCTGTGATGGTTTCTCCAGCCACAGTCCTATGTCATGATCTCTCAGAGGCAGGCTTGACAATTATTTCTTTGCTTTCTGGTTCAGATGTTAGAGGAGCTCTTATTAGCTAAAGTTATCTTTTCAATGCAGTTCACATTTGTAACAAGGTGGTTGTGAGCTGGGACCATTGTTCCCTAATAAATGATGGGGAGGGCCAGACCTCATAGCTGACACACCTTGTACACATGTCCTCTTATTAAGAAACATTTATTGAGAACATACTGTGTGTATGTACTGCTCTAGGGGCTGCAAATATAAAAGTAAGACAGACATAGTCCCTAAAATTGTCAGAGGTGATGAGTGCTATGCAGAGAATTCTAGTACAGTGATCAGAAGAAGAGTGACTGCCAGATTGGTTAGATAGGGTGAGCAGAGAAGGATGCTCACAGCAGGTCACATGTAACTTGGCACCTGATTGAAGAGGACGAGCCAATCTAGGAAGATCAGGGTAAGATTATTCCCCATTTCATAAGACATAGCTGGTGCAAAGACCCTGTGGCAAGAAGCCTGGCATGTACAAGGAGCTTTTAAAAGGCCACAATAGCTGAAGATATGGGTTCAAGAAGAAGATTAATGTGAAATTAGGTCAGAGAGGTAGGCAGGCACCAGACTGTGTAGTTTTACAATACAAGATAAGGTGTTTATATTTTATTCTACATGAAATGGGAGCCACCAGAATGATATGATTGAATAATCTCAGCTCACAAACTTATATTTAACAATTTTGATAGCTTTTATTTACTTTAATTCAATTTATATGTATCAGAATAGCCCGAGAAACTGAGAGAAGGTGCTCAATATGATCAATCATTAAAAAAAATGTATATTAAACCACAGTGAGATTCTACTGCACATCTACCAGAATGGTGAAAATATTAAAGACATGAAAAACACCAAGTGTTGGCAATGTAAATTGGTATAACCTCTTTGAAATATTGTTTGGCAATGTCTACTTATGTTGAACACAGACAGACACACACACAGATGCACAGTTATGCCCTATGACCCAGCAATTCCACAGCCAGGTATATACTCAATAAAAATGTGTATATTTGTGCACCAGAAGACATGCACTAGAGGGCCCCAATAGCTTCAGACTGGAAACTATCCAAATACTATTCAAGAGTAGGACGGATATACATGTAGTAGTATATTCTACGTAGCAGAGTCAGAAAACTACAGCCTACTGGGAAACTACAACCTACTGACCAAGGTTGGCTCATTGCCTGTTTGATTACTGGCCCTTGAGCTAGGAATAGATTTTATATTTTTAAAGGGATTATAAAAACGACAACAACAAAAAGAAACAAATAACAATGACAAGGAAGGATGTGTACCAAAGACTATAAGTGGCCTGCAAAGCCTAAAATATTGACTGTCTGACCTTTTATAGAAAAAGGTTTGCCAACCTTGAGCCCAGCAGAGAATGAACAAACCACAACCACAAGCAACACTATGAATGGATTCACAACCAACAGGTTGAGCAAAAGGAGTTACATCCACAAAGAAACACACACAAAATCAAACTGGGATCTGAAAAGGCAGGTTAGTGGTTTCACTGGACCAGAGCAGTGGCTGGAAGAGAGGAAGACATACGTGATGCTTTCCAAGAGCTGCTTGTTGCACAGGTGTATCCTATTTGTGGGAAACTTGACAAGTTGCACCCTTATGATACGTGTAAGCATATATTATTTGAACAGTTGCATCTGACAGATGATAGGGAAATGCAACTTAAATTACTGGTCTCCCCTCCTCTCTCTCAGATCATGTAAAAATCTTGAGAGGTTTCTGTGGTACCCAGAAAATTGAGGAGAGACTTTTCCTCTTTGGGCTCTTATGGTGACCAGTGATGTCCTCATTTTCTAAATCATGTGTTCCTTACAGGCACTGCTACTCGCATACAAAACTAGGATTCTTTTTTTTTTTTAACCTGATAATGAGACCCCTGCAACTTAGGTCTTTGGTTTCTTATTCTTGATTGTGGTCTTTCTCTCTCATCTCATATCTAAGCCATTAGGCGATCCTGTGGATTCTACCTTTATCATGTATCCACAATCCAACCATTTTTCTCTGCTTTCTCTGCTACAAGCATGGTTCAAGCTGTCAGCATGTCTTCCCTGGTTTGTCAGTCTCACGGTTTTTACCTTTGCATCCCTGCCCCCCCAACCTGCCCCCAAACAGTCTATTCTCAACATAGAACTAGTGTGATCCTTTGAAAACAAAGGTTGTGTCACTGCTCAGGTCAAAACCCTTCAATAACTCTCCTTTTCATTCAGAATAAAAGCCAACATCCTTACAACAGCTAACAGCCAGCATTTCTCTCTCTCGGCTCTCTCCCACAAAACACACTTACTCCAGACCCCCTCCCCAGCCCCAGCCCCGTGCAAGCACGTGCGTGCGTGCGCGCGCACACACACACACACACACACACACACACACACTGGTCTCCTTCTCTTCCTCAGAAGTGTCAGGACCCTTCCTACCTTGGGGCCTTTGAACAAGCTGTTCCCTCTGCCTGGATCACTCTGCCTCCTTCAAGTCTTTACTAAAATCTCTCCTTTTCAAAGACATGAGGGCTCAGTGAGCCCTCTTGTGATGCTTCTATTTAAAATTTTCAGCCTCCCTGTTGATTCCTCTGATCTTGCTTTCTTTAAATTGCAATTATTGCACTTGAGCATCCTTTATCACATATTTATTTATAATGAACGTTGTTTATTATCTATCTTTTCCAGGTAGTATATAAGTTCCTGAAGGGCAGTGATTGCTCATCTGTCTGGTGATGTATCGCAAGTGTCTATACCAGTGCTTGGCACACAGACTTTCAGTAGATATTGTTGAATGAATTAGGAATGAATAAATGGAGTCCTGCCTCACAGGCACACCACTGTGGCATCTCTGAGACCCACCACATCCTTGCAGTGCTGCTACAGAATGGAATGGGTCATCACTACTTAAGGGCCCCGGAACTCTGGTCTCCATCCAGCATGGGGAACCGTGTCTTCTTTCTCTCAGGGCTTCTGTGCCTCTTCTGATATAACCCTTTTAGAGAAAGCCATGAGGGAGCTTATTTTTTTTTTTTTTTTTTGCGGGCCTCTCACTGTTGTGGCCTCTCCCGTTGCGGAGCACAGGCTCCGGATGCACAGGCTCAGCGGTCATGGCTCACGGGCCCAGCCGCTCCAGGGCATGTGGGATCTTCCCGGACCGGGGCACGAACCCGTGTCCCCTGAATCGGCAGGTGGACCCTCAACCACTGCGCCACCAGGGAAGCCCGAGGGAGATAATTTTTAAACAGCTTAAGCTTTCAACCTTGGCCAAACCTCCTGCGCTTGGAATGAGAAGAGGAAGATGAAAGACAGAAATTTATCCCAACACCTATAAGGATCCCTGTCTTTCCTAAGAGAGTCAGTTGTGGCGAGCTCCAGGGCTATGGTGGGTCCGGAACATTTGAGAGCAAAATTTAGAAAGCTCAGTTTGGGGTCTATTAATACGGACTCAGTTTTATGTGGCTTTATAACAAAGACATTTAATATCACTTTTATTTATAAGACCCAATCTTTGTACTTTATTTTAGTTGGGCATTGAAAGTTGATGGTTTGTGTTTTATGATATTAAATATATAAGGCCATGTTCTGCTGTCAAATAAAATATACCAATTTTTCTGAACTTGTCTTCCAAGGTCATGTTTAAACAATTATTTGCATAAATGTGGGAACACGATGCAATACATTATGGGGGAACAGATATCCACATGAAACTTAGTTTCAACATTTAAAATGTTCGGCACAGTTGACCCTTAAGCGGTGCGTGGGAATGGGTGTTAGGGGTGCCACCACTGGCGGGGGTTAGGGGTATGGACCCTTGCTACAGTCCAAAATCCACATATAATTTGTAGTTGGCCCTCCATACCTGCCGTTCCACATCTGGGGATTCAACTAACTTGGTATTGTGTAGTACTACAGTATTTGCTGTTGACAAAAATGTGGGTATGAGTGGACCCACCCAACTCAAACCCATGTAATTCAGGAGTCAACTGTACTTACTAAAGTAAAGAATAAAACTATGTTATCACGGGGAGATTATTTTAAATTCTACTTCAAAATATATTCAGTTCTATTACCGTAACTCCAAGCAGAGACCTCATTTGTTAATGGGAGTGGTAAAAACATATTTTGATCTTAGTTGACTTAAGTGAGAAGGTTTATCCTCCTATGGAGAGAAGAACAAATGGAAAGCAAGGCAAAAGCTCTAAAAATGCAAAGCAAGCTGATTAAAATGTCAAAGTCATTTGGCAGAAACAATAATAGTGGTTACTCAAAACTCATAACATACTCCATCAAGGGTGGTTTTCATTAAAAATGTTAATGGCATGAGATTTTCTGCTCACCAGATATATCTAGAAGACATAACTCATGAAACATACTAAATAAATGATTTTTTAGTAAAGTCTTTATAACTTTTTTACTTTAAAAAATGACCACATAGGGACTTTCCTGGTGGTCCAGTGGTAAAGAATCCGCCTCCCAATGAAGGGGACGTGGGCTCGATCCTTGGTCTGGGAACTTAGATCCCACATGCCGCAGAGCAGCTAAGCCCACATGCCGCAACTACTGAGCCCTCACGCCTCAACTAGAGAGCCCACGTGCTGCAAACTGCAGAGCCCACACACCCTGGAGCCTGCGCGCCACAACTGGAGAGAGAAAACCCGCAAGCCAGAACTAGAGAGACGCCTGAGCGCCACAATGAAAGATCCTGCATTCCACAACGAAGACCCAACACAGCCAAAAACTTTAAAAAAATAAAATATATAAATATTTAAAAAATAAAATAAAATAAAAAATAACCACATAGACTTACTCATGTGTAAATAATTTGTATTTTACTCCAAAAAGTTCTGGTAAGAAGCTCAGAATCCACTGGTAATTATTACTATTATTATTATTATTATTATTTTGTAATTAAGTGCCCAGAGAACACTCCTGCATATCATAACTGAGAAATTAAGTGGGGGATCAGAGGCTTGATCTGCCACAAAATAGATCATGCTTCAAATTATAGGCTCAGCAATCAAGTTGGGTAAACTACTTAACTTATCCAACACTTAGCTTCCTCACCTATAGAATGAGGATAATAATAGTGCCCAGTGCATAGGATTATTGGGAGGATTAAGTGGAATAATATACATAAAGCATATAGTTGAGTGTCTGGCACATAATACAAATTCAGTAAGTCCTAATTGTCGTTATCGTTTTTTCTAAATGATCTTTGTGAGTATAGTTTTACAAACTTATAGCACTGATTTCTTGCATTCAAATACAGAACTTTAAATGTATTTCCATTACATGTGTTCTTATTGAATGCAGCCTATCTGTCCACATTATTAATATCAACTTAGATCTCAAATTTATCATCCACCTTCTCTTCTATCCCTACTAGCCTCATGCTATTCACGATTCTGATTGTCATGGCACTTACATCTTTACCTGATTCATTTGTAAAAATGCCAGGCAAAACAGGTAATATGCAGAGCCCGAAATTTCAACCTTATGAATTTAATTAATAACAGGAGGCCAAAAGTTAGCTCTCTTTGGTTAAAGTCATTCCATCTGTTACAAATCTTTGAACGTTCTTTATTATGTTTATTATGTTATGCTTTTAGTAACCGTGATTTTTATACATTTCTACTAGACTGTAGGCTCCTTCTTTATTAGGGACTATGACTTACTCATCTTTATTATTTATTCATTTAATCCACAGTATGTACCAAAGTGCCTATATATGCACTTGCTCAGTAGATGTTTTTTGAGTTAACAGGATAAAAAAATGATTAAAGGCAAAGATGGACATATCTTTGACTTAAAAGTAATATGTCTCAATTGAGAAAAAGGTCACCTTCTTTAATGCAATGTACAGCTTCTGGAAGGGGACTCGCTTTATTGAGATCAACAAAGTGACAGTGATCATAGAAAGGTCACCCTCACATCTCTTTCATTTTCCAAGAATCACATGCTTCTCCTTTACAATCCTTCTTGCCTTCTTCTACCTTAGATTCCCCCTGCTGTGAAGTTTAATTAAACCATGTTCGCAAAGCATATTGGATTCTTCAGGATAAAGATGCTCTGGAATTGTGCTGTGTGCACAGTGATGTGACATCTCTGCTCCCTCCTCGGTCATGTCTATAACTCCTGTGCTCCAAACTGGAAGCAGAAAAGCATTATATATTCTGAAGGGATATAAAGATGTTACAGAAAAACCCAAACGGACTTTTTGGCCAATCCAATACAACACATTTCCACTGAGCGTTTCTAGAAGACTCTAGGAACGTGTTTTATTTAAAAACATATATTCCGTACAGTTTTTCTTACTAAACAGCAGTGAGCAGCGGTTGGAAACCAATCCCAACCCTGCCAATAGTTAACGGTGTTTCATTGAACTATGATGGATAAATCGAATGACCTTGGACAATCGCTTTGCGTTTTAAACCTCGGTTTCTTCATCTATGAAACACGGAGTCAGAATAAGTGATCACTCACTTACCTTTGAGATCTGCCAAAATGTCAAGCAAATAGGGCAGGGTAATTTCTTATGCACAGATTTATATGCACCACTGTATCTGACAATTATAATTCGGGGCCTCAAAGATTAGGATGACAAATGAGTTCATGATTTAAACATAAGTGACTTAGAGAAGGATTGCCAAATGTTAAGTGATTGTCTTAAATATTAAATGCCTGGAATGTCTTTCCACTTACTCTTCATGTTAGTTACATCCTGGCCATCACCTCAAGTCCAGCATGATGGAGCCATCTGTGTTATTATTTTACTTTTATTCTCTACATGTTTTCTTTCTCCATCTAAATTGTAAGGTCACTGAGGAAAGGCCTCATGTCTTCTACTTCTTTGTATTGAAATATCTTGAAACGACCTACATATACAGGCATTAGAGATTTTGAGCACTCAACCGTTAAGTAGCTTTTATAGATATCTGATCTCTACATCAGCTGCATTAATATTAAAGATAAACATAAGCAACTCTAAATGCCTGTGCATATCATAATGAGAATCAACATGGGTCCAAAGCTTGACTCTGCCATTTACTCAAGGTTTCTACCTCTCAATTTCCAAATTTATAAAATAGTAAATTGTCACCTGTCTTTTAGAGGTGTTAGGAGGATTAAATGAAATCATGTGAGCAAAGCTGACACATGACAGATATTTGATAAATGGTAACTATTGGTATCATACTTTTATTTATTTATTATTATTATTATTTTTTTTTTTTTGCGGTACGCGGGCCTCTCACTGCCGCGGCCTCTCCCGCTGCGGAGCACAGGCTCCGGACGCGCAGGCCCAGCGGCCATGGCTCACGGGCCCAGCTGCTCCGCGGCATGTGGGATCTTCCTGGACCGGGGCACGAACCTGCGTCCCCTGCATCGGCAGGCCGACTCCCAACCACTGTGCCACCAGGGAAGCCCTGGTATCGTACTTTTGCCATTGTACATTTACACAGCTAATCACTGGTCTTCGATTTCTGTGTGTGACCAGATCTTCTGGGGAGCTCCTTAAGTATTTAGCTTCTTAGGACCCAGCCCTAGAGAGTTTGATTCTGTTGATCCTTGAAACTGGCTTTGAGAAATGCTGTCTCACAGTTGAATTGTTCATAACTCACTCCTATTCTTAAAATACTTCAGATACACATCCCTCAGAGTTCCACAGTTGTCAAGCATTTGACTCTTTACTAAGCATTAAAATATTAAAATACTTTGATGCCTGCTATCTTAAAAGCTTGTTGAAACAACCTGGAAGCTATTAGTTGGAAAAACAGGGATGAAAAATTACCTAGTGCAATTTTTCTGACCAAAGGAAATAACTGCTTTTTCACAGCCTGAAAATTACACAAACTTTTCTCCCTTCATATTACAACTGCCGTTTCCAATTTTTAAGTATGGTGAAGGCCTCAGGTTACCCACATATTCTTTGAACTTCAACATTTTAGACAATTATTTTTAGGGCAAAGTTTACACTGGATTTCATTTCACTCTTCTGACAATTGGCAATGTCACTATAAAATTGATATTAAAACCGGTGTCCGTAAATTGCTTCAACCAATACTGTTTGACACATTGTTCTTAGCTCAACTTGCTTTAGAGTTCTGAGAGCAAACCATGAAAGATTAAGGGCACCAGGGCAAAAACATATTAGAATTATAGATATAAGCAGTTCTATTCGCACAGATTTTCAAGCAATAGAACTATTTAAACTTTTTGAGTATTTACACTTTTAGTCTCATCTTCAAAAAAATCTAAGCCATGCTAATTGAGAACAAATAAATTGACTTTATTCCTCCTAGAATCTAAGTTATTTCCTGATGTATTATTTAGGGTGAAAATTTGATTGCTATGAGAGAGAGATCCAAATAATGGTGGTTTAGAGAAGATGAAGTTACTTTCTCTTTGCATAAAAGTCTGGGTCAGGCATCCAGGGCCAGTAGGAGGTACCACAACCAACAGAGACCCACACCCCTTCCATCTTGTTGCTCTGTCACCCTCAGCCCAGAACTTGCATTTGACTGCTCAAAATGGATGTCCCAGCTCCTGTCAACACATCCACATTATGGCCCATGGGAAGGGGTCACTAGAGGGGTCAGGCGTGCTTCTTCCTTTGAAGTGCACAACTTAGAAATGGCATCAAAAAATTCATTCACATCCTAATGTGCAGCACTTAGTCACATGACCACATTTAGCTTCAAAGGAGGGTAAGAAATGGAATCTTTAGCTGGGTTTTCATAGCCCAACTATAAATTGTTTTACTAAGGAAGAAGTGAATGAATATTGGAAGACATCTAGCTTCCTCTGCTACAACTGACACTCAGTAAGTTCAAGTGGATTGATGCAATGCACCATGAATGTTACTGAATCAGTGTACTAACAGATGAGATTGTATGAAAGGTAGAAATACTACTAAGAAATGGGAAGCTGAAGTATCAGAGGCAAAATGTGCTGATGCTATACCAATAATATCAGTCTGATGACCTAATGGTTTAGAAATATTCAGGTATTTTTCTAAGCATCTAACTTGCTAAGGGAATCAAGCATTTTATTACATACCACAAATATGAGGCAGAGAAACTTGGGCCTTTTCTAAGAACACCAGTAAAACCTAATACCAATGATTACATCTTGTCACTGAACAAGTACAGTCTCCTAGAGATGCTAAAATCTGAATATACATACTTACTCTGTAATATAACCTGTGATCATTCCATGGAAGTATAAAAACTAACATTTTATTCCCTGTTACAGCTGCTTAGTATTTCACTGTGTAACTGCACCACTGTTTTTCAACTACTAGTTCCCTATTGATGATAATCTAGGTTGCTTGCAGACTTTGCTATTACCAATAGTGCTACAACAAATGGCCTTGTGTGGGTTTTTTTTTTTTTTTTTTTTTTTTACAATATTGGCAGTATATCTTTGGGATAGAGTTTGGAAACGCAACGTACATCTTTAGGCATTTTAAAAGGTTTGTGTTTTGTTCTAAAGATTAACATTATACTGTACAATAGCCTTGGTTCTTTCTTTTTGGGGGCATGGGGACTCTCTTTATTGGTTCTCTATTATGAGCTGTAGTGAAATTAGCCAGCAAGTACTTTTTCCCTCCCTTCTCTTTCCCCCAGCATTTATTTTGAAGTAATATCTTTTTATTCTCAATTAATACCTATAAGACTATGGGCCTATTCTACTTTTCATATACTCTCTTCAAACTTCCTCCATACTTTGTTGTCAGAGAATACAATCATTTTATACTATACCACCTTCCTTAGAACCATTATTTAGCCCTAATTCTACAGTTAAACATATATTTAATGCATACCACCAGTCCTTATGCAGATGTCACTCCAACAATTTTGATTATTTGACATTTATTCCCTAATAGTAGACTTTTTGGAGAGTGTCATGAGAATATTCTCTGAATTTTTGCAAGCTCATAATCACTTGTCTTTGGCTTTTATAACATAAAGATCAGTTTGGATCACATCTTTTTTCCTGAGTTATGATAAATATATTACTCCATTTTCTTTCTGTCATAAAAGCCAAAAGTCTGACATTCTTTTCCTTATAAGTTACTTGGTCCCTTTGACTGGATGCTCGAAGGAGACCAAAGAAGAATATACACATATATGTTTTTTCTTACACCTAAAAATTTATATGTTGTGTGTGTATATATATATATATATATATATATATATATATATATATATATATATATATATATGATTTATACTTTTTCTTCTTTTTCTTTAAAGTCCAACAGCTTTACTACAATATGTATCAATGTTGACCATTCTAGGTCAATATTCCTGAATATGCAGCAACTCCTTTCAATTTATGGTTTCCAGCTTTTTTATTCTAGGAGATATTTTTGATTGATATTTCTGGTGTTCATTCTGTTCAGTTTCTTTGATTTTTCTTCTTTGGCGATTTCTATTTTGTGCATAGGAGATCTTTGTACAGTAAGTCCCCTACATACTAACCTCCTTCAGTTTCAAACTTTCAATGATGTGAACGTGCGTTCACATGGCCAATCACGTTAAGTTAGTTCACGTGTCTGGCGTACATTGTCACGTGCGTGCATCCTCTACAAGTGGTTGTGCTTTTGTGTACTTACTTTGTGTAGCTTACTAATGAAGACCTGATGGAATTGGAGGCCCACTCAGAGAAACGACAAAGAGAGACAAGAGGAAGAAGAAGTAACTGAAGAACTGAAGAGATTCTCAACGCAGGAAATGGCAAGGGGATTTTCTTTATTTGACGAGGCACTGTTAGTTTTTGAGGCACAGGGCCCGAACGTAGAACGTTGCAGCAGCCGTTCAGAATGCAATCCAGTGCTACCGTGTCATCTATGACGAGAAAAAAGAGCTACTACCCAGACATCACTGGATCGTTTTTTCAAGCATGTAGATAGAATTGAATCCAGCAAGGAACCAGAACCTGTGCCATCAACGTCAGGCGTGAGTGAAATTTCAGCTTGCCCTCCGTCTCCTATTGCTGACGATCCTTCAGCTCTACCATCTCCCACCTCCTCTTCCTCCTCCAGTCAGTAACTCTTCTTGCCTGTTCACTCGATGCCAGCCCCTGTATGCCAGCTGTTGTACTGTACTACTGTACTTTTCAAGGTACTGGACTGTAAGATTAAAAATGTTTTATTTTTTTAACATCTTTATTGGTATTTTTTGTGTTTGTTTTTTATGCATTATTTGTGTGAAAAGTACTATAGACAGTACTATATAGCCAACTTTAGTATATAGGCTAACTTTGTTGGAATTACGAACAAATTGGACTTACGAATGTGCTCTCACAGTGGAACCTGTTCGTGTGTAGGGGACTTACTATATTCTGTATTCTTTATTTTTCTCTTGCTTTTATTGTGTCTCTCCTTTGGAGTCTAAAATGTTGCTTTCTTTCAGTCATCTATTTTTCTTAAGGTATTATCTGTGGGGTTTGCTCACTCTTGAGCTTCTAATAGTTTAACATTCACGTGTGAAGTTATTTTTTCTTTTATTTCTAAATCTTTCTTGAGCATTGACAGATCTCTTTTTTTTTTTTTTTTTTTTTTTGCGGTACGCGGGCCTCTCACTTTGTGGCCTCTCCCGTTGCGGAGCACAGGCTCTGGATGCGCAGGCTCAGTGGCCATGGCTCACGGGCCCAGCCACTCTGCGGTATGTGGGATCCTCCCTGACCGGGGCACGAACCCGCGTCCCCTGCATCGGCAGGCGGACTCTCAACCACTGCGCCACCAGGGAAGCCCGACAGATCTCTTTTAAAATTTATTTCTCCAACTATTTTATTTCTGAGTTTTTCTAATTGCTATTTATTCTGTTTATCCAAAGCTTCTATTTCTATTATTTTCTTAATTTCTTTTATGTCATATTGAAATATTAGGCTAGGGTTTTCAATTGTTCTGTAGCCACATCTTTCTATTTTCTCTTTTATAATAACTCTGGATGGAAATGATCCATGGTCCTTTTCTGTTCTTATGTTCAGTTAGATGAGTTTTCTTCTTAGGAGGCAAGGTTAGCATAGATTTCCTAGCTTCATAGCTCTGGAACACCCTCTTCTACTGTGTAAACTATTCAGTGATATGGTCTGACACATGCTGGGATCTTCTCTTTTAATTCCTCTTTATCATTTTTGTCTGGAACTTCTCTCTCTCTCTCTCTCTCTCTTTTTTGCACTATGGTCCCAGTCTTGATCAATTTTGATTCTATTCCCAGCAGTTTCTCCTCAGTGTTAGATTTTATTCTTCTTCAGTTAGTGTCAGAGGTGCTTGGGGCCCAGCCCACTCCTGCCCTGACCAACATTCCATGGCCCCGCTGCACCCATCCCTGAATTGGGGACTGTACAGACTCCCTCCATGTTTCAGCTCCTGGTCAGAATTACATGCTCAGCTTTCTATGCAGCTCCTGTTAGTTATTCTGGCTTTGCCAGCAGTCAATATGGCTTCTCTCCTGCCTGCCTGATAGCATGTGAATCTTGTTGCTGTTGCTGGATTTTTCTATTTTACTTATCTTTTAGAGATCAGGGGGATTTCTTGTCACTCAGTTTTGTTATATAGAGTTTGCTGTGGGGCTTTTGTTTAGCTCTCCTCATTACCCTTTCTGTTTCTCTGTGGGATTCCATGCAGTTATAATTCCATCTTCCTAAATTTCTCACCCTAGACCACATGTTATGTCAGTAAACAGAGTTAAAAACAACCCACACATTTGTTTGAATTCATTTTCCCACGCGATTACCCAGTTGTAAATATCTGAACTTGTGTATGTATAGGATATAAGATTTCACACTACTTCATTTCGTTCTTTTTTTTTTTTTTCCTGTCCTCACAGTCCTCATGTGGAAGTTACATCAGCTTCTGTTCTAGTGGAGGCTCAGCAGTCAAGTGGAAAAGTCACAACTCTTTCATGTCTTACATAATGAGTCAGATTTCAATAAGTGGCAACAGGGCAAAAGTATATAATCTGAAGAGTCATTGAAGAGATGACTAGATTAAATGGCATACAAAGAAGGAGATGTAAGATGGAGCCAGACCCTTAGGATTTTGAATATCATGCCAAAGTCTGAACTTGGCAGCAAAAATTCATAAGGAAAGGAATGCTATTTTTGGACATGCTTTAGAAAAATGACTTTAGTAGTAGTAAAACGATGGGATGAAGAGGTTGGGTGGAGGGCAAAGGCCACTGACTTCATAAAGTTCACCATATTTTGGGTATCTGTTGTCAGGAATCATGTGCTACAAGTGAAACAGTTTCCAAAATATCTAAACATCATTTTTACTTTAGGAAAAGCAGCACAATTCATAAAAGACCTTTAGGCTAGAGGGAAGTTTTATCCCAGTCAATGCGTAAAGAAAATCATCTTATGTACTGTCTACTCTTGAGTATAAAAACCCACCGGTTAATGTCTATTGAAGCAGAAGGATATAATGGGAAGCCATCTTCCATCCCGGCCTATGTAAAGCACATAAACTTTGATTCTGCTGGGGAAAACACTGATGTCTACAACTAAGAGAAACTATAGGTAAGAAATACAGGTAAAATATCTTCTATGATGTGTGCTTGTTTAGAACCAAATAGCTGTTTTTATAGAAACTGAGAAATTCAAGTAATAATGTAGCAGTTGTTAGGTGAGCAAGTAGAGAACATCAGTCAAAGGACTGAATTTTGAAAAATAAGAAGTATGCAGCAGATTCGGTAGCTACCCTGCCCTCTGCCCTCTCAGCTCATTTCCATGTATATTTGTAGCCCAGGGAGACAGTTTGCATACACCCTGATAGCACCCATTACAGAGACCTGCCTCTTTTTGCTTCTCTGTCTGAGGGCTTTCTTTGGCCCCAGGGGAGCTTTCTCAGTTCAAGCTCAAGGCATGTAGTCAACACCCAGAGAATACTTCTCAACCAGATAGGGACAGCAGTCAGTGGATAAATATCCCCAGCTTTCCCATTTCTTTGTGGGAAAATCCTGAGCTGAATTCTATAAGGTTCCTCAGAGCATCCCAAGAAGGACTGAGCCTCAGTCACCCACAGTCCATCCATCAACACACCCATTATTGGCTTTCCCCTTCCCATGTCCCATTTGCCTCACTTGTCTCTTGTTCATCCTGAAACCACCTTTCAAATATATCACCTGTACCCAAGCCTTTGTCTCAGTCTCCTTTAGGGGCCCCCAAATGATGACTAGAAGCAACTTTTATTTTTTAAATTCCTCCCAAATTGTGTTACCTTCTTTTTCAAGAACCCACTGGAAACTTCCTGATGTCTAGTACTGATCTAGCACTAATCTATCGTGATTAACAGAATTTCCCCTTCAACACAGGAGCTGCATCTTTGTCTTGGTATTCACAGTGTCTCAGCTATTCCCTGGCATAGAACAGCTGGACATTAAATAATTGTGGAATGAATGAATAAGTGAAAGAAGTTCTGATAGGCAAGCACAGCATCTGGGAAATCTAGCAATAAGCAAACAGGATATTTATGCAAGAGTGGGGGATCAGGAAGCAATAAATAGAAATCTCAGGAAGCAAGTAATTGCATCAATCAAAAAATAAATAAATAAGTAGCAAGAGGGTGCAGAGACAGGATTTCAGGAATACCATCCTGTCTCCAAAGAAGATAGTAGGTCAAAAGAAAATGGTCAACTTCAGAGCAAGAAGGTGATGATGAAGACTGCCCTAGTGTTCATTTAATCCTTATTCTATAACTATCGTAAATATGACTATTTACGATAGTCATATAATACAGGTATTGCTTCACTTAATGGATAGA
Source organism: Hyperoodon ampullatus (assembly GCF_949752795.1). Taxonomy (NCBI): domain Eukaryota; kingdom Metazoa; phylum Chordata; class Mammalia; order Artiodactyla; family Ziphiidae; genus Hyperoodon; species Hyperoodon ampullatus. The sequence continues at coordinate 44,356,998 of NC_136926.1, forward strand.
AAAATAAACCCTAGAAAGGTAAAGAAAAATGACCAACCTTATGCAGTATGCAGTGGTTGGAAAACCAGGAGACAGGTCATCTGGTGTTTCTAGCTGTAATTTCTAGAAGTGAAAACTCCTAGAAGGACTCAAAGGGGTTCTTGTTTCTGAGGAGTCAGCCACCAGAATTACACCCTAGAGAAAGCTAGTCCTCACGTGAAGAAAGGAGGAATAAGAATTTCAGGGCTGCTATACTCGTTTCGGAATTCAAAGTCTTACAGTATCTTTGAAACAATGGAAGTAATGCCCCAACAGTGTCACAAATGGCCAAATTCTTTTTTTTTAACATCTTTATTGGAGTATAATTGCTTTACAATGATGTATTAGTTTCTGCTGTATAACAAAGTGAATCAGCTATACGTATACATATATCCCCATATCTCCTCCCTTTTGCATCTCCCTCCCACCCTCCCTATCCCACCCCTCTAGGTGGACACAAAGCGCCGAGCTCATCTCCCTGTGCTATGTGGCTGCTTCCCACTAGCTATCTATTTTACATTTGGTAGTGTATATAAGTCCATGCCACTCTCTCACTTTGTCCCACTCACCCTTCGCCCTCCCCGTGTGCTCAAGTCCATTCTCTACATCTGCGTCTTTATTCCTGTCCTGCCCTTAGGTTCTTCAGAAACTTTTTTTTTTTTTTTTTAGATTCCATATATATGTGTTAGCATACGGTATTTGTTTTTCTCTTTCTGACTTACTTCACTCTGTATGACAGACTCTAGGTCCATCCACCTCACTACAAAAACAAATGACTCAATTTTGTTTCTTTTTATGGCTGAGTAATATTCCATTGTATATATGTGCCACATCTTCTTTATCCACAAATGGCCAAATTCTGACCATTAATATTTTTCAAACAAAATAATGAGTGGGTATGCACTATTCTTTCTTTTCCTTTTCTTCTCTTTGCTTTATATTACTGAACATAATTTCCTCAATTATAATAGAAGCAAACTCTTTTTTCAAATCAGTGCACTTGCAGTCTAGGATTCAAAATTACAGTGCTGTTTTGGAGGCATCATTTTGCTTCTGTGGTAGCAATCTCTCTAAATCTTTGCCTAGTGGCCTCAATGAATGCATTTGGCAGGAGAAGCAGGCTGGGAGAAAAAGGGAGAGCTTCTGTGAGCACAAGTACCTTGGGAAATCAGCAATGATGTGAAAAGAAATACATAAAAGCTACCCTGCACAGTATATCTGTTTTTAATGGGACTTCATTAAAAGTATATATTTCTTAAAGTTTGCCTCAGCATGGCAGTGGGTTTCTACAGATGAAGTTTGAGAGCACTTAGAAGTTTGCTGTCATTTCTTTTTAAATCACTCACTACAAGCTTTGATAGAAAAAAGAAGAAGAATTTCTGGTTCATATTAACTTTGCAGTAGGATTTATACCATTTGCCATTGATTTTCTAGAAACCTTAAAAATCAAAGTCAAAGGGAGCTCCTGATTTATGAAATAGAATTTAAGTCATTAGAAGAGTGGGTCCAGCAGGAGCTACCTTCAAGGGCATTGTACCCAAAGAGGTGTGCATCCTGGAAGGTTCTAGAATGCAGCCTTTACTAATGCCTTGGCTCAGGGGAGAGTCTTGAATCCAAGTAATGTCTGGCACCGAGTTGGCCCTCAATGAATATCTAATGAATGAATGAGTATCACGAGTATCACATCAGTGGAGGCAAAATCCCAGGACTCAAGAAATAGAACCAGAATCCCAAAGATGGGAGGTAAAAGCAAGAAATAGGGGAGTTTTTAACTTGATCACAAGAGGACAGAAATTCTATATGGTAGTGGAAAAAATATTTCATAGATGAAATGGGGTCAGTGTAAGGACTTTAAATGCTAGAAAGAAGGGCTTTCACTTTAAATTACAGGCAATGGAGAACCAGTAAAGGTTTTCCAAGTCGTGTCATCAAAGTAGTTCTTTAAGGTTACTTAGCTGGATGGTTTTGAAGGGAGGACAATGTAGGCATAGCAACAAGTCAGGAGTCTAGTTCTAGCAGGAGAATATAGCAGTTAGGAGCGCTGGCCTCAGGGGTCAGAGAGATCTGATATTGTCCTCCTGATGTGCCATTCACCATTTGTGAGACCCTGGTGACTAACTTTATTTCTTCAAGCATCAGTGTTCTCATCTGCATAGATATAGTTTATTAAGTCAGTTGATATTTCTGTAGTCTACCCTTTTGTCAGTCTCTGTTCTAGAAGCTGAACAGTTACACAATAGAAGATCTTTCATGAAACACTCTTGTATATAGAATGACATTCAAGTCAAGAACTAAAAAAGGATGGGGGGCTACAAATAGAAGATACACATTTCATGAAGAGGCAAGAATGAGTTGAGTGCACTCAGGGAACTGAAGGAAAGTCAGTATGTACCTATGGATAGGCAGGGGAGTGACATGAGATGAAGACAGATGGCTAAGGCATGTGTCAAATTATGGAGAGATTCATAAGCTGGGCTAAGAAGACTGGATATATTTTAAACCTGATGGGAAATGTATACAGAGTATTTTCATAGATTACTATTGCTGAATAGAAAATGTATCATGGTGGGACATGGATTGGAGCTGGGAGACCAGTTACAAAGCTATTGCAGAATCTGGGGAAAGAGACGATAACGGCTTGGAATAGGATTGATAATGAAAAATAAAGGGAGAAGCATAGCTTTGGGATATATTCAGGAGGTAGGATCAATAGGACTTGATTACAAGTTGTATTTGGAGAGTAATGGAAGGCAAGAAATCAAAGCTAACCCTTACATTTCTGGCTGAAGCAAGTGGCTATAAGGTTGTTTTTTGTAAGGTGGGTAAGAGATGGGGAGAAGCAGGATAGCAAATCAAGAGTATTTTCATGATTTTAGTTTAAAGTATATAATAGACATCCAAGTGAAGGTAGTAAATATGTGCCTGAAACTTACTCTGGGAAGAGGTCAAAGCTGAAAATAAAGGTTTAGTAGTCATCAGCACATAGATGATATTAAATTCATGGGGATGGGTGAAGTTTCTAGAGATGTACAGAGTAGCAAATATAGTAAATTGGCTCACAGTGTCTTGTCTAGGCTCCTAATGTGTCTCCCTGTGCTGCAGAGCCTGAAAAACCACTAACTATATCTCCCAGGCTCCCTTCAGTTGCTTTCCAGGTGGGATTTCAGTTTCACCAATCAGATGCACTTGTGCAAGTACGGAGTTCAGAACAGAGATGTGTGAGGAGCAAGGCAGGACAGGGAGCATCTATTTTGTGAGTCCTGGCATTGCTATGGTTCTAATTCAGTAGCTATGATGACAGCTTCCCAACTGTGAAAGCAAATCCTAATTCTATAATCTCCTAATCATGGTAGGGATAGCCACATTCTTAGAAGTTCAGTCCTTCAGTGGGAGTCCTTTCTGGAAGCTCAGACGAAAGTTGCTTTCTTTAGTTCATTAAAAAAAATGTAAGGTACATCATCTCTCCCACTTAAAAGAAGACATCTCTTTCTGCTTAATGTAACTGGAGTGCATTCTGCTCTGACCCACACAGTGCTTTGGTTCACCCTTGCATCACTCCAGCATCGGAAGATTCATTGAAGGGGGAGAAATCAGTAAACCAGAAGCCAGGAGAGACTGGGAAGGAATAGCCAAGGAGATGAAAGGAAAACCAAGAGTGTCATGTCATGGAAAGTGGGGAATATAGGTTTTTTCTAGAATTTTATTTGACGCTGAATGATCAGTCTAGAACTGAGGGGTCAAGTAGGAAAGATGGCAAGAAGATCATTGGTGAGTTTGCAAAGAAGAATCTCCATGGAATCATGAAAGTAAACACCATGGGGAATGATTTTTAAAGTGAACATGATCTAAAGAAACAGATTCTGTAACTATAGGCAACTTTTCAAGATGCTTTAATGTAAAAGGATTAGCAAACTGGGGAGGTAATGAGTAGAACAGGGGTTGCATTATAGTTGGCGGCATGTCTGTTGTTTTAAAGGTAGAAGCTACTACAGCACACCTATAGGCTGATTGCACACTCCTCTCCAGAAACGAGAAGGTGTGTGAGAGAGGAGATAATTGTAGGAGCAAAGTATTCAGGAACACAAATATGCCAGTTACTCTGGTCACCTCTCTCTTCTCAATGAACTGTAAGGTAAAGCCATCAGGGGTTGTAAGGTGTAAATGTTTCGAGGAAGAGAAGAAGGTATGCCATGGTAGTCTTGCTGAACAGTAAGAGCAACAAGCTAAGGAAGAACTGCAAAGAACCCATTTAAATCTCAGGTCATGAATTTACATTGACATTTCTTTGCACGGTTACGTTCCCCTCACCCCCGCCCCTGCAGTGTGTATTTAGCTGCTTGTGAGCAGGCAAAGGAGGCTGACAGTAGCATTTAAATGATATCCAGTCTTAACCAGATAGTCCAGTGGAACGAGAGGGGTTAAGGGTGTTATAAAGAAGTAATTATAATTATAAAACCTGGAATCTAAGTTAGAGAAAGAGTGACGGGGTGGGGAAAGAAAGGGGTGATTGATGGTGAGAACATCACAGCATCAAGGGATGATGTCTTGATGAAGTTGAAATGGATTGGAATGGAAATAATAGAGAAGGAAAACTGGTTAGAGGAGGGGGCAGCTGAAGTTGAGGTTTCAGAATTAGAGAAGTTACCTTTGATGACAGGTCAAGGGGTTGACCATGGAAATGGGTGACTGAAATGGGGCAAAGACAAATTTTCCTGGAGAGAGGAGATTGAGGAACTGAGTGGTAATGATGGTGGCTGGATGATCCATCAGGATGTGGAAGTTACCAGATCTGGTGACAGGAGCAGCAGGGGAAAGAATGCAGTGACCTAGGTGTGGCATCAGTCGGCCAGGAGTAACCAGGGTTGGTAGATGATTGTAGACAGGCAGGAGGTTGAGTGGTTTCCCTCTTTCCTCTCACCAAACCTCTATGCCACCTCAGAAAGAAGAAGAATATCAATAGCTACCTGGTAGAATAACTATTAAGTTTGCATGAGATGAAGTGTTAAAGAGCCTAAAACATGCCTGTCACATTTAACGTATGACATTATTGTTATGGTCACCATGAAAGAATCTACACTAACAAAATGTCTAATATGTGCCAGTCATGGGACTAGATGCTATTCATTTTTATTTTTCCTTTACTTATTTCTTCAATGCAGTGTCATAGATGACTGCATTTGGACAGGACCTCAAAAGTCACCTCATCAAAAGTCCCTGAACGTTAGCCAAAGGTTACATGGATGCATAACCAGTACCTGTACCTGTGGGGCTTAGTAAATATATAAATTCCAGGTTTCCACATCTGATCATTCTGATTCTTTATGCCTGCAGTGGTACCTGGGCACCTAACGGATTCTGATACACAGCCAAGTTTGGGAACCACTGCTCAGCATCTATTTTTATAGGGGAGGAGACTGAAGGCCAAGATCACAAAGCTGGTAAGTGACAGAACCAGGACTTTTATTCCAAGCCCAGGAACTAGATTCTGACTGATAGTGGCTCACTGAGGCCCTGGGATGAGAAACAGAATGAAGGCTTAGACCCTTTTCCTTTGTTTGTGCTCTGCCTGAGAATAGCCACGGCAGAGAGAAGCCAGTCTAGACAACAAAGTGACTACGGCAGCCAGGTAGACAGTATGGTTCCATGCCATCAATCAATTGAGCTTATAATAAATGTCTGAAAGATGGTGTCAATCAAATGAGCTTATAATAAATGTCACAAAGATGATGTCAATCAAATGAGCTTATAATAAATGTCAGAAAGATAGTGTGCAAAGCAGCAGTTGCAAATAACCATGAGGTGACCTGAGAGCTGTTACAGTAATCTAAACCTCTAACTATGGTGGTAAAAGTACCATGGAGTGGTGGGCATAAATTTAAAGGAAAAAAGACATTTCAACTTGGTATCAGTGTGAGTATCAGACTGACAAAGTTCACATGTGAGAACTGGGTCAAGAAATAGGCAGCCTTGCTAACCTTTCCTATCCTAGTGAGGTGATTCCCAAAGCTGTCTACACATCAGAATCCATGCACTAGAGATTGTGACTTAATTAATAGGACTCTTTGGATTTTACATATATCTTACATATATATATCTAATGAACTTGGAAATTTCTAACCTTGTAAAAGCTTGTGAAATGATGAAATGACCAGGTTTGAGCACACTAGGACATGCTCAAGATTCCTCAACCCTGCTATATATATATATACTGTATAACAAGATTAGGGAACAAAAATGAACTCTGATGGGTTCCATTAAGGATCATAGTAGCTACGTCACCAATTGCAGTTGGCATCGCAAGCAGTTTCAGACAAGACAGTGTGAAAGTAGTTGCCCCATCAGTGGAGTCTGAGGTCAGAAACTAGATACTAGCTAGAAGATGTGGCCCCTCCCTCAATATGAGGGGGCATTTTTCTATGAACTACTGATACTTATAAGAGGGCAGACAGTGGTATTGCACATAAAGATACTTCCACTTCTCCTCCAGTCTTACTGAACGTACAATAGCATTAGGTACCTTGTCTAGCACACATGCCTCATGATAACAGCTCAATCTGTTATCCAAGAGCACTGTGTCTATTATTTTCCTGCTCTGCTAAGCAAAGAAAATCATCTTAACTGGCAGATATAGGTACAGAGAAGAATTATGACCTTCTACACACTCTTATTTTTTAATCTGCCAGTAGAGAAAATTTCAGCAGAGACTATGATGTCTAGGGTACCTCTAGGACATTATACAATTGAGATGGAACACTTTGGCCTTCTTCGAAGACGAATGACGGGCTCTTCCAAATGCTGCTCACGACCTGAGGCTTTACTTCAGTATAAATAAGGAAGATGTCTCTAGAAAAAAATGTGTGAGGTCTTCCATAAGAACAAAAGATGCAGATACTGGGAAGTGAGAGCCTTAAGTGGCTATACCTTTAACATGTACCCAATTAGCTCTAATAATGACGATGTCCAATGCCTGAGAAAGCGAGACGCCATTGTCTTAGTCAGTGTCTCAGCTGCCATCCACACAGCAACCTTGATTCCGAGTTCCAGCTCTGTGAATCCCTCCATGCAGCTGCTGTTGCCTGGGTCCTCGCAGACCACAGAAGACAAGCAGTTTTTGAAAGGTTGAGTTAGGGACACACGATATTCTGTTTCACTCTTGTTTGGCTTCATTCTTGGAGCTCCTGCTTTGCTTACGTCAATATGTTCAAGGTGATGATGAACTCACAAACTGCTACAGAATCAGAGAAGAAATGTTTCTGGCATTTCCAGTTGGTTAAATGGACATTATAACTATACCAAATATTAGAAGAAAGAAGCCTTTTGTGGCACTATTTAACATAAAGATAGATGAAAAGAATACAGTAAGAAAAGGATCAATGTCTCAGTTGGATTTTACAAATATGACTACCTGCGTTTGAAATACAGAATTCTAGAAAACGAATTTAGAGAGGCATTCAGGGACTAATTTCCCACCTAATTCCTACTTATAACTTAAAAGTTTAACAAAATTATGTTTAAAATTATGTTTAAAGTTAAGGCCATTAGCCATGTTATTGAAAATGTTCACTGTTATTGGTTTTCATGTCTTAATAAAGAATTATTGGACTATATTTAATTTAATCTTGCTGCTAGTAAAGGATACACTTAAACTAAAATGAATAAAAGAATAATTAGCACTTATGAAATACCAAGATTTTTTTAATGGGCTTTATTTGTTTTAAATTCCAAATTCTTTCATCTTTTTATCTCATTAAGGCAACCTTAATGCAAATACTCTACCTTTTACAATGGCTTGATTTTCACCCCTTTCATGAATTTTACTGATAGCTTCAAGCCATTTTCTCTTCAAGTGTGACCCAGGAAAACCTACAGCAGATTTACCTAGAAAGCTGGTGAAACTTGCAAAATTTTGATATTAATGTTACAAATCCGAAGCCCAGAGAGTGGGCCAGGCATCTGCATATTAGAAGCTCCCTCACCTGCTTAATAAAGACCAACACTCAAAGTTGAGGACAAGTACTTTCTGACAGTAAACTACACCTCATCTAAGTTGCAGAACTCCAAACAAGAGAATGTTCGGATCCAGGATTGTTGGGTAAACAAAGATGAACGAAAGATGAGAAAAACAGGATTTTTCTCAATTTTATTCAACCTAAGACACATTTTCCAGCATGTACTAGGCACTAAATAAAAAAGAAATTAGACTCAAAGTCCTTGACCTCATGGTACAGGAGATCAAAAGATCTATTTCAGATGCTGGAGATTTAAAACTAAATAAACCTCTCCTTAATAATCCACTATCCCAAATACTTTCAGCCATGAGGAGGTGTTGTTGAAAGAGCATGGAATAATTACTGGACGAATTCAGTGCTACTGAGGTCCTAGGAGTATTCCTAGGTCCTGAATGCTTCCATAGTCACCAATTCTGTTTGTTGATGTTGGTTTGAGTCAGTTTTATTGAGGTATAAGTGGCATACAGTAAAACTAACCCCATTTAGGTGGACGGTTCTTGAGATCTGACCCAGTCAAGTAACCACCACAACAGCCAAGATATAAAATATTTCGATCACGTCAAAGATTTTCCCATGAACTTTATAGCTGATCATCTCCTTCTACACCCACCTCCTGACCACCCCAGGTCTGTTTCCTTGTACCTAAAGTTTTGTCTTTTCCAGAAAGGCACATAATGGAATTATGCTGTATTTTGTCTTTTTCAGTCTGGCTTCTTTCACTCTGCATAACGCTTTTGGGATTCATCCATGATGTTTGATATATCGGTAGGACACCTTTTTTTTTTTTTTTTTTTTTTTTTACAGATTTTTATACTCCATACTATGAGTGCAGCACAATTTGTTTCTGCATTCATCAGCTGATGGCATTTGAACTGTTTCCAATTTGGGGGTATTTTGGCTACAGCTGCTATGAATGTTTGCATAAAGATTTTCATGTGGACTTGTGTGTAAATTTCTCTTGGATAAAAACCTGGGAGGAAAATCATTGAGTCATAAAGTAAGTGTATGTTTAATTTCTGAAGAAACTGCCGAACAGTCTTCCAAAGTGGCTGCAGCATTTTGCATTCCTGCCAGCAACGTATGAGCGTTTCTGTTGCTGCACATCCTTGCCAACACTTTGTATTGTCGTTTTATTTTAAATACAGGCATTCTAACACATAAGTAGTGGTATCTTTGGTTTTAATTTGGAGTTCTTTAATGTCTGGATGTTAAACACCTTTCTTGTGCTTATTTGACATCCACATCTGGGTTTTTTTGTTTGTTTGTTTTTGTGGTATGCGGGCCTCTCACCGTTGTGGCCCCTCCAGTTGCAGAGCACAGGCTCCGGACACACAGGCTCAGCAGCCACGGCTCACGGGCCCAGCCGCTCCATGGCATGTGGGATCCTCCCGGACCGGGGCACAAACCCACGTCCCGTGCATCGGCAGGCGGACTCTCAACCACTGCACCACCAGGGAAGTCCCACATCTGTTTTTGTAATAAAATGTCTCTTCAAATCATCTCCCACTTTTTATTTGTTATTATTGGTAATGAATTGTGAGTTGTTTATATATTCTGAGTACAAGTCCTGTATCAGATATGTGCAAATATTTTCTCCAAGCATGTCACTTGTCTTGTTTTCTTAGTGACTTGTAAAGAGTAAAACATTTCAGTTTCAACAAAGCCTAATTATTTTACCAATGTTTTCTTTTATAGTTCATGCTTTTTGTGCACTATCAAAAAACAAAAAAACAAAAATAAACAAACTTTTCCTACAATCAAAAAATGTCTTTTATGACTTCTGGTATAAGTTTTATAGTTTTAGATGTAGATCTATGATCAATGTTGAGTTAATTTCTATAAATGGTGTGAAGTATGGGTGAGGAATTATGTTTTTGCATATAGATGCCCAATCGTTCAAGCAACATTTGTTGAAAACACTATCATTTGTTCATTGAATTGTGTGGCACTTTTGTTGAAAATCAGTTGATCACATATATTGAGCTATTCTCTGTTCTATTCCACTGATCTGTGTCCTTCCTTTGCTAATACCACGGTGTCTCAATTACTCTAGCTTTACACTAACTATTAAAATCAGGTAGTGTGAGTCCTCCAACTTTGTTGTTCTTTTGTTTGGCTATACAGTGCTCTTTATTTTTCCAAATAAATTTTAGAACTAGCTCATTTTAGTTCTAATACTAATCTAGTATATCTTACCATTTATTTAAATCTTGTTTGACTTCTCTCAAGATTTTATAGTTTTCAGCATAAAACTACACAAAACTTTAACATACTTTATTAGATTTATCCATAAGTATTTCCCTTTTAAGGGTGCTACTTTAAATAAAACTTTAAAAAAAAAGTTACAATTTGCAATTATATATAGGTAGCATATAGAAATACAATAGACTATAGTTTTGTATGTTGAGTTTATATCCTGCAACTTTGTTAAATTCACTTAATAGATCTAATAGTATTTTTTATAAATTATTTGAAATTCCCTACATCGACAATCACATCATCTGCAAATCAAGACAGTTTCATTTCTTCACTTCTAATCTGTTTACCTTTTACAAAATATTCATGCATTATTGCACTGTCTAGGACTTCTAGTATAATGTTGAATAGGAGTACTGAGAGCAGATATTCTTGCTTTGTTTACTATCTTTGGGGGAAAAAACTCAGTTTTTCATTTATAAGGTATGATGTTAATTGTAGGTTTTTCAACTGATGCCATATATGAAGTGGAAGAATTTCCTTTTTACTTCTAGTTTGCTGAGAGTTATTATCATGAATGGATGTTGATTTTACCAAATGCGTGTTCTGTATCTATTGTGATGACTCTGAAGTTTTTCTTCTTAAGTCTGCTGATACAGTGAATTCCATCACTTATAATCCCACAGACAATCACTGTTCACATTTTCTCAAATTTTCTTCCAGTCTTTAATCTATAACTATAGCTTCTTTACTAAAATAGGAAAATAGTATTTATATAATTTGTATATTTCTTAGCATTTCATTAAGAGTTATTCTATGTCATTCATTTTAAGAACAGCTTTTATTTTCTTTGCTAAATAGAAGCCCATCCTATGCATACACCATAAGAATAATCATAAAATAATAATGATAATTACAATAATTGAAACAATAGCCCTTTCTTTGTACAAATTCCTATTCTAAGTATTGTTACATATATTAATAAAATTTTACTCTCAGAACTGTTCCATGAAGTAGATATTATTATTACTATTATTATGCCCATCTTACAGCTAAGGAAACAGAGACGTGGAAAGGTTAGACAATTCTCTCACGGTCTCATAGCTAGTATGCAACGGAACTCAATTTTTGGCTCTGTAGACTACAGTCTTGCCCACAATATACTGTTTGCGTTGTCATTAAACAGTACACATATTCTTATTGTGTGCCTATAAACAATGCTCTGATAAACACAGCTGGAAATAAATCTTTAACTATATTTCTCACTATATCCTTAGATTTATAAAGATGTATTAAGTGGTCAAGGTTCTGAGTTAAAAAGTATGGTTTCTTCAGGGAAGCTTGAGGGATACTGCTCAATTGTATTTTCAGAACAGTCCTATGGATACACAAAAATACTGTAACATAACTATAATTAGCTTTCTAATTTTGCTAATTTTTAATAAGTGAAAAATAACATTTATTTTTTCATATTAAATGTGTCCTATATTTATTATTCATTTGTGTTATGTTTCCTGTTTATTGTTCACGATCTTTGCCAATATTTAGTGTGTTCAGATTGGAATGAAATTTTGATGTATAAAAAATTAAAATTTATTCTAAATATTTTGTTTTAAATTTTCTTTCCTAGTTCAAGTTTACTTTTTCTTATTTTTTGGACAGTTTTAAAGTCAAATCAATTTTTTCATTTGTATATTATTCTTCACACATATGTTAAGATGCAGACGTAGAGAATGGACTTGAGGACACAGGGAGGGCGAAGGGTAAATTGAGACGAAGTGAGAGAGTGGCATGGACTTATATACACTACCAAATGTAAAATAGATAGCTAGTGGGAAGCAGCCGCATAGCACAGGGAGATCAGCTCGGTGCTTTGTGTCCACCTAGAGGGGTGGGATAGGGAGGGTGGGAGGGAGACACAAGAGGGAGGGGATATGGGGATATATGTATACGTATAGCTGATTCACTTTGTTATATAGCAAAAACTAACACACCACTGTAACGCAATTATACTCCAATAGAGATGTTTAAAAAAAAAAAAAGCTCCTTGCTGAGTCAGTATTAAAGCAGATATACTTACATATTTTATTGACGTACTTTACAGTTTAGGGTTTCTAAAAATGCATATAAAATTAATCTTGTTGTATGCTATGAGTTGAGAATGTTACTCAGCTTTTTCCTAAATAGAAAACCAATTATCCCAGTATCACAAATTCTATAATCATTTTTGCCTGATGAATGACTTACAACTTGACTTTATATTAAATTATTATATATATGCTCTCTATTCTCTACTAATCTATTGTTACTTCAGCAAAATAATACAGTATGGAGTAATCTGGGTTCAGATCTGGTATTGCCACTGTCATATAGCCTTGTTACATTACTTAACATCTCTGAGGCTTGTTTTCCTCATTTGCATATAGTTATTTTAAATATTAAATGAAAAAAGTATATAACGCACTTAGTTTAATGCCTGGAACATAACAAGCTCTTAGAAATATCTGTAGTTTTTATTGTTTCCTTCACTATGTCAGGTCCATAGTTTTAATTATTATAGCCATACAAAGACTCCTAATTCCATTTCTGCACTTTCCTCTCTGCAGTAGCCTCAGGCCAAAGCCATGTGGCCCATGAGACTAAGTCCTGGTAAATGGTACCTGAGCAGACTTCCTAAAATGTCCCTCACAGGAAAGGGAGATTTCTTCCCCTTCTACCTACCTGCTTTATTTCAGAATGAAATCTAGAAAATATGGCTGGATATCCAGAGTCCTCTTGGACCATGAGGTGAGGATGGGTGTCAAGTGCTATCATGGTGGAATAAAAAGAGAATAAACTTGATGTCTTATGAAAATGGACTTTCCGTGGACTGTTTCTCTCTGTATTTCTGTGTGAGAGACTGAACCTTTGCTTCTTTAATGCACTAGGCTAGAGTTTCTATTACTCAGAGAGTACCTCATTTTCAGTGATAGGTTGGAATCCCAAATTCAAGATAAGATGCTCATTTGTACGCTTAAGTGTTTTGAGCTTAGGGTTTTTTTTGTATTAAGAATAAAAAATAATCTCCCTCATTCTCCATCAATTCTAGCCTAGAAAACCAATATGTGGTCTTTTGAATTATTATCAATTAATACAAGTTATTAATTGGTGCCAACTTCTAAGGGAAAATGAATAGAGTCTTAACCATGACACAGAAAAACAGCTGTTCTTTTAAAACTCCTCTAATGCGCACTTCATAGGAACCAAACTGTTAAAAGTAAATATATTCTTCATCATTGCTTCAAGGCAAAGCCATACAAAATAGATTGTCAATGAAGAGAGGAAAAGCAGGTAATTCAGTTTCCCAAAAGAGTTTTGGAAGATGAATGCCCTGTTTGGCATTTCATATTGATCACTTAGCCACAATAATTAACATCCTCTTATTTATATTATATTGAAAATTAAAGCTCAGAATTAGAGGGCAGACAGCAGAAGCAAGAAGAATTACAACCATGCAGCCTGTGGAACAAAAATCACATTAACAGAAAGACAGACAAGATGAAAAGGCAGAGGGCTATGTACCAGATGAAGGAACAAGATAAAACCCCAGAAAAATAACTAAATGAAGTGGAGATAGGCAACCTTCCAGAAAAAGAATTCAGGATAATGATAATGAAGATGATACAGGACCTCAGAAAAAGAATGGAGGCAAAGATTGAGAAGGTGCAAGAAGTGTTTAAAAATCACCAGAAGAACTAAAGAACAAACAAACAGAGATGAACAATACAATAACTGAAATGAAAAATACACTAGAAGGAATCAATAGCAGAATAACTGAGACAGAAGAACGGATAAGTGACCTGGAAGACAGAATGCTGGAATTCACTGCCATGGAACAGAATAAAGAAAAAAGAATGAAAAGAAATGAAGACAGCCTAAGAGACCTCTGGGACAACATTAAATGCAACAACATTTGCATTGTAGGGGTCCCAGAAGGAGAAGAGAGAGAGAAAGGACCCGAGAAAATATTTGAAGAGATTATAGTCAAAAACTTCCCTAACATGGGAAAGGAAATAGCCATCCAAGTCCAGGAAATGCAGAGAGTCCCATGCAGGATAAACCCAAGGAGAAACACGCTGAGACACATAGTAATCAAATTGACAAAAATTAAAGACAAAGAAAAATTATTGAAAGCAACAAAGGAAAAATCACAACATACAAGGGAACTCCCATAGGTTAACAGCTGATTTCTCAGCAGAAACTCTACAAGCCAGAAGGCAGTGGTATGATATACTTAAAGTGAAGAAAAGGAAGAATCTACAATCAAGATTATTCTACCCGGCAAGGATCTCATTCACATTTGACAGAGAAATCAAACACTTTACAGACAAGCAAAAGCTAAGAGAATTCAGCACCAACAAACCAGATCTACAACAAACTCTAAAGGAACTTCTCTAAGTGGGAAACACAAGAGAAGAAAAGGACCTACAAAAACAAACCCATAACAATTAAGAAAATGGTATTAGGAACATACATGTTGATAATTACCTTAAACGTTAATGGATTAAATACTCCAACCAAAAGACACAGGCTTGCTGAATGCATACAAAAACAAGACCCATCTATATGCTGTCTACAAGAGACCCACTTCAGACCTAGGGACACATACAGACTGAAAGTGAGGGGATGGAAAAAGATATTCCATGCAAATGGAAATTAAAAGAAAGCTGGAGTAGCAACACTCGTATCAGATAAAATAGACTTTAAAATAAAGAATGTTACAAGAGACAAGGAAGGACACTACATAATGATCAAGGGATCAACCCAAGAAGAAGATATAACAATTATAAATATATATGCACCCAACATAGGAGCACCTCAATACATAAGGCAACTACTAGCAGCTATAAAAGAGGAAATCAACAGTAACACAATAATAGTGGGGGACGTTAATGCCTCACTTACACCAATGGACAGATCATCCAAACAGAAAATAAATAAGGAAACACAAGCTTTAAATGACACAAAAGGCAAGATAGACTTAATAGATATTTATAGGACATTCCATCCAAAAACAGCAGATTACAGTGTCTTCTCAGGTGTATATGGAACATTCTCCAGGATAGATCACATCTTGGGTCACAAATCAAGCCTCAGTAAATATAAGAAAATTGAATTCATATCAAGCATCTTTTCTGACCACAACACTACGAGATTAGAAAACAATTACAGGGAAAAAATGTTAAAAACACAAACACATGGAGGCTAAACAGTACGTTACTAAATAACCAAGAGATCACTGAGGAAATCAAAAAATACCTACAGACAAATGACAATGAAAACACGACAATCCAAAACCTAAGGGATGCAGCAAAAGCAGTTCTAAGAGGGAAGTTTATAGCTATACAAGCCTAACTCAAGAAACAAGAAAAATCTCAAATAAACAATCTAACCTTACACATAAAGGAACTAGAGAAAGAAGAACAAACAAAACCCAAAGTTAGTAGAAGGAAGGAAATCATAAAGATCAGACCAGAAATAAATGAAATAGAGACAAAGAACACAATAGCAAAGATCAATAAAACTAAAAGCTGGTTCTTTGAGAAGATAAACAAAATTGATAAACCATTAGCCAGACTCATCAAGAAAAAGAGAGAGAGGACTCAAATCAATAAAATTAGAAGTGAAAACGGAGAAATTACAACAGACACCACAGAAATACAAAGCATCCTAAGAAACTACTACAAGCAACGCTATGATGCGAATAAAACAGACAACCTGGAAGAAATGGACAAATTCTTAGAAAGGTATAAACTTCCAAGACTGAACCAGGAAGAACTCGTAAATATAAACAGACCAATCACAAGCACTGAAATTGAAACTG
This sequence comes from Hyperoodon ampullatus, assembly GCF_949752795.1. Lineage (NCBI taxonomy): Eukaryota > Metazoa > Chordata > Mammalia > Artiodactyla > Ziphiidae > Hyperoodon > Hyperoodon ampullatus. The sequence goes on from NC_136926.1 coordinate 44,373,084, forward strand.
TCATTAAAAACCTTTCAACAAACAAAAGTCCAGGACCAGATGGCTACACAGGTGAATTCTATCAAACATTTACAGAAGAGCTAACACCCATCCTTCTCAAACTCTTCCAAAAAAATGCAGAGGAAGGAACACTCCCAAGCTCATTCTACAAGGCCACATTCACCCTGATAACAGAACTAGACAAAGATACTGAAAAAAGAAAATTAGAGACCAATGTCACTGATGAATATACAGGCAAAAATCCTCAACAAAATACTAGCAAACTGAATCCAAGAACACATTAAAAGGATCATACACCATGATCAAGTGGGATTTATCCCAAGGATGCAAGGATTCTTCAATATACACAAATCAATCAATGTGATACACCATATTAACAAATTAAAGAATAAAAACCATATGATCATCTCAGTAGATGCAGAAAAAGCTTTTGACAAAATTCAACACCCATTTATGATAAAAACTCTCCAGAAAGTGGGCATAGAGGGAACCTGCCTCAACATAATAAAGGCCATATACCACAAACCCACAGCAAACATCATTCTCAATGGTGAAAAACTGAAAGCATTTCCTCTAAGATCAGGAACAAGACAAGGATGTCCACTCTCGCCACTATTATTCAACATAGTTTTGGAAGTCCTAGCCATGGCAATCAGAGAAGAAAAAAAATAAAAGGAATACAAATTGGAAAAGAAGAAGTAAAACTGTCACTGTCTGCAGATGACATGATACTATACATAAAGAATTCCAAAGATGCCACCAGAAAACTACTAGAGCTAATCAATGAATTTGGTAAAGTTGCAGGATGCCCAGAAATCTCTTGCATTCCTATACACGAAGGATGAAAAATCTGAAAGAGAAATTAAGGAAACACTGCCATTTACCATTGCAACAAAAAGAATAAAATACCTAGGAATAAACCTACCTAGGGAGACAAAAGACTTGTGTGCAGAAAACTGTAAGACACTGATGAAAGAAATTAAAGATGATACAAAAAGATGGAGAGATATACTATGTTCGTGGATTGGAAGAATCAATATTGTGAAAATAACTATACCACCCAAGCAACCTACAGATTCAACGCAATCCCTATCAAATTACCAATGACATTTTTTACAGAACTAGAACCAAAAATATTAAAATTTGTATGGCGACAAGAAAGACTCGGAATAGCCAAAGCAGTCTTGAGGGAAAAAAATGGAGATGGAGGAATCAGACTCCCTGATTTCAGACTATACTACAAAACTACAGTAATCAAGACAATATGATACTGGCACCAAAACAGAAATAGAGATCAATGGAACAGGATAAAAAGCCCAGAGATAAACCCACACACCTATTGTCAACTAATCTATGACAAAGGAGGCAAGGATATACAATGGAGAAAAGAGAGTCTCTTCAATAAGTGGTGCTGAGAAAACTGGACAGTTACATGTAAAAGAGTGAAATTAGAACACTCCCTAACACCATACACAAAAATAAACTCAAAATGGATTAAAGACCTAAATGTAAGACAGGACACTATAAAACTCTTAGAGGAAAACATAGGAAGAACACTCTTAGACATAAATCACAGTATGATCTTTTTTGATCCACCTCCTAGAGTAATGGAAATAAAAACAAAAATAAACAAATGGGACCTAATGAAACTTAAAAGCTTTTGCACAGCAAAGGAAACCATAAACAAGACAAAAAGACAACCCTCAGAATGGGAGAAAATATTTACAAATGAATCAACAGGCAAAGATTAATCTCTAAAATATATAAACAGCTCACGCAGCTCAATGTTAAAAAAACAAACAACCCAATCAAAAAATGAGCAAAAGACCTAAATAGGTATTTCTCCAAAGAAGATGTACAGATGGCCAAGAAGCACATGAAAAGCTGCTCAACATCACTAATTATTAGAGAAATGCAAATCAAAACTACAATGAGGTATCACCTCACACCAGTTAGAATGGGCATCATCAGAAAATCTACAAACAACAAATGCTGGAGAGGGTGTGGAGAAAAGGGAACCCTCTTGCACTGCTGGTGGCAATGTAAATTGATACAGCCACTATGGAGAACAGTATGGAGGTTCCTTAGAAAACTAAAAATAGAACTACCATATGACCCAGCAATCCCACTACTGGGCATATACCCAGAGAAAACTATAATTCAAAAAGACACATGCACCCCAATGTTCATTGCAGCACTATTTACAATAGCCAGGTCATGGAAGCAACCTAAATGCCCATTGACAGATGAATGGATAAAGAAGATGTGGTACACATATACAATGGAATATTACTCAGCCATAAAAAAGGAACAAAATTGGGTCATTTGTAGAGATGTGGATGGATCTAGAGACTGTCATACAGAGTGAAGTAAGTCAGAAAGAGAAAAACAAATATCGTATATTAACGCATATATGTGGAACCGAGAAAATGGTACAGATGAACCAGTTTGCAGGGCAGAAATAGAGAAACAGATGTAGAGAATAAATGTATGGACACCAAGGGAGGAAAGTTGTGGGGGGAGGGGTGGTAGTGGTGTGATGAATTGGGAGATTGGGATTGACATGTATATACTAATATGTATAAAATGGATAACTAATAAGAACCTGCTGTATAAAAGAATAAATAAAATTAAAGTTTAAAAAAAGCTCAGGGGCTTCCCTGGTGGCACAGTGGTTGAGAGTCTGCCTGCCGATGCAGGGGACACGGGTTCATGCCCCGGTCTGGGAAGATCCCACATGCCGCGGAGCAGCTGGGCCCGTGAGCCATGGCTGCTGAGCCTGCACGTCCGGAGCCTGTGCTCCGCTACGGGAGAGGCCACAGTGAGAGGCCCACGTGCTGCAAAAAACAAACAAACAAACAAAAAGCTCAGAATCATACTATCATTCATTTTTCTTAATATTAATAATCAGTCATTATAAAATGCCTTCATGTTCTAATAGAGTCAGAAATAGCAATTTCATTAAGTTAATTGATTACCTTAACTTAAAGACATGGATTATCTAGGGATCAAAGTACTCGTGAGCTGCCTCTAGATATAAAGTCCAAATAAAGCAAGGAACTAGTTAAATCATTCCTTTACCTCAAGACTGAGCAGCATATTTTGGCCCTAATATGGCTGTTACACTTGAACTCATTCTCAAGGATGAATACTAAGAGGGGATAAGAGGATATGGTTAGAGAGAAAGCACCTCTTGTTTCCTCCAAAGGACACATTTGGGGGGCACTGCTCTCTGATGCTTCTAATATCCAGGAAGAAAGACATTCTTGGTCAGAAAGAATTTTTTTAATATTTATTTATTTATTTTGGCTGTACCGGGTCTTAGTTGCGGCATCCCCTGCATTGGGAGCTCAGAGTCTTACCTATTGGACCACCAGGGAAGTCCCTTGGTCAGAAGGAATTTTCACCATTTCTATCTCACTCTTAGGCCCCAGTGAATATATCCTACAAGATAACAAGGAGTGAAGTAAGTTTATTTAATTTCAGATCGTATACAATCCTGCTTTAGCAGACTCTAGAGTGACACAAAGGGAAAGTCCTCTTTTAATAATTTACATGAATTTGATTCCGTGGCAGAGAACTATTTGTGGGTCTATTTCAGTTAGAAATACCTAGATCTATTAGAGATTTAAAAGTCTCTGCATTTATTGTCTTATATCTCACAGGATTTAAGACTAATAAAACGAGATTCAAAAAATTTGTTGTTCAGTGATAGGTTATCAAAACTATTGTGAAAATTTTCAAAGCAAGCACAATTGCTCTAGGAGTTCATTCACTCACTTATTGGGCACATATTATGTGCTATGCAGTGAGATAACCTATATTCTATTCTCAGTCAATCTTAGTCTGGTGGGGGAGACTGGCATGGCAATAAGCACCACAATCCCTCGAACACATAGGAAGCCTAGACTAACTTTGCTGAAAGTATTAGAGAAAGCTTCAGAAGAAAGTAGTATTTGATGTTTAATACTGAGAAAGAGTTCACCAAGAGGAAGAGAGATAAACCATAAGATCTCTTGGTCCTCCAAGTGGTTCCTGAACCCATAAGGCTCCAGTTTATCCCAAAGAATGTCCAGTTGGCTTTGAGCCATCTGGGAAGAAAAGGAAAGAAATCAATACTTATTTATCAGGTTTGATGCCAATTTACTAAGTTATTTGCTAAGAGTTATTTACTAAGAGTTTTATATACATTAACATATGTAATGTTGGTAATAAACATATAAGACATGTACTAGCATCCCTTTTTTACAAATAAAGACATTGAAATTCAGAGAAGTACAGTATAGCACATCTAGTAATTGACAGAGCCTGAATTTTCCCTAGCTCTGTGTAATTCAAAAATGTATCCAAAAGAACAAAGACCTTCCTGTACCCCTAAATCTGCCTCCAGGTTTCTGATCATCTTCTGTACTGAGAGAACAAAAGTAGAGAGAGTCTGAAATTCCGATAGGACTCTTCATATTAGAGCCTTTTAAAGTTAGACAGTTCTGGGTTTAAGTTCCTGACTACATTACTTGCAAGCTTGAGCAAGTTACTTAGCTTCTCTCAAAATCAGTTTCTCTGCAAAATGTGAATACTAAAAACATCTACTTGAAGGCAGTTGTGTGAGAATTTACATTAAAAAATTCATAAAGAAATATTTAGCCCTACATTTGACACATATATCTACTTTGAAACTATCAGCCAAAATAAATGTCTTCTTAAATAACTGAATATGCCCAGAACTATCGAAACTTGTCTGGCTTCTTGACAGAATACAGATAGCCAGGAGCCATTCCAAATCCCTGTGAAAGAACTCAGGTTCTCTTGAGGACTTGTTAGAATTCTAAGTTCAGGTCAGATCTAGAATTTTATCTACAAGTCAGAGGAGATCTACTGAGAAGCTTCCTGAACCAACAAGCATTCCTAAAGGTCTGGCGTGTAAAGAGTGGTCTGGGAGTAGTCACTTAAGGTCCATCTACGCCACAGCTTTCTGGCACCAAAGTGGGTGAGAAAACCTGGCTGAATAGATAGCATGAGAGCATCAGGTGGCTGCCTTGCATGGGCAAGTGGATCCATTAGAAATTGAAGTACTGCCTCCAAAACCCCTAACTGGCCCGCTGTTCCAACCAAAAATCAGGGAAGAGAGCCAAAGGTTCTGACTGAACAGCATCTGCTATGTGATTGATGGAGATGTCTGAGTATCTAACAGATGGACTGAAAATATCCCGAGGCTTAGTGATGTGTGCAAGTGACCATATACAAACTAAAAAGTGTTAAATTATTTTTCTGAGAAAGATGGGACCTGGCATTCTTAGCAAAAACAAACTTACTTATTTTTGTTCATCACAGGATCTCTCAGAACTCTCTTATAGTAGAAAAGTGTAGGGTCATGAAAAATACTCACTTAGCATGTAGAAAAGTGAATATATATATAGATACATATGTATACATACATATATATCAAATAAAGCCTTTATAATTTTTCATATCTGTATTACCTGGTGTTATATTGATCCTTCGGACATTTTTTAGAATAATAAAACTTTCATCTAAATATTAGTATAATTAAGCCAATGGTGAGCTTTTACATAGGTGCCTAATTACTTTAATGATATCAGATGAATTATAGTGAGAGTAAAAACATAGGAAAAAAACATTAAATGGCACAAGTACCTGGTTTGCTTAAGAATGGAGTGCAGGTATGTGTGGGTTATGATATGTACTGCCTTTCAATCTGCTTCAATCCTTTGAAGCATTTAGCAAGCACAGCTATAAGGAAGCTTAGATCATCCAATTCAATTGCTCATTTTAGAATTGAGAGAACTGACACCCAGAGAGGTTGTTATTTGCTTAAGGTAACCAAGTTAATTAACAACTCCCTAGAAATAGAAATGTCTTCTACATCCATCTCATCAGGAAACGTTTCTAACTCTGTAAAGCTTTGAATAATTTGAATAAAAGACCTGAGGACTAAGCAAACTCAAAAACTCTCCAAATTTTTAACTCATACATCTTAGACACCAGTAAGACAAATTTTTTTTGCTTTAAATGTTGTATTAACATTACCATTTGCTTTGGATACTAATTAAGCATACACTTTTTGTGTAACATACCATCAGAAGTGCCTATGATGTGCCAGCTTTATGATATATCTCTTTATGTAGATAAATTCTCTGTTTGGAGAATCTCTCTCCAAATTGTGTGTATTACAGAGTATTCATAGGAAACTTTTAATCTCTTTTACAGTTTTCATTTTACTTTGTAAGTTTCTGGTTTATGGTCACCCACAAGCAATCTGTGTATCATCAGATTTTCCAACTAGTAGGCTGAGCATCTTCCTTATAATAATAGTTGGTTATTTGTAAAATTATTTGTTTAATAAATATCTCACCACTAGACTGCAAGCTTGTTCAGGAAAACCAAATATCCCTTTACACCTTGCACAAAGCCCTGGCACATAATTGGGTATCAATAAAAATTTTTTGGATGAATGAATGGAATACAGAATAATTTTAATATTAGTATCAGGGAAAAATATAGAAATAGAGAAGCTATACTATGCCACCAATCAAATGTCTAGAATGCTTTCCAGTGGCAGATGTGACTTGTATTGAAATACCACATTTTTCTATTATGTGTTATTAAAACTATCTTAAAGATAATTGAAACTTGATTAAACTTAATTTTTAATAGTATTTGTCTGTGTTTAAGTCCACCTTGCTCAAGGTGATACTTTTCTACCAGTATCTACCAGTATCTACTAGATCAAATTTAAGAATAAAATTGGAGAGTAACCTAAAGTGTACTTGCAAGTAAATATGCCCATCTCTATGAGTGTATCCCTTTATTGCTCTGACATCTGTACTCCAAAGGACTGCCATGTAATTAGCTGCATAGACACTGGTAGAAGAAGATTAAGTCAGGGGATATCCAAGGTTGGAAAAATGGCATTAAAATAGCAGGTCCTCTATCACCAAGCTGAAGGGATATGAACTAAACAAATCAATTACATTTCTTTTCTTCATTTATGTCAGTCCCATTCCCATGACCTGCTTAAGCCAATGAAATGCAGGAAGTTATCATGTATGTCACTTCTGAGCAGAAACATGGCTCACCATTTCTCTTCCTTCTTCCATAAGGTCATCAATGTTCCAGATAGAGGGTGTTCCATCAGTCAAAACTATGACTAGCTGGTCCAGAATGACACTGATATTATTACTTATTTATCCTCCAAAACTTTCTCTTCTAAAGTCTTCTCTAAATAATTAGGTTGCAACTCCATCTTTCCAGTTTTTTAGGCAAAAAGTCTTGGAATCACCCTTGAATCCCTTTATTCTCTTATATCGTACATATAATCTCTTAGGAAATCCTATTGGCTATATTTTGAAAATTTATCAAAAATTTCAGAAGTCATCCAGGTGGCTAAAGAAAAACAAAGGTTATACTTTAATCAACTTCCTACATTTTTCTCCCCCAAAATACAAAGTAGTTTCACAAGTACAAAAATCCTATACAAAACATAACCCTCCACATGACTTGATAACAGAGACTACAGAAACTTCAAAATAACTGTGAGTAGAAAGAGAAAAAAAATGACAAGAGCCAGAACTCTAATTCCTCACATTTCTGCCAACTCCTGCCCAACCACAAAAATTTCCAGTAAGCAAAGGTAGAGAAAACTGTCAAGAAAACAAAAGAAGTGTGCTAGCAAAGCATGAGCATTGGGATAGACATCAGAAAGATCAAATCAACACAAAATCTGAATTACAATAAAAGTAACCAGGTAGATCAGAGCGCTCACTACAGGAAAGGAATTTCAAAGCACACATGATTTAAAGAATCAGGGCGTCTGTGAAGTTCCAGGTGTGAAATTTAAAGCGATTTAAGGGTTGAATATAATTTAAAACCACAGGCATAGCTTCTGGGGGAGAAAAAAGATAAAAAGGGAGGAAGAAGTGTCTTTTGGAAATCTGGTGGTGGTTGGAGGTGGGGGAATGGGGAAAATGTAAAGTTCTTAAGGCAAAAGAGAACTGTAAAATTGGAAAGTTCACAACAACTTCCCCCTCTAACAAAACAAAATGAACAAACAAAAGCCCATTTAAGTGCCTAGATTTTACTAGAGGAAAAATCACTTACTTAGGAATCATGTAAAAACCCCATATCATGAAAATGAACAAAAGGCAAGTAAAATTCATAGAGAACTATTGTAAAAAAAATAAGGAAACAATATATCACACTAATATACAGACAAAAATTCCCCTGGAAAATAATCATGAAACAAAAGAAAAGTGTAAATCTACACTCCATACAGAATTAAGTAAACTCAAAAAAGCATTTGAGGATATGGGTATTCACCCTGAATCAGAAATTCAAAAAACTCAATGCCCAAATGGACTAAAAACTGAGAGAAATGCAAAAAGAGTTCATTGAACTCAGGAAGAAATGAAAGAAAACAAAAATTACCTGATAAGTGAAGAATAAGTTAGAAGACACCTAAGGAAGAGAGTCAAACGAAAAAATTTTAAAGGGCTTTGAAGACGGTCCATTAAAGCCAAAAGGACTAGACTAGCGTTAGAATTTTCAAAACCAACATACAAAGCAACCCAGCTCTGAACTTATTTGCAAAGCAGAAATAGAGACACAGATGTAGAGAACAAACGTATGGATTCCAAGGGGGAAAGAGGTGGGTGGGATGAGTTGGGAGATTGGGATTGACATATATGTACTACTATGTATAAAATATTATAGATAGCTAATGAGAACCTACTGTATAGCACAGGGAAGTCTACTCAATGCTCTGTGGTGATCTAAATGGGAAGAAAATCCAAAAAAGAGAGGATATATGTATATGTATAGCTGATTCACTTTGCTGTACAGCAGAAAGTAACACAACATAATAAAGTAACTATACTCCAATAAAAAATTAAAAAAAAAAAAGCAACCCAGCTCTGTTCACTGAGAGGCTCTAGAAGATGAAATCAAGTAGCACTGAGCACACCAGCTTACCTAGTGCCTTGATCATGGTTTTTAAACACCATTTCTAATAAAAGAAACCAGGGTTCACTGGAGAAGTGGTAGATTACAGGGCCGGGGTAGGGACAGTACAAGATGAGCCTGAAATATCTCGTAGTACCAGAAATAAGAACGTGATCAAAAGGAATGGCGGCTTATAGAAAGAACAGGGCTGCCAACCTGAAAAAAGCTCCCAGTAGTCAAAGCTGAAAAACTTGAGCACAAAATAAAGAGGAGTGGCATAGGGAGGGTGGGAGGGCAACACAAGAGGGAGGGGATATGGGGATACATGTATACGCATAGCTTATTCACTTTGTTATAAAGCAGAAACTAACAAAACAATGTAAAGCAATTATACTCCAATAAAGATGTTAAAAAAATGATAGCATTGGATTTTAACCCATAGAATAAGATAAATTTCTATGAACCCATCAACAAATAATAGGATCAATAAATACATAGGGGAGAAGAGAGAACTTTTCCTTACCATGTCATTTTAATTAATAAATGTAGAAAAGAAATGGAAAATCATTATTAGCCAAGCACCACAGTAATAATTGTTGCAGATAATAATCCACTGATGGATACTAAAATTAATGGACAGATATTTGAGGAGAAATAGATGTGTATAGTATCAAATTATTAACTTTACAGTGGAGAAATCTGGAAGACACCACCATAACCAAGTGATCAAAGTTAATAATAAAATTATCGACATCATGAACCCCTTGATATTATGCACTGAAAAGTATATGCATTTCTTTGGTATTCTTACAAAAATGCATAAACTCATTCCAATCATGAGAAAACATTAAACTCATATTGAAGGACGTTTTACAAAATACGTGACTGGTGCTTTTTTTTTTTTTTTTTTTTTTTTTTGTGGTACGCGGGCCTCTCACTGTTGTGGCCTTTCCCGTTGCGGAGCACAGGCTCTGGACGCACAGGCTCAGCAGCCATGGCTCACAGGTCCAGCCGCTCTGCAGCATGTGGGATCTTCCCAGACCGGGGCACGAACCCGCGTCACCTGCATCGGCAGGCGGACTCTCAACCACTGCGCCACCAGGAAACCCCTGACTGGTGCTTTTTAAAAGAGATAATATTACAAAAGATAAGAAACACTAAGGACTGTCCCAGATTGGAGAAGACCGAGAAGAAATAACAGGTAAATGCAAGATGGGATTCTGGACAGTATCCTGGAACAGGAAAAAGACATTAGAAAAACTGGTGAAGTTTGAATAGTCTGGAATTTAGTTAATAGTAGGGTGTTGATGTTAATTTCTTGGTTTTGATCATCATGCTATGGTTATATAAGGAGTTAGCATTAGGAAAAGCTGGATGAGGAGTATACAACAATTCTCGGTCTACTTTTGCGAATTTCTGTAAGCTCAAAATAAAAGTTGAAACAAAATTTATCCAGAATCTGAATATTTCCTATCATCTTTATTTCTACCACCTAGTCTGAGCCAGCTCTCCTGGATTACTGAAATAGCCTCCTCATGGTTTTCCTGCTTCTGTGTACCCTGCAGACTCATCTTTTGAAGACGTAAGTCAGATCATGTCGCTTATCTGCTCAAAATCTTCTAATGATTCCTTACTTCCATCAGAGCAAATCAGTCCTTTCAAAGGGCTACAAAACACACATAATCTGGCTCCCAATTCCCTCTCTGACTTGACTCCCGATTTTTCTCCATTTCCATCACAATCTCCTGCCAATCCATCTGCCTTGCTTTCCTTGAACACTCCAGACCCACACTGGCCTTAGAGCCTTGCACTAACTGTTCCCTCTGTTTGAAATCCCCTCACACCTCCTCCACACACACAGGCAAACACAGTTTCTTCATTTCTAGCCTTAATTCTAATCTCTCCTTCTCGACGAAGCTTACCATGACCACCTTATTTAATGGCGCAACAAACATCACACCCTTTCCCCCTACCCTCCTTTTCCTTTTCTTCTGTAGAGTGAGTGTATCATCTTCTAAAATACCAGATAGTTTACTTGCTAGTGATGTTGACTTTTTCTTATCTTACTCCCTCCATCTACTGGCCCTCCCTCTCAATTTAAGATCCTTTGAGAGAAGGAACTTTTGCTTCTTTTCATTGATGAAGCCCTAGAACCTAGAATCTAGAACAGTAATGGGTACATAGAGGAATCAGTTTATATGATTTCAAATAATTAATAATTCACTCATTCATTAATATTATAAGTAGAAATTGGAAGGATAATGCTTTGTAACTAATTCACAAGATACATCTTTAAAAAGTGGATATTTAGATACTGAGAGTAGCACAAATGCAAGTTCCTTTTTTTAAATAGTGAACAAATATATCTAACCAGATATTTTATTATTTCATGCAACAGCTAATGTGGGTTCCTGGGGAATATTTTGATAACCTCTTTAATAAGCTGTGTTCTGTACCACGTTACTAAGTTGAGTTGCTTACAACCAAAGCTAAATGGCCATGATCATTGTCAAGGCATCAGTCCGACACTTCTTGGTTGATTTTTTAAATTGAGAGTATAGGTCATATTTGGGTACATATTGCTAAATTTAATTGGACTAATTTTTTTTTACATTGTATGGACATCAACAGCAATTATTTATTTTTAGATTTTAAAAAAAAATTTTCTGGAGAAAATACAAACTTTATTATTTTTCTCAACAGATCCATAAAAGCTGTTATTCCTTCCATGATCTCATGTGGATTTTTAATTGGTGCCATTACACTTCTCAAAGGGGTTAGAAACAATAGATGTGATGTGCCTTTAATTGGCAGTAGCCAAACTTTTTTTTACAGTATCAGTCAGAGTAGCTGATAAGTGTTCTAAATTAGTGGAGTAGTTTTTATGAGAACTTTGGCTTTTTTTTCCTTTGCTTTGCTTTCATTTCTTCTTTTTTTTCCTTTTTTTTTTAATGGGTAATGGGTGTTCGTAACTTTGCCAGTTGAAAACCTGTTTCTAGCAATGCAATCAAGCCTCTAAGCAGCCTTGTGTTTTGTTTTCTATTTGTGGTTGGGTGCCCCCTTTAACCTTATCAAAGCAGTTAAATTTCTTCAAACTGTCAACCAGAGCCATGTCAGCATCTTAAAGAAAGCCACCGCTGACACGGCTCAGCAAAGCTGAATTGATCTTTCACCCCTTGGGGCGTTCCACACAGCCAGCGCATGCAACATCCCCCGGAGCTTAATGTAAAGTTCAGCCCCTTCTGCCTCCTTGTGGGGAAGGCAAGCTGAGCTGCTCCGTGGCAATATTTAAAAATATTTCTGTTTCCATGTTTAACACTTTAGCTTTTCTCTGGGCCTTGTAGGTGCCTAGGGTAATGAAGTTTGAGGAAAGAGATATCAAGAGACTGAAGTAGATTCAATATTGTGTGTCCTGTGGCTCAAATGTTGATCACACCAAGGAGTTTTCAGTTCAGTGACATGAAATGCTGCTACTTGAGCAGCAAGGACAGCTTTCTTATCAAACTCCCCATACTTTTTTCCACCTTCTCCATCCTTAAGTTTCCCTTACTTGAGTTTTTCTCTGGTTCATATTCCATCATGCTTAAAGTTCTATAACCATAAGTTCCTAGAAAAAATTCTTCAAAAAACTGCAGTTGCCTCAAACAGCTTCCTTATTGTCATGACTAGAAAGCTTTATTTGTTTCTAGGATGTCTGGATTTGGGGAGAATAGTTTAATTTCAGTAAGCAACCACACTTAAGAGTCAAGTCATGACACACCTATTCCACAATGTTGTATATCCCTGAGTTACTTTTGTGTCTGACTGTCATGGAGTTCTTTGCAGAAGAAATCTTGTGCTATAGAAATTTTACTTAAAAAATATTTGTTGTTGGTTTGCTAATAGCTCTGCAAAAAAATCTGCTTTTGAACTTATTGCACTAAATTTGTAGTCCTTTTTGATAAAATCTAAACTTCTTTGAATTCCACTATCGTTTTCTGAGCATCATTACCATTGAAATTATAAAGATAAATCAGGCAGTTCTTGCACTCAAAGAGCTCACAGCAAGTCAGAGGAGATAGGGAATAAACAACTAACAAAAATGCCATGTGTTAATTGCTCTATGTATGCAATGGCGATGATGTATTTTCCATGGATAGGGTTCCATAAATCTCCACACCTCTGAAAAAGGAACAACTCCTAACTCTACTGCTCTGATGTATCTATTACATGAGACTGCAAATTTGCTGAAATAAATGACACAGAATTAAAGTAATTTATCTAAGACCAAAGGCTTCTTGATTGACCAACTTGTGTTTAGCATTCCTACACAGGGAATATAATTTCCAAGAGCCTAGAAGGAAGACTGGAGGAGCCCAGAGGAAATAAAGTGACCATTAATCCTGATTTCAACTAAATTCTACCCTAACTCCTGCTCTCCTATCAGCATACCACATATTTCCACTAAAAAAAGCACCACGTCAATTTTCTGACTTTTCCCTTCCATCAGTAATATTAATATAGTTGTATTTTCTCTCTCCTCTCCGTCTTTCTCTCTCTCTCGGTGTGCACGCGCGCACAAACACACGTATATTATATGTAATATGTATTACTTATATATATGCTTGTGTGAGCTTTTACTTTTAATTATCTAATAACTACATATAGAGCACTGTACAGTTACTGACAGCTTTTACCTTTCATTCCCTCAATCTTATTGAATTTCATAGATCCATCACAGTTAATGACCTTCAAAATTGTGATGCTCAGCCAACGGTTTAATGCTCAAAGGTTAAGACATACAGGCATAGTGTACAAGACAGTGATTGAAATGACCTTCAACAGCCTTATTTGTTCATAATTTTACCACTGAAGACTGCTGGATTTCATAAATCACAGGAAGAAATCAAGACAATTCACTTTATAAAGGGCCCATGCATTTAAATAAAATCAAAGGTATTAGGCACTCTAGGAGTCTATGAAATTGCCAACTGGTAGAATTTTAAGTACTGTCTTCACTGCAAGTGACATAACCCTTCAGGAAACTTTGTCTGATTTCATCTTCATTTCACAATCAAAGTGTAATTACTGTGCTCTCTCTGCAACTATTCACAATACATATATGGCTATTGTTGGGGCATTCGACAATGCCTTTTACTCATTCTAGAATTTTCCAGAATGTTCCATGTGTTTTTTCCTCGGTAGAACTTTTAAAACTATTTCAGCCAAATTTAAGCTTTGTTTTCTGCGGTTTATATGAACTTTTCATGAACATCTGTTCAACTTTACTTAGACCAAGAGCTGATCACTCAGTAAATCTTATTTATACATTTCCAAGTATCCAAACATCACTTCCCTGAAGGCTTTGCAACAATTTCAAAATAACCATTTACTTTCTTTATGTGCCCTTGAGAGGAATTACAAGGCACACTAGAGTTTTCATGTAAAATTTGAACAGAAGAAGCAACTTTGCTCAGCATATAGCAGTTGCCTCCCAAAGTAAAACCTTCGGCTCACTGCGTCTAAACAAGGGGAGATCAATGGGCTCAGAATGCTTGTGATGTGTGCGTTGAGTGAGGAAGAGTATATTTTTTTTATACTTTGCAACTTCAATGCCAACAGCATAGCTGAGGAAATGAAAAGGACCGAGAGTGAAGACAGACAGACCAGTGAGGAGACTACGGCAGTCGTCAGCCTAGAAATGATGAGGGTCTCGGCAGCAAAAACGAGGGGGAGATGATTTTTGCCAGATATTGAGAAGGATGACTATGCAGGGCTTGGCAAATGACTTGAAATGGTAGTAGAGATGAATAAATCAGGGGTGACTCTGAGTTTCTGCTTCAAGGCTTTGAACACGGCTAAGACTGAACTCATTTCCTCTTCACAAATGCAGCTCTACATCCCAAATCCTGACATCCTTATCATTCTGGTTATAGAGGATCCCTCTCCCCTAAAGTAGCCTTTGTACAATACCCTCCTGTCTTGTCATTCTGCCCTTAGCCCTCCCACACCTTCACATGTTGATGTAATCCATAAATTGGAAATAGCGTACATTTCCAGCAGTTCTGTTCATATCACTAGTTGGACTGGGAATTCACCATCATTTTCAGCCAATGAGTTTGAAAAGTTTGGGACTAGACAACTAAAAAAGAAACAGGAAGACAAGCTTATGTTAAATTGGTAGCTAATCATCATACATCATATGGTTTTCAAAGTATTTTCACAACCATTTTCCTATTTGATTTTTATAACAACTCTCTAAAATAGGAATCCCTTTCCAATGATGGATAGGAGACTCAGAGATTTAACTCTCTGGCTGAAAATCACAGAGCTATTAAATTCTAGTAACTTGCAGCAGAGTACAATATAGAAACTTATATTCATTAAGTAGTTCCTTCTTTTTATCCAAATTTAATTTCCCATATTAGAGACAATAGGCTATGAGGGCTAAATAAGCCAGGATTTATGAGATTAATAACTAGAGAGTATACGGATTTTTTCCAAAAATTTTCCAATCACACTATGAATTTGACTCATAGTTTCCAACCTTCCTCTTTAATATGCCACAAAATTTCTAGGGCACAATCTAAAAGCAGTTTTTTGCTACTGCCCTGTCACCAAGAATCAGGAAAAATCACTGGGTTCTCCATTCTCTGAGTTGATCTGACATCCAAACTAGTGGCACGATGTTGTGAACAGCCCAGTTTCCACCTCTCACTTGTGCCTGCAGATCTCAGGCTAATTGTTCTTGGGAGACAGTCCCAGCCCTAAAAGGCAGCAGGTCAAATTCCCAGAGAAGAAGAGGTTGACTTAATAGCAGATCCTCTCTCTCAAGTCATATCCTGTAGTGACAACCTGGTCCTTATTGCTTAGGCCTTGAGCTTGAACTTCGCTTGCCTGCCTCCCTTCCCTGTAGACACACACCAGGGCCTCTGGTTCCATTTCTGACCCTTCTCCTCAAAGCACAGTTGCACCACAGCAGGGCTTTCATTGCATTTGATGTCAGAGGACCCACATTTAAATCCTGGTCTTTCCTCATACAATCGGCACAATCTTTAGCTAATTTTTTTTTTTTTTTTTGCGGTACGTGGGCCTCTCACTGTTGTGGCCTCTCCCGCTGCAGAGCACAGGCTCTGGACGCGCAGCCTCAGTGGCCATGTCTCACAGGCCCAGCCGCTCCGCGGCATGTGGGATCTTCCCAGACCGGGGCACGAACCCGTGTCCCCTGCATCGGCAGGCGGACTCTCAACCACTGCGCCACCAGGGAAGACCTTTAGCTAATATTTATTGAGGCTTACTGAATGTCACATGCTATTCTTAGCACTTGACATGCATTAACTCATTTATTTTTCACAGCATCAATATGAGCTAAGTATTGTTACTGCTATCCCCATTTTACCTCTACAGAGCCTGAGACACTGGCAGGTTAGGTTATTGCTCAAGCCAGTTAGTAGCAGAGTTAGGACCATTGGCCATTCATTAATCCTATGTGAACCTGCTTCTTCATTAGTAAAACAGGGATAAGAGCACACCCCTTAGAGAGCTGTGTCTGAATTTCATAAGAAAACGTATGTGAAAATACTTATTAAGCTATACAAATCTTTATAAATCCCAATATTGTTATTGTGGACTGATGCCTGGATACCACACTTAGCCAGACCCTAAATAATCCATCTAGCTCTGATCCATGGCTTCTTCAGACTTTCCAGTTACTTTCCTCCTGGGCACCCACTTCCATTTGTAGCCTGCAGGTACATATACATTGATATTACCAGCAAGGGCCTCCTTCTTCTAAACTGAATAAACTACTTTCTCCCACTTTATCTAGCCAGCCAATATGGGTGTGCTGAACTTATATATTCCTTAGATGAGGACCGTCCAAATGGCTGCCAACAATAATTCCATGACATAGACAAACCTAAAAGCTATGACATATTATCTAATATCCCTGTAAGGAGGAGAATTCATAACAAAACTGTGTTCCACAGAGGACTGAACTACCCCGTAGCCAATGAAAGCAGAAACAGTTGTCAAAGGCAGACAAGGTGTGGCCAGCAGAGTGTCATTTCTACCTTGTGGTCTGTGTCCCCTATGTGACTATAATGTCATGCTGTTCTCACACTGAAAGAAGCACTAGATCCATAAGTTGATCCAGGAGTGTGTTGTTTGTCTCAATGTTTTTCCTCTGTGTTGGGCTGTGTGTCCTTCTGATCCAGCCTTACCTTACATGTTTAGTAAACACTTTACTTGTTTGCAAACTGTGTTTAAAACTTTGGCTCTGTCTATAAGATTGAGCTTCTGGGCCAACATAGTTTAAATGACAACTTGGGAATGAATGTATTCCCTCCTATATTAAAGAGGAGGGAGTCTATTCTCTTGTACAGCAAGGCTGCTATAGCACTGCAGCCCTTCTTCACATGCTGCCTGTAAGATTATATTAGAGCATCTGGATCTGCCATATTAGCGATAGGAGAATGGGTCTCCTGCCTCTGCTGTGGGGCACTGAATCCCTTCATGGAGTGAGAATCAAGGGAGAAAGCCAGCAAAGCTTATAAGCGGTCTTACAAGTTTCTTTTCATGTTTGTCTGTCTGCCTTCTTTCATTGTTAAATTATGCACTATCATATACACAAAGAAGTAGACCAAAAGGATTGATTTATCCAAGGATCATAATTGAAACCAGAACCCAAGTGTTCTGACTTTGATTCATAATTCCTTATAGTGTACCAACACTAATGAAATTTAATCAACAAATATCCACTGATCACTTTTTGTGCTAGCATGTAGTATAAAACATGATCCTTGATCGAAAGAACCTTACACGCTATTTTTGAAACCAGACTTAAGTGTATGGAAGTTGTATACACATATACTACATACGTTATTGCCAAGGTAAAATACAAGCTTATCATATCTGCGTATAGGATTAATTTACAAGTTTTAAATGTATGTGATAAGTTCTACGTATTTTGATGAGGGTGGAACTTCTGGGTAGGAACAATATGGAAGGTTTGGTCAATTGTCAAGTTTATACTATTTTATATTTACACATGGATCAAATAGGTATAGGCAGGAAGGAAGGAGGGAAGGAGGAAAGGAGGGAAGGAAGGAAGGGAGGAAGGAAGGAAATTAAATTATCATTACCTGGTCACTCTCCACCCTTAATTGCATTAGAGTCAGATGTGTAGGAAGACACATACATTCATACTTATGCTAACAAGTAATCACACTGACTGGATCCATTCTCTTTTGACAAAGTTTATGAGCCTTCGCATTTTTATCTGGTTTCACATTTTTATTAGGCTCATAACTTTTCTCTGTTCATCATGAAAATGGCAGTTACTCCAGAGGCAGACCTGTCCTACCATATTCCTAGATAAGCATGGCATGTCTGAATCCCCAGCATATAAATAGCTTGGACCTTCCTTCTGTAATCATATTTACAAGTGTGTGAGTGTCTTTGTGTATTTATGTGAATGATAACACACCAACATGGCACATGGAAATTTATGACAAATATTCTCTAAGTAAATAAATCCAGAGTTTAACTTCCATATTTGCTAAATCCACTAACATTTCAAGCCAACTGATAAGTTGATTATAATTTCATGGAATATAAGCTGTATTGTTATATTTTTACACTGGTAATTATTTAAAAGTCTTTTTTCTTGGCAACATGATTTAGCTGGTATTCTTTTGTAATTCATGTGAGCAAGTGTTAGGGTGAGTATATAATTTATCATCCAAAAGAGGACATCTTTTAGAGTTAAAGGAAGTACTAATAAATAATTACATTGGGACAACCAGCATAAACCAGGTGTGTCATGAGCAAATAGGACACTTGTGTGGTCACTCAAGATAGTGACCATACTATCAGCAAGTTCATGTGCCAACCTGAACTTTATTTTTTTTTTTAATTTTTTATTAGTTTCTGCTTTATAACAAAGTGAATCAGTCATACATATATATCTGTTCCCATATCCCTTCCCTCATGCATCTCCCTCCCTCCCACCCTCCCCATCCCACCCCTCCAGGCGGTCACAAAGCACCGAGCTGATCTCCCTGTGTTCTGCGGCTGCTTCCCACTATCTATCTACCTTACGTTTCGTAGTGTATATATGTCCATGCCTCTCTTTCGCTTTGTCACAGCTTACCCTACCCCCTCCCCATATCCTCTAGTCCATTCTCAAGTAGGTCTGTGTCTTTATTCCCGTTTTACCCCTAGGTTCTTCCTGATTTTTTTTTTTTAATTCCATATATATGTGTTAGCATACGGTATTTGTCTTTCTCTTTCTGACTTACTTCACTCTGTATGACAGACTCTAGGTCTATCCACCTCATTACAAATAGCTCAGTTTCATTTCTTTTTACGGCTGAGTAATATTCCATTGTATATATGTGCCACATCTTCTTTATCCATTCATCTGATGATGGACACTTAGGTTGTTTCCAGCTCTGGGCTATTGTGAATAGAGCTGCAATGAACATTTTGGTACATGTCTCTTTTGGAATTATGGTTTTCTCAGGGTATATGCCTAGTAGTGGGATTGCTGGGTCATATGGTAGTTCTATTTGTAGTTTTTTAAGGAACCTCCATACTGTTCTCCATAGTGGCTGTACCAATTCACATTCCCACCAGCAGTGCAAGAGTGTTCTCTTTTCTCCACACCCTCTCCAGCATTTATTGTTTCTAGATTTCTTGATGATGGCCATTCTGACTGGTGTGAGATGATATCTCATTGTAGTTTTGATTTGCATTTCTCTAATGATTAATGATGTTGAGCATTCTTTCATGTGTTTGTTGGCAGTCTGTATATCTTCTTTGGAGAAATGCCTATTTAAGTCTTCTGCCCATTTTTGGATTGGGTTGTTTGTTTTTTTGCTATTGAGCTGCATGAGCTGTTTATAAATTTTGGAGATTAATCCTTTGTCAGTTGCTTCATTTGCAAATATTTTCTCCCATTCTGAGGGTTGTCTTTTGGTCTTGTTTATGGTTTCCTTTGCTGTGCAAAAGCTTTGAAGTTTCATTAGGTCCCATTTGTTTATCTTTGTTTTTAGTTCCATTTCTCTAGGAGGTGGGTCCAAAAGGATCTTGCTGTGATTTATGTCATAGAGTGTTCTACCTATGTTTTCCTCTAAGAGTTTGATAGTGTCTGGCCTTACATTTAGGTCTTTAATCCATTTTGAGCTTATTTTTGTGTATGGTGTTAGGGAATGATCTAGTCTCAAACTTTTACATGTCCCTGTCCAGTTTTCCCAGCACCACTTATTGAAGAGGCTATCCTTTCTCTACTGTACATTCCTGCCTCCTTTATCAAAGATAAGTTGGCCATATGTGCGTGGGTTTATCTCTGGGCTTTCTATCCTGATCCACTGATCTATCTTTCTGTTTTTATGCCAGTACCATACTGTCTTAATTACTGTAGCTTTGTAGTATAGTCTGAAGTCAGGGAGCCTGATTCCTCCAGCTCCGTTTTTCGTTCTCAAGATTGCTTTGGCTATTCGGGGTCTTTTGTTTTTCCAAACAAATTTTGAAATTTTTTGTTCTAGTTCTGTGAAAAATGCCAGTGGTAGTTTGATAGGGATTGCATTGAATCTGTAGATTGCTTTGGGTAGTAGAGTCATTTTCACTATATTGATTCTTCCAATCCAGGAGCATGGTATATCTCTCCATCTATTTGTATCATCTTTAATTTCTTTCATCAGTGTCTTATAATTTTCTGCATACAGGTCTTTTGTCTCCTTAGGTAGGTTTATTCCTAGATATTTTATTCTTTTTGTTGCAATGGTAAATGGGAGTGTTTTCTTGATTTCATTTTCAGATTTTTCATCATTAGTGTACAGGAATGCCAGAGATTTCTGTACGTTAATTTTGTATCCTGCTACTTTACCAAATTCATTGATTAGCTCTAGTAGTTTTTCGGTAGCATCTTTAGGATTCTCTATGTATAGTATCATGTCATCTGCAAACAATGACAGCTTTACTTCTTCTTTTCCAATTTGGATTCCTTTTATTTCCTTTTCTTCTCTGATTGCTGTGGCTAAAACTTCCAAAACTATGTTGAATAAGAGTGGTGAGAGTGGGCAGCCTTGTCTTGTTCCTGATCTTAGTGGAAATGGTTTCAGTTTTTCACCATTGAGGACAATGTTGGCTGTGGGTTTGTCATATATGGCCTTTATTATGTTGAGGAAAGTTCCCTCTATGCCTACTTTCTGCAGAGTTTTTATCATAAATGGGTGTTGAATTTTGTCGAAAGCTTTCTCTGCATCTATTGAGATGATCATATGGTTTTTCTCCTTCAACTTGTTAATATGGTGTATCACATTGATTGATTTGCGTATATTGAAGAATCCTTGCATTCCTGGAATAAACCCCACTTGATCATGGTGTATGATCCTTTTAATGTGCTGTTGGATTCTGTTTGCTAGTATTTTGTTGAGGATTTTTGCATCTATGTTCATCAGTGATATTGGCCTGTAGTTTTCTTTCTTTGTGACATCCTTGCCTGGTTTTGGTATCAAGGTGATGGTGGCCTCGTAGAATGAGTTTGGAAGTGTTCCTTCCTCTGATATTGTTTGGAAGAGTTTGAGAAGGATGGGTGTTAGCTCTTCTCTAAATGTTTGATAGAATTCGCCTGTGAAGCCATCTGGTCCTGGGCTTTTGTTTGTTGGAAGATTTTTAATCACAGTTTCAATTTCAGTGCTTGTGATTGGTCTATTCATATTTTCTATTTCTTCCTGAGTCAGTCTTGGTAGGTTGTGCATTTCTAAGAGTTTGTCCATTTCTTCCAGGTTGTCCATTTTATTGGCATAGAGTTGCTTATAGTAATCTCTCATGATCTTTTGTATTTCTGCAGTGTCAGTTGTTACTTCTCCTTTTTCATTTCTAATTCTACTGATTTGAGTCTTCTCCCTTCTTTTCTTGATGAGTCTGGCTAATGGTTTGTCAATTTTGTTTATCTTCTCAAAGAACCAGCTTTTAGTTTTATTGATCTTTGCTATCGTTTCCTTCATTTCTTTTTCATTTATTTCTGATCTGATCTTTATGATTTCTTTCCTTCTGCTAACTTTGGGGGTTTTTTGTTCTTCTTTCTCTAATTGCTTTAGGTGCAGGGTCAGGTTGTTTACTCGAAATGTTTCCTGTTTCTTAAGGTGGGATTGTACTGCTATAAACTTCCCCCTTAGAACTGCTTTTGCTGCGTCCCATAGGTTTTGGGTCGTCGTGTCTCCATTGTCATTTGTTTCTAGGTATTTTTTAATTTCCTCTTTGATTTCTTCAGTGATCACTTCGTTATTGAGTAGTGTATTGTTCAGCCTCCATGTGTTTGTATTTTTTACAGATCTTTTCCTGTAATTGATGTCTAGTCTCATAGCATTGTGGTCGGAAAAGATACTTGATACAATTTCAATTTTCTTAAATTTACCAAGGCTTGATTTGTGACCCAAGATATGATCTATCCTGGAGAATGTTCCATGAGCACTTGAGAAAAATGTGTATTCTGTTGTTTTTGGATGGAATGTCCTATAAATATCAACTAAGTCCATCTTGTTTAATGTATCATTTAAAGCTTGTGTTTCCTTATTTATTTTCATTTTGGATGATCTGTCCATTGGTGAAAGTGGGGTGTTAAAGTCCCCTACTATGATTGTGTTACTGTCGATTTCCCCTTTTATGGCTGTTAGTATTTGCCTTATGTATTGAGGTGCTCCTATGTTGGGTGCATAAATATTTACAATTGTTATATCTTCTTCTTGGATCGATCCCTTTATCGTTATGTAGTGTCCTTCTTTGTCTCTTCTAATAGTCTTTATTTTAAAGTCTATTTTGTCTGATATAAGAATTGCTACTCCAGCTTTCTTTTGATTTCCATTTGCATGGAATATCTTTTTCCATCCCCTTACTTTCAGTCTGTATGTGTCTCTAGGTCTGAAGTGGGTCTCTTGTAGACAGCATATATATGGGTCTTGTTTTTGTATCCATTCAGCCACTCTGTGTCTTTTGGTGGGAGCATTTAGTCCATTTACATTTAAGGTAATTATTGATATGTATGTTCCTATTCCCATTTCCTTAATTGCTTTGGGTTCGTTATTGTAGGTATATTCCTTCTGTTGTGTTTCTTGCCTAGAGAAGTTCCTTTAGCATTTGTTGTAAAGCTGGTTTGGTGGTGCTGAACTCTCTCAGCTTTTGCTTGTCTGTAAACGTTTTAATTTCTCCATCAAATCTGAATGAGATCCTTGCTGGGTAGAGTAATCTTGGTTGCAGGTTTCTCTCCTTCATCACTTTCATTATGTCCTGCCACTCCCTTCTGGCTTGTAGCGTTTCTGCTGAGAGATCAGCTGTTAACCTGATGGGGATTCCCTTGTGTGTTATTTGTTGTTTTTCCCTTGCTGCTTTTAATATGATTTCTTTGTGTTTAATTTTTGACAGTTTGATTAATATGTGTCTTGGCGTATTTCTCCTTGGATTTATTCTGTATGGGACTCTCTGTGCCTCCTGGACTTGATTAACTATTTCCTTTCCCATATTAGGGAAGTTTTCAACTATAATCTCTTCAAATATTTTCTCAGTCCCTTTCTTTTTCTCTTCTTCTTCTGGAACCCCTATAATTCGAATGTTGGTGCGTTTAATGTTGTCCCAGAGGTCTCTGAGACTGTCCTCTGTTCTTTTCATTCTCTTTTCTTTATTTTTCTCTGCATCAGTTATTTCCACTATTTTATCTTCCACCTCACTTATTCGTTCTTCTGCCTCAGTTATTCTGCTATTGATCCCATCTAGAGTATTTTTCATTTCATTTATTGTGTTTTTAATCGATGCTTGATTCATCTTTAATTCTTCTAGGTCCTTGTTAACTGTTTCTTGCATATTGTCTATTCTATTTCCAAGATTTTGGATCTTGGAAATAGAATCTTGGATCAGCTTTACTATCATTATTCTGAATTCTTTTTCAGGCATACTGCCTATTACCTCTTCATTTGTTAGGTCTGGTAGGGTTTTATCTTGCTCCTTCACCTGCTGTGTGTTTTTCTGCTTTCTCATTTTGCTTATGTTACTGTGTTTGGGGTCTCCTTTTTGCAGGCTGCAGATTCGTAGTTCCCGTTGTTTTTGGTGTCTGTCCCCCGTGGCTAAGGTTGTTTCAGTAGGTTGTGTAGGCTTCCTGGTGGGGGGGACTAATGCCTGTGTTCTGGTGGCCGAGGCTCGATCTTGCCTTTCTGGTGGACAGGTCCACGTCCGGTGGTGTGTTTTGGGGTGCCTGTGGCCTTATTATGTTTTTAGGTAGCCTCTCTGCTAATGGGTGGGGTTGTGTTTCTGCCTTGCTAGTTGCTTGGCATAGGGTGACCAGCACTGTAGCTTGCTGGTCGTTGACTGAAGCTGGGTGCTGGTGTTGAGATGGAGATCCCTGGGAGATTTTCGCTGTTTGATATTATGTGGAGCTGGGAGGTCTCTTGTGGACCCGTGTCCTGAAGTTGGCTCTCCCACTTCAGAGGCACAGCACTGACTCCTGGCTGCAGCACCAAGAGCCTTTCATCCACCCGGCTCAGAATAACAGAAAAAGTAGAAAGAAAGAATTAGTAGAAGAAAGAAAGAGAGAGGGGAAGAAAGGAAGAAGGGAAGGAAGGAAGGAAGGAAGAAAGAAAGAAAGGAGGGAGGGAGGGAGGAAGGATGGAAAGAAAGAAGGAAAGAAAGGAGGGAGGGAGGGAAGAATGAAAGCAAAAGGAAGAGTGAATGGAAGAAGGGAGGGAGGGAGGGAGGAAGGAAAGAAAGAAAGAAAGACAGGAGGGAGGGAGGGAGGAAGGAAAGAAAAAGAAAGTGGAAAGAAGAAGGGTGGGAGGGAGGGAGGGAGGAAAGAAAAAGAAAGAAGGAAAGGAGGAGCGGAGGGAGGGAGGAAGGAAAGAAAAAGAAAGTGGAAAGAGGAAGGGTGGGAGGGAGGGAGGGAGGAAAGAAAAAGAAAGAAGGAAAGGAGGAGCGGAGGGAGGGAGGGAGGAAGGAAAGAAAAAGAAAGTGGAAAGAGGAAGGGTGGGAGGGAGGGAGGGAGGAAAGAAAAAGAAAGAAGGAAAGGAGGTGCGGAGGGAGGGAGGGAGGAAGGGAAGGTAGGAAAAAAAGAAAGAGCAGGTAAAGTAAAATAGAATAAAGTATGAAATATAGTAGCGTTATTAAAATTAAAAAGTAATTATTGAAAAAAAACACGGACCAATAGAACCCAGGGACATATGGTGGAAGCAAAGCTATACAGAGAGAATCTTACACAGAAGATTACACATACACATTCACAAAAAGAGAGCAGGGGGAAAAATCAAAAATCTTGCTCTCCAAGTCCACCTCCTCAATTTGGGATAATTCGTTGTAAAAAGAGGAAAAGGGCGAGAAGTCTGAAATCTTGCTAAGTCCACCTCCTTAATCTGGGATAATTCGTTGTAAAAAGAGGAAAAAGGGGGGAAAGTCTTAAATCTTGTCCTCAAAGTCCACTTCCTCAATTTGGGATGATTCGCTGTCTATTTATGCACTCCACAGACGCAGGGCACATCAAATGGACCGTGGAGCTTTAATCCGCTGCCTCCGAGGCTGCACAGAGAGATTTCCCTGTCTCTGCTCTCACAACTCCCGGGTCTCAGCCTTGGACCTGGCCCCGCCTCTGCGCGTAGGTCGCCGGAGGGCGTCCGTTCTTCGCTCAGACCGGACGGGTTTAAAGGAGCCGCTGATTCGGGGGCTCTGGCTCACTCAGGCAGAGGGGAGGGAGGGGCGCGCAGTGTGGGGCGGGCCTGCGGCGGCAGAGGCCGGCGTGACGTTGCAACAGCCCGTGGCGCTCCGTGCGCCCTCCCGGGAAAGCCGTCCCCGGGTCCCGGGACCCCGGCAGTGGCGGGGTGCACAGGCCCCCCGGAAGGCGGGGCGGACAGTGACCCGCGCTCGCACACAGGCCCCGCGGCGGCGGCGGCGGCGGGCGGCGGCGGCGGCGGCGGGCGGCGGCGGCGGCGGCGGGCGGCGGCGGCGGCGGGCGGCGGCGGCGGCGGCGGGCGGCGGCGGCGGCGGGCGGCGGCGGCGGCGGCGGCGGCGGCGGGCGGCGGCGGCGGCGGCGGCGGCGGCCGCAGCAGCAGCCGCCCCAGCGTCCCACGCCCGTCTCCGAGGTCCGCGCCTTACCCGCGGCTCGCGCGTGTCTCCAGCGCCTCCCCAAGCAGCCCTCTTAATGCCCTCTCCTCGCGCACCAGGCAACAAAAGGGAAAAAAAGTCTCTTGCCTCTCCGGTATCTCCAGACCCTTTCCCCGGACTCCCTCCGGGCTAGCCGTGGTGCACTAACTCCTTCAGGCTCTCTTCCTGCCGCGAGCCCCAGTCCTCTCCCTGCGCTCCGACTGAAAGCCGATACCCGATCCTCAGCTCCCAGCCCCGCCCGCCCCGGCGGCCGAGCAGACAAGCCTCTCGGGCTGGTGTGTGCCTGAGGGCACCGATCCTCTGTGCCAGAATCTCTCCGCTTTGCCCTCCGCACCCCTGTTGCTGTGCCTCTCCTCCGCTACTCCGAAGCTTTCCCCCTCCGCCACCTGCAGTCTCCGCCCGCGAAGGGGCTTGTAGTGTGTAGAAACCTTCCCTCCTTCACGGCTCCCTCCCACTGGTGCAGGTCCCGTCCCTATCCTATTGTCTCTGTTTATTCTTTTTTTTCTTTTGACCTACCCAGGTATGTGGGGAGTTTCTTGCCTTTTGGGGGGTCTGAGGTCTTCTGTCAGCGTTCAGTAGGTGTTCTGTTGGAGTTGTTCCACGTGTAGATGAATTTCTGATGTATCTGTGGGGAGGAAGGTGATCTCCGCGTCTTACTCTTCCGCCATCTTCCCTTTGTCTCCCAACCTGAACTTTAATAAAAGTTAAGAAAACAGGGGAAGATGAACAGATGAGAGGTACTGATGGCAATACTTCATTTTTTTTATTTCTTAACTGACTGCTACCTTTTTGGATTTTTATGAAATAATCATTATTTCTATTTCCATTTCAGAAATGAACACCAGGATCTCCCACTGCCAATTTCTCCTGGCTTTTCCTTCCACAGCTACTCACACTTCTGATTATATATGGAATAAATTGCATGAGTCTGATACAGTGTTCATAACGGACTTTCTAATCCTTGAAGAATATGTGCAGCTCTGACCAGAAGTTATCAAGTGGGTCAAGGGAAGCAATCACTAAAATAGGTCTATTCAAGACTACTGAGTACAATCTAGTAAAGGCTCTTGTAAATACTTCAATGCCCAGTAACAGACAATTATTCCATACTTAATTTAAATTGTAATTGTTTTAACTTTATAGTATGTAATCCAGAATATGGAATATTTGGTAGACACATAAATTTGTGGAGGTATGAAAACACCTTATTACTCTTTATAAATATTTAATAGAGAGAAGTCAGACTTTGCCTGCCAATTACAGGCTTTGTAAATTGTCATGGTAACAATTAGTGTGTTACCCCCTGTACAGGTCTTAATGAGGATTTGGGGACTTCTGCATTGATCTAGTATACCATTTTCATCAGTGAAATGGATGTTAAATTTACTCTTGAAAATAAGGATAAATTTAATTTTAATATGTAATGCAAGTGTTTGCCCCATTTGCTTTCATTAGAATTATTTTGTTCTCATAAGATATAATTTATTATAGCATGGTACAGTAGGCAAATATAGTTTCTGCCTTCAAGGGAAGTCATGAGATTATGATATTTTTTCTCTAAATTATATCAATAGAGTTAACCTAGCTTAAGAATTCAGTTTGATAATGGTCAAAATGGATCTATGTTTTCCATGGGTGAACATATCTTTTTACAAAATACCATTAAATCTTTGTCAGCGTTTGTTGAATATGGTCAGAATTACCAAATTAACTTCCATTATTATGAACACATTAAGTATTAACACTCTTCAGTTATCTATTTATTCAACAAATATTTACTGAGTGTCTACACTGTTCCAGGTACTAGGAATTCCAATAATGAGCTAGAAGATAAGATTTCTGTTTTTCCACAGCTTACATCTTACTAGGTGAGATAAATAATATATAAAAACAAAAATTGCTCCTTAACATAATTTCAGAGAATAATAAGTCCTATGAAAAAAATAATAAAAGTTAAGTCTTTATAGTTTGATCTGGGTGACAATAATTTATTTGTTTGTCCTGTTTTTTTAGTCAAGATGGCTAGTGAATGTGTCTCCAAGGAAGTGACAGTTGAATAGACCCCTGATAAGACATGGAAAGTTTCAGGGAAACTCTGGAGAAGGACAAACCTAGGGGAAAGGCTCTGAGAAGGGAATATTGAGTATTAGAGTATTGTGAAGCAGTAAAAATGAAGTAAGAGCAGGGGAGCTTTGTAGAAAAAGAGCTTAAAGAGATAGAGAAGGACCAGATCATGAAGTGTTTAGACCATGGAAGTGATGAGCTGAAGGAAACAAAGTAACATAACATAAATGTAAACATCCTCCCCAAGATGTTTAGCTCCTAATCTCCAGAACCTGGGAATATGGTACCTTAAATGGAAAAGGGGACTTCCAGAGAGTAATGCAGCCCTACCAGCACTTAGATCATAACCTTGTGAGACTTGTGTCAGAGTTCTGACTTTCAGAAAAGATAATAAATTTGTATTGTTTTAAGGTGCTAAGATTGTGGTAATTTTTATAGTATCAATATAAAATCAATACAAGGATTCTGAGTGTGATATGATATCTATGATCCATGTTTTAAGTGATCCCTCTGGCAACTATATGGAGAATATATTGTAGGAGAGGCAAGATGGCAGCAGGAAGACCAGTTAGGATGCTATGCTGAAAGCAGCTATGGTTGCTTGGACTATAGTAACCAAGATGATGGTGATAAGAAGTGGCAATATTTGAGATAAAATATGGGTATAAAATCAGCATAAAGGTGGTTTTCAAAGCCATGGGACTAGATGAAACTATCCTGCTGCACTGTCCAATATGGTAGCCACTAGCTACATATGGCTAAAGAATAAAATGAACTAAAATGAAATAAAATTAAACCTTCAACTTCTTAGGCATATTAGTCAGATTTCTAGTTCTCAATGGGCACATGTGACTAGAGGCTACCATATTGGACAGCACAGAGTGTTTTCATCATCATGGAAAATTCTATTGCACAGGGCTGACGGTAGTGAGACAAGATAAAGAAGAAAAACAAAAATAAAAGATCAAGAGCAGATCCCTGGGTTATTCTAACTCTCAGAGTCAGGGACAGGAAAAGGAGCCAGCAAAAGAGACTGAGGATTGGTCAGTGTTTATCTTTTCCAAGATTTAAACACAATAAAACACAAATTAGGATACTACATTTATGATAGAAACTGTGATTCTATATTAACATAAATGTTATTTCTGCATAGATTTAGCTGTTGAATCAGCTAACAAGGGGAAGGTATTAACTTTCTTTAGGATTCCATTTGCTATTAAGTCCCTTCTAAAATGGAACCTTGGCTCTGGGGGACAGAGTCAGGCAAGGAGAAAGGCAATGAGGGAAGTAATGGCATGGCACAAGAGTGAAGTATTTCTTCCTTCATAATTTTGTACTGGACCATCTTTGAAGGAGAAGAGATCAGAAGAGGGACAGATGAAAAAGGAAAAGAAGGTTAATTTGAGCAAGAGAACCAACACATTATTTTCTCTGACCATTCCCCCATAAAGAAGCTTAAAGTTTTCTCTTCTTACTTTTTCTACTTGTTTGATAACGAAACCGTTTTTGTTGCTAATAAATGATTACCAGCTGAGGATTTACCAAATGTCTGCTGTTCCTCAGCTGCAGTAAAGAATTCAATCTCTTAGAAGCAGTTGACCTCTGATACCATATTATTTGATTGTTTTGAGGTGTTCTTGTAAAGGTTAGGAAAAGCAAGAATCTTATGAGGAGTCAGACCTTAGGTGAGAGACAAATGGGACTCTGAAACCGGAGAAGAACTTTAAGAGTCAGGGATTCTGAGAGGGGTACAAAGTAGTGCAGGTGAGGGAAGGGCCGTCACCATTTTGATTGTTATAATACAGTGTATTGTATCTAGTTAGTTATCTAACTAGTTATCTAATAGGTTATCTTATTAGTTATCTAACAAGTATTTCCCAACTTTATTCAGTTCTTTGAAATTATTTTTCTGTTTTGGGATAATGAATACAAATAAACTCAAGTTGAGCTTCTCTTCGTTGCTGCTTTGCTGACACCAAATAAAGTAGACTGAAAAAAAGAACTGAATAAAATTAACTAGGAAATACAAAATCTGATAAAAGAAGAGAGAAAAAGTAAGCCAGATATGTGCTTTCATTCATTCAACACATATGTATTGAGCTATGACTCCTTGTCAATCCTGTCCTTGGTGCAAAGAATGTAAGACAGAGTTTTTCCCCAAGGAACTTGCATTTTCTCCTACATAGAAGATTTAATGGTACAAATTCTGGGCTTTTATTTTTGTCCAGGAGATTTCTCTCAACTGCATTCTTTTTAAGATCAAAATTTACACCAAAGATTGAACACTTCATTTGTCATGATCTCTCAATTAGTACATGATAATTTTTACATGATTTTTGCTAACATATTCTTAAATCCCAGTGATACAGATAATTCCATGCACTTTTAGCTAGTTTAACCACTATCTTTGGTAGTATATATGGGAAGTTCTCCTACCAAGGTCAGAGCATAGAGAACATAGCCATGTCACTTAATTCATTATTGAATCAT
Source organism: Hyperoodon ampullatus (assembly GCF_949752795.1). Classification (NCBI taxonomy): domain Eukaryota; kingdom Metazoa; phylum Chordata; class Mammalia; order Artiodactyla; family Ziphiidae; genus Hyperoodon; species Hyperoodon ampullatus. The sequence continues at coordinate 44,403,717 of NC_136926.1, forward strand.
TAGCAATGTTACTCTCACTCAAACTTCGTAATATAAGACACTACATTATCCATGCATAAGAATCTAAGAGTCAAGTTTACATGTCAATAAACCAAGACATAACATACGTACATAGCTCAACTTTGGTCACATTATAAAATGAGAATTTTCTTCGTTCCTCTCCACTTCTAACACAAGACAACTAGAGATAGAATTTTCTCTCATTCCCCACGTAGATTAATCCTAGAAGATTCCCCTGCAGTCATTTTTGTTAAATACTGTGGCTGTTCATTTTGAAATATAAATTATCAGGGTGACAGAATTGCAAGGAGATTGGGAGGGTTTTGTATTTGGGATGGGATAGATGTCATATGTTAAACATTATGAAATAAGTAAATTATTCTGCAATTTTGTGGCTCAGATAGATATTCATAATTATCCTGGAACCATGGAATCAAAAAGAGAGTTCTAGCGCCAGTAATTGTAACCAGCTTCTCAAATGCTTCTACTGGAGAATAAGTATTATAGAGAAAAGGCGACTGACCTGAGATGGAAGAGTTATGTTCTAGCCAGATTAGCCAAAATTGCTCTTATAACATTTAGGATAATTCTCTACCTTCAAATTTGATCATTCTTTTCCCTATTTTTTTAATCCTAATTTTCTCTCTTTCACCAGAAGAGACAGCAACGGAAAGGCCACACAAATTATTACCTGGTCCACACCTCAGTTAATTAAAACTTGTAAATGATCAAGACATGTTGTGTACATTTTGAAATTGGTTCTTTACTGTATGTGGGATCTGTGTGGGTTTGTTCTACTGGGGACAGGAAACTGCAAAACATATATAAAATAGCACTTATTACTCAGAAATGTATCTGGGACATCTTGGCAGTGTCTACTTCTCCAGATAACATCTGCAATCTTGCTCACCAGTCCAGGCTGGCTGTAGCATGTGCTCCTTGGCTGCTAGGTATCTATGGCCTTACTTCTGGTGGGGCAGGGCTAGAGGTTAGGTTCAAAAGTTAAGCCAGGCTTTGAGCCGGCTTCCTTGCCCAGATGGGCCATAGGATGGGCTCCATGGTCAACATGGCCTGTTGGATGGGAACCCAAATTAGGCAAAACTGTCAACCCAGCTCCCTAAGTCAGGCCATCAGCTTGGCTCTGAAGATGGGCAGAGCCACTGGCTGGGATATCAGTGGAGGCACAGCTGCAAGCAGGAATGCAGTCTGCCCAGATCTTAACTCTGGTTACTGAAAGCCCCACCCCTCCCCCTTTCTTCATCTCTATCTGATCCCCAGTGGTTGAGTCTAGTAGATTCTCCATTGATTCCCATGAGGCAAGACCCAAGGGCCTCAAGGAAACACTGCAGAAGCTGGATGTCCACCTTGGCTTCTCTTTTCCCACTGGAGAAACCATAGGCCCTGAGGTGCCCCCTTGGTACTACTTGCCTGGGGGCAGTGTGATGGGGTCAACATGAAACCTCCCTTGTAACCCTTCTAATATGGTCCTTCTCATTCTCTGTGGTCCAAGGATGTGCTTCAGCCTCCCCTCTGGGTTCTGGGACTTTCCCAATGGTGTTTTGTCTATGAAGAGTTGTTAATTGTTCTTCTTATGAGGGGGAATGAAGTTGAGAATGACCTGAGAATGACATCACCACCTGGATCATGTCACTCTGTTCTGAGTATTAAAATTAGTACTTCAGTAAAGCATTTAGTGGAGTACCAGAACAATAGTATCCATTTTTATTCTTATATGTGAATTCTCTCCCTCTGGGCTCACTGTGGAACAAATGCTTCTGAAATAGTTTCTGTTCCACTTACTCTTAGAGATAACATCCTATTGGTATTTTGACATATATTAGTATGATTTCATTTTTCCATGCTATTAATAAAGAAGTTAAAATATCATAAATATGGGTGGTTATGAAGCTATAATTAGCATGAAGTATAAGTAGTCCTAGAAATCTATGGCAAGATACATCTATATTTTTTGGCAAGCAAGTAGCACAGAGCAAGAAGAGCTTGGTCCTTCACTGGCTTTTCACTTGGGTATTCTAGAAGTCACTCTTTCCTAACTCTTGTTTTTATTCCTCTATTTCACCATGACCCTCTCCCTCCTGCCAGCCTCCCTACCCAATAAACACACATGCAAATATTCACGCAGTTAAATGCCCACATACACACTGAATGGAGTATGAGTAGATGAAAGACAATAGGTTCATAGCAAGGACATTAAACTGAACCTAAGTAAACCTACGTTCCAATCGAGCTTGTTGAATGCAAGCAATAGAAACCTACTAAATTCAGCTTTAATAAAAAGTGACACAGAGAGCATGTTGTGCTGCCAGAAAGTAAGGAAGTGCTCAAAAAAACAAACCAAAAACCCCAGTGAAAAGCTTCCATTGGCCAAAGAAAACAATTTCAGCAATATAATATATAGCATAGTATTGGATTATATCCTAAAATATAAAATAAGTATTCATGACTCTCCAATGATTTTATAAATACTTGGGAGAGAACAGACAAGTTTCCCATGCAGAAGAATTCCAAATAATATATATAGATATTCTGCCCTCAAGGAGAGAGAGCATAACTCCCCACTCCTTAGATGTGAGCTGTGCATAGTGACTTCCTTCTAAATAATACAGTATGAAAAGAGCAGAAAAAGAGTAACTTTACAGTAGAGAAACCTGACAAACACTACCTCACCCAAGTGATCAAGGTCAACATCATCAATGATGAGTCATGTTGACAGATGTACATTTGATATGATGTGATGAGAATGGCACTTTATGGTCCTCCTCTCAAAAACACATGACTCTAGTGTAATGAAAAAAAATCAGACAAATCCCAATTAGGACACATCCTACCAAATATCTGACCAGTACTCCTCAAAATTTTTAAGGTCATCCAAAAAAGGAAAATCTGAGAAGGTGTCACAGTCAAGAGGAGCCTAAAGAGACTTGATGACCAAATATTTATAACATAACATTCTAGATGGGATCCTGGAGCAGAAAAAAGAATATTGGGTGAAAAACTAAGGAAACCTGAATAAAGTAGTACTGCATCAGTGTTGGCTGACTCATTTTAACAAATCTACCACATTAATGTAAGATGTTAATAATGGAAATAATTGGGTGCAGGATTTACAGGAACCCTCTGTAGTGCCTTTGCAATTTTTCTGTACACCTGAAACTGTTCTAAAAAATAACATTGGGCTTCCCTGGTGGCGCAGTGGTTGGGAGTCCGCCTGCCGATGCAGGGGACGCGGGTTCGTGCCCCGGTCCGGGGGGATCCCGCATGCCGTGGAGCGGCTGGGCCCGTGGGCCATGGCCGCTGGGCCTGCGCCTCCGGAGCCTGTGCTCCTCAATGGGAGGGGGCCACAGTGGCGAGAGGCCCGCGTACCGCAAAAAATAATAATAATAATAATAATAATAACATTAATTTAAAAAGAAGTAGAGAGGGTAAAGTCTGGCTGATTATGGTAAGTGAAAGGGAATGTCTTAGAATCAGAGGTAGAGCCCATGAATACCAGAGCTGGGGACCAGAGAGCCACAAGGAGCAAGGTTGCCTTTGCTGTCTTTCAGTAGCTACAAGCTCTCTCATCTCTGCTTCCTTCAGCATATTGGGTTCTCTTTTGCAACCTGCGTGATCTAACGATGAACTAACTATGTACATGGTCCACTATGGGGATACCATCCCTAACCTCTCTGACACTGGATCAGCTTCAGCGAGCATCTCAGCTACCTCAATTCAAATTCCTTTCTTCAGATAGATATTGAATCTGGTAGCTGCCAGCCAGCCAGTTTGTATGTCCTTGAAATAGGTACACAATCTTAAACCAAATAGTTATTTTGGCAGAAGGGAGTGGAGGGCCATGCGGTAGTCTTTTCTAGGGTCTCAGAGAGAAAGTTCTTTAAATAAAGCTGGTGAGGACAGGGGAGAATAATGGAATAAGTTTAGTACATGCAACCAAAGCATAATATAAATGTATTTATGCTATAAATTAGAAAGCATAATATACATATAAAGAAACAACAGAAATCATTATCAGTATGTATGGTCACAACACAGCTACATACCAAGCACAAGATCTTGGTGTCATCAGATAATAACTCATGTACTCAACTCATGAGTCTACAGTGCTCGGCAGATGTGGGCTGGGCTTGGCAGGGTTGGTCATGCATCTGTGGTCATCTGTGTTTTACTGTCACAATAATGATGTCTGGTGGCTGGTTGGCTGGCAGCTGGGGGAGTAGGGACACATGTCTCTCTTCCAGCAGGCTAGCCTAGGCCTGTTCTCATGGCAAAATCAGAGGAAGACAGAGGAGATGGAAATGGCATGCACTTTTACAAGCTCCTACTTGCATCACAACTGTTGAACATGCAGGGGCCAACTCAAATCACATGGCCCAACTCAGAATGAAGGGTTGGGGAAATAGACTCCCTGAATGCTGAGGACCACCAATGCAGAGCATGTGGGTATGGGGAGGGTGTGAGGGTATGAAGAATTGGGATCGTTCACACAATCAATGTGTTACATAAATGAAATATTAAAGTAATCAGATGGTGGGATTAATCTGAGAAGCCCACCCAGAGGAAAGGATTTTGAATAAGTGTTCAAGTCAAATTATAGGAGAGCATATATAGATATCTTCATCATTTGGTCTGATTTCAAATATTTCTATTTTTGCTATTATGGATAAAGTGATCAAAAGGAGACAGGATGTAGCAGCTTCTATGTCCTGGAGTGAAATTATGATTCAGTTATTAACTCTGCCGCTCACTAGCCCACAAGAAGTAATGCTGCATCCTCCGATTTGGCCTTATCTATTGTGACAAGGCTCCAGGAAGCTGATGGGCATGAAATTCATTTCATGTCTCACAGAATGCCTGAGTTTTGAAAATACATTTATGATGTTTCAAGTTTCAGTTATTTAGTGTGTGATCTCACAGACTCACAGTCTTCAAAAGAAAGAACATTAACTTCTCCTCAGAAGCTTGAAGTTCTTTGTTACAGGAAACCCAGGAGGTATCATTGCAAGAGAAACATACAGGAGCACATAGGTCACTTTTGATAAAATGTCATGTATTCTAAGGGCAATAGAAATATGTATTTTATGCAAACTCAGAGTTGAATAGATGGCACAGGTTTAGATAAAATAGATTCAAACCATCCTTATGTATAATACATTAACAAATAGATCATAGTCTGCCTGCATTTCACCTTTCTCAAAATACTTCATATAAATAAGAAAATGGCATTGTGACCAAGGCAGCAAATAGATACATAAATGTGCAAGTAAGAACAATAACATTTTTATAATCTTCCAGGCAAAATAAAATTACATCTTTCTTCCACTAAATGAAAAGAGATGAAAATACACAAAAGAGATGGGCAAATGTATAACTTTCTGCCATTAATTCTGCTGTATATTTCCAATGTTGTAATTTGTCAGCTTTACTTCTTTCCATGCTTACCACAAGTCAAAATAATTAAACCTGAATTTTTCTATTTGTTTCTTTTCCAACAATCCGTTGACAATAGTGCTAATGTGGGGAACACCTGGCATTCTCTTCATGCCCTGGCAGACATTACAGGTCGATTTGGAAGCTCTTTTTAACAGAGGCTGGACCAGGTCTCTATATTCACCTCAACTCATTCTTTTGTTCAACTTCATCATGGGATCAGAAGTAACAACGCGAGGAAACCAGCTTGCCCCCCCACCCCACCCCGTCATGCTCTGCACCCATGGTTAGTTTATCAGACTCCTACTCATCCTTCAAATTTCAGCTCACTTGCCACCTCCCCCGTAAGTCTTCCCTGACTGATGGTTTTCATTTTGATACAGCACCTCTGTGCTCTCATAAAACCCTGAGCATAACTCAATGAAAGAGCTCTTTGTACCGTATCATCTTCTATATTTAGTTCTCTATCCCGCTCAGTGATCTATGAAAGAGACATAAGTAAACTAAGAAGAAAGAAAAACAAAATGTTGTTGTGATTTGTCTGTGGATGGCACATAATTCTCATAGCACAGCGCTTAGAATGTGGTGCCTACAGTTTTAGAGAATGTGCGCCAGCCTGCAGAGTGCGTGCGTGAGTGACTTAGAAAGTGAATGAACTTGGAAAGGAAAGGCCCACGTTTGCCTGTTTCCTTTTGTCCATGCACCTCACCCAGAAAATTAGCAATTGTCGGTGACATTTTTCAGAGTTTATTTATAGCAAACCTAGTCCCGCTGAAAAATATCAGCCTAATATAACATGTCTCTAAAGTTCTTGGGCTAAGGTGAGGGGGTGGGGAAGCAGAGAGGCGATGACAGAAGGGGTTTTATTTTGGGTGCCATTGAAAGCGCCGAGGATAGAAGTTTATTTATTCAGGCAGCTCAGTGGCATTAAGGGAGCAGTGGGGCTTAGAATCATTGGGAGATCACAGCTTACCTGTATTAGGCTGCTTAAAATTTCTGAGCCTCAGTTCCTGCCCTTGTAAACTAAAGGTAACAAGAGCTACCTTCCTAGAATACCTGCGGGGCTGTCATGACAAGCCAGCCTAATTGCTGCAAGCCTCTTAACCTGACTGACACCCCGATGATACTGACAGAAGCCCCACACCTACTGGCGGCCACAGAATAAAGTTGGTATATTTTTCAGCATCATTTTATTCAAGGAGATGGGAGACATTAATTTCGTGTTGAAATAACCACGTCTATTACATGTATACGGTGCAAAATGCTCATGAATATTTATGAGAAACTACAGGACTTCAGAGAAATTTCATGCTTGGGTCAGGGAGCAACAGACTGTACCCTGACTTACCCAAGGATTCATATTTACTTTTTTTCTGCTGCTAAGTTAGGAACATTGGAAAATCCCTGATTGTGGTAAAGGATTTCAAACACCTTCAAACACCATATAAGTGTGTAAGATGATCACAGTTTTAAAGTTTAAAATTATTTCTTTACAATTTTTCCTCAGAAATGAGTCCCATGACTGGGTACTGCTTATAGATCCAAACCCAGTAGTAGCTAAGTTGTCTTATTTTATAGCCATGTATGGAATCCTTGAAGTATATTTCCGCAATTATTTCCCCAAGCACCTAATTAATTTATTTTTGCCACTCAAGAATGAAAACTGCATCTCTTTTTGGAAGATCTCTATAAGTAAACAATAGGAATGAGGAGGGATGTTAGACTTTCGGCTCAGGCAGACTCTAACACGTACAATAGTGAGGGCAACTCAGCCGGCAGAAATAATAAATTGCAACTCAGCCAGTGTGGAAGAATTTTCAAACACAGCATGCACAAGATGTTATTCTATGTTTGCTTTTAGAATTAGAGAAGAAAGTCCATATGGGTATTCTTTGAGAACAACTGCCACCACTGCTTAATTTCCTAGAGCCAGTGGACTTCTGTTATACATGATCACATTAATAGTGCTGCTTAAAAGATAAGATACGCTTTCACCTCCTTACACACACCTGAATACCCACACCAACACATACACGCGCACACATACACACACACACACATGGCTATTCAGCTGATTGTGCTAAAAGCCATCAAGCCAGAGTACAGAAAAGAAATCGAAGTATAGACATAGTACAAATATAGAAGAGAAATCAAGTAGAGAAGATAAATTATGAAGTGAAAAAGCCAGCTTTGTTCAAGGTAGAACTAAAATTTGCCTATGAAAAATGCCTGAGAAAGAGGTGTTGTTATAAGCAGACTAGAAGTATATTTGGATTTTCCCAGATTCTCTATGTACCTGCTTCTAATTTTGTTTATCATCATCAAATTTGCTTTCATATTCCTTGTGAGAAAAGTTTTTGGTTGTTTGGAGAGTGTTTGTGTTCTGTATCTTAGAGCTGTTTATCATTAACAGATAAATCTACTAGGAAGACCTGAGGGTGTCAGAATCTGGAAAAGTTTTCAATATCACTACTGTCATTTGCTCCGAGTTCTGAAACTGAAAAATAGATCCTTGAACCAAAACTTTCATTTTTACACATTTGTTTCAGAGATCTAACCATCCTTTGTCATCTGCAAAAGTTCTATTTCTGATTTACCTGGAGGCGCTGGTTTGACTGCAGATTGATTTCAAGAAAGCCTTTCTTTTCTGTTCAAGAACCAAAGGACAAAGATGCTTTTTTTCCCCTAACAAATTATTTTACAGGCTCATCCTGATTCAGTGATAAAGAATACTCATGCTGGATAAGTACTTTGAGCCTGATGATAAATGCTGGTTGGGTATTATTTCTATTCAAGTCTGCAAAACCCTGGAGAATTGACTGACAGCTGAGGGATGGCATTCTGTGAAGAAGTCTTCCAGCGCAAGTTCAGCCGTCTGTCTGATGAAATAGCTTGATTATTACTGTCAACGAGGTACTTGTAATTCCAATACCAAAGACCATTTGGTCACTGAGTGGTTCTTAACCCTTATTATGACTTCTAGATAAATAACCTAATGCCAGAGCCCAAAAATACTGAAATTATATCCTGTACTTTGGTCCTCTTCATGACAGATTGCCACAAATATTCTGGAGGAAGAGAAAGAGACTATCAGAGAACAGCTAGGAACTGCTTCACCTGAGCCCCATGTTTCTAAAGAAGTCTCTTTTGCATCATTAGGAGCACGACAAACACATAACAGTGAAACTATTTTAGGAATTAACATCGGCCAGTATACACATAAACATCTGATTCGGGGGACAAACAATGTTAAAATAACCTGCATGGATTTTAAATTGTCAAGCATTAACACCTTTCAAAGAGCTGCACACTGAAAATTGAGCCAAACCTGCATTCAGATTAATATCAGAATCCTTGAGAGATTAAATCTGAAATGAAAAATATCATACTTAATCAAGATCTGGGTTGTCTGGATTTATATTACATATAGCCCTTAATAGACATGTGGGATTTGTTGGGGGGGGGAACATTTCAGATTGATCTGCTTTACATGACATTGAAAAGATGCATTCGAAATAATCAAAAGCTTTCAGCGTAATTCAAATGGAAGTGTTATTGAAACGGCAATAATAATGAGCTCGGCATGCCATCTAGTCTAGTAGAGCTATATTCATTTCCTCCCAGGTATGCACGTATCCATTTCAGGTTCTTGTAAGAAGGCACAAATTCAGGTGCTTCCCCAGGTAAACAAATGTCATCGCAAGGTTTCCATTTCCAAGAAATTGTTGTCACGGTGGGGACTTGTAAGATTTAAAAGAGAAATATCCTTTAGCAGGAAAACAACCTATGTGGCTGGGAGTGAAGGCAGGGAAAGGCCCCCTGGATCAAGAGACTTTCTCTTTTCTTCTTCTGAGAAGTAGGAAGAAGATGCCCAAGAGCAGGTGCTGAGACTTCTGTCCCACGAGCTGTGTTAGCTCTCTCCACAAGGCACAGGGTCACTGTTTCTTTCTGCTGGCTGCCTCCTGCCATTCAAATATATCCACTCACCTTCAGTTTTCCAATCTATCAGCTCTTGCTACCCTTTCTTATTCTTCCCTGACTGCTTTCCTTCATTCATTTTTTCTCTACTGGTAACAAAAATATTCATGGCACTTTGTTCAAGAGGTTAAGACAGACTTTATGCAGGGGGACCGGTGCAAGGGGTTTTCTGCAGAAGCTGGGAGAGACCAGGCTCAACTCTGACTAGAAGGACCAGTGGAGATTCACAGGCAAGGAGGAGTCGGAGGTCAGTGGATGGAAAATTATTAAGAGGAAACATTCAAGCTAGGAGCATTCTCGCCAGACCAACTCAATAGGATTCTCGCTGAAGGTAGGCCAGGGGATAAGATATCAAGGTGGGGAATTTTCAAAAAACTAACCCAGCAGGATTCTTGCTAAAACTAGACTATAAGCGCCAAACACAGAGCCCAACATTGGGACTTTGAGGGTTCAGAGGAATCTGACTAAAATTATGTCAAGGAGAGAGTCTTTGTCATCGCCGAAAATAAAGCAAATGTCCTCTAAAACTCTGCTTTCCAGTCCCCACAGGAGAGGCACTCTCCATCACATTCTTTTCCCTGTATAGGCCCTGGTGTCATCCTCTGTGTCAGAGAAATAAATATGCACAACTGTAGTCTGCAGACTGGTTGGGGTAAAACTGCTATTTTCAAAATAAGGTCCAGTCTTCTTGTCTTTCTTCCAATTTCTACCAAGTTATTTCAGCAGAAACCATACCCCCTATGTCCAATGGATTAGACATTTCTTTCCATATTACCCCCAAAATACGTCCCAAATATTTTGTTCATTTCCCACAGTCACTATGTTAAGTCACCTCAACATCTTCCCTTTCCTGGATTCCTGCTACTATCTTTTGAGTGGTCTCCCTACTTCTTTTCTTGTTTCCTTTGATCCCCTCCAAACTTTCTGACAAACAGATAAGAAAAATGGCATTTTTAAAACAAAAATCGGATCATGTCTTTACCAAAAAAACCTACATTTATTGGACTCTCCATTGTAATTAGAATATGATCCATCTCCTTGCTTCGATGTATACATCTGTGCATGACTTGACCTCTGTCTTTCTTTTTTTTTTTTTTTTGCGGTATGCGGGCCTCTCACTGTTGTGGCCTCTCCCGTTGTGGAGCACAGGCTCCCGACACGCAGGCTCAGCGGCCATGGCACACGGGCCTAGCCGTTCCGCGGCAGGTGGGATCTTCCCGGACTGGGGCACGAACCCGCGTCCCCTGCATCGGCAGGCGGACTCTCAACCACTGCGCCACCAGGGAAGCCCAACCTCTGTCTTTCTATTTAACCTCATCGTGTTTCAATCTCCCTCAAGTTCCTTTGGGTCCAGCCCACCACGTGTCTCCCCTTCTTCTTTTTCCTTTGGGTCTCAGAGTAAATGTCCCTCTTTAGAAAACATCCCTAGAGTAACCTCTGTTCTTCTCTCAGCCCCTTGTTTGTTCCCTTCACAGCACTTATTAAACTTGAACATTCTTTGTCTGTCTTTTAACTTGTTTTTTGGCTGTCTCACCCAGAAACAACTGGCTTCTATCCTCGCACCCATCTGTCTTATTCATCATTGTATTCCTACAATGTCTGACATATGATAGATACTGATATATGATAATTGTCTGATAAATGATAGATATCAATGACTAGTTTTTGAATGAATGAATGTCTCCAAGCCACTTCTCAAAAGACCTCTAAACAGTAATTTCTAGAAAGAGTACAGCAGTCTTATTTTAAAACCATATTGTCTTTGGTTTTAGAGAGATTTAAAGTTATCTTTAACGAATATGAAATTTCCACTCAATTTCTCTAACCATATTCAAATTAAGTTCATTAATGAGGGTTAATCATTAATGAGGTATAAAGGGCACGAGTAAATAGAGGTGTGTGTCCAAAGAAGTCAATTTTTACAAAACTATTTAAGCCTGCTGCCCACATTATGGCATGAGCTTGCCAACAAATATAAAGATGTAAGTTTGGGTAAATAAAATAGAAGTCCCGTGTTTATAGTTACCACTGGAGTTGACTCCAAGTTTACCTGGGTTCGAATAGTGACCCAAGAGTGAAGTAGACTTCACTTCCACAAACTCAGATGTCATCAGGAGCGAGCCTGTCCTGAGGCCATGTCTGTTCCTGTACAGTCTCTGCCAAAGGTAATGATCAGTAGTTTCGTATGGCCAACACAGGGCTTGAAATGCTTTGGAAGGCCACGACAGCTGGCTGAGGCAATTTGGCCTCTCATAGAAGACCTGGCAGGTGTCCGAGACACAAACAGTGAATTACCTTCCCTTTCCCAAAATAAATTCAATGCTAATCAGCATTTATCTTGGGATAATCATGAAATTGGACCCGTGATCATGTCATCAAATATCCATCTCGAGAATCCAAATTACACAACCTGCATCACTCTGGAAGACTCAGTCACATACACATTCATGGTAAACTTTCTGGATGAACTTCAGCAGCTACTTGTCCTAAAAATATGAGCACAAAGTTCACAGGCAGCTTTTCATGTCCATTCTTTTGAAGGTCACACAGAGTTTCTGTTATGAATGAAGAATTTCCTATAACTTTGTTGCGAAGGGCAGTAGTACAGATGTGAGAGCCAACTGTGTTCTCACTGTAAGATTTTATTTCCATGTACAGTCCCCGTTTTGGAAAGAACATCTTTTATGAGTGAATTGTAACAAAAGTGCTACCAAAGAGTTTAGGTGACTATATGGTTAGTGAATGTGGTCACATTTTGAAACACTTCAAAAAGGAATAGAGTATTAAAATACTTTCTGTAGAAATAGTTCTAATAAATGATACATATACTAATTTTTCCCATTCACTCAGTTGTTTTTGTGTTTTGTTTTGTTTTACCTTCAGATAAATACATCCCAGTTATGATTATTATTTCCTATATTCGATTTTTAAGGACTTTCTCTTCCTCTAACTCTAGTTTAGTCAAGTCCTTTTCAAAATAAAATACCACAAATTGAATATAATGGTGCAGATTTAGTCATATCAATGTAAACTAGAAAGAAACTATAACCCAGTATAATCGAATGAAAATTTGATACAAAGTCAGAGCTATATTCCTATAAAATGAAATCTCAAAGGGAGGGGGATAAATTGGGAGATTGGGATTGACATATACACACTACTATGTATATAAATGGATAACTAATAAGGATCTAATCTACAGCACAGGGAACTCTACTCAATACTCTGTAATGGCCTGTATGGGAAAACAATCTAAAAAAGAGTGGATATATGTATATGTATAACTGATTCACTTTGCTGTACACCTGAAACTCACAAAACATTGTAAATCAACCATACTCCAATAAATTTTTTTTTTAAATGAAATCTCAATTTCTTTGCCAAGCCTGAGTGTCACGTTAATGGAGTAGATGGTCCTTACAGTCACCTGAACACTGTGGTGAGCTTGGGAAATCCTGCAACTAAATTTGAGAGCAGAAGCAAACTGAAGACCAACTTGTTCTGCCAAATAGACAGAAGAATTTGGAGGGAGGAACCTAGGGAAATTGAAGAAGAGAGGTGAGAGGGAAGAGGAGGAAAGAAGAAATAGAAAATAAATGATGAGTGGCTAGGGAAAAATCTCAAGGGCAGGGTAGTTAAAAGACCTTTGAAGAAGCATATTTAACATACAATTTCAAGTTTTCAAATTTCTGAAACATAAACTTCTTCCATCTTCTAAGTCTTTAACAAAGTGTGCTATGTTCTCTCTCCCTCTCGGTATAAGTCAGGGAACGGTCCAACTCTACCCACATTCCCATTACATGAGACAAGGAAGCATGCTGAAAACAGCAAAATGATCCATTACCTAGGTTGATTACGTGAAAGTAGATCTCAGAGCCAGAGGTGACCATAAGAACATAATCCCCCTCTGACTTTACAATCATTTCTGAATCATGCCCAACTTGGAGGAAATTTGAAGACAAGGAAATACCTTCTGTAACTCTGGTTAAGATGTGAAAGGGCTGATACCAAGTAGAGAGAAAGCCAGCTCTACGTAACTGAGCAGGACCCTATGGAGCCTTCCAGGGACAGATCCCTCCCGGGAAGATCTTCTGCTTTAGCTCCTCTCTGAAGTACTCAGATAATAGTATCTGATGCACATTTCCTGAGTTGTTTTGCAGATGCTAAAACCCCCACTGAATGGAAGAAATTAACACACGTTCTCTGGAGTGTGGCTGGAAACTGGAAAATTTCAACAACTTATAACCTTTTTATTGATACTTTACCTCACCATCAACCAATCAGAGAATTGTGCATGAGCTGATCACGTACCCTCACTTGCTTTGCCTTTTTTTTTTTTTTTTTCGGTATGCGGGCCTCTCACTGTTGTGGCCTCTCCCGTTGCGGAGCACAGGCTCCGGATGCACAGGCTCAGCGGCCATGGCTCACGGGCCCAGCCGCTCCGCGGCATGTGGGATCTTCCCGGACCGGGGCACGAGCCCGCATCACCTGCATCGGCAGGCGGACTCTCAACCACTGCGCCACCAGGGAAGCCCTGCTTTGCCTTTAAAAATGTTTTGCTGAAACCCATCAGGGAGTTCAAGCTTTTTGAGCACTAGCTGTCCTGGACTCCTTGTTTGGCACCTTGGAATGCTGTACTTTCCTTCACCATAACCCAGTGTCAGTAGATTGGCTTTACTGCTCATGGGTGAGTGGACTCAAGTTTTGATTTGGTAACATCTAGATCTTTCTTAGTAACTAAGACTGACAGCGTGTGAAGGAAGTATAGCACAAAGTTAAAACTCTCAGACACACAGGTAAAAAAGATCATTGCAGAAAGGGGGATGAATGAATTTCTGCAAATAGTATTAAAAGTCTAGATATGAGCAAGAAGCCATTTTAATAGATAAAACTGTGGGTTGTAGGCAGAAAGGATGTAATGACAGAAAAATGAAAGCAGAGGACCTGAACAGGAGTAGAATGGAAACAAAGGCCTTAGAAACATCTGAATAAGGGTTTCAGGGTCTTCATGAGTTCTTTTGCGATGAGTAATTGAGATTTAATTTGACTGGTGCAGGCATTCTATTTGAGTGTATTGTATTCAATAAGATAAAATATACAGTAAACCCACAGTGTGAGCTCATTCTTGTTCAACCAATTCTCTGCCTCTATTTTGAAGTCGTGACTTAACACGTTTGAAGTTCTTCAAAATATGATGTAGAACCTATCTGGGCTGGGAGGCTCCTATCTGACAACTGTTGGCCTGATTCTGGAACCCAGAAAAAGCAAACCAGATTAATCACATCCCTCACAAGTACTGCACCAGAGAGGTTCATACTTGCATAGTTTTAACGTGTGATACCAAGTAGGTACAAATTGTAGAAGAAAAAGAAGACTGGAAAGTTATACCAATATATTACTTATCCAAAAGTTTCTTTGCCTCATCAACAATAAAAACAATTAAATGGTGGCATTTGGCAATATAAAGGTAATATTAGGTATTGCTGCCTTACATAAAGCTCTTTTCCATCCAAAGAGAGTTGCATTATTAAATTTTTTACAAAAGCAGAATTAGGATGCTTGCTTTGAAACATCGTCTTCTGGAAACAAACAAAAAAAAAAAGGTTGACCAGCAAGGTATTTAAAAGGATGCAATTCAATAATTGCCCTACATTTTTTAAAAAGCATTTTTTTCTTCTCAGGTAATGAAACAATAATAAAAACAAAAACCAGAGAACTCTTGACATAGAGGGACCAACTCAGTGTTTCACAATAATTCAGATACATGTGCTTGTCATGGTTCCAAGTGATGTTCTTCTTTTCTATCACCATGGAAATCGACATCAAACTATTTTCAATATAGTTTTGAAAGGAGAATGAGCGCTTCTAGCACATAATAGAGGTGTTCATACCATGTAATGAACCTGATCACTGTGCTAATGGAAATCTACTTGATGATGAATGGTATTTTTTTTAATCCTTCTTTATTCCCTAAAAGCAAAATAGTTTGCCTTGTTTTGTAAGAAAACCTACTGAACAACTCCACAAGAAGTTACGAGTGGCAGAAAAGCTAGTTCAAGCCTAGCTTTCACATTCAAGGGAAAGGTAGTGAGATGAAAGATTTCTTTTCAATTTTAGTTTCTTTTCATTTAAAAGCAAAGGGGAAAAGGATATACTGGTTTCAAATGTATCTGAATGGAGTAGATAGATTAATAAATGTTGTACACACTTGTAGTCAAAAGGGAGCTGTGAAAAGAAAAAGCAAGGTGCCACTGGTTGCTGAAAGCCTAAGATATTTTGAATTAAAAAGAAAACAAAAAACATTAACATTCATATGCAGTCCTAACTGAGTGGACACTTAAATGGGACAATTAGCTGGTGCTTTTCTGGAAGTGCCATGGAGGGGCACAATAGCTGACTCTCCATTGACTGTACTACCTTGTCCTCTTCTTTCAATCAGAGCACACACGCCCTGAAATGGTATGTTTCCTTCTACCTTATATTTATTCCATCATTTCCTGAAAACTGATGGAGAAAGACTTTCTCAGTGGTCCTTTTTCACATGTTATAGATCATACATTAATATCCTGAGAACCTATTCCCCTTTCTTTCTATGTCTACCTCACTCGGTATCCACAAAATATTTTATTTCTGTGTTATGGCCTTGGCCAGGCCTGCTGCACTGAAAGTTCAAATAGAGTTAATGACCAAAGTAGCACTGACATATATACACTACCAGATGTAAAATGGATGGCTAGTGGGAAGCTGCTGCATAGCATAGGGAGATCAGCTCGACGATTTGTGACAACCTAGAGGGATGGGACAGGGAGGGTGGGAGGGAGGCTCAAGAGGGAGGTGATACTGCAGCAAAAAGTATAAAATACCTAGGAATATACCTACCTAAGGAGACAAAAGATCTGTATGCAGAAAACTATAAGACACTGATGAAAGAAATTAAAGATGATACAAACAGATGGAGAGATATACCATGGTCTTGGATTGGAAGAATCAACATTGTGAAAATGACTCTACTACTCAAAGCAATCTACAGATTCAATGCAATCCCTATCAAACTACCACTGGCATTTTTCACAGAACTAGAAGAAAAAATTTCACAATTTGTATGGAAACACAAAAGACCCCGAATAGCCAAAACAATCATCTTGAGGAAGAAAAACGGAGCTGGAGAAATCAGGCTCCCAGACTTCAGACTACACTACAAAGCTACCGTCATCAAGACAGTATGGTAGTGGAACAAAAACAGAAAGATAGATCAATGGAACAGGATAGAAAGCCCAGAGATAAACCCACACACATATGGTCACCTTATCTTTGATAAAGGAGGCAAGAATATACAGTGGAGAAAACACAGCCTCTTCAATAAGTGGTGCTGGGAAAACTGGACAGCTACATGTAAAAGAATGAAATTAGAACACTCCTTAACACTCCTAAAACACTCCTAACACTCCTAAAAATAAACTCAAAATAGATTAAAGACCTAAATGTAAGGGCAGACACTTTAAACTCTTAAGAGGAAAACATAGGCAGAACATTCTATGACATAAATCACAGCAAGATCGTTTTTGACCCACCTCCTACAGAAATAGAAATAAAAACAAAAATAAACAAATGGGACCTAATGAAACTTAAAAGCTTTTGCACAGCAAAGGAAACCATAAACAAGATGAAAAGACAACCCTCAGAATGGGAGAAGATATTTGCAAATGAAGCAACTGACAAAGGATTAATCTCCAAAATTTATAAGCAGCTCATGCAGCTCAATATCAGAAAAACAAACAACCCAATCCAAAAATGGGCAGAAGACCTAAAGAGACATTTCTCCAAAGAAGATATACAGATTGCCAACAAACACATGAAAGGATGCTCAACATCACTAATCATTAGAGAAATGCAAATCAAAACTACAATAAGGTATCACCTCACACGGGTCAGAACGGCCATCATCAAAAAATCTGCAAACAATAAATGCTGGAGAGGGTGTGGAGAAAAGAGAACCCTCTTGCACTGTTGGTGGGAATGTAAATTGATACAGCCACTATGGAGAACAGTATGGAAGTTCCTTAAAAAAATAAAAATAGAACTACCATATGACCCAGCAATCCCACTACTGGGCATATACCCTGAGAAAACCATAATTCAAAAAGACATCACCTTTTATGCTTATCCTCAGAAGTTAGACTCAATCCCACTCTATACTATTAGTTACAAATAAGTCACTATTCTGCTCAGATTCAAGAGGAGGATAATTAGATTTCACTGTTAATGGGGGAGTAGCAAGGTTCAAGAAGGGCTTATGAAACAAGGGATATGTTTGTGGCCACCTCTGGAAAATACAATCTCCCACAGTACATATATCACACCTGAAGCCCCGAATCATGGATCAGAAAGCCTCAGAAGAGAGCAGATGTTCTCAAACTTGAGTGTACATTCAGAACCACCTGGAGCATTTGAGAAAACATAGCTTGTTGTTGGACCCCACTTCCAGAGTTTCAGATCTAGTAAATAGGGCTTGAATTTCTGGGGTGAGGCCTGAAATTTGCATTACTAACAAGTATCCTGTGGGGTGGTGATGGTGCTCCTGATTCAGAGACCTCCCTTGGAAATCCATCAGAATAGAACAAGAGGAAAAGAAGGCTGGGATAAAACCATGATGAGATCCAAGCAAAACAGAATGAGCCAGCAAAGTTTACTGAGAATAAGCACACAAGGAGGGTGTGGTGTCACAGAAGCCGAAAGGAGACTGTTCCAAGAGAGGTCAAAGGGGGAGGAGTGCTTTTCTGGTTAATTCCATCACCCAAACTTCATTATCTTTCTTTCATCCTATTGTTCTGAGAGTCTAATTTAATTCACATCAGAAGATAGGATTTGCTTTTACTTTATTTTGACCTGAATTCTATATGTAGACCCTTCTTATGGCAGACACATTTCAAAGTCAAATTTATTTGAATCAGATGTATAAAGCAAATAATATGTCATAGGCACAGGGATTGAAAGCTCCTAATTTTCTACTTTTTCAAAGGGTGGTAATAATCCATTATTACATAGGATCAAAGATCAACTCTATTTTACATGATGTGACACTTGCATTTGAATCTCAGTACAACTAATTCTCTGGGAACCTACATGTAAAATAAAAGGATGAAATCAGACTAATATTCTGACTGAAAAATACCCAAGGAATTTTCTGGATTTCTTACCCTACATGCATCCATCTTTGCTCAACACATCATCATTCCATGTTGGGTATGAGACATAAATAGAACCTGGTCTAAGCAAAGGTAATCTTTCTAGACAAAACTGTTGGAGCTACATTTTCCTCAAGAGAATGGAGAGAAGACTGTTGTAATTTTGTGGGAAGTGTTTCATTTGGCATTTAAAGGCTCCTATTGGTTTAAAAATATGCACGAGAAAATACAGATAGGGATGACATCAATAAAAGATTTGAAGTCAGCACATTTCCTTGTAAATATCTCTAACCCAAAGTTAAGAATCTACGTTTTTCTTCATGAAATGGAAAGGTACGTCCCACAATCAGTGAAGACGTAGCGCTCAGAAACTTTGCGCTGACACGGTTTCCGAATTTTCGTTTAGTGTTATCTATTCTTTTATTTGCTATTAAAACTTTAATGTAAGTTTCTATAAGGAAACTCAGATGTATCCTACCTTGTCTGCCTTTTACTCCTACCAACATTTGCAGACATAAGTCAAGATGGAATAAGAGGATGTTACAGTGCCTAAATATAAAGCTTCATCCCCCACTACAGTTCTATAAATAATATTTTCTTTATTAATAACAACCCTGCTTAGATGCCCTTCTAAATTAATCTATATTTTATTTTGTAAGAAAACCCATCCCATTCCTCACAAGGAAGAAGTAGCTGCTCAGAGGCAACCACAAGGCGCTGAGAAAAGGTCCCTGGAAGACTTTTCACTGACGGCATCATCTCTTAGCATCAGCCATGTTGACTGAATCTGTACCCTTCACTACTAGCAGGGTAGAGATGGGAACTGGGGCCCCTCATGCTCAGCCTGCCCTCCCTAGCACTGGCTCAGGAGCTCCACATTTATACGGCAGATGGCAATCATCACCAGCCATGGATAGGGAATGGGAAGGAGGGTGGTGGGAGGTGAAGACAGAAGACCACCATGGTGGGGAAGCAGGGTGAGAAAGCACTTGTAGTCTAGTAAGGGCAGTGAGACCTACGTAGAATAGCTGTACAGTCAGCCCTTTGTATCCACAGGCTCTGCATCCGAGGATTCAACCAAGCTTGGACTGAAAGTATTTGAAAAAAAATTCCAGAAAGTTCCAAATAGCAAAACTTGAATTTGTTGTGCCTGGTAACTATTTACATAGCATTTACATTGTATTAGGTATTATAAGTAATCTAGAGACAATTTAAAGTATATAGGGACGACGCTTTCCAGCCGGAAGCGTTGGGGAGGTGTTGGCGGCGGCTACGGCAGCGGCGCACGTGGTGACGTGCGAGGGGGTGAGGCGCTAGCGGGCGGCGGCGGCGAGGGCAGTGTCTCCGGGACGTGCGTGGAGGTCGGTCGCTTGGAATTGCTGGGCACAGTTTCGCCGCCTGCGGCTTCAGCGCCGCTGTGCCAGCGAACGAGCGGGTCCCCGCGATTTCCGGTGCGCTCCCCTTCCTCGCAGCCTCCGCGTGCTGTCCGCTCGTCTCCCCGTGCTGTCCGCTCGTCTCCCCGCTCGCTCCCTCCCTCCTCGGTGGCCTCGAGGCGCTTTCCGTTGGGCCGATTCCCGCCCGCTTCCTCCTGCTCCCCTTTGAAGCTCCAGAGATGAGTTTTTCCATCTCTTTAGAGATGAACCAGATTATGATGCATGATTATCACAGAAGAAGTTCGTGTCTATAGCTTTAAAGGACTTGATTACATCATTTTCAAGCCTGATAGTTTTGGAATCACCATTAGAGCTTCAGACACCTCTGCCTTCACTTCAGCCACCTGTCTTCATACCTCAACAAAGCGCTGAGTTTCCTTTGTCCTTGGATTATTTAAAACACCCCGGAAATACATTTCTCACCAGTATAGTAGCCAAATTATAAGGAAAAAATGATTCCCAATGGATATTTAATGTTTGAAGACGAAAATTTCATTGAGTCTTCTGTTGCCAAATTAAATGCCCTGTGGAAAAGTGGCCAGTTCTGTGATGTTCGACTTCAGGTCTGTGGCCATGAGATGTTAGCACACAGAGTAGTCCTGGCTTGCTGCAGTCCCTATTTATTTGAAATCTTTAATATTGATAGTGATCCTCACCGAGTTTCTCACGTTAAGTTTGATGATCTCAATCCGGAAGCTGTTGAAGTCTTGTTGAATTATGCCTACACTGCTCAGTTGAAAGCCGATAAGGAATTAGTCAAAGACGTTTATTCTGCAGCAAAGAAGCTGAAGATGGACCGAGTAAAGCAGGTTTGTGGTGATTATTTACTATCTAGAATGGATGTTACCAGCTGCATCTCTTACCGAAATTTTGCAAGTTGTATGGGAGACTCCCGTTTGTTGAATAAGGTTGATGCTTATATTCAGGAGCACTTGTTACAAATTTCAGAAGAGGAAGAGTTTCTTAAACTTCCACGGCTAAAGTTGGAGGTAATGCTTGAAGATAATGTTTGCTTGCCCAGCAATGGCAAATTGTACACAAAGGTAATCAACTGGGTGCAGCGTAGCATCTGGGAGAATGGAGACAGTCTGGAAGAGCTGATGGAAGAGGTTTAGTAACAAAACTAGGATACCCAAGACTGAAGAAACAAGAAGAATCCTCAAGTGTATTGACACGTAAAGACGCAGCAGTCCTGCCCCAGTTCTCCTAAGAAAAATCCGCTGTGGGCAGAGAATGATGATGATTTAATGGTGTTTACTCCTTTACAGGATTCTTGTCTTAAAGCTTTGTGTTTTTCAATGGTGTTGTTCATACATATAGTCACTCACTTAACTTGGGCTACTTTTTGAAAAATACGCAAGAAAAAATTGACGGAGAAATGGCGGGAATTAAGCATGCAGATGGAACAGTGGAGTGACCTTGCGTTTATCCCTCCACTTAAGCCTTTCGGATTCACTAAAGGCTTACCAAATCTGTTAGGCCTTTAAAAACACAGTTATCATTATGCTCTAAAAAGGCTAACAGGTGATTTTTAAATTCTATATGTTTTCCCACTTGAAAATCAGATGCATTAGCCATATGTTTGCATCTGTTAAGGGAGGTGTCTCTGTAGCTTGTTTGAATTTTTGCACTTGTTTTTTATCTGTTTTTCTTGACATTGCTTGCGCAGGACAGAAATATGTTTATGCACATTAGACCACTTACTCTTCAAAGGTGTAAACCATATTCAGTATTTTATTATAAATAAATATGTGTATTCTTTAAGAGCCTAAAAAAAAAAAATAAAGTATATAGGGGGATGAGCATAGGTTATATGCAAATACTAACTCATGTTTATATAAGGGACTTGAGCATCCCTGGCTTTTGGTATCCACAGGGGCCCTAGAACCAATCACCCCAATATGCAGAGATGATTGTAATACAAATTTGAAACTAAGAGCCCCTTACATGTTAATAAATTCCTAGGAGAGTAAAAGGAGAAATAGCTACCGATGTGGGTGATAAAGGGAAAAATAAAAGCAAAGGCTTTTGAAAAAAAAAAAAAAAGGCTTACTGGAAAGCTTTCATAGTATTATTCCCCAGTTAATCTGATTTGTGCTATGCCCTTTTGGCTACTAAATTATTTTTTTCCTCTCTTTTTAAAAATAGTATGACATTATAATTGTCATTTGTTCTTGTATATGTCACACACAAGACTGGAAAACTTGAATTTTCCCATGTCCCGCAGTGGCAAGGCAGGCTCTTTTGTGCTAGCAAAAGGTGCAGGCTGTGCAGTTTTCTCTCCTCACCATACATTTGTGCAATTACTCAATTCCTACAGGAAGGCAAGAAAGCAGATAAACAAGTAGCTATGGGAGTCTCAAGAGGAAGAAGGAGATCAAGATCATCTTAATGTTCCCAAGTACAACATAAAAAAGAGTTTTCCAACTCTGACCATTTCATCCACTTTATAAAGGCAATAAGGTAGACAAAGATATGCTCATTTCTATTTCAATAATAATACGTGTCAGGATCATTTTGCGTGAAGGTTAGAAGAACCATCCATCATTTCGGTTGAACTGCATATTTTCCTGTTCAGCATTGATAGATTTTTATTTTAACCTTAGAATTTCCTCTCAAGGGACTCTATTAGGGACACTGTCATTTTTTATTCTGCTCTGTTACTTCTCCTTTGTAAACTTTGATGTGTGCAGACAACACATTCTGGCTAGGGAAATTTAATTAGGTAAGTCTACAAATTAATTGTTGCAATTAGACTGCTTCTAACTGCCTGGTGTTATGAATTTATTTATGCAGTAATTATTACTAGATGTGTGGGATAAAAGCCTGCAGAGGTGCCCCCTCTAAAGGTGCTACCTTTCAGATGTATACGCAGCACTCCACATCAATTAGCCACAAAAAAAATAAAAGCAGGCATTTTTAAAAAATAAAGAAGAAAAAATCTCCATGGCCATGTGCACACACAGATTTTGACAAGCAACTTGTTAACAAGACCTAAAGAGGATTGTTTTCTTTGTATATTGCAAAATTCAAAATGTTAGAGATTACATAAATCACCATAAAACAATTTGCCAGTATATAAACTAGATGAAAATGCAAACTTCAAGTCCATCCTATGAACAGCATGTAGGTATTTTGTTCATAGTCATGATTGCAAGGGCATATTTGAAGACACTGATGATTTTTCAGTAAATTTTGTTTTTAATCATTAAGATCATTTACCACAACAAATTTTATGGAGCATATCTTTTTAAGCGCCTTTAAATTTTAAGGAAATAAACAATGGCACTTCAAGTTGTTTTCTCAAATCTTTTCTTCTGTAACAAGGGGCACTGTGGCTTTTAGTAGAAAAAGACAGATCTAATACCATCAGCTGAAAGAAAGAAAGCAAAGAGAGACCAATACTGGTGGAGACAGACGCCTATGAACAGAAGTTTGAAAGTCAAACAGTAAAGTGAGAATGAATCACTGGTAGAAATGTAAATCGGTGTAATCTTCCTGAAGAGCAATTTTTGAAATGGATTCTTAGTCACTTTAGAATATTTATTACCTTTGATTCGCTATTTTTTAAAAATGGGATTAAATCTTAAATAATACCAAATTTAAAAATAACAGATACTCATCTCAGTATCAATACTAATAACCCCCAAATTGTAGCAACTCATATTGTTACCATGATTATTATATTTTCAAAAACTGGAATTAGTGGCTCTTCAATTCATTTATTACCACATTCATTTAACAAATATTTAATAATCACCTATGGTATGCAAGGCATTTTTCTATGTATTGGGGGACACAGAAAAATTCCTACTCTCAGGGGCTTATACTTCTTTGAGGGACGATGAATAATAAGTAGGTTAAAATATAAATAATATTCCATTGTATATATGTACCACATCTTCTTTATCCATTCATCTGTTGATGGACACTTAGGTTGCTTCCATGTCCTCATTACTGTAAATAGTGCTGCGATGAACATTGTGGTACATGTATCTTTTTGAATTATGGTTTTCTCAGGGTATATGCCCAGTAGTGGGACTGCTGGGTCATATGGTAGTTCTATTTTTAGTTTTTTAAGGAACCTCCATACTGTTCTCCATAGTGGAATATTACTCAGCCATAAAAGGGAACAAAATTGAGTTATCTGTAATGAGGTGGATGGACCTAGAGTCTGTCATACAGAGTGAAGTAAGTCAGAAAGAGAAAAACAAATACCATATGCTAACGCATATATATGGAATCTAAAAAAAACGATACTGTTGAACCTAGTGGCAGGGCAGGAATAAAGACTCAGATATAGAGAACGGACTTGAGGGCGTGGTGGGGGAGGGGAAGCTGGGATGAAGTGAGAGAGTAGCACTGACAGATATACACTACCAAATGTAAAATGGATGGCTAGTGGGAAGCTGCTGCATAGCACAGGGAGATCAGCTCAATGCTTTGTGACAACCTAGAGGGGTCGGATAGGGAGGGTGAGAGGGAGGCTCAAGAGGGAGGGGATATGGGGATATATGTATGTGTATAGCTGATTCACTTTGTTGTACAGCAGAAACTAATACATTGTGAAGCAATTATACTCCAATAAAAATGAAAATATATATATATATATAAATAATATGATTTCAAAACAATATCTAAGTGGCAGGAAAATTAAGCCAAGTGAGGTACTGACTGGCCTGGTGTGGGAGTCTGAAACATTCTGTTTTGGGCAGAGTAGACAGAAAGGGCTTTCTGAGATGGTGACATATGATAAGAGACCAAATTGGTGATTAGTGGATGCAACATTGGAAAAAAAAAAAAACACTGATATTTCATCATTTATTTTACATAATACTGACCAAATATAAATACTTATATTTGGCAAAATAAACAAATAAATAGTTTAGATTTCATAAAATAAAATCCATGAAGCTAAATATTTAATAATTTCAAAAATAAAAATATAAAACTGTATTATAACATCAATTAACCCACACATTCATAAATTCAGAGATCAAACAAGCATTATCATTTTAATATAAATTATTAACTGATAAAAATTACCAGTAGGAAATTATTGCTTAAAAACAAACTAAACACTCCACAAAATGAAGAAATTTTAATTAATCCTGAAAATTTCAAGAGTAACATTATGTAACATATTTACTAAAAAACAAAGCTCACTGATGTGGTCATCATTTTGTAACAAAGACCATTGTGTGCAAATTTTTTAAACTAAGTTTATTCTGACTATCCGCTAAAGAAGAAGACAGGGAGCAGGGATCTTGTGCCCACTCCAAATATTTTCTCTTGACTCTTTGTAATACCATCTCTTATTAGAAATATTTGAAGAGATTTTTTAGAAAACATTTTTATATGTTTATTTTGATATTTTTAAAGGGACTGTAGTGTTTTTATTGATAGAAAGCTATAGATTTTGTTTTTAAAAAAAGACTTGTAGTTTGTCACTTCTTGAGTCTTATCATGTGTTGATAAAACTGTCTGAATCTATATCAGTACTCTTACATTTATATTCCGCTCATTTGAAATATTTTTGAACTAAAATGTGAGCTGTTATTTCAATAGAATCTCTGCTATACCACAATCCATTGTCATCTGCAGGTATGGACCACTCCAGAGTGTACACATGGCTTTGTTTCTTTTTCATGTAAATTGAAGAATTGAATTTTTTATCTTGATTTCAAAACATCAGTGACTCCAATTTCAGATTATTTTTATTGGTCCAATGACAGTGTAATATCAATAAAAATATCAGAATGTCACTTCTTAAGAATAGCAGATAAACTATAATCTTGGGGTACAGAAAATCAATATTACCAGCCTGTCTGATTAACTGATCAAAAGGGACACATTTTGTACCAATGTAAGAGAAAAAGATTCCAGAAGAACTTCTAGTAACTGCTGAAGTTCTGATGTGAAAATGAGCAAGGACCTAAGTGTGCCCAAAAGGTCGTTAAAAAGAAGGAGGTGAGGCTGTCCCACTGGAGCTGCAAGCAGAAATAACCAAAATGCAAACAAGCTTTCTATAGGTGGGAGATTATGCATGTTCATTATTGTCTGGACTTTTCTCAAGCTAAAATCTTTTTCTGATCAGTATGGATTCTTTTATAATGGAAAAGCAAACTTTAAAAAATCCATGACACTTTCACTCAAATTATATGGAAAACTTTTAAACAGATAACTATGCCTTGGCATAGTTCTTCTATTAATAGTTGTCATGAAAGAGCTAAATGGAAAATGCAAAAAAAAAAAGGGGGGGTGGGGGGTGGGGGGGTGGCAGGAGAGAAAAAGAGAGAGAGACAGGGAAGTAGAAATGAAGCAACAGAGAGGAGATGGTAATGTGTACCCCATGAAATAGAGTTCTTACAGTCAGTGCTCTCTGGGAAACACTGAATCATAATACAGCCGCCCTTTTGGAAAAGTCTAAGATATGTTCACAGATATAAGTTGTTGAACAATCCAGGATTAAAGAACATTGAGGAATTTCATTTAACTCAATTTTTCCTGAACGTTTTTTAACCAGAGGAAACTTAGCTATTTTCTTTCATAACACTTTGGGGACTGCTTCCCAGGAACACAAATTTGGGGAACACTGCCCTGGAGAAAGGCCACACCTTCATGAAACCATCTTTTTATTTGGCCTGTGGGCAGAACTAAATGGAGATCAAGAGTTTGGTTATAAACATTAGCTTGATCAGTCATGGAGGCAAGTCTGTACTAAAACTAGATCTTTATTCTTAGGCTCCTAAAAGACTAAGAGGTACCTAAATTCAAACTGATGAAAATATTTGAGTTGGACCACCCCTTCTCAGTACCAAGAACCCAATACAATATTAGCAGGAAGAGAGAGGGGAGTGGATTCTATTAAGAAAGTGGAAATTGTAAATGGAAGAGTAACTGAATCGGTGTGAGCTTTAGTCATCTTTTAACAACTGCTCTTCCCTTCCTCTCAATTTCCCTCCCCTCACCATCCATCCAATGTTAGTTAAGCTTCACAGGTTGTGGTGATGTTTATGCTGCCCGTCATAATGTCGGCGGATTACCACCACTCCTTCGTTGTTTGCTGGTCTTTGCTATCTGTTTTCTCTACCTCGAGCTATGCTCCATCCTACTCACCCCCCTCATCCAGCCCACACACATCTTTTCATTGTAATATGCACACAGATAAAAATCATTCATTTCTTTGGGCCCAGGGCTGGCACTAACATTTGCTCATCCTTTGTCCGCTGTAGGTGTGTCAAAACTTCCAGTCAAAGATAAAATACATGGTGGAAATTGAGGTCAGAGAACAATAAATAATACACAGCACAGAACAGTCCATTCTGAATACCACTTTAGAATGGTTACTGGCTGAGAGAATTTGCACTAAAACTCACTGGCCAAGAATGTACGAAATAGTCTAACTCTTTGGCTCTGAGCATAAGCTAGTACCCAAAGCACAGGGGATGGGGAATATATGTATAGATACGTTGAGTGTGCTGAAATGGACTGCTTTTTATGTATATAGTGGAAAATCATTCAGAGAGGAAGAGTTTTTATACTGAATGAGTACTGTGCAAGGATGATATAAATGGGGTCTGCAAAGCCTTCAAAATGACTTTTACGGTAGAATGTTTCCAAGGCTGTTCTCCCCACACCCTCATAGATGGATATGTACTAAAATTCAGCTCTTCATCAGGAGGATGCAATTCAGAAGAAATGTAGTTTATTTCATCATATTCTGCAGCATAACTTGGACACTGTAATTCCAGGGATCAAAACATGCAACTACCCAAATATTAATGGAAGGTAACCAGTTCGGAGAGTATTGCATGGCCAGGTGGACCAGCTCTGCCATATACATATATTGGCTGTGTGACTTGGACCTGTCAATTAATGCTCTGGACTTCAGTTTTCTCATCTGCAAAATAAGGATAAATATAGTAACTGCCTCACCTCCCAGAACTGTTATTAGGATGAAATGTATTTGTCAGTCTTTCCAAAAAGCATCTAACAGTTATATGCATCACGTAACTGTAAATAAATAAAAATAAGTAATTAAGTGTTATTCAACATAGTTTTAAATAACACCACCAAGGTCCACATGGATATCAAAAAACTTATATTGCCCACTTGCAATTTTCCCCAGTTTCTCTTTTCCTTTATTAATGGCTTTTTTTTTTTTTTTTGCGGTACGCGGGCCTCTCACTGTTGTGGCCTCTCCCGTTGTGGAGCACAGGCCCCAGACACGCAGGCTGAGCGGCCATGGGTCACGGGCCCAGCTGCTCCGCAGCATGTGGGATCCCCCCGGACCGGGGCACGAACCCGTGTCCCCCGCATCGGCAGGCGGACTCTCAACCACTGAGCCACCAGGGAAGCCCCTATTAATGGCTTTTTAACACCCAGAAATAGTTGTGTGGGGGTGTGTGAGTGTGGATGTATGTATGTGTGTGTGTTCATGTTTGTGAGATGCATAGCCGTGTATACTTAAGGTACTTACATCTATCACTTTTTTTCATTACGGTTTCTCCCTTTTCTGTATGCTTATCATGATCTTCCCTTGCAGAACCATGTAAATAGGCAGCCACATTTTCTTTTAGGAGATAGTCTTGCAATTTCATGTTTTAATATTTAAATGTCAAATCCCTGTGGAACTTATGTTGATTATGCTGTGAGTCAGGGATGGATCATTACTAACTTCCGAATAGGTTTGGCTCTCATTTAATCCTCACGTTTTACAGAAGCCACCCAGAGTGCGCACTGCATCATGATTTTATCTCTCTGATGATTTCATGGTAGAACTAAAGGTGCTGAAAGAAGTGTAGTTAGTCAAGTGGGTAGCAGGGAACCCTCCCAGGTGGTTTCCACATGTTGCTTACAGCAAGTAGACTAGTCCACACTCAGGCTATCAATGTAAGACTTCAAAACACAGCTGGTTTTTGTTTTGGGTTTGGTTTTTGGCAGTTTTTCTTTTAGTCTAAAAGGAATTTTTTTTCAGATGTAGTTCATGACTAGGATTAATAAAAATTGTCATCACCTTCAAATCCAAATAGAGAAAAACTAACTGCTATTCCCTAATAGCCTGGAAAAAAAGGTTTGAAGTGCTTTCTAATATGTCACAGCTATAACTATAAGATGATCTGTGCCTTTCCCATGAGCCTGCTCTGAGGATATGCTATGGACTGCGTGGGCGCACACATTCACCTATACTCTGTGTGTGTCTTTACATGGTGCCAAAATATCCATACAAGTTTTAAAGTTCAGTTAAATATCCCAATGCCTTAATAATATAATTCCAGATGTCTGGATAATTTAAAATATCTAGGGTCTTAGTATAGCGTCCCATTCACATTTCTCTGATACAGGATGGTTAGGATAGTCGGTAAACTTATGCTGGGCAAAGACGCTAGCTAGTTGCATGGTGATCCAGGAAGTTCTCTCCACAGATACGCTTAAGACTAAGATAAAGACTATATCCATATATATATATATATATATATATATATATATATATGCAGATATCTGAAGTGACACTGTCTTAGTCTGTTTGGGCTGCTATAACAGAATACCACAGAATGGTAGCTTATAAATAAGAGAAATTTATTTCTCACAGTTCTAGAGGCTGGAAGTCTGAGAAAAGAATGCCAGCATGGTCACGTGAGGGCCCTCTTCCTAGTTGCAGGCTTCTGGCCATATCTTCAAAGGACAGAAGGCGGGTAGGGAGCTCTCTGAGTCCTCTTTTATAAGGGCACTAATCTCATACATAAGGGTTCCAACCTCATGACTTAAGTGCCTCCCAAAGGCCCCACCTACTAATACTATCACCTTTGGGGGTTAGGAATTTCGAGGGGACACAAACATTCAGATCATAGCATGCACTAAAGTGTGCTATTTAGGGCTTCCCTGGTGGCGCAGTGGTTGAGAATCTGCCTGCTAATCCAGGGGACATGGTTTGAGCCCTGGTCTGGGAGGATCCCACATGCCATGGAGCAACTAGGCCCATGAGCCACAACTACTGAGCCTGCGCGTCTGGAGCCTGTGCTCCGCAACAAGAGAGGCCGCGATAGTGAAAGGCCCGTGCACCACGATGAAGAGTGGCCTTCGCTTGCCACAACTAGAGAAAGCCCTTACACAGAAACGAAGACCCAACACAGCAAAAATAAATAAATTAATTAATAAACTCATACCCCCAACATCTTCTTTAAAAAAAAAACAAACCAGGGCTCCCCAAATAATTTCCGATGAATGAATGGTGGTCATTTCCCTCAAAATCCTTGTCTTAAAAAAAAAAAAAAAAGTGTCCTACTTAAAAAATCTTACTTAAGTTGACAGAATTTTAATTCTATTTTCTAAATTTGTTTCTTAGACAGGGTAGAAATAATCTTTTTGAGTCCGCGGGCTCCATCTAGTTAAAAATAACTGGAATCCTCCCTGGTGACCCTTTTTGAAGACCATATTAAATTCATAACCACTTCACATTCAATAAAAATTACTTGCATTATTGCTCGTTATTTCAATAATAGATCTAGGTATTTTATAGTTCATATGTAATGGTCACTTACTATTTCTCAAGCTGAGCTTCATGCTCACATATAAGATAACTTGAAAGATATGATAAAGTGTAACCACCCTCACCCCCCAAATTCTTTACTATTTGAACTACCACAGTCATTAGACTTTCTTCAAGTTGCAGAATTTGTTCCAGAAAGCGTTCCTTCTCATTAAAATCCAAACCTATTATTTGATGAAAATAGTATTTTCACACATAATGTTACTCCATTGCACCAGACTGATTGATTGTCAACTCCCTAATGGACAAGGCCTACTTGGAATTGGCGGTATATTGTTTTTCATAAGAAGGAATGTCTGAGAAAGTCAGTAAAATTGGAGGGCAGTTCTTGAAGCATGCTGTAGAAGGAAGCTCTGGTCAAGGAGAAGTAGTGGACACTGAGAAAAAGAAATTAAAAAGAAGGCCAGAGTGATACTTCCTAATTTAGTCTAGACCAGCACGTGCCATGTCCACATTTATGCTAAATCTACCAATGGCTCCCAGACTCACTTCCCTATATTTGGGAGCAGTGGCTTTCAAATATTTTAACTCATACAACCCATTACAAGTTTTGAAACATGATGTGCCTCTGACCCATTTTAAGTTGCCTTCAAAATTTTACAACATGAGTTTAAATAAGTGTATTTTTTGTTATTTGGAAGGAAAATTAGATTTAGTAAGGTAAAATATGAAAATGCATTCTAATGGAATAAATATTTCATGTTTTGGTAAAAATAAGTTTGACTTCCTTATTAAATAACATTATAATTTATTAAAAATGGGTTTCAGGGCTTCCCTGGTGGTGCAGTGGTTGAGAGTCCGCCTGCCGATGCAGGGGACGTGGGTTTGTGCCCTGGTCCGGGAAGATCCCACATGCCGCGGAGCGGCTGGGCCCGTGAGCCATGGCCGCTGAGCCTGCTCATCTGGAGCCTGTGCTCCGCAACGGGAGAGGCCGCAACAGTGAGAGGCCTGTGTACCGCAAAAAAAAAAAAAAAAAAAGGGTTTCAACTACTTTATTAAAAAATGTCCACAGAATTTGAGAAAATTAATGTTAATATTTTATCAATGGGTTTTAATCTAATGGGTTCTTGCAAAATGCAGTAACCCCAGAAAATATTCCAGTTATTTTTTTTAATTAACATCATGATCTATACTGCTTCAGTTTTTCTGAATTCTGAACATTCTATGGTAGGGCAAACTTCTTTCTTAATAGAGATAAGTAAAAGGGAAGACCAGAAGGTCCAGTAGGTTTAAGATATTTTAATTCATCAATCATGGAGACATCTTTGAAACCAGCATTTCAAATTATGACTATTTGATGTCTAGGAAGATTTAATAGCCCAGAGCTAACCACCCTAGTACAATTTGGAAAGAGTGTGATGTTTGCCTTTCTCTTCTGAAGTGGGGAAGGGGTAATATGAATATAGTCCTGTTCTCAAGAAGATCCATTTTGGGGAAAAGTGTAGATGGAAGTTGAGAATCTATAAATTAGCACCCTTAAAACTCTATACAGAAGTACCTTGTGAAATGTTTTCCTCACACTCCCAGGCTTTAGGTACCTCACTTTTAAGACGCCGGTGTGGGAGTGAATTTTGAAAAATCCATGAGCAAACAATGAGCTCAAAACAACAGAGTAAACTACAGAGCTAAACTTACAAGCTTAGTCAACAGTCAATCCCTGAGGATTGAAGATAAAGGAGTTCCTCAAATGAGATAGAAGAGCCCAAAATAGGCTATGGAGGACTGAGCTTTGGAAGTACCATGTTTTCATGAAAAGAGGGATGACATACTGGTGGGGAGGATGGATGGAACTTTTTCCCTCCTTGTCTAGCATCTGTTCACTCTTCAGTTATTTTCCCCTGGAACTCCACCCTTGCCTTGTGCAGCACATTTTCCTTGGAGTTAATACTCCTCCAGTTCAGGGAGAAGGCAAGTGATCCAAGTCTTGCCAATCACACCTTTACATGCTCAGATATGTGACCCAATCAGAGCCAGCCAGCCACAGTGGTTCTTTTACTGGGCCTACACGAAGAGGTTTGTGTTTTTTACCTTTGGATCTAAACCTATAAGCATGTGGATTCAGAACTACTGTGAAGCCTCTTGAAACCATGAACCAGCCAGGAAAGCATCACCTAGAAACAGGGAAGGAGATATTGGTCCTGATTATATCCTGTGAGCTGTGAGCCTTGGATGGAGCTCCATTCACCCATAGCTCTATTTACACCTAGAATGTTCTATTTTGTAAACTACTAAATTGTTCTTCCCCCACTAAATGAATATGGGATTTGTGCTCTGTTATCTGAGAACAACTATAATTAATACAGGACACATGTAACCTTTGTTTTTATTTTCTAGAATTGGGTATGAAAAGCTATAAACAAGACACTGTTTGCTTCCTTTAAATCATTCTTTCTGAAATTTTAACAGCTGTCTCATAGTAGGCATTGGTGGCCAGTTACACCTATATGCTTCCAATGATTAATTGCTTATCAACATAATTAACTCATTCTCATAGTGTGTATTTTTATATTGTATGTATGTGTGTACATATATGTACATATACACATGTATATATGTATTAACTTGTGCATTTTCTGAAACAACAAACTCAAAGCAATAATATATGAAAACTACTATTATAAAAAGTGATATGCATCTTAGACTGAGTTCTTTTAAAAATGAGCTTTTAAGTATAATTCTGTACTTTTTTACTTATATAGGATTTCCTTAAACTTTTTGGGGATTTCCTTAAACATTTTTGGTATTACTATCAAGAATGAGTAAATCAATTCATTCTTATAATTAGAAGCCACTCCTTTCTCATCTGAGTGCTTCAAAACATCAGAGGAATTTGATATCAAAAACCATTTTGAAAACTTTCATTTGTGCTTTCATCATTTTATGGGTGAAATAGATGATCAAATATCTGATAACAATTCTTCCAATTAAATATTCCCACTTTGTAATTTTACTTCACTTATTTCTCTCATTTGCTTCCCTTTTCCTGTACAGAGCAGAAAAAAAACAGACAATTATAGTCATGGTATGTACAAATTGACAGTAGAGGAATTTCTTTTTAGAAAATGTGCCCTTTAGAGTCTTGGGTTGGACAATATAATGAAACAAATGTATTCATTAAGTTGAGATGTAAAAAATTATAATGCTGACTGCTAAGATGGTAAGCATGAAGATGACATCCCTAAGTGGGAAAAGAACATATGTGGTAACACTAGTGAAACGTTGACCCAGTGTATTTTTGTCTCCCAGTATGTTTAATTACTTTAAATATATAAATATACCAGTAGGCAAGGCCAAAAAGGCTTAGGTTGAGTTCTCATAAGATCACTGATTCTCAGATCTGAAAAAAAAAATATATATATATATATAACTGAATCAAGTATATCAAGTATATTTTTTTAAAAAGTTTTATGTTCTTCTTAATTTTTTTTTACTGAATTATGGACTTCATTTATATTAAAAAAAAAGAGAGAGGAAAAAAAATCACTGATTCTCCCATTGACAATAAACATTTAGGATGTCTCAAAATTTCTAATTGGGAAAAGAAGGAAAATTTCAATATTAGAGAGAGACAGCCATAGAGCCTAAGGAAATGCAAATGAGAAATCTATTATCATTTTTTTTTGCTTTCACAGATGAATTTAAATGTATTTTATTAAGACCACTGTATCTTAGCTACTGATGTATTCTGTCCACAGATTAGGGTCTCCAACCATGGAGAAGCCTCTAGAAAAGAGCCTCAGATGAAAAATCAAATGTTCGAGGTAGAAGAGGTCTGAAAGATCATCTGACCCAATCCTCTAATTTTACAGTTGAAGACACAGAAGCCAAAAAAGTTAAGTAACTTACTCAAGGTCACACAGCTAATCATTGGCAGTTAAGAGCCAATAGGTCTCTATTTTATTCTTCTTTATTCATGCTTCTGATGAGCTCCATGACATACACCAAATACTGAATTTCCCAGTACTTTAGCTCCCTATGATAAAATGGAGTTAAGACCCCCTGGTTCTTCCAGATTTCATAAGCATATTGTTAGAGTTTGTCTGAGTCATGAGCAATATACTTTAGCTTCTGTGAAAAGCAAATTATTCATTTCCTACCATTCTGTCGGTTAGGATTCTCTGATAATAAGCAACAGAAAATACACGCAGCTTACCTAAGCATAAAGGGAGTTGACCAGAAGGATGTGAGGGGGCTCGGAGACTGAAGGGGAATATTGAATAACTGGCTTAGCATAGATGAGAATGAGGGTGCTAGAGAGGGTGTAGGAAGTGGAAACAGCCCCGCATTCTTACCTGGTCCAACACTTGGATGATTCTCCTCCAGTTGTTCCTTCCAACAGGGAACCTCTGCTGGGGACCCCAATTGTGGAAGAGAGAATCAACTGGCTCAGATAAGATCACATACTTTCTCCCTTTACCCCAACAGAGCAGTGAGAGAGACCTATCACAAAGAGCTTGCAAAGCCCCATCAGCTTCCTTAGCAAGAGAAATGGGCACCTCAATCACTGGCTTTCCAAGATGACACACAGGGAGGAAAGGTAAAAGTCCCCCAAAGGAAACAGTGACGCTGTTAGGAAGAGGAAATCATGTATTGACTAACCAAAAAAACAACTAATGCCTACTATGTCTACCACGTTTACGTTGACTGCTGAACTTTGCATTTGATGATATAGCCCTGGAAATAAAAACTATAAACTTAGACCACGTGTCCTTGATGTAAAAGGGCAACGTGATATTGTGCTGATGGCCAATTCAGCACACTCAGCAAATCAATCAAGGTTGCTACCTAAGAAAGCCAGCTAACCAATATTAGCTAGGATTTAAGCAAAAAAGAAAAATGTTTCCATCTGAATTTAGACAGTAAGTTCAGCCCCTGTTGATCAAGAAGCCAATATAGGGCTTCCCTGGTGGCACAGCAGTTAAGAATCTGCCTGCCAATGCAGGGGACCCAGGTTCGAGCCCTGGTCCAGGAAGATCCCTCATGCCGCGGAGCCCATGCACCACAGCTACTGAGCCTGCGAGCCTGGAGCCCGTGCTCTGCAACGAGAGGCCACCACAATGAGAAGCCCGCACACCACAACAAAGAGCAGCCCCCACTCACCGCAACTGGAGAAAGCCCACGAGCAGCAACAAAGACCCAGTACAGCCAGAAAAAAAAAAAAAAAGAAAAAAGAAACCAACACAATCTGATCTCCTATCAACTAAAGTGGATGTAGTGTGTATGCATCTCAAAGTACCTCCTAGACCTGGAAGATGTAGGATAGGAAATCGATTCCTCATATCAGGTCCAGAGAGCTCATTTCTCTAGGACTAGAGCAGCCATCATTTTATTAGGAAGACCAGGCAAAATCTTTCCCATCCCTGGCTTAAATGTCTTCACATTCTGGGGAAAATTTTTTTAAAAATATTAATGACACTGTGAATGTATTTTTCTTTAAAATATGTTTGCACAAATTTGAAAACCCTAAACCAGGTAATAGTTAAAAGGGGGTAGGTCAAAGGTATATTTATCTTTAAATATCACATAAGGTTTCCTCTACTCTTTGTCCCCAACTCACCCCCAAATCCCACTTGACTTGGGCCACGGTCCATTTCAAGGGTAGTGTGATCTTTTAAAACAAACAAGATCATGTCACTCCTCCCTATGACATTCTTCACTGGCTCCTCAGAACCTTCAGGTCAGCCTGCAACTTCCCTCCCACCAAGGTATCCAGAGCCCCTCAAGTCAGCTGTCTGCTGGCCCCCCATCCTCCCTGTCCCTTTTGGCCACCAAAATGTGCTCTACAATCACCCAAGCACAACTAACTGCATGATGTCTCCAACACTTGTCACGGAATCTCACTTCTGCTTCCTCAACCTACAACTCCTTTCCTCCTTCCTTTATTAATATCCCTCCTCCCTGTCTGCACCCCAGTTACCACTCCCTGATCCAAATCCCTTCTTTCATTAACTTTGTTCTTTATGGAATTTTCAGCTCAAGCGTCTTCCCTTCCAGAAACTTTTCCCAAACCTCCCAGTTTCAGGTAGGAGACTCTGTGTATGTCCTCATAATAACACCCTCAGCATGGTCACCATCATCATTGCTCCCGACACTGTACCATCTTATTTATTTAGGAATCTAGCTCCTCCATTAAACTTGAGCTCCTTGAACAATAGGGAGTGCGTCTTATTCCTTTGCGTAGTTCCAGTATCTGACACAGTATAGGGCACAAACTATGCGATAAATATATGTCTATTGAAGACGACAAAAGCATTCTATTACAACTACAGAGGCATAATTATTATGCCCATCCTCATCTTCTGCCATGGCTGGAAGTAGGTATTATCATCCTTCTATTATCCCCATGCTGAGAAAAGGATAACTACATCTTCTCTGCTTAAAGAAAAAATGACAAGGGGGTCTTCTGCCATCACTGCATACAAAATTAGGCTTCAGTGTGGTTATCCAGTCATCTGGCGGCCTCCCACCTGGAACAGGTGATGACTCTAATGGTGTGAAAGCCTTAGAAGGATGATTTCACAGGCAAGCAGGGGAAGATCTGAAAGGCATTGGCTTGGATTCTTATAAAGTCTGTTTGCCAGAGGAAATGGGTGCAGAAACAGAGAGCCTGGCCTGCTCTCCCTGAGATATTATGTGATGGTTTCCAAGTGAAAAGCAAAGGACGGAGACGAGGGCAAGTAGTGCCTGGGAGTTTTCAGCGGCAGAGAAGCTGAGGTCCATTGGTCACTAAAGGCTCCAATCAGAACACAGATAAAGGAACACCTGTCCTGTGATACCTGCAAATGGATGAGAAGGGGGAACTGATGGGCTAGAACAGAAGGAACGAGCTGTATTGCAATTGTAAAGACTACTGATGTTTGGATCTATATACATATACTCTTTCTCAGGTTTACTGTCTAGCATTAGTGAGGTTGGAGAAAGACGAAGGTTAGCTGCATAACCTCATTTCCTGGTCTTTGCTAGTATGACCACCAGCGTTTCTGCTAGGAGCTGGGGGTGCTGTCGTTTGCATTTGACACAAAAGCCTTTCTCCATTCTAGTCACAAGCAGCTGGTTCAGAGCGTCACACGGTACAAAATATTTGTAAAAGCTGGCGTCTTTAGGATCTTTTCCATCTAGAGCAAATTTGAAAAGCTGGCATTTACAGTTCCCTAAAGTATCCATCTCTAATGAAAACAATGTCAGAGCCTTAAGCACTTTGGCATTTCTTGGACACACTATAAATATACAGGATATATTTTATCACGTACCGTGTGTTAAAGCACAGGGACAAAGAACGAGCACCAGGAAAAATGGTTTGAGGCAATTTTTTCGACGTATTTCTTCCAAGGCCATTTCAAATGACGGCCCTGTCCTTGAACTCCCTGGTGATCATTTTAATAGCAACAAGGACCATGTGGTAACGGGCCTAGACTGCAGGTTGTATTTGGCTGTAGCTGATATAAAGTCTACTGTCTTTTGTTACTAAGGAGACTGTATTCTAGTCTCTTCTAAAGATGTTTCGAGCTTTCTTAGCACCGTATCCCTAAAACTTCACAACGCTGCTAAGGATTTCTGCATAGGCTTTGGTTTTAAACCACTTATCAAACTTCTGATTCTCCTTCCATTTAACCAGCCTTGACTGTTGACTTGATAACAGAAATCCTATGCTGAAACCGTGGTCAACTAGAGGCACCTGTCAGGATTAGGAAAATGCAGATGGGGGCCCAGATAAACTCTGCTTCATCTCCTCACCCAGTGGTCTCCATCTCACTGCAACTCACTTCATGATCTGCTCGGGTGGTTTCTGGAATCAGAGAAAACAGGGCAAGACTCCTGGGGGCAGACACACGCTTATGAAAATAATTTTAGTCTCACCACTGATTCCCCCCGCCCTTTTGAAACTTTAAAACAAGCTGGGCAGGCTGGCAACAGTCCAGGCTGGATGGGTGCCATTTAGGGAGAGCATTATAAGAACAGTACCCAGAGTTCTTTTGATGTGCCAGCATCTCTCAATTGGATACAAATATCAGACAGATCACGGAGTTGCTACTTGGAGGACATCCCTTTATATAACAGAGGAGGCTCAGCTTCTCCAGGATATATTTATGGACTGAGTGATGCCTCTGAGTGCACCCGATCAAGGTATGGCAGCGCTGGTGGGTGCTACAGAGAGCTCAGCTGAAAGAGGAGTGTCACATTGTGTGTCGCCATGGAAGTGGCATCTTGACAGAGCAGTACCTGTAAAAGTGAAATGTTTAACGATGAATAATTTTGTTTGAAGCTCTTCTGACTCCACATTTCCATGGAAAATGGAACCACGGGAGGCATGAAAATCTCTAAAGGGCTTTTACACATAGATTAATGTGGTAATTCTCTCATTACTATGTTCTGAAGAAGAGCTTCTTACGCCAGGTTCTGTGCTTTACCTTCAGTTATAACTTGGCTTTGCATTAAGTGTTTTAATAAAATGTGAAATTAAATGATCATCCCTGGTGATATTCAGCTTTTGGTTGAGGTAAGGAAAAAAGTACTTCTACAGTACATGAAAGCCAAAGAGATGGTCCTGTCCTCAATAAAGAGATCAGTGGTCAAATGACATGGTCTCCCATGGGTCTGCACCTCTCCATTAATTGGGAATTTGTTACTACTCTCTCCTGCACCTTTGAGAATTACAAATAGTGTAACCCATCGACAGTCATGGAATATGTATGCTGTCAGAAGCCGACCAATTTAATTTATTCTTTTTTGCACATTTAACCAGGTAGCATTGGGGAAAGCAAATATTAATAGTGACAGTTTATGCCAGTTTTAACTCTCTGTGCTCCTCTCTGGTGTATCAGTAACAGGAGAGGAACAGAAGCTTCCTGAGCAGCATTGATCAACTGACGGATGGACACATTAGTAATAAGAGACATGAACAATCAAGGGAGATGGAACGTAATTCTTTGGTAGAGAAAATGACGAAACAGCTTTTCATGTGACATATTCTAAAATAACAAAACAGTCCTTCAAAACTGTTGAGGTTTTTGTTTTGAAAGCAAGTGGTATTGACCAAAGAGTGAGAAGCCTTCCAACTAACGGTGTCAGAGAAGACTGCCGCAAGAATTCTTGTAAATTGATTGTTCTCATTGGGTATTAATGCTCTAATTCTTCCAAAGTAAGGCTGAGGTTGGCAAACCCATAAGGCAACTGCTACATGTTGATTGCACACATTCTTCAACGAAGGCCTATCACTTTGCTTCCTGAGGCTTCCACAGCAGAAGACTCAGCTCTGAGACCAACTACCTAAGTCATAGTTTAGAACGTGGGCTCAGGTCCAAGACTTTCTAGATTTGATTCCTGATTCTGCCACTTATTACCTTGGGCAAGTTTCTTAACCTTCCACCAGCTTAGCTTCCTCATCTGTATTAAACACTGATCATGTAAATGTCGTATTCCTATAGGAAGATTAAATGAGGTGCTAATGATAGAACAGAGCTTGGAACACAGTAGATGATCAATAAATGTTAGTTGTCAGACTGGAATTCTAAGTCCCCCATGGACTCATAAACTCCAGTCCTTCCATCCTTTCTTTCATGACATGTCATAACCATGATCTAACTGGACAGTGGGGTTATTCTCCTAACTAACACATATTTCTAATTAAGGAAGACCTGAAAGTTGCCACATTGAGCCCATCATGTTTGGAAATGTCTGGAGTCCAGTCTGTGTAATAAACACTAAATAGATTCAATTTCATCAGCTTTGTCTCTCTGAGCCTTGAGGCCATTTTCCATTTTAGCAGAATCAGGAGTGCTTGATCTCTGTGGAGGCTAAGCCAAGATGTAATGACTTAAGTGAAATCATTCCCTATGGTAGATTTCACGTAAGCGTGCTTGATTTGCATCCTGTAGGTGAGAGTAAAGAAAATGAGGATGAAAAATACAAATAATGCTCTGTAGCTGTCACAAAATCACCTGTTATCGTCCCCCTTTCCTTCTCCTGGATACAA
Organism: Hyperoodon ampullatus; assembly: GCF_949752795.1. Taxonomy (NCBI): domain Eukaryota; kingdom Metazoa; phylum Chordata; class Mammalia; order Artiodactyla; family Ziphiidae; genus Hyperoodon; species Hyperoodon ampullatus. The sequence continues at coordinate 44,444,286 of NC_136926.1, forward strand.
GACTGTACACATTTGCACAATGTTCTCAAGAGCTATTTGTGAAGTGAATTAGTAAATACATAATATAGTGCTGCACAAGAAGCAACACTTATTAGCTATGTTGTTTTCACTGTGAGTTTAAAACCAGGGTCAATCCTCTAACATACGCGCACACGTGCACACACACACACACACACGTTTTTCACATTATATGCCAAATACATATACCAAGTGATCACTGGGCAAAGGAATTGTAATCTGTCGATCATAAAACCAGATGAGAATGTAGAAGAAATCATCTAGAACAACAGATACACTTTACATATTTAAAAATGAACACTTGGCATCTAGGGTTGCTACATTATTGACTCAAGGTCAGAAAATAAATTAGAGGTAGAGCTAGAACCAAAATTCACACTCTGCCCAGACTTCCATCACATCATCCTGCATCTGTTGGCAACATTACTCTGAACTTGCTTTCAGTTATTCAGATAAATGCTGAGTAAAACCTTGTGAGAATCTGAGAATGTACCTGATCTTTATTTCTTGACTCAACATGCCACACTAAGGTCAGATTGTTAATCTTGTATTATTTCTTGATTCAAAAATTGACACACAATTTAGTTCTTTCCAGAAGGATTAATAGGTTTCTCTTGTGTTAAAAGATATTTACACCAGAGCTTTAAAAATACTGAGTAGCATTACAGAAAATAAATCAACAAAAGTTCAAGTTACCTTTCAAATATCAATCATACACTGACAAGTCAGTCCCTTTCAAATTACAAAGTGCTAAGAACTGTCTAGCTGGTAGTAATTGCCAATGTTTTAAATACAAGTCTTCTGTGAACCCATTACTTCTCCTAAAGGAATAATTTATTTTCTGCAAGAGGAAGGCTTCTAATTTTATGTGTGTTTTATTCAGTTTTCATAGACTGTAATCACAACATTCCTGATACCCCCTTGTATGGCAAATTTGTTTTCTCACCCACTGATAATATTTGGACATATTTTATTTGTTTTTAAAAAGGTACTAAAAGGAAATCCATGTCTTCATATGTAACCAAAATCTAGTTATTCATCAATTAGCTGGTTGGTTCTTAATCATGGTGACTTTGCCCATTGGAAAAGGGAGAGTGCTTTGGCTCAAAACCCACTGCTGCCACCTAGTGTTACTGGACAAGCAGTGCCTTGGCTTTATCCCTTGCGTTTGTGTCAGAGACAGTCCTCTAGGGAGAGGGAGAGGGGGCGGGGGGGGGGAGAGGGAGAGGGGGCGGGGGGGGGAGAGGGAGAGAGGGAGAGAGAGAGAGAGAGAGAAGAAGAAGAAGAGAAGAGGAGAGGAAAGGAGAGGAGAGGACTGTTACTTTAGCAATGATCTTAGTAATTAATTATTTAAGAAACTTTTGTCTCTTTCTATTGACTCTTTTTTATTTGAATGTCTGGGTTCCAGACATGCTTCTTTAATATGCTTGGCATTTGAATTCTTTGAAGGCTTTAAATCGATGAATACTAAAGACAATGTGGTACCTTAAGGCAATCATCCATATTGATGAAGTTCACGATAAATCGATATATGCTGCAATAATCCATGAGTAAAAGCACTGTGCCCTTTTATTCTATTCCTATTGATTTCAAACCCCCTAAGGGCATGGTTGTCAATAGCTGAGCCAAAAGCTGCAGAAGAAGCCCACAGACCACTAAGTCATTTTGCATTACAGGGCAAAGACAAGCCCAGGAAAGAAACCCACTACTGTATTCCAACTGAATTGATCAAAGAGAGTACAAGAATTTCCCTGCATGAGAAATTATTTTGTTGAATAGGAACCACCTTTCAAAGGGTCTAAAGGAATGAGATTTAAATAAATTTAAAGATTCATATCCATTTTATAGGGGTGCTTATATGCCATTCAATAGTAGCTCTTCAGGGAGAGGTTGTTAGAAATGTGAAAGGCTGAGGTTCCATGGTAAAAAGCAAGCTGGAGTAGCCAGTGTGTGAAGTGGGTGCCAGGACAGGGAGGATATTGTGATTGCCTCTTGCTCTGCCATGGTACAGCAAATGTGTTTCCAGAGATTTGGGAAGTCTCTCTGGGTGGGAGCCTCGTAGAGAGGAGAGCTCTGTCTCAGAAACAGAGGGGACCATAAAGTCATAACAAGGGTGCAGGACCCGAGGGTCTTTGGATGTGGATTTTTTCCCATTAACCTGAGTCGCAGTCTAACTCTGGGTCTTTCCTACTCTTACTGATTTCCACAGACCAGGAGTGTTTCCCTTACTGATGTGACTGAATAGATCTCTGGGACATTCTCTTCTGAAAATATGAATAGAAAAAGCTCCTCCTTGGTACTGTCAGCTTTGAGATATATACAAAGGAATGGATCCCCAAATCTCAGTGGCTTAACCAACAACAGTTTATTTCTCATACATGTAATAGTTAAACACAGTGTTCTGTAGGCAGTCTTCCATGACGAGAGGTGGGGACTCAAGGTCCCTCCACCTTGTGGCACTTCCATCCACGAGAACTTTGGAGCCTTCACTCCAGCCAGAGGATGGAGAGTCAGCAAGCGTGGAGAATTGCACAAGATGTTTGTATGACCAGACCTGGAACTGCTTTACGTCACTTTCACCCTCATTCCACTGAACAGAATTCAGACACATGGTTACACACATACTTCATGTGCTGGGAAATGTTGTCTAGATTTGTGCTCAGGAAGTACAGGAAATAAGTTTTGATGAATATATAGCAGTACGATAAATATATAACATACTCATCTCACAGTACCACACGTTTGTCAAACACAGGGGCCAGCAAACTAAAGTCCATGAGTCAAATGTAGCAGACCACTTGTTTTCGTATACCCCATGAGCTAAGAATGTTTATTACATTTTAAAATATTTGGAAGACTGTAAGAGAGAAAGAATACACAACAGACATTATTTATGGCCTGCAAAGCTTAAAATATTTATTATCTGGACCTTTTACAGAAAATAATAACCAACTCGTGGTCTACCTGTTTTATTTAGTGTCCTGGAAAGAATCAGATGTCACCCTCAAAAGAACATTAATGAAGGGACTTGTATTAGTTTTCTATTGCTGCATAATAAATAACACAGACTTGGTGGCTTAAAACAACACACATGTATTATCTCATAGTTTCTGTGGATCAGGATTCTGGGCACAGTTTGCCTGGGTCCTCTGCTTAAGATCTCACCACTTTTACTGTTGAGGTGTTGGTTGTGGCTGTGGTCTCATCAGAGGCTTGAACAAAGGAAAGATTCCTTCCCAAGCACCCTTGGGTTGTTAGCAGAATTTATATCCTTATGGTTGGAGGACTGAGGTCCCATTTTCATGCTGACTGGAGGCTACCCTAAGGCTCTAGAGGTCAACCATAGTTCTCTGCCATGTAACCCTCTCCATGCAGTTCACAATTGGACTGTTGGCTTTTTCAAGGCCAACAGAGCCTTGTACAATACAACCTAATCAAGGGAGTGACATCTCATCATCACCTTTGCAATGTTGTGCTGGTTAGAAACAAATCACAGATTCTACCTGTGCTCAAGGAGAGGGGATTACCAGTTACCAGAACAGAATGAGACTCTAGCTATAGGAGAGGACCACCACAATGGTGCCCACAGCCTTCAGTGAGGAATGCAGTCACTACCAACCCATGGCCTAGGAAGCAGCCACATAGCAGAGGGAGATGAGCTCGGTGCTTTGTGACCACCTAGAGGGGTGGGATAGGGAGGGTGGCAGGGAGGGAGACGCAAGAGGGAAGAGATGTGGGAACATATGTATATGTGTAACTGATTCACTTTGTTATAAAGCAGAAACTAACACACCATTGTAAAGCAATTATACTCCAAAAAAGATGTTAAAAAAAAATGTAGGCAGAAACTTGTTGTATACCAACAAAGTAGGGTGGAGAATTTTGTTCTCTGAAGGGGGGGGTGAATGGTGGATATTGGAGAAGGAAGGTTGTTTTTATTTCTTATTCAAAGTCTTACTCTCAAATTCACATTGATATTGAAGAGCCTATATATGGTTACAGGATACAGCATCGAGTGGAATTCAGTAGTTATCCATTTAGTTAGGCCATTAATCAGAAGATTTCAGAAAATACCACATAGGATATGCATTTTTCAAAGTAAAATTGGTATTCACATCAATTCCCTTACAGTAGTCAAATTTCTCATTTTATACTGAACAAGACAGAACCACAACAAGAATCATGGACTTAAAATATCATCCCTCAATGGTTTCCCACCCTCTTTCTCTGTATATGTAATACATATAACACATAGTCCATACTCTTATGTGGAGAAGTTAACGCCTTCATAACTCTGTTCTCTTTACATCCCAGACTTCATTCACACACTCCCTGAATACTCTTCATGTCAACATATGGAACTGGGTGTTCCGGCTTTGTCTTCCGCTTTTCCCTATCCTCACACCCCTGACATGAGATTTCCTCGACTTGGAACACCCCTCTTTTGTTATCCATCGTGTAAACTCTTCCCCATCTTGGAGTGTAAGCACACCCTCATCCATAAGATTAATCATGCTTCCTGAGAACACACAGCACTCTGTCACACTCATGGGAAGATTAGTCATTCTTCCTGAGAACACACAGCACTCTGGAAAGATCACAGCACTATTTAAACTGCACTGCAATTATCTGTTCGCATGCCCATCTTCACCGTTGAACTGTAGGATGCTTATTCCTACTTATACCTCCTCACCGCTAGCATCGTGGCACAAAATAGACTTTCACGAGTGTTGGTTTAATAAATGAATGATTAAATGAACGGGTGAATATTAAAATTGCCTTATTGAGAATCAATCGTCTGTTTTACATAGCACAAGAAAGAATAATGGATTCAAAAGTTTACATACGAGTCACCTATCATCTAGGGCAATATTAACAGTAAATAACAAGGACTAATGCATCCTTGATCTAGCACGCATGTCAATTTCTAATCTCCTGGATTTCCATTAATGCAGATATAGCTTTAGTTTTTCTAGGTGCCTCTACTAAATCTTAAACATATTAACAGGAGTGACATAACCAGATGAGATTGGCAAAGAAAGAAACTGAAGTCGATACGTTTATTCGAGGGGAAAATACAATAGAAAGAATCCAGACCCACTGGAAATCTCTGATAATGAGAAGCAGAATTGAATCTTTACATCCTTCACCTTGCTGAACCAACACAAAGCATGATGTAGTGTTTCCTCGGTGCCAGTAGAGGGCAGCACACACTTCATTAACTAGGGAAGCAGGCTGTGCTGAATTCCTACTTTAGCAGCCAGAACTCCAGTAAGTGCTCTAGCAACGAAGATCCCAGGTTTCGTCCACCTCAAGCAAAAGCCTCCCTCCAGAATGTGATTCTTTAAATATTTTTGTATTAACATAATTTCACTGAATTCTACTGCAGATTTCAAACTGTGATTGTGTTTATGCTTTGAGGGATAATGTGGCAAATCAGAAAGGATATATAGGCTTTGGGGCTAGACAGACTAGGTTTGTACATCTGGAGTCCACTACTAACTAGCTGTGTTATTTGGTCAAATTGCTGAATCTTTCCAATCTCCCTTTTACTCACGTTTAAAACACAGATAACAAGATCTACCTCATGGAGTAAGATCAAATAAATATATAGGTATTGGCTTGATGTTTTGTAGTTGTCTTCCCCCTTCTCTGTTTTTTCCCATTTGGGAAAAACAAACATCTAAAAATGTCTATCATATACAAGGCAAAGCACTTTGACAGAACCAAAAAACGCCCAGAACCAGCCTTGGATGAATTTGCCAAGTAAGCCAAATTTCTCTGCCAGGAGTTTTGGCAGAGAACATTAGAACACAACGAATAATAAAATTTTTTGATAGTAATAAACGCATTACACATTATGGAATCATGGAAATATGGAAGACAAAGCCATTTAATAATGTGTAATACAGCACTGCGGTAGGAATTCAAGAGAATTTAGTCTTCATTTACAAAGACATGGTTAGGATGTACAGGTGACCCACAGCAAAGTTTGTCCAAGTAGATGCCAGTCTAGAGAACCACACACTCACCAGCGTGTGAGGTCAGCTCTAACAACAGACTTTGAGAGCCTCTGCCTGTCTTCTACCCTATGATTCTCCTTTCATAACCAAAAAACACTGTTAGACAGGACAACATAAAACAGTAACAAAAAAGAGAGCAAAAGGGATGAAAAAGCCTGATTCTACCAAGGATGCCAACCAAGTGGGAACTCATAACAAAACCTGGGTACCAAACTGAGAATAAATAGCTGAGAAATTCAAGGCAAAGACAGCAGAGTTCAGACCCAATGCTGACTTACCATATCAGCGTGGACTCGACAAGCTGTGTGCAGTGAGGCACAAGGGGCCTCTCTGTCTTCTCGGGGAGCTATGGTCCAAGGCTGGGGTCTGCAGCGATGGCCAGTGCCAACTGTGTCTCTGTGGGACATCATGAGACCTGTGAAAATAAGTAAGTTCATGAACATGAGAGCAAGAAGAGGCTGTTTATTCAGAGCTTTCTATAGCAAGGGGGTCAGCCGCCATCACTTGTGTTTGGCAGAAAATTAATTAAAGGCAGGCAGAGACATGGGAGAGCCTTCTCATGGAAGCAGGGATGACTTCAGGTGTGCCCTGATTGGAGGCTGTTGGCATGGAGACACTGCAGCTGAGCTAGATAGAAGTGGAGCATCCTATGTGATTGGTCAGGTGTGCATATTTGGGGTTCTCGGGTTGGTCCTAAGTTGGAAGAGAGGGCAAAAGTTAGGGAAGCTGTCAGTGATTAATCATGTCTTAGCCATTTTGGACCAATTGTCACATGGCTATGTTTGGCCTCCTGGACTGGTTCCTACAGATAGCAGTCTGACCTCTTGGACTGGTTACTATGGAGAGCAGCCTGGCTTCCTGGGCTCTTTGCTGCAGGTTGTAGGTCAGGATTTTACTTTTATATATGGTCTTGCCATTGTCTATTTGTATATTTAGTCTCTCACTAAGACAGAAATAAACCTCAGGCCAGGAAGATGTCTTCCTTAATCTCTTAGGTCTCCTAGTCTCTGATATCTGAGATCTCTACTCTCCATAATCTTGGGTGAGTCGCTTATTCTCTGTAAGCCTCAGATGTGTTATCTGAAAAAATGGCAGGTTTCATCTAGAAAACAGTTCCCAGCCTCATGTGAGTGTATAAATGGATGGGAGAAATTGTTCTAGGTTAGGGACATTTAGGTAGCAATTCAAAATTGCACAGAACCCATGGGCTATACTACCTGGGCAGCAAACTCAAGTGAGTGATGTGAGGACGTAGCTCAGGGAAATGTTACCTGGCAGGTATCTCGCTCTGGGGGAAAAAATGGTTGAAAACCACTGGCCCAGTTAATGTCAGGTTCATTCCACTCTACTTGCAATAAGAACCAATTCCCAGCTATAAACTCCCCAACTTTCAGTCTGTGCATGACCATCACTAGCATTTAGAATAGTGGGAGCAAAAGTAAACACCATCCTAATGATCTCCTTGGGGTCAACTGGCAGGTACACGTTGATCAGAGGCCAAGATCAAATAGTGACATTGATTTAGCCATTAAGTTCCTCTTGGTTTTCCAGTCTCACTAATTTTAATCCTCTTCTCTTTTTCAGGTGCTTACTTGTCCTTGTGGAGCCACTGCCTTAGCTAAAAATTAAATTACTATTAAAGTTTATTTCTGAACAAAATGTGAGGTGAAATGCCATGTGCTGCTCTCTTCAGATTACTGAAATAACCTTCAGTCATTTTGAGTAGTTTGCCAGAAACTGTGATAACTTTTCTTTCTTTAAAAATCTTGCTTACTTAGTTATATATGAACAATGTTAACCATTTTTCTATTCAGTATTTGTTGTTATTTTCTATTCTATATTTGTTGTTCCTAGTACTTACCTAAGTCCAAAGAAACTATCAACAAATAAAACCAGATAAGTCCTAGCCCTCACTGGAGCTTATGTTCTAATACTATAAATTGGACTTAAATATCAAATTGCTATTCCTAAGGTAATAAGTACTAGGAAGTAGGGTAAAGAGATACAGAATGAGTGTGTTACTTACATGAAGTTGTGGTAGAAGACCTCTAGGATAAATTGATAAATAAACAGAGATCTGAAGAAAGTGGAGAAAAAAGCAATATGGATATGAGGAAAAAGATTTCTGGACAAAGAACAAAATGTACCAAGGCCCTGAGACCACAGCATCCTTGGCATGTTCCAGACACAGGAAGGAGGCCAATGGGTTAGAGCTGAGGGGTGAGGGAAGGAGGGTAGCAGGTGATCATGGCTTCACAGGTGTAGAGGAGAAAGACCCTAGAAGGCCTTGGGGCCAGAGTAAGAATTTGGGTGTTTACTCTGAGTAAAACAAGAAGGCATTAAAGGTTTTGAACAGAGGAATGATATGATCCCACTTATATTTTAAAAGATCACTGTGGCTGTCGTGTTAGGAAAAGACCAAAGGAAGATGAAGATGGAAGCAGAGAGACAAACTAGGATGCCACTGCAATGGTGTAAAGGTGGGAATAACTCGTCTAAAGATGCCTCCATGGGTTTTGGTTTGAACAATGGAGAATGGAGTTGACAATAACTGACATGGGAAGACTTTAGGCAGAGCAGATCTGACCCTGATAGAGAGGCAGAGCTCGATTCTGAACACCTAAGAGGCCTATGAGACATGCCAGTGAAATCTCACGTAGGCAACTGCACAAATGTATCTGAAGTTCAAGAATAAGGTCAGGGACAGAGGTATGAATTTGGGAGTCATTAGTTTACCTGTGGAACTACTGCAATGAGAATGGGTAAAATCATCAATGGAGTGAGTGCAGGCAGAGAAGACATGGAGGCTTGAGCCCTCAGGTGTTCCAGTGTTTGAAATCTGGTGGATACAGTAGAACCAATAAAGGATCTAGGAAAGGAAAGGAGAGACTCGAGAGAGAAGGGTAGCCCAGTGTCCAAGTGAAGAAAGTGTTTCAAAAATGTAGAGTGAACCTTGGCTGAATAATATAAATAGAGTGAGAGGAAACCCAAAATGACTTCAAATGGCAGCATAGAAATCATACTTGATGTTGACCAGAGAGGTTTTAGTGGATTGCTGGAGAGGAAAAATTGATTAGAGTGAAATCAAGAGAGAAGTGGAGGAAGAAGAAGCCTTGAGTATAGACAATTCTTTGAATGAGCTCTGCTGAAAAGGGAAATTTAAAAATAGAGCATTACCTCTTGAGACACATGGAAAAAAGTAAGTTGTGTTGGTTTTTGTTTTTTGGGGGGGTTTTGGGGTTTTTTTTCGGTACGCAGGCCTCTCACTGTTGTGGTCTCTCCCGTTGTGGAGCACAGGCTCCAGACGCGCAGGCTCAGCGGCCATGGCTCACAGGCCCAGCCGCTCCGCGGCATGTGGGATCCTCCCGGACCGGGGCACGAACCCGTGTCCCCTGCATTGGCAGGCGGACTCTCAACCACTGCGCCACCAGGGAAGCCCTGTTGTTGGTTTATTTTAAGGAGATATTTTAGCATCTTTATATGGTGAAGGGAATTATCCAGGAGAAAGAGAATAACTTATGACACATGTGACAGAGAGGATGATGGCAGGAGCGTTGTCCTTGAAGAGCCAAGAGGAGTTGGTACCTAGTGTCCTAATGAAGGCACTGAATAGTGCATCAAAGTCCATTTCATCCTGAAGGAAGGGGGAGCCAGGCACAAAAATGTAAGCAGGTTGGTAACTACAATGTTGAGAGAGTAGAGAAGTTTTCTTCTCCATTCTTCTGGGGAATAAGAAGCAAAGCCACAGCTAAGCTTGATGAGAAAAGAGAAATTGTTGAAAGTTTGATGGCACCTGGGGTAGTTTATGAAAAAGAATTGAGTTTTATCCCCAAGTCAAATGATATCGGGCATATAAGGACTCAAACCCTGAAATCAGCACACTTTCATAAACAACTGAGACAAAGTATTCACTTTTTCACTTATGAATCCATCAATCATTTCTTAACAGACTTTTACTGAGCATCTATAATGTACCAACTCCGAGCAACTCTGGGAAAATTGCTACCCAAGTAAGTCTTAGTCACTGTGATGGCAGAGAAGCTCACAGTCTAACTGGGGAGACAGACATGGGAAAAAATAATACTACACTTCTCTTTATTTGAATATGATACATATCATCTTTCCAGTGGCCATTCTTACTAGATATCTTGAGACATGATCTACTTCAAATATTCTGTCATGTTCTATGAATAAGCACAATCACAGTTGTAAGGCTACATGTTCCCATTTTTGCTTAAGAAAAAATATAGCCACCATCACTATTACAGAGGCATGTTCAAAGTGCTAAGAGAGCATTGGACAAGATGGGATTCACTTGTGGTCCATATATACAATGGAGTATTAGCCATAAAAAAGAATGAAATAATGTGTATTTGCAGCAACATGGATGGACCTAGAAATTATCATACTAAGTGAGGTAAATCAGAAAGAGAAAGACAAATACCATATGATATCATTTCTACTTGGAATCCAGAATATGACACAAATGAACTTATCTATGAAAGAGAAACAGAGCCACAGACATAGAGAACGGACTTGTGGTTGCCAAGGGGAGAGGGTGGGGATGGATTGGAAGTTTGAGGTTAGCAGATGCAAACCATTATATATAGGATGGAGAAACAACAAAGTCCTACTGTATAGCACAGGGAACTATATTCAATATCCTGTGATAAACCATAGTGGAAAAGAATATGAAAAAGAAGGTATATATAACTGAATCACTTTGCTGTACACTTTGCTGTACAGCAGAAATTTACACAACATTGTAAATCAACTATACGTCAATAAAATAATTTTTTAAAAAAGAAGGGATTCACTAGAGAGTTACGAAGAGATTCATTTGAGCAAAGTCTTGAAGAGTAAGTAGAAAAGACAACCATATGCCATATACCAGAAAGAAAATGCATAAAATCCTAGAGACATATGAATCTGCACAGACATGCTGAGAATAAGTTGTTAATAAAGAGTCTTTGAGTTTTTATTTATTGGGTTTTTATTTAGTTAAGTTTTTTGTTTTTAAGCAGAGAAAGAATGACATAGCTGGATCTCATTTTCAATCAACTGTTTGTGTGGATGTGTGGAAGGAGGATGGAAGGAAGAAGAGGCCAGTAGGTGTTAGATTTAACAATTAAGCGGCTGATGAGGACCTATACTAGAACGTGGGCAGTGCTGGTGAAAAGAATGGATGGATTAAAGAGACATTTTGAAAAGGCAATTGACAAGTCTTGCTGACTGACTTGTTATGGAGGATAAAGGAGCATAGAAGAGTCTAGGATTTCCTTATGTTTTCTGTCTTACCAGATTCAGTGAAAAGTGATATAACTAACTGAAACAGGAATTATAGGAGAAATGGCAAGTTTCTTTTCTTTCTTTCTTTCTCTTTCTTTTTTTCTTTCTTTTTTTAGAAAGAAAATGAGGCTTGAATTTTAGCACTATGCTTGATTTGTAGGTGCCTACTGAACAAGGGAAATACAGGCAAATGTCTGGAGACCAGTATTTGGAAGTTATCATTGCATAAGTGCCACCTGAAGCCTTGGGAGATGATGATCTCATTGCATGTTGACGTCTGCAATGAGAAAAGAAGATTGAAGACTGACTCTAAGAGAAAATGCTAGGAATTAAGAGACAAGTGAAGGTAAGCCTGTGAAAGAAGGACATGATCAACTTATCCAGTGTTCTGAGGAAACCTGAAGCCAGGTTTCAGGGTTAAGCCATGAGTCAGCCAATGGTGACTTTAGTGAATGTGGTTTCAGTTGACATAGGCACATGGAAAAGAATGGTGATTTCACAACAGGGGTGATGATTATACATGTGTTTAAAAAAAGGGATCACAAATATTATGTATCCCCAGGTACATGATTAGGAAGTATCACTCTGATGTAGAGAATAAAATGGGTGGGATTAGAGACTTCATGCTCTAATTCCCATAGCCATCCTTCTCAGGTCTCTGTTATATACTGCAGTAGATGTTCCACTTATGCAGAAATAAGAAAATAGGAGAGAAAGTGGTAGATTAAAGGCCAGTGAGATATAATTCAGTTAGGACGTCCTGGTCACTTCAAGGACCATATATTCTGAAATATAAAAAGCACCCCTCCACCCCTATCCAAGTCCCTTTTTGAAAACCTAACAAACAAACTCAAACATACTTTACAGAAATACCTGGGAACTAGGTGTGTACAAGAAGGAAACACATGTACTAGAAGAGACTTCGCCATTCCTTAGAGGCTCTTTCTAAATTGTTCTCTGATAAGGCAATTCATGGGAAGAAAACATTTTGGATATAATTATTCACACTCACTACATCGCTTTATTCTCCAAACTGCACATTTTTCAGAAAAACACAAAAACAATAAGAACAATATTTGTATGGTACTTTTTCATACAAGTGATTTTTTAATGCAATATCTTATTCAACTTCCCAATAATCCTATGGACTTGATAATATTATTATCATAATTATTAAAATGTGAAAAATAAGCCTCAGGACAGGGTAATGAATTCAACCTCAGGTTGTTTGGAAGGCAGAGCCAGGACTTAACTGAATCCAGGTAATCTGACCCCTATGCTTTTTCCACTATATTAATTTGCTTGTTCAACAGATGATGCTGGGACCCACAGAGATTTCCTTTAATTCCACAAGAAACAAATTACTGTTTTAACTGGGCTAGTTCCCCTATAATTTGACAAACCAAAGTTGGGAAAGACCACACCATTTTGTATGGGTTAGTGTTCAAAATTTAAATTAAATGAGAAGTTGTTACTATTTCATAAAGTATATAATAAATATATAATAAAAGTATTGAGAAATAAAGCATTTTAAGTGGTATAGACAGTTTCCTCTGAAATTCCATTCAAGTGACTGTGTACTGCAAGGAATTAAGGTAACCAAGCTTTAAAAAGGTGTTTGTACATTGATGAAACATATGAAAGAAATGTATGAATGATTTTAAGGGTTTTCTGACCTTCTATCAAGATGCCCAGGCAATGTGGGTGATGATGACTTGTTTAAATCCTGGAGAAAAGCATTAAATAATTAGTTGCGGGGCAAAGAGAAACACTGACTAATAGAAGAATGTTTCAAGATGTCTGCAGATTATATATACAAAATCAAGTTATTGCAATCTTCTTCATCAAATATTTAAGAGAGGGCTTCCCTGGTGGCACAGTGGTTGAGAGTCCGCCTGCCGATGCAGGGGACGCAGGTTCGTGCCCCGGTCCGGGAAGATCCCACATGCCACGGAGCGACTGGGCCCGTGAGCCATGGCCGCTGAGCCTGCGCGTCTGGAGCCTGTGCTCCGCAACAGGAGAGGCCACAGCAGTGAGAGGCCCGCATACCGCAAAAAAAAAAAAAAAAAAAATTTAAGAGATTTTTTCAGGAGTATTTTGACGAGACTTCAGGTTTTTAATTTTTACACAGACCTGGAATACGATACTTGGAAAAAATTGGATACTGTTAACATTTCAAACTGGAGCATTTGAAATTGAGGTTGAAGGATGCATGTGGTCTTTGGACGATACAGTATGACTTAAGAGAAAAGTTAGGAGGACAAAATGAAAAGAAGTGATGCACACAACCCATAAAACCAAGGCAGAGGATTTGTGTCAAATAGCTCATTGTTGGGGAAAGTTCCTTCCTAGTGGCTTTTCTTCTAAGCAGCAGGAACTCAAGTCTGGTGACTTTATTTCCAGTCATATAAGCCACATTCAGCTGCCCATGAAGATACCCGGTCCTAAAGGCCCGACGCATACTCATGCAAATTTCTGGACTCATCCCTCATTTCTGTAAAGCTACTATTTTCTTTACAGCAGGGTTTACAATTTGGGCTACGCTTCTCAAAAATATCTGGGAACTTATCTATTTATATCATATGTACATTTTTCCTGGGGAACTTTCACTATACATGGCAAGGGATCTCTTTAGAGTATCAGCTACCTTCCATATATGGAAAAGTAATTAAGGTACTTGGTGATGGTGATGTTGTTCTTCTTAATGGATGACATATAATTTTTATTCCTGCAGGATGGAGCAAGGTCACTCTGAACTTCAGCCAAAATAAAGCAACTCTGAAAGTCCAAACTTCATTCTTTCATTGTAATCATTGACTAAAATGGTGGCCAAGGGCAAACCAGAGACTGAGAAGTTTTGTCACCCGCAGAACTGAGACCACGTTACTTGAATAAATGACACGTTAAGCCATGCTTGGCCATTATACTTCCTGCTGAGAGTTGTGACAAATCATAAACTTCAAAATGCCATCATGGGGGAAAAAATGAGTTCTTCAGGAAAGAATAGTATTTGTCTTCCTCAAGTATAGCTCATCATTAAGAACAAGTGTCTGGAAAAGAAAACAGTTCTTCGACTGACATTGTAACTTTGCCTCTTTTATTAACATTACAACAGAATTTTGTAAAGGAAAATCTGCATGCCCTTATTAGCTCCCTTGATCCCTTGCCAATCTGTCATTACTGAAGTAGCAACTTGTGTAAAAGATTTTTTAAATGCATAATGCAAACAGGAGACAATGAGGCCTCTTGAAAAGTAATAACTGTCTTTTAAAAGATTTTAATACATTTTTAAGCTATGCTATCCAAGAATATTTGGAGATATATATATATATTTTTTAAAAGGTCCTTTGTAGACATGAATAAAAAAAGAAGATGCAAATATCCGACTTGCTACTTGAAGCTTTGTATTCTACATAGATGTTGATTATCAAGAATGTATTAAATAATGATTGTTCTTATCATTATCCAAGAGGATATATTTCAGCTGTGTGTTTTCCCAACAGAAACAAAATAAAGGCAAAGTAGAAACAAAGTACAGTCAATATATTTCAAACTCTTAAATGGAATGCTTATCTGCTTTAGGAAAGACATCAACTTAGATTCTTTCTAGATTCTAGCCAAAAATCACTTTGCATCTCTCAAATGAAGGACTTGCTATTTAATGTTGACTTTTTTTTTTCTTAATGGCACTAACTTACTTCATTAACAATAAGATCAGGTAAAAATTGACATCCAGAATACTTAGATGAGCCTTTAGATGAGTTTGGGGTTTTTTTCCTGGAACAATCAATTTCATTTTACATATATTACCTCATCGATCTCTGACATTGTCCAAGGATGCCGTTATCTACATTTTGCAGATAAGCCTACCTGCCCCCCCAAAAAACACCTTAAGTCCATTTTAAGATTCAACTAACCATTGATGTGTGTGTCTGTCTTGTGTTAATCACTTGAACAGTATTTGAGTTTTGCACCTCCTAAATTCCTGAAGGCAATATTCTGCATTATTCTACCTGAGATAGCATGGCCCATTCATCAGTTTCTTCTTGTTGTTCTAAATTTTGCTGTTCTCAAGGTGCCACATGCTATGTTTCACCTGGGAATAAAACTCAAGATAAGGTTGGTCTTTTGGCTAGGTGCAGAGAACCTCATTGCTGAATAGAAAGTAGGGTTGATGGATAAAACATCTAGATTTTTAAATTTTTCTGGAAAAGCTAAACTTCAGATAGATTTCTCAGTGAAGGTAACAGCTTGCCTTGACAACTCAGTGAGCACAGCATCATTATTTCACACAGAATATATGGCAGGCATTAATTTTCAGTGTCAGATAAATTCATTGACCACAACTATCAAGAGCACAAAGAGAATGGATAATTAATTCCTTTTGACATGAAATTACTATATAATAGAACTGCAACCTTCACTCTTTCTCCAACCAATTGTCTAATACTCTCCTTTCAGAGGTCATGGAAAGCACGGTGCAGAAAACCTTTGACCAAAACTCTCGTCATGCTTCTACACTTGTTTGCTGATTGATTCGTATCAAATCATTCTTTTCTTTTTAAATGCTCCCCCTATCCTTCCAGTAGTGCTATTTCCAAAGTGGAAATATCAGAAAGGCAGGAATTTAATTTTAACATTCCTCACACCTCGTCTGAAATTGGGTTGATCAATTTTTCTTTTAAAAGAGTGTGCCTGCATTATTTGTACACAATAGCTAAACATATATATATATATTTATATATATATATAAACAATATATATATTGTTTTGTTTTGTTTTGTTTTTTGCTGGTTCCTTTTGAAGGTAGAGGTAGGCAGTTTCCTGATGCCTGGAGTTTGGTACCCTAAAGTTTACCTTCAGTGTGAGTTTGACACCTGATAATTCAGAATATTTCAACTTTAAGATATCACGCTGTTTTTTTCAGAGTCAGATGAGACTATTAAATGGCCTTTACCACAACACACACCCCTATATATCTAGCTTAATGCCTGCCATGTAGTGGGCATTCAATGAGGACTTGTTAAGTTAATGAATGAGTTCCTTTTAGAGACACTGTGGTAATGTCTGATTTACATGAATTGATTCCAGCAAGTTGAGAGCAGATTGTATTTGTCAATGTTAGTCATGTTCACTTCCAGTTAACAAAGGTGGTTTTTATGTTTTCCTGGGAATGCTGATGAAGCAAAGCAGGATGGCAACGTTCTATTCTGTGGAAACTTAAGTGGCATTAAGAATGGAGACATAAGTAAAAGGGAGCTTGGCACAGGGATTTAGAATGTGGACTCCAGAGCTGAAGAGCCTGGGGGTGTGAGACCTGACTTTGCTCCAGGACCTTGGACAAATTATTTAAACTCTGTTCAACGGTCTCAACTTCACAGGCTTAAAGTGAGAGCATTAGATGAGTTAAAGCAACTAAAAGCAAGTCTGTGAACCAGGAAAGGCAGAGTACCTCTATCATTGGTCCCCAATTTCAAATATGTCACGTCCTCACTTACTTTTTAATTTTTTGTAATTGTTCCTCTTTACTCTCTCAGCTCATTGAGCTTAAACGCAAGTATCAAAATAAATCAAAATATTTTAAGTATACTTGCTTTCCTATCATATACTTAAAAGGAAATAATCAATTTCCCACTACTACAGATCCTTCTGGAAATCCCTTAGGACACTCTGTACTGAGCACTCAGCAATGGCCTCTTCATGACCTTGCAGGATGCCCAGACACAGGCGTGCTCAGATGCCTGGAAGTTATCCTAAGTCTCTCCAGTCATTCTCATCCTGAGAATAATGAGATTCCTGAATTCACATTATGTGACAGACACCGTGCTGAGTGCTCTGTGTGCTGATGCCACCACATGGCCTGACCAAGACAGAGGAGTGTCGCCAGACAGGACCCTGTAAAATCTTGCAGTCCTGGTACACCCGACCACTCTGCCTTTAGCAAAGTGCCTCAGGACATTCAGGGACTGGAGGGTAGGGAGGGAAACTAGCCTCAAACAGCCCACATTAGGCTGGTGACAATTTCAGGCCAAGCCCAGTTTCCTACTGGTTTCCTGACTTCGGAGGTAGGCCTCTCAACAGAGTGCTTTGACCCTTACTGATCCAGGACTTCTGTCCCTTCAGATCTCAACTTTCTTAAACTTAGATCCAGCCATGCCTTCTGAACTGACCTTCAGCTTCAACTCTTTGATTGCTATACCAACAACCTTGGCCTCAGTCCATTAGCCACTGAGCTCCTAGACCCCGATCTAGAAACAGGTGATACTGCTCAGGGCCCACAATAAGGGAAATTAGAGCATTTAGGCTAGAACTGAAATTCAGAATATTTAACCCAAACTAGTATGTTTTGAAGAGCAGTGGGCAGGTCTCCTAAAAAAACTTATTTATTGTCTCTCTGTCATAATCCAAAAATTTTACCATTTAAGAGTTAATTCTTTAAGTCTTAAAATTGCTCTATTTTTTTCTATCTGAAAGACCCTTAGAGTTTCTGGAAAATGCAGCTCCCTCAGACGATTTGTACAGCCCTCAATAGCATTTGTGTAGCTCACCAACTACACAAAGGTGAGATTCTAGGGCTTTATTATATTTAATCTTATGATCTTATCTATTACAAATATTTAATCTTCAAATTAAATCTGCAGGCCACACTCATTATAACAATCTCAAGATGAAGAAACTGAGGTTCAGAGAAGACCATATAGCCTTGGGTACCTAAGAAGTAGATGTGACAGATCTTATGGCCTTTTGCATTGTATTTCCGTACTACCTGCTCAAATTTGGTTGACTTAGATTTACAGATTTTATTTTAAGGGTTTGAATTCGCTCAAATAACCTTTTATACTTACTTTTTCTCTCTCCGCCTAGTTGTTTTAATTCTTTAAAAACATCGACTCTGTTCACCAGTTAATTTCAAAGGCTTTTCAATGTCAGGACTTGTGCTGAGGTTTCATGACTCTCCAGTCTCTGAACAGGTCATTAGTCCAAAGCACTTTCTAGGCCAACCCATTGGTCCCTAGTGACTCCGTATGCCAGTTAAACAGATGCCCACCCTTGAGAATACCTACTTAAAACACAAAGAGTAAATCTTATAAGCAGCTCTGCAGATTCAACTATTGAAAGACTAATGGGTCCATATAAAATAATCTTCCAACTTCTGGGTTTAGGAAAGCCCTAAAAACAAATTAACTTTAATATTTTTCCAAGGTTTTTTAACCTTGCTCGCTCAACAGCTGCTCTGCTTTCATAATGAAAGAGAAACGAAGCCATAACGGCCCTAAGGTTGCCAAACTTGGGGGGTGAACAAGCTTTCTGGGCTCTTCAGAACATTCCCTCTCTAGGAAGTATGACTGTCAGATTCCAACAGTCTGAGGACATTTACATTTCGGCAGTGATGAATGCCACAGATAGACAGCAAATAGGGCTGCAGTGAAATTTAATGTTCACTTTAGATGCTCCAGTTCTTATTAGAAAAGGTCACCCATTGTCCCCCTCAGATGATTAATGCAGACTCTTACATCTTTATGGGATATTTCTGCAATATGTGCTAAGTGACTGTCTGTTCCTCATTTCAGACTCTACCAGTGCTTTATACTCAACATGAATTTAGATGGGCGGAAATGCCACTTTACAGCCTCAGGTTTCTGTACATTGCCCTGTTTTTTAAAAAAAAGCTTAAGTCATGGGGTCCAAAGGAAGCTTAAAGCCCATTTTCATCAAATTTCCCATAGCACTTTTCTTTAAATGTATGCTTATAGAACAATTACTGTAACACACAAAGCCCCTTTCAGTGGAACTTGGAAAATGCAAACCAGAACTATTTTCTTTCAGAAGCTAATTAGTTAAATAACACCAGTGGTAGTAGAAATAATCTGTTCTTATTCCTATATTAGAAAAAGCAAAATTTCTTAAAACAAATTCTGTTTATCTTCCCTGCTAATGAGTTAGAACATGGACATGCATTACTGCTTGTGATATTTTTTGAGGCAAGAAAACTTGTTTTGTCATTTTCTGGGGTCAAAGAGAATAACAGTTTTTAGTTTCTGTCCACGTAACTATCCAAAGAATCATTAGATTTTCAATATCAACCACACAATTTAAACACCTGTACTTCAATTTCTCTTGTTTTTGCCATCCTTACCTCTATTTTTGGTCTTATTTATTTCCCCAAACTGGGGAATCCTAGAAGTACTAAATGGTTAAAGCCCATTTTTATATAAATTTCATTCATATAAAAGTCACCTGGCTGTGCTAGTTCATTACCAAATTTATACAGCTGACCTGAAAATTTTTTATGGCACCCCGGATGTTAAGCAGAGAAAGCATATTTTCCAGATGGAGTTGACCTAGAAGAATTTGCCCCGTCACTCAAACGGTTTTTTCTCTGTGGCATTTTCCTTCCTCAGCCTACTAATGGGTTTGTTGTTGAACTGCTGCATTGTTGCTTGATGTGAATTACATTTCTTAACACTACCGAGTTCAATATTTGTAGGCCACATTGTTCTGGGTTTTGTCACTAATGTTGGTAACAAAGAACCAATCAAGTTGTAAACAGCCAATGTGAAAGAATCAATTATATAGATCCAGCACAGTGTAGGTAGAAATGTAGGTAGTAAAATAAGATTTTCTTTTCTTCTTACAAGCCTGTCCCATTTGCCAAAGGGTTAAATCAGTTCACTTTAAATGTCATTGCCTGAATTTGGAACTGGTCATGTGGATGAGCCAAAATCTGGTGAGAAGATAAAAATAATAGGTACTAATGAGTACTTATTATAATCTGTCCTTTTGATTGAAGCACACAAATAAAGGAGGTCCAGATCAAGATGGTGGAGTAGGAAAATCCTGAGCTCACCTCCTCCCAAACCAAAACTACATATAGAACAACTACCTCTAAGAATGACCTGAATATTAGCAGAACAGATTCTTAATAAATAAGGATATAAAGAAAAGGCAACACCAAGATAGTAGGAGGGGCAGATATGTGGTCTCATCAGAACCTACACCTTCAGTGTGGTGACCCCTAAATGGGAGGGATATCATAACCACAGGGGTGCCCCCTGAGGAGTGAGGAAATTGAGCCCACTTTGGGCTCCCCAGCCTAAAGAACCAGCACTGGGAAGATGAGCCCCCATAACATCTGGCTTTAAAAACCAGTGGGGCTTATGTCCGGGAGAAGAGAAGGCTGTGGGAAACCAAAACACTGCTCTTGGAGGGCTCACTCTCACTCACTCTGAGTCTGAGCACAGAGGCAGCAGCTTGAAAAGCAACTGGGTCAGATGAGAAGGAGTTTCACTGACTAAATGTAAAGCACATGCTGGAGGGGTAGGGATCTAGCGGAACTTTCTCTGGGGATAGAATTGCTAGTGGGCATCATTTTTTTTATGGTGCCTAGCTGGCTGGGTGGGTGCTGGAGGGTACCATTTCTGTCATCATCCATCAACCTAGCTAACACCAGGCACCCCGCCCTGGCATTCCCCTGAGAACCAGCCCTGTTCAACATGCCCAAAACAGCTGGCCCCTTCAAAGAGTCTCCTACCCCCACACACACATCTGGAAGGAGGCCTTGGCCAGCCCTGGCATCCCTCCAAAGCAGCTCCCACTCTGGAGGCCAGCCTCAAATGCCAGCATGCCCATAATAGTAGTGGCCAGGCCTTGCAGCCAGCTGGGCTCGGGCCAACCCTGTCCACCAGTGCACCTGCAGCAGTCATGGTCAGGCCTCTTGTAGGGACCAAGGCACTGGATGGGGACCAACTCCACATACCAGTGCACCCACAACAATTGTAGCCCAACCACAATAAGAGGGCACACAGGGGAGGGATACCCCTGGAGCATCTGTCTCTCATGACCAGGGCGGGCAGCACTACTGGGCCCTACAGGACACCATTTATTTAAGACCACTCTTTCAAGACCAAGGAACATACTTTATATACCTAATAAAGAGAAACAAACACAGAGATTTAGACTAAATGA
Organism: Hyperoodon ampullatus; assembly: GCF_949752795.1. Lineage (NCBI taxonomy): Eukaryota > Metazoa > Chordata > Mammalia > Artiodactyla > Ziphiidae > Hyperoodon > Hyperoodon ampullatus. Next base: position 44,465,582 of record NC_136926.1, read on the forward strand.
GGAGACAAAGGAATACCTTACAATGAAAGAACAAGACAAAACCTCAGAAAAGTAACTAAATGAAACAGAGACATGTTAATTTATCAGATAAAGTGTTCAAAGAAATAGTCATAAAGATATTCACTGAACTCTGGAGAAGAATGGGTGAACTCAGTGAGAACTTTAACAAAGAAAATATAAAAAAGAACCAATCAGAACTGAATAATATAGTAACTGAAATGAAAAATACCCTAGAAGGAATCAACAGCAGATTAGAGGATGCAGAGGATGAATCAGTGATCTGGAAGACTGGGTAGTGGAATTATCCCAATTAGAAGAGCAGAAAGAAAAAAAAAAATTAGGATAGTTTAAGAGACTTCTGGAATAACATCAAGAATATTAACATTTGAATTATAGGTAGAGAAGGAGAAAAGAGAGAAAGGGACAGAAAACCTATCTGAAGAAATAATGGCTGAAACCTTCCCTAACCTGGTGACAAAAAGACATCTGACTCAAGGAAGCACAGAGAGTCCCAAACAAGATGATCCCAAAGAAACCCACACCAAAACATTATAATTAAAATGTCAGAAGTTAAAGAGAGTATCTTAAAAGCAGCAAGAGAAAAACAACTAGTTACATACAAGGGAAATTCCATAAGACTAAGAGCTGATTTTTCAGTGGAAACGTTATAGGACAAAAGGAACTGGCATAATACATTCAAATTACTGAAAGGAAAAAAATGTATATATCATTAAATGATTTTTTTACAAGGGTGCCAAGACCATTCAATGGAGAAAATACAATCTTTTCAAGAAATAATGTTGGGAAAACTGGAAATCTACATTGCAAAAGAATGAAAGTTGTACTCTTACTTAGTTCATGTAAAAAATTAACTCAAGTGGCTCAGTGACTTCAGTGTAAGAGCTAACACTATAAAAACTTAAAACATGGGGGAATATCTTCATGATGTTGGATTTGGCAATAAATCTCTTGAATAGAACAGCAAAAGCACAGGCAATGAAATGAAAAAATAGGTTAATATCCTATATATAAGGAAGAACTACAACTCAATAACAGCAGCAAAAACAACCTAATTAAAAAATGGAGAAAGGACTGAATAGGCATTTCTCCAAAGAAGATATACAGTTGGCTAATAAGCAAATAAAAAGATGCTCGGGCTTCCCGGGTGGCGCAGTGGTTGAGAGTCCGCCTGCCAATGCAGGGGACACGGGTTCGTGTCCCGGTCTGGGAAGATCCCACGTGCCACGGAGCGGCTAGGCCCGTGAGCCATGGCCACTGAGCGTGCGCGTCCGGAGCCTGTGCTCTGCAACGGGAGAGGCCACAACAGTGAGAGGCCCGCATACCTCAAAAAAAAAAAAAAAAATTAGTGTTTGGCAGGAAATGTTTTCCAATCCACAGTTCTCTAAATCACCATAATTTATTAAGTGTGATAAATGATGTGCTGCTAACATGTTTATCTTTGTATTCTTAGTCCACTTACAAATAAAAGGTTATTTTGTTCTGCTTCATAAATACTACGGGTGGTGAACAGTTTTATAAGATGACTGATTCATTTTTTTAGTAAATGAAAAGATAATGCATTTTAAGCTATCTTTTAAGCACTGCTGAAATCCAACTGTGGCCGTGGACTGCACTCCATGTTGATTTATATACACTGAAGACCATAATGTGACGAAGGCAATATCTAGCATTGACTTTGAATGAACTTTGTCCCATCCATTTTTTGTATATGTAGATATTTGACTATTTAATCTTACATGCTCAGATAAGATTATCTATTTGGCTGTAATCGGTATGTTTTGTCATAGCAAACTACAAATTTCTCACATATTTCATTCAATGCTACTTCACTGTGTCTCATACAATGCCAGCACCCTGAGAAAACTCAACTGTGAATGGAATCCTATTATTTAAGCAATATTGGGGTTTATTTTCCTACAAAGAGTGTTAGTTTAGAAAGCACCTGATTCTCCCTATAGATTCTTACCATTTGGTTGAGTTTCTCTCACCACAGTGTTGATCTACTTAGCAAATGACTGGCTGGCAACTGGGATATGAATTAGCTCAGTCATTACCTGGATTTGGCAAGCAGGAGGCTAGGGCCGATGCTCTCGGCTTTGTCAGAGCCCAAGAGCGAGTGCGCTGATGTGAGGGGTCACTACTCAGTGGTGATTAGCATCATCCATTGGTCCCACTTCCACACCATAAACCATCACCACTGCACCAAAGCCCCTTAGCATTTTGCTGCCCCATTTAAGTCATAGTTGCTGATGAAGTTCAATATGAAAATATTTATTAATCACTACCAATAAGCAAAGTGCAGTGTTAAGCACTTTTGGAGGTAATAAATGCAATCCCTTCCTTTAAGTAAATTACAAGCCAGCAAGAAAATAGGACGATCTTTTTTAACTTTTTATTGGGGGGGTCTTTTTAAAAAATATTTATTGGATGATTTTTTTTAAGTAGCACTATTATATCTCAGATTGTGGCAAATGCCAAAAAGGGGGTGGGGGGGAAGGCATAAAAAGCTAAGAAAGTTTGAAAACGAGAAAGAGAAAACTAACCAAGAAACCACCCTGCCAGGTGTTCTGAGAATATAAGATTGTCTGAGGATACAAGAGTATAGGAAGTCTTCTGGTATAAACTGTCCTGAGAGAATCATGGCTTTTAAGTTTCAGAAAACCCATCAGAGTGGGAAGTTAGCCCTCACTATTTTAGGCAGATTATTTTCGTAACTTTCCAAATCAAAATGACAAGATTTGGACACATTTGTTCATTTCACCATTCAATACATTTTATTAAATGGCTGCTAGAAACTGGAGCCTGGACTCTGACCAGGTGGTGTAATAGTCAGTGAAACAATCTAGTTGGATGGTGCAGACATAGTAATGCATCAGTTTCACTGCATCATCTATGTTGTCTGTGTGTGCAGGTGAGATGTGAGATCACAGGAGGAGTACCTCCCCCATTCTGTAGGTTTCAAAGACAGAGTCCCAGAAAGAGACACTTCTGGATTTCAAGCTAAAGCAGCAGTGTTTCAGCCCAGAAAACAACATGAGCCAAAGCCCTGTCCCAAGCACTGTACTCCTATGTCACAAGACCCTCCAATTACAGATACCTGGCTCTAAGGAAAACAGTTTACCCGCTAGAGAGCACAATAATATAAATAATCTTCACTTCCCATTATAATATTATTGATCCACAAGAATAGAGCATCCTGCTCCATTTAGAAGGCATTTGCTTACCACACTCTAGAGATATTAAATACTTCTGCAAATTAAATCAGCCCTTGGTTAAGTCATATGCACTAGTGCTGGCCAGCCAGTCAAACGCTTAAGGATTTTATTTTAAAGAGAGAACAAAATTATTTGTGATCGTTAGAATTTGCATGGCATTTGTTTGGGACATAAATTACAGTTCTTTGGTAGGAGAAAAACATCAGAGAGGTCTGAGCACTTAATAAATAACTGTGGTGATGACCCGATTTTCAGTCTGACTGAAGAACTGCAAAGACAGTCTCAGCTCGGCTCAAGATGCAGCTGAAGCTCATTTTAGATGATCAGTGACGTGAGGGAGGCTGAACGTCCTCAGTGCAGCAGTTAAGTGATCTCGGCAGAGAGAAGAACCAAAGAGATTTGTTCTAGTTAAGGGAATGAATATTTGGAACTGCTTCTGCAGCACTCAGGGGAACATTTTTCTTATTTGCTAATATGAACTAAGAAATAAATTCATCACATTTGCCAAAGTCTCTACACACTGTAAGATTGAAAGAGGCTCAACAGATTTCTTAAGAGCATCTGTGATGCTTGGTATCTGTGAGCTCCTGTGTATCCCTTTGAATGGCTCCCTTGCCCAACCCCACGCGTGAAATGTGACACATGAAAGCATCTTTTCCGGTCTCTCTGGGACCCTGTTCTATCATCAGCTCTTTTCTCTCATGTGTCTTCCATCTCTTCCACTCTACTGATTTCTCAGCATTTATACATTCTTATGTCTCTCACATTTTTAAAATATGAAGGATATTTTTTAGCCATGCTCCTCTGGCTTCTCTCTTGTTGCTATTCTTCTATTCATAGTCATAATCCTTGACAAATACTTTGAAGTCACCATCTGAACTTCCTTACTGTGCAATGGTTCTCCAGTCTGGCTTCTGCCCCCATATTCTGCTCTATCTGCTCAAACAACGATCACCTATGCCTCAGCACTGAAACTGATGGACTCTTCCTCATGCCTTGGTATTGACCTCTTGGCAATATCTGACTGGTGACCACTCTCCTCTTTGTAAATATCCTTCTTTGGCTTCTGAAATGTTGTCCCCAACTCATGCTCTTTCTGAGGTTGCTGACTATTGCTTCCCTCTTTTGCAGACTCCTTTTTCCCTCTCTCATATCCCTTAAATATTGCTGCCATTAACCTTCTTTTTTTTACACAGCTTCAAATATCTTCTTTCATCTGGTGAATCTCACATCTACGTTACCAGGAGAGGATCATGTCTTGAATGCCATGCTTGTAATGCCACCTACCTGTGCAACAGCTCCACATGGATGTCACATAAGCACTTCAAACTCAATACTGTCAAAAACCAAAGCTATCATCTTCCATTCCTGATTCTCTCCACTACTCATGATTGATCAGGCCTACCTTTGAGGAATGTATTTTGTCTATCACTGAATTTACACATGCATTTTTTAAGCTTATCTATTCTATTTACTGAATTATAAGTTCTCTGGGGAAAGAGCTCTGCCTTACTCATTTTTGTATCCACAGTACCTAGCAATGCCATAACTATTTGGGAGCTATAGATGAATGAATGGAATGAGGTGAGGTCCACCTCATAGCTGTATTTCTTTTTTTTTTTTTTTTGCATTAAAAGGAAGTATATCAGATAAGAGTCCCAACACACGGTTGGACTGCTCCCTGGCAGAACTGCTCAGCAAAGGATCTCTTTTATTTCTCCTGGCAGCTCTCAAAACACTGCCATGTGCCACAGTATTCTCTCTCCCAGGAAGGTACAAGAATGCAATCCCAGGAGAACATATAAGGAAAGAAAAGTGCCCATAAGAGGATAGCTATGTGCTAACACATATATATGGAATCTAAAAAAAAAAATGGTTCTGATGAACCTAGGGGCAGGACAGGAATAAAGACGCAGACATAGGGAATGGACTTGAGGACACGGGGAGGGGGAAGGGTAAGCTGGGACGAAGTGAAAGAGTGGCATGGACATATATACACTACCAAATGTTAAACAGATAGATACTGGGAAGCAGCTGCATAGCACAGGGAGATCAGCTCGGTGCTTTGTGTCTCACTAGAGGGGTGGGATAGGGAATGTAGGAGGGAGATGCAAGAGGGAGGGGAAATGGGGATATATGTATACGTATAGCTGATTCACTTTGTTATACAGCAGAAACTAACACAACATGGTAAAGCAATTATACTCCAATAAAGATGTTAAAAAATATTCATTCTCAAAATGAATGCTGTTCTTAAAATACAATTTAAGAGTTTTTCCTACATTTGAGAGATAAGCTTTTGTGTCCCACAGCCTATAAATAAGCTGATTCTGATAAAATTTCTACTTATTCAAGGTTTATAAAAGTTAAAAAACTAACACAACAATGTAAAGCAATTATACTCCAAAAAAGATGTTTAAAAATAAATAAATAACATAACATAAAATGCAGGAAACCACACACACACACAAAAGACACAGCCCTAAGCCTCAAGGAACTCACAGTCTAGAGGATTATAGATAAGTAAAAAGGGTCAAGAAAAGTATGCAATGGGGACTTCTAGCCCTGACTTGGGATTTGATATAAGATTTCTGAAAGAAGTAGCATTTCTGCTGAGATCCTATTGATAAAAAGTACTAGCTAAGTGAAATTGTCTAGGGAAATATTCCTGGCAGATGGACTAGCATATGTGAAAACATAGAGGTAAGAAAGCAAAACTTGTTTGTTCGTGCAACTGCAAGAAAGACTGGATAACATCATCCACCAAGAGCAGGAAGAGAGGAGGATAAAAAGGCTTATGGTGGTGATGAACCCAAATTTGGGCATGTTGAGACGGAGATGTCCATGGGATGTCCAAATGGAGTGGTTGGGTTCCGGGGATATCATCATTGTCTAATATCACCATTCGATGATTTGAATCATTGAAACAGATTTGAAAGACAAGATAGAAAATAACACTGTAGGGCTTCCCTGGTGGCGCAGTGGTTGAGAGTCCGCCTGCCAATGCAGGGGACATGGGTTCGTGCCCCGGTCCAGGAGGATCCCACATGCCGCGGAGTGGCTGGGCCCGTGAGCCATGGCCGCTGAGCCGGCGCGTCCGGAGCCTGTGCTCCGCAATGGGAGAGGCCATAACAGTGAGAGCAAAAAAAAAAAAAAAAAAAAAAAGAAAAGAAAATAACACTGTAAGGGTGGTAAGATTTCCCAGGGAGAGTACAAAGAATGAGAAGAGAGAGGATAATGGACAAACAGGGAACACAACCATATTTAAAGAAGAGATGGAGGAAAAAAATTGTCAAATGATACAGAATCAGGAGGAAAAAGAAGAGAGATAATGGGAAATCCAGAAATGAAAAGAGTTTCAGGGAAACTTCCGGCATGTTCGCGATATGTTTGAAGGACCAGGTCTCTCCTAGGGAAAAACTCATCCTAAAGGAAGAAGTTTGCTCCAGCATAGTACAGGCTGGTCTCCAAAGGATAGAGTGATTTTTATTAGAGCTTGCTTCCTGTTTTCGGTTCTAGTTCTCAGGGACTAATGTCTGAACTCTGGGAAGATAAAATATCACTAATGAGTGATAAAAATCTAAAGAGCCATTCATTCAAATGAGGTATTGCATCAGAATGGCTTCACTGCCTACCTGTATCAGATCCTGGCAAGAATCTCTGCCTAGGGCAACTGTTGGAACTCACTGAGGCAGAGAAGGGACATAGGACCAGAGCATCATGCTGGACCAGCCCACATCTGTGACCGAGAAGACACAGGAAAAAAAAAAAAAAAAAACACAGGAAGGGAGGAAAATGCTGAGAGTCACCTACAAGTTGAGATCTAGTTCATCATCACTCTTAAAACACTTACAAAAAATGCCACAAAGGAGAAGGGGAAACTGTGATAGAGCTAGAATCCCTAAAATTATGGCCAAGAGAGCCAGGGATGTGCCCTTATATTATTTCCCATGTGATACATGACGTCTCACACTGTGTGACCCAGGGAGCCAGGGTCTCATAAACATGTGATCCCTGCAAGAGATGGGGTAGATGAGAGGAGAAAAAAGCAACTTGCATCCAAATGAAGGTATTTTAAAGATGAAAATATTAGTTCCACTTATTTTCAAATATTCAAATGACATTTTAAAGTGTTTTACCATGTGAACGTATGCCCTAACTTGAGGATTTTACTCCTTTCACAGACTGGAGCTGTCTGTCTAAAAAGGAAGATGTGAGACATTTTTCATCTACTGACCACAGCGTTTAGGTCAGTTATCAGCAACAATAAGATATCCTGTAAAAAGTTAAACTGGTGAAAAATATAAGCCATCTTGAAATAGAAAACCTGGTGGCAGAGAACCTTCAATTTCCTTGGCACAATGAAACTAGATGTAGCATCTGTAGAGTCTGTTCATACACCCTTTTCATAGATGGCTTGTGAAACCAACACTCACACTCACACGAGAGCCTTAGGGGAAGCCAGATTTCACTCCCCCACCCTTCAAAGTTCTAACATAAGGAAGAAAATCTGAAGTCGTATCATCTTTAAGAGACTCTATGGAGAGACGAGATACCAGTCATGGAATGCCCACAGTCTGCCAAGGGGCTCTGCCTGCTGTCATGTGTTTATGAAAGAAAATGCCCACAGCCACCAAGGTCTTCAGCCCTTTCCACAAAGTATCTAAAGGCAACAATAGAGAGGAAAGACAATCCTCTGGTTCTGTAAATAAACAAAGAACTTGCATCCCCAGAGACTCATCCAACTTCATAAACACTTTTTAAATGGTGATCATATTGTCTCCAGGGAAATGACAATGAAAGAGGAGGCTATGGATACTATCCTGCTGCCATATGTCTGGCACTGGAGATCATAAAACTCTGAATGAGAGCAACGTGAGCCAGTGACTAGAGCTCTCCTTGGATTTATGACCAACCTGCTCTTCATTTTCACCCAGTGAGGGCACTCATGTTCTTAATAAAACGCTTTGAAATCCTGACATGAGAAACACAAAACAGTATCATTGCTAAAATCCATAAAGTTCTCAGGGCTTCTCCAGAGATCTCAGCTAAACCACAGAAGGGAAACACTGATAGGCTCCCTACCTTATTTAAAAACAAGCACATGCAAATATCTGGACTCAGAGAAAAATGGCTTCTCTTATAAACTGACTGCTTTTCTGGTACTAACACAGACCTCACCTGCAGTTACCTAAATGCAACAGCTCTCCCTCTGAGCGAGTGCCTGAGCTCCAGACAAGGTCAAGCACGCTCCATCTCAGGAGGAGTGACTCTTTTTTAACAGCAATGCTTTAGAAATGACTGACACGGACACCCAGAGGTTCTTAATGGACCTGTTGCAATCACCACAATGGATGTTGTTTCAGGAGCTGCCTTTCATATTTGCTGTGCAAATATGAAAAATGTGTGGGTTTATTGATCTGAATAAACCATCCCTTGATGTAAAGAAGGTAAGATCTTTGTTAGTCACTGACTATTTCAGTACCAATAAGGCTGCCCTTTGGACAATTTGTTCCCTTTCAGACCTGTGGCTTCTCATTTGGTTTGTTTGGTTTGGTTTCAGCTCTGCGTCTGCTTAGAAAAGACCTTCACTCTTATTTCTTCTCATCCTGTTCATAGCATCTAGTATACAGCAGGCATGTTAAATGAAGATTTATTGTACTTCCAGATCCAACAATTCACTATACATTCTTTGTTAGGACACTGAACACTAAGGAACATATTAGAAACAGAAATTAAGAAGAATGAATAGAAAGGATCTGTATCAGAGGCCCATTTCAAGCTGGTTGAAGTTAAATAGTGCAGTTTCCACTGGGCCATAATGATTACGGGAAAATATGAAAGGGACCGCTGGGTAGTGTTATCTTTGCTTTTTATTCGTAATGGTGTCTTCTCATATAATGCATAGTTAATAATTTCTGGATGGATTGATTTTTGCCACGGTCAGTAAAAATATACGTTCCAAATTCAAGGAAATTCTTTTCCACGATGAAAAATTGGGTATGTGGGGAAACCTCTTTATGTACTGCTGCCTGATCAAGGGAAATCAGAGGCTTCCAGCAATGAAATAAAATGTCTTCTCATTTTACCCATTCCCTATCTTGGCATTTATACCTAGAATTGGCAGAAAAAGAAGAAAAGAAGAAGTCTACCCACTCCCTGAATTATCTGTTTCTTTTTTTATGGCCGACTTCCTTTTTTTTCTTCTACTCTGGCTGTCCATCAGCAAAATACCCATTCAGTTAGGTACTTATACATGCATTTAAAAAAATATTATGTACTTATGGACTCCCGGTTGGCACTTCATGAGGTGGTTCTAGATGGCTGGGCAGGAAAAGATAGGGGTTTGAAAATTGGGCAGTAACAGCAATGGGCTATTAAACAATTCTGCATGATTATCACAGTGCTTATTACATATTTGTTATTTTTAGTATATGCTCAATAAGTAAAATATAGTTTCATAATTAAAACACAAATAAACCCTGAGATGCACCAAAAGAATCCAGTATGTTTTACTGTTACTAGGTACATATTTCTCATATGTGAATGTTGTCACTTTTTAAATATAAACTTACTTCAGAAGCTAATATGAAGTATGTGGTGAATTTCCTGGTTACATAAAAGGTACATAACGAACAAAGTTTAATAGTTCTCTGATTATAATGCAAAAGGAGTCAACTTAGTGACAAATGGTTTCCTATAGTGAAAAGGGGCTGAGACCATTGTTGCTTATGAATTTCAGTGGCTAAGAGCTGGTTAATCAAAAGGGGAAAAGATCCATATGACTATTTGCTCTCTGTAGGAGGTCTTACAGTAACTTAAGTGTCACAAATGCCAATAAAACTGAATTGATTTATTTGCTTTTAAGCATAATATTCCTGATGTAACAAATCTCAATTCTGTTTACATTTTTAGTCTAGGAATAATCATTATACTTTATATTAAGTCTATAAACTTGAGTACTAAGTTATCAGCAATAAAAGTTTATATTTAGATAACAGACAAGAAAAAACAGTAATCAATTTTGATTAGTTATTTTTTTAGAATCCCCTAACATCCAAAATTAAAATAATCATACATACATGTAAATACCCAGCTTGTAAAAGCAATTTCTTAGATTGTTTTAAAGTCATGTGCAATTTCCAACTTCTTGATACATCAGAGAGAACATATGCAAATGTATCCAGTTTGGCATTTGCGGGAGAAAATCCCTTAGATGGAGAATTTCATTGGCTGCTCAGATAGGAAAGTCATTTTGGTTTCACTTAAAAATTAACACATCCTCTCACTGACATTTAAGACCAGTAATTGGCTGTGAAGTGCTCAGTGATACTTTCAGAGGAAATGTGGTATATATATAATGAATATAAATGTGGTCTATACGTATATCATTATATAGATATAACGATATATATAATAGTATGTATAGAAACTTCTAGTTTGCTAATCTACTACATCAACATGTTGCTGGAAGGTATTGTATGTAATAATATTGGCATTATATTGTATGAAATAATATACTATTGAAAAAAAAGTGACTGGCTTTTTTTCTCTCAAAGACTTTCTGAGATGGTAAAATTTGAATCAAACAACTTTTCCAATAAAACTAGTAGCTGGAGAGCAAAAGGAAAGGATACAAGGCTCAAGGAAGCTCTCTTACACTGATTTCTCTGTCTTTTCATTCTTGTATATATTCTATTGCATTTTTATAGCAGCTGTGTGATATATCTAGACAAATTTTAAATATAAATTATAATATGGAAAGAATGAAGAAAAAGGAAAGAGAAAGGCTTGGGGGGGCACAGAATGCTTAAATACCTAAATTATACACTCCTCTATGTAAAATATTTTCCATTTTTCTTAGTAAATTAAATTCAGATTGTGGAACAGTTAAGGGAAAACATCCAGATAAAAGGAAATAAAAGAATCAAGCAATGGTTGGAGAACATATCGTATTATCTTTTTTCCCTTATATTCAAATTTTACCCTTATCATTTATCTCCTAAACATTTAGAAAGGATACAGAAAACAAGACCAGCAACTGTAATCCGTCATCAAGCATTTTGACTTCTATCCCAGGAACAAGCTCCAGCTAAAGAATGATCGTTTTTAGTTTTAATGTGTTTGTATAAAAAATATTCACCGAGCACCCACGATGTGTCAGTTTCTTAAAGGCTCCACTTTGACATTATACATTCCATGTTCTCTCTTGCCAAATACATAACAGTGCCACCTGGAATTCCTCATTATGAGACACAAGTAATACTGGGGAATATTGAAATTTTCTCCATTAACTAGAGAGAGCTGACTACTTGTCAGAGTTGTAAGAACTTTTTACTGGATAAAAAAAAAAGAGTGATGTAGAATTAGGTGATGACCATACCTGTAATTCTCTCTGAACATACAAAAAAATGTACTGAAAATCTCTTTCAGTTTATATTAATCTTTAGGTTCAAGAATTTAAGGAAAATTATATGGATAAATATACACATGAAAGGCTACTTTGAAGGGCTTTTGTTCAAGAAAATGCATTGTGTTGAGTACACATTTAGAGATAAACACACAATCTGATTATTCTTAATGCCTATTTTTCAATAAAGACTTTTAAAAACTTGTAGTCCAATGAGGGCTACACTCAAGGACCATATTCATCTTAAAATGTATTTAGTGGAGCTATAAGCCTATTCCTCCATGCCATTGCCCTATAAATAGCAGTTCTGGTTGTCACATAATTGTGGTTTCACTTTTCAATGAGGAAGGAGGAGAGTTAATGAGAACCTCTCAGGTTTTTTCTGACCAAAGTACAATACTAGAAGTAGTACTCTGGAGAACATAAAAGTGATAATGTCGATTCAATTTACAGTATTATCTCCTAGTCCTTAAAAGTAAAAACAAAATAAAACACAATACTACTTAATCTCTAGCATTTTACCTAGGACAAAGCTATGTAGAAGATTTCAAAGAACATCTATCTTTCAAAGAATGCGATCATTCATAGTTCTGAAAGCATGGCTCATGAAAACCACATAGGTTAATCACTTGTTTTAATTATGCATCAAATATTAAAAATATACCTAAATTACGAAGAAGCGTTATCATACTATCTTCAGCCAAAGAAGGCAATCACCCATTCAGAAAAGAAAGAAGAAAATGTTAATTCTTGTTTGAAATATGAATTACTATAATTTTGGGAAAGCATTATGGCAATATGCAGCAACAGTGCTAAACTATTCATAATTGTTTTTAACTTGGATTTGCATTTCTATAAAACAATTTGAAATTCTCCAAAATTTTAATATCCTTAACATTAAAATATACAAATATGCATTAGAAGAAAATTGAAATGAAGGGCATGGTTAAGCAAAGTATGGCACATACATAGGGAAAAATATTACTAAGTCATTATAATCACCCTTTTGAAGTTTTCTTTAAAGTTTTGTTGATACATAACGTTCATATAAAAATTCATTACTGGATGAATTTTCACAAAATAAACATACATGTGTACCTATGCCCCAATTGAGAAACAGAATGTTCCCTTCATTCCAATGTGTATAAAATTTAAAAACCTAGGTTCTAGTAGTGTAGACCTCAGGCGAGGAGCACCAACCTCACATGGGAAATTTGTATGTTCTCTACCTTACAAATCCTAAGATTCTACCCCAGACCTACCCAGTTAGAAGGCCCAGAAATAATGAGGATCTGCACTCTGTTTTACCAAAGCCTGTAGGGGATTCTGAGGCACACCAACATTTAAGAACCACTGGCCCAGGGAAATGTATTTTGTTATAAAATGAAAAAAGTACTCATACGTATTATGTTAATGATATAAAAATAGGCATAGGAAAACAGAATGAAAGTAAATATGACAAATAGCAGCTATTGCTAGAGAATAAAATTGTAGGTGATTTTTATTTTCTTCTTTATATGTTTTTGTATTATCCAGATTTGCTGAAATGATTATAATACTTTGGGGATATTATTGAACACATCTGTTTTGGTCTTTGAAAGGACGTTATCATCAGCTAAACCAGAAGAGCTTCTTATGATGACACCATACAGTCAGCTTGCTTGAACTCACTGTCATTACAATTTCCTTTCTGCATACCAACATCTACATGTGGGGTACAGAAGAGAGAAAACCCTACCCAATTATTCTTTAAATGTTCGGCAGAATAAAAGTACACGGTAACCAACTGAACACACTGATAACTGCACAGATGGAAATAAATATTGCCTTGCATGAACATAGGAGGCAATCTTGAAATTGGAAGGCAAGTTAAATTCTCAAGGGCTTCAAATTTACTAAGCCTTTTTATTTTAAGGAACATGACCTTTCTAAAAGAAGCTTTTCAATTCCATCTCTCCCCAAAAGGCTAAAATAAGTAGCTCTTTATCACAGCAAAAGGGATCTCCAATGAGGATAGATTAAAAGAGCAATTCAGGAGCTACATAACATGGAACCTAACTCGGATGATAATAAAGTAATTATAGTAGTTGCTATCAGTCCCCAGCCCATATCCCTCAGTCTTATTTCTTCAGAAATCAGGACTTCCACAAGCCAGGTTTGGGCAATCTATGTTTGAAGGCTTTTCCGGAAGGCTGCTCTGTTCTAGGGCTCACAGATTAGAAGTGCCAAGGACTTAACATTCAGAAGAGCAGCACTCGACCAATGACTGGCAATGTGAGTGTATAAATACCTCAACTCCCTCAACCCACCTAGCGGGATAATTCTGAAGCACACATCTCAACAATTCCCGGAGATTCCCTGAGGTATAAATACCTCAACTCCCTCGACCCACCTAGCAGGATAATTCTGAAGCACACATCTCAACAGTTCCCGGAGATTCCCTGAGGTATAAATACCTCAACTCCCTCGACCCACCTAGCGGGATAATTCTGAAGCACACATCTCAACAATTCCAGGAGATTCCCAGAGGTATAAATACCTCAACTCCCTCGACCCACCTAGCGGGATAATTCTGAAGCACACATCTCAACAATTCCAGGAGATTCCCTGTGGGACTGAGCTTCTCTCACAGGATGGTAACACATATGCTTCGTGGGCTGCTTCCCTTCCCTCTATCACTTTTCTATTTCCTTGCTGATGTTCCTTGTACCTCCCAAATAATTGACTTACAATTGAATCCTTGTCTCTCTATTTCTTGGGCAATGCACACAAGGAAAGTGTTGATTCGCTGAATAATGTAGAGGACAGGGTAGGTATTACTTCCAGTAAGTTTATTAAAATGCACTTTTATAAGCCTTGGGGATTACACTCATTGCTATCATTATAATTTTGAATGTAAACTAACCTTGCTAACTAGCCATTGCTTCTTGAGGGTTTGAGCAGTCCTCAGTTTTCCTATGAAGGTTTGAACCATTATTCATATAGTGAAAGAGGCACATCAAGATGACAGTCAAAATTATTTAACAATAGGTATGATGTGATCGTTATTATAATAACTTGAAAAATAATAGACATTGCCATGGAGCTAGGCCAAATCTCGTTTGCCACCTATTAACCATTTGGTGCCAGGATTGAGAGGACTTTCTGGGGTCTCGGGGGAGAGTCTGGAATAACAGAGGGATATTATAAAGGCTCAGGCAAGTGGATGTATAACAACCAGTTTAAAAGAATTTCAATATTTTAATAATCAGTAAGTCCCTACTGGTGCATACCAAATGTATATCAACATATCCAAAGAAAAATCTTGAACACCATATATATGAATGTCTTCTTATTATAATACAAACGATCTAGCATTATTTCCAATGGGATCAATGTATTTAACATGCAAAATAACTGCCAAGGGGCACTCTGTTCTTGGGAATCAAGTTTTCTCAGAAAACAAATGTGAAGAATGTGGATAATTTTAAAGTAAAACACAGAAATGCTTTCAATCCAGCAAAATGACTATCAAAAAAGGATAAATCCTCCTGGTGATGTGAGTGTAACTCCTCATCGTAAATGAATATAACACGCCTATTGAAATACAGTAGCCTCCTGACTGGAATACCTCCTTATTTACACTATGCCATAAACACACAAGGAATTTGTCCTGTATTGAGTGCTGAATAAAAAGGTGAATAGGGCTTCCCTGGTGGCACAGTGGTTGAGAGTCCACCTGCCAATGCAGGGGACACGGGTTCGTGCCCCGTCCGGGAGCACGAACTGCTGCGGAGCGGCTGGGCCCGTGAGCCATGGTCACTGAGCCTGCGCGTCCAGAGCCTGTGCGCCGCAACGGGAGAGGCCACAACAGTGAGAGGCCCGCATACCGCAAAAAAAAAAAAGGTGAATAAAAATACACAGTTGCTAAAAAAGGTTTGTAATCTCCAAGAACTACGTGGGAACTCAGAGGCCAATAGTAGGTTAAGGCTGAAATACAAGGTGAGTGGCCATGGTTATCAAAATGATTCCCTACAACCTTGGGCGATTAACTAAAATGTCAAAGATAAGACTGCATGAAAAAAATATTGTTCCTACCATAGTTGTACAGAAAAGAAAGAAAGGCAAAGAAAACTAGCAAGCAAAATATTCCATGAAAGATTCAGGATTTACAGTTTTTAACAATATTTTGTAAGCCTCAAGAACAGCTTCTTATGTAGAGAGAGAAAAAAAAAATCAAACTGAAATGAACTCTTCCCAAATTTATGCAAACAAGTAATGAACAAAATGATTTCTGTATTAGATTTCAACACAGGGTATATAAAAAGAATATTTCTGCATCTGAAAAAGGTAACATCCCTGAACAAGATGTGTTTTTTTCCAGTCTCCCACCATACACAGTGAGGGTTTATGTTTCACTAAAATAGTAGCACTAATCATCACAACAGAGAACTATTAGCAACTTTTCCTTTACGCTTTAACTGTAAACCATACATTTAAATAATTTTTCCCTATTCAACCTCAGATGCACAGTATTGGATGAATCATATCTTTGTGCCATGACATTGACATCATTGATCCATACTTGCCTCACTTTTATTGATTATTCAATTAGTGTTTTTTGAATAATGTAACAAACACCTGCTAATTCACCACCCCAAGACAAAAGCTACTATGTAGAGCATAACTGACATCTAATTACATGGATCCTCCAACAGCATATCCCTTTTTGCTCTACAATGCAAAATAGGTGTCATCCAAAATTCTGTGTTCATCATTTCCTAGCTTTCCTTTGAAAATAATTTGTTGCATTCGTATGTATCATTTGTTAGTTTGTTTTAGTTCTCTTTAATGTTACAAAAAGGCTAGCATGCTACATGTAATCTTTTGGAATTCACTTTTTTTTCTATATTATGTTGCTATGATTTTCGATGATGTCACCTGTTGCTATAGCCCATTCACCTTGTTGATAATATTTTATTGTGTGAATATGCAATTTATTAACCCATTCTCCAATAAATGGGCTTTTGAGTTGTTTCCAGTTCTTACCATTGGAAATAGTATTATGGATTTTTTTTGTATATGTTTCCTTTGTAAATGTGTCTGATTTTCTCTTTGATGGAGATTTCCTCTAAAGTGGAATTTGTTGAGTCATGGTAAATCGAATGCTCAACTTCAGAAGGTAATGCCAAATTACACTCCCGCCAGCAAAGAATAAGAAATTCCATGGATCTACATCCTCCTTGAAAAGTATTATTCCACATCCTATGTGGAAATATTGGCTGATCTTGGTTTGCCAGTGTGAAATACAAAATATATGAGATAAAAACAGCCTCACTAGTGAAACAGAAACATTTGCATTCATTATAGATCACTAGTATTAATTAATTTATAGACCACAAAATCATAATGCAAATATAATTACAATGTTTAAATTTTTGGATTGTCTATTTTATTTCCATTTAACCAAATAACTTATGAATATATATTGTATAAATGAAATTATCATTCAAATAATAGTTATTTTTTAAAGCACAAGATTTATAAAAATTCTCAATTTATCAAGAAAGAATAGATCTTACACTGCTCTATTCTTCTATAATATTTCATTCACCAATAGAGAAGGAGTCTTTCTCAAGCTTCCTCTCTGATTTCTCTCCTTCCACAAGCCCGAGAGGGTCATTGTTTTCCATGGGTCTAATACTAATCTTCTTTCTCTCCCACTCTAAATTTCCTCCCTGAGAAATCCCATCCAGTTTCACTGGCTTAAAATACCATTTACGTACTTGTGAATTAATTTTTGTCCTCCAATCCCAATCTCTCTGCTGAGTTCCGGATCTCAATTTCCACTGACCATTGGACATCCTGCATCCTGAACTTAAAGGGCTCTAGGTATTTTCTGATGACACTGCTTACTAGTCACTGAAGTTTTTCCAACACTTTATTGACCCCAAATGTCAGAGATGCACTGGTGAGGAAGAGGAAGATGCTATTTGACCTAACAGAACCCCAGAAGATAAACGCTAACTAGACCATAGAAATGCTGTAGCCATTGGTCACCTTCTTGGCTACAGGTCTGAGAAGGGAAATGGACAGGCATTCAAATAGACAAGGAAAATATATACGTTCTGTCTGTTGACAAATGGTGATACTGGATAGATAGCTCCTTGTTAGAAAACAGAATGAAAGGAAAAACGAAACAAAAAACACTAACTGGGCTTGGGGGGGAAAAAGGTCACTGAACAAGGGAAGGGTAAATCACCTTGTCTCTGAAATACATGAAAACAGTATGGAAAGTATTTATTACAGGTAACAGAACAATGTGTTAGATAAATTTTTGGCAGTCTCAACTGAATTCGTGAATCAAAAAATGAAAGAGCAAACTGATTAAAAACAAAACAGGGAAAATAACAGGTGGTCATGAAAAGGGAGAGAGGTGAGACTATGAAAGATAAACTAATATTAAACATCAGATTAAAATAGCCTTAAAGGATTTAAAATGGGTAGTATGATTGATGATGAGGCTTCCTAGTACATAAGGGACCTACTACAATGAAAATTTCATGGTACAGATGTAGTAAATGGAAAATAAATAAGAGCATAGAGAAATTAAATAATGATAAATAAGTAATTCTATCAATAAACATGATAGTTCTAAAATTAGAAGTATTAAACTATTTCTTAAAGACCAAGGAGTTGGACATGAGAATGGAGGCAAATAGAAGATCTTGATGAGTGAAAGAGGTTTCAAATATTAGCAGAGATATTTGTGACTGGCTAAAAGAACAGAAAGGCAATCATTTATGGAACAGAAAAGTAATAAAGAAGTTCCCAATTTACAAAGGGAAAAATGAAATGAACAGAAATGTAATCAAAGCAACAAAAAATAAAGAAAATAAAAAAGAGGGAGAAACGTAAAATCAATATTAAAGAGGGAAAGTATTACATCGAGAATATCAGTCATTACACTAAATGTGAACTGTCTGAATTCTCTTGTGAAAAGACAAATCACTAGATAGGTCAAAATCAAAACACAGCTATATGCTGTTTAACTGAAAATACTTAAAATGAAGTAATAAAGGAAGGTCAAGTATTGAAAACTAAATTGGGAAAGCAGATAGCCATAGGACAAATATTTAAACTTGCAGGGGTATTATTTCTTACATTGACAAGAAAGCAAACCAATGGAATATTAAAAACAATTGATAAGCAATCTTGATGACTGCAAGTATATGAAAAGAAGCTCATAGTCACTAATGGGGAAAGCGAACTAAAGGAATTAGGTATCTTCTTATACCCATCAGAGTGACCAAACTTAAAAGACTAAAAGCATATATTGTAGGCGAGAAAATGAGAAAATAGTACAGTGGAACCATGAGGTGTTGGCACTTTTTGGAAATCAATCTAGCAACATTTCATAAAATTAACAATTGGTCTGTCTTTTGAGCCAGCAATTTCACTCTTGGTACAGAATCTCTTAGAAAGAAAATCCCAAGGGAAAATAAAAGTACTTAAAGGAGAATGGTTGAATAATACTGGTATATCCATAGGGAATAATATGCAGCTACTTAAAAGAATGAATATGAGCTATAGTAATTTGTATTTGAGGAATTTCCAAGAGGTATTTTCAAGTAAAAAAGGAAGATACAGAAAAGTGTATCATATACCATTTTTAAAAAAGACAAACAATAACAATGGAAACCCTGTATGTGGAGGAAAATGCGAGGATGCATTCTAGATGTTAACATGCGGTACCGGATGGAGGAAGGGGCTGACGGATTAAATACACTGAACCTTTTTTCACAGCCGATGAGGATAACCAGAACTACGGGCCTGTGATCCGATTCAATCTTACTTTTAAACTATCAAAATGCGGGCAATACACCTGCATACATTTAAAACATGTTGCTCAAAACCAGTCACGTAACTTCATTTATAAAACAAGTATGAGTACTTCATTCTCATGAGAAAAGACTTGTTAAAAGACATAAGGATTTACTTTCAAAAGTCCTAGCACACCCTCTATTGGTCTGGAAAATTAAATGGGTAGGGAGTTTTTTGTCCTAGGGACTGAGTCCTGCAATCCTTTACTGTTTATTCTTTTTTTCTCTCTGACTGCTTGTCCTTTACTCTCCCTAAGGATGAAATTAATGGTCAGCTGCACCTGTCCATCTGACCCAGTTGGTTAATTCAGAATTAAAATTGACTTATTCAGCAACACTGCAATTCCTGTAGCTCTGGAATGATAGCAATAATTCTAATTAAAAATGTACCTATTGCTGCATGTATTATCTAATCCATATATACCCTTTTTAAAAAGATAATTAATGCTTCTACTTGTTGTCTCTGGGTTTTCAGTATCTCTCTGTCGATAATAGCTTTGCTTTTAATCATTTGTTCCTGTTAAAAAGCAGAAATAGGCAGAAAGAAGAGGGAAAAAAAACATCACTTGCGTCTGTCTCTACAGAGAAATTGCCTGGAAAGCTGTCAAAGTTTCTTTAGATGATTTAAATGAGGGAGGGTAGCTTTTACAGGAAATGAATGTGAGACAACAGATGAGGTTGGGAAATTCACTGTGGATAATCTTTTTTAACATTAGGGTGCCCAATGCATTGTGTGTATGTATTTGTATGTGGGCACGCAAATCTGTATGGATTTAAGAGGATTCAAAATTGCATATGCTTCAAATATAAAAATCTCCAGAATGAAATCAACTGATATTTTCTGGTAGCTTACAGCAGTCCTAGGCTCTGCTGAGTGAACACACCACTAAATAGAATATATCTTGAGTTGTCCTGATTTAGAAGCATAGTCAAATATTATCCCAAGCATTCTTATAAAGAAAATAGGCTCCTCATGTTTCAGACCTATTTATACCTAAAAATTAGGTTGTCCTAAATGGGCAGAGATTCTTGGTTACCTGTTTAAAAGCAATTATTTTCATCCAGGCTGAAACTAACCAATTAGCTAGCATTTCTCTTTTTATATTTGGTAATAAATCTTTCCCTATTTTTACACTGTTCATGTTTTTGTGTTATTTCATTTTGTTTCTATTTCTTGTAAGAAACTATGGTTAGAGTTTATTTTCTTCTCCTATTAATTTTTGTCTATTATGGAATTCTAAGCTATTTATTCTTATAGTATTTGATATGTCTAATCTTAATTCTGAAATCTTATTTTTTGTTTACTGTTCTACTCTTCTTTCACGTTTTCTTTATATTTTGTCTTTTGTTATGTGAACTGTAATTTTTCTTTGTTTTTAGAGATTTGCTTTATCATCTAAGGATTTTGAAATAGTCATACACTTGGTTTTTTAAAACTTCT
Source organism: Hyperoodon ampullatus (assembly GCF_949752795.1). Lineage (NCBI taxonomy): Eukaryota > Metazoa > Chordata > Mammalia > Artiodactyla > Ziphiidae > Hyperoodon > Hyperoodon ampullatus. The sequence goes on from NC_136926.1 coordinate 44,486,531, forward strand.
ATGGGAGACTATGAGTTTTTCAAAAGTATGCATATTTTTTGTTCTCAAAGTCAAGTATGAAACAATCTCTTGATACTGCCGATATAAATCTAGGTATTTAGGACATATTTGTGTTCCCTTATAATAGCCTCATATTCCTTTTATTATTATAATCTGGAATTTTTAGTATTTACAAGAACTGCTTTTGGTATTCAACCTAATTTTATTTTTAACTGATTTAAATGTCATTCAGAATCATTTCTTTTATGACTCTGAAGTTTTAGTTTGGATTCTTCTGTCCTTTGGCTATGGTGTATCTTAACTTTCCTGGAAAATTTCCTGAAAGGATGACTTGCCTTTGCCTCCATATCTAAAGCTTCTAGGTATAGATTTCTTGTGGCACATCTTTTCGCCTCCCAGCCCTGGAGCTGTAGAGTTCTAGTTTCCTTGATATCTCAAACTGCAGGGAAATATAAAACCAATCTGATTTTTGTTCCTTTGTAGGAATTTTATCCAGATGTTTTAACTATAAGATTTTTCTTTCTTTTTCCTCATAATTGAAAAAGAGGATCATAGTATTTTGAGGCATAAGCCTCTTTTATCGTCACTCTTCTCAGCTAAAATGCGAGCATTTTTGAATGTGTATGTTTAGGTTGCTTTTATTCAGAAATATTTTTCTTTTATTATGTTTTTCTTCCTTCCTTTCTTTCTTCCTCCCTCCCTCCCTCTCTCCCTCCCTCTTTCTTTCTTTCTTTCTTTTTCCTTCTTTCTTTCTTTGTTTTCCTTTCTTTCCGTTCTAGTTTCAGGAGTTTTGAGCATTCTTAAAGAATACAAATGAAATACAGATAGACAAGTAGGGTTACTCAGTTTAATTACAGATATCAGTTTAGAATAAGTTAATATACAAATTTTATTGCCAATCTTAAGATGTTTCATCACCAGAACTGGTAGCCTATCTGCCACAATATCAATATTTTGAATGTCTAGATTCTTTCTGGCCAGATTCTGAGTTTGAGCCCAAGTTCCTCACTAAATGCCAACTAGCCCATGTGGATGGTCTCCCCCTTAGAGTCCAAGAATGCTCTTCTTACCTGATGCCTCAGCTTTGACTGTATCAACAAACATCCATCCTTTCTTTGTTCTGGACCTTAACCCTAGCTCCCAAATGTCATCATTATTTTGTCTTATCCTTCAACTGTGTCTTATTATAAAATTAGCTTCCCCTAACATCACTTCTATAGTCATACACAGAATGTCTATATAATTTGGTAGAAGATCATTGAATACATTATAAATCATGAAAGAAATATGAGTAAACATAGGAGATACACAGTATAAAACTGTCATAGGTCTCATTTCACTACTGTGATTGAACACAAGGTTTCAAGCTGCAAGTATGATATTGATGTTTTTATAGGTGATATGTTAAAAGAGATAAATATCAAATCTTTTCAACTTTATTCACCTCTCTTGCAATTATGAGGTGATAAAAAGCTGCAGCTATGTTGAGAATCATGCCTCTTGTGGCGGACAACAAAAGAGTATTGCTTTGTAACTGGATAAAATATACCTTGCTCAGCATCCTACCCTCAATCTGCAAGCAGTTCCATCAGAGCTCCAGGAGCTGTGATGAGACATCAAGCAGTACCCTGAACTTATTGCCATGACTCCCTGTTTTAAACATGCTATGCCTGAAAACAACAGTCCTCCGATTCTAGGGAACCTTCATTTTCTCAAATACTCACTTTCATCTCCAAGTAGCTAATTTTGTAAACTCCTTGAGATGGGCACTTCTCCATTTACACACAACACCCACATCGGGGTGTTCAACACAGCATTTCCTCAATAGCAAGTAATTGATGAATGAATGAATGAATGGATGGATGAATGAAACCATTGTTGATCTAGACTCCTGACCCATCTTTTATTTTCAGATCAAAAATAAATCCCTCTGTTAAAGTAGATTTAAGTGGAAACTCTGGTACAAAGTTTTTCTTACTTAAACTTGTCTATAGCAGGTACATTCTCTTTCTTTTCCTTTGTAATGTTGCTCGGTTCTCTGGAGACACATCTCTTAAGAGACACATCTCTCTCAGGTGTATGAAAAGACTTAATAGACCTGGCACCACTTCCCCCAGCCGAGCATACTAAGCCCTGACTATTCTGGTCGCTGTCATCACCCTCAAGACAATTGCTGTTCTATTTTAACCCCAGTCCTTTCAGGCACTTTGGAATTTGAGATAACTACAGAGCTACTTGATGTATTGAAAACTGCCCAAATTCTACTTTCTCTTTTGTTCTTATTCCTTGGTTCACTGAGAACATTGTATCCAGCCTGTCTCTCTGTTTCCCCCATGAGATTTGAGATGGCTTGTCAAAGAAAAACAACAGTGAAGAGGATAATTAATGATCCTTTGATGCCTGCCAGCTCTCAAGAGGTCCTTACCTGTAGGTTTTCAAGTGTTTCATAATTACTTGACAGTCCCAACTGCTTGCCCATTTTGCCAAGTTTCCATATTTCCTTCAGAATATGGTAGATGGTGTAAATACCTTCTGGGTCCCCACTGCACTACAGCTCAGTGTATTCAAGTAAACCTTTTCCATTAAAATGATCACGGTACGTGTACAGTATGCTTCAGAAGTATGTAGTTATGATGGTATGCCAAATGCTTTCTCTGAAAGGTTTGAGATAACCACAGATGTCCTGTGGGATTTTTCTTTCTTTCTTCTACTTCCAACACACAAAAGGATTTAGAAACTTCTTCTTTAACCAGAATTCAGTTTTTCTCTCAAATAAACTCAGAACTCTTTCACTCCATCTTGCTATAAGCTAAGCCATTGAGGAGGAAATAAGTTATTGTGTTTACAAAACTTGGCAGTTACTTTTTGAAAGATATATGATACATAAAGAAATAAATAGGGCTCAGGCTAAACATGAACTGGTATAAAAGATGTAAGCCAGGGCCTTCTTGGCCTTGCAGTAGTTCTTCATAGGTACTATGTTTAGCTCTAGTCCTGACTTATGAGCAAGGCTTAACATCAACAGAACAGAAAGAAAGTGTGGGGATGAGGAGGAAGACTGAAAGAAGAGCATCTTCTATGCTCAAACGATTATTATTTATTTGGGCAACTTAAAGGGCCATCCAAAAAAATCACTATGACATTCTGTTTCATCTTACTTGAAAAAATGATAAATCTCTCCCATGAAATTTTCTCAATTTTTATATCTAAAGAAAGATGTTGCCAAGGACCTTTTTATCTTACAGTACTATTTTTATGAGCAAAGAAGTTTTTATCAGAAATTCTGTTTTGAGAAGTTTCCAAAGCTTCAGGGATAAACTTTCCAACACAAAGTGTACCAAACATCCCACATTATAAAAATCACAGAACAGGATGGGTAGATAAGACTTTTTAAGAGTTTGTTTTGAGATAAATCACACTGGAAAGATATTTTCCAATTTCCAAAACCTCCAGGGAACATATGTCCCCAAGACCCCCACTTATTCAGGGCTGTCATACCTCATTGTGTAATTGTGTATTGCACAGCTTTGAAAAACTTCCAACACTTAGACTACCAGGTGGTATCAACACTGTGGCCTCCAATCCATATTTGTCATTTTAGAAAACTGAAATAGTTATTATTTTAGGAGAATTGAATCTTTCCCCAAAAAAGTCTTATTCAGAATACCAACACATAAAATAGATAAAAGCACAACTGCCCTGTTGGACGTGTAGATGGGGAATCCCACGGACCCACCCCCTCTAGCTCCCTGTAAGGACTCCTATGTCTCTGAGAAAAGCAGTTCAAAAGTGGTGCTTTACAGCAAAAAAGTTTGTATAAGGAAAAGACATATTTTCCAAGATTAACTGAAGCCATGGAAGGTGGTTCAATAGAAAAGCATGAACATGGACTTCAATAAACCACTTCAGATTTGGCTGTGGGTAAGCCCCAAGGTCCTGAGCAAGTCACAGCTGTTCTAGGATGTTGGACAAGATAAATGAGAGGGGTATGAGCCTTTTTTTTTTTTTGAGCCATGGGCTTTTTGGGGATCTGAAAAAATACTGCAGATCGTCTCCCTTTATCCCGTCAAAGCCACGTAGACCCACTGCTATGCTTTCAATGTCCAAGGATATTTGGCCCCTTGATCTCCTAGTGTTTCATGGGCATCTACTCTACATAACCATAAGGTCATTCAGATCTCCGTGTTACTCTACATTTTTAAGTGATTTTCAAGTCTAACAAGGAACGTTACCTCTGCATTCTCTCTGCTTCCCAACAGGTCAGCTGGCTCTCCTGTGCTCCATAGAAGCAGAATAAGACTACATGCCCAGCTCTAAACAGAATGTTTGCAAAGTTGCTATCTTCAAAAAAATAAAAATAAAAAGACTGGTTCTAATGAGTATAGCTCAGTGGTGCAGTCTTTCCCCTCCTGGAAATATGGTTTACAAAGCAAGTCCTTCTGAAGTGAAGAAACTAGATCATATTATGCATGAAACAACCCTGCCCACCAGAGAAGACATTTACCTGCAGGTCTGCAGCTGGTGGAAGTCCAGCTGTGTCTAGTTAACTAGACAGGAAGGGTGAAGATGGCCACCAGAACTTTCAAATCAGAAAATCTCAGTATCTGCATATTTTAGCCATTTACTATTTCTTGTTGAAAAAGCTATGACCAGGATTTTATAATATGCATCCTCCCCTCATGTTCCCTCTCAATTCCAAACTATATTATTGCTTATAACTCGATTATTGATAGTGATGGAAAACCAGTTACCTCTGACCCCAGCAGTGCCCAAATTTCTAAGTGACTGAAACTGATGTGTTTTTTTTTTCCTGAACTCTCCAACTCATCAATGCTTTATTTTTCCTTTTCTAAGACATTGATGAAATTCTAACTTGCATGTAAATTCTGTATATATACTTGGAAAATGTGCATTTCTGGAGAGCAGGAACTGGATTCCAAATGACAAATAGTTTCTTCTCTTCTGTCAAATTCTATTTGTTGATTGAGTGAGGCTGCCTAGAGCACAGAGTTAGAAGAATTAGAACTATTCCAAGGATGGGGTTTTGTAATCAAGTACTATCTGTCCAAGTGCAGAAGGTATTTTAAGGATCCTAAACTCTATCTTCACCAGCCTATTTCTTAGCACCCCTGGCAGAGCCCCTGCTCACCCAGAGCACATCAGAGAAAGCAGTAATAGTGGAGAAAATTGATAGATAATGCAAAGAAGGTAAAACAACATACATAAAATCTCCACCAAATCTCTATTTCTTTGCCCATTTGGGTTTAAGAAAATGCACAATATTTTGTCTATTTTATTTTGAATATTTATTTATTTATTTGGCTGTGTCAGTCTTAGCTGTGGCATGCGGGATCTAGTTCCCTGACCAGGGATCGCCAGGCCCGCTGCATTGGGAGCACAGAGTCTTAACCACTGGACGGCCAGGGAAGGCCCCTGTCTATTATTTTCAAACCATAAAAATATATATTATCTATATATTTCAATGTGCCTAGAAAAATTCTGGAAATACACAAAGAAACACTGAATGATTGCTTCCTGGAAATGAGAATGCAACAGGTTGGAGGAAGTCCTTTGCTTACCAGAATAATTTCTGTAGTATTCTCACCACCAAGTGATTTGGTAAAGTATGAATTCTGAGAGAGTTAATGCTAATATCAAGTGTAATCACTAGACTTGAAACTCCTTAGAAGGAGGATTCTTTTGTCACTTTAGGGCCCTGGCCATTTTCTGAAATAAAATAGGTGCTCAAAGTAAGTTTGTTTGATGAATTAATGAGTCAACCAATCAATTAACCAAGCAATCAAAGTGCCTCAGACATGGTTCCTAAATTATAACTATAGGCTGGTTCTATCCAAACCTCTTTCTTGCTTCATGATAACCAAGTAGACCAGAATTCACATGTTGTCTATATCATATATAAGCTATAGGGCTTGGGGTTAATTCCTAAATTTTCTGAGTTTAAAGTTTCTCTATTGTAAAATGGGAATGAGCCTCAAGATTAAATAAGACGATATGCACAGAGCACCTACCTACCTCAGGGCTAGGTGAATGGTAGGTACAACTACTGTTAATTTTTTTTAAATGCCACTAACTTTCAAGGCTAACTTTGTGTTTTCTCCTATTTAAATGATGTGATAGGAACTTAACAACAACAAAAAATCCTGCAAAAATATTATTATTCAGGTCCTGCTGCGTGATAGATGTCCCAGACTTGGATTGTACTACCTTTGAGCACTCACAAAAGTATATGACAATAATTTAAAGATGACACAACTGAGCTGATTAATCATTTAGTGCCCTGCACTGAATCCCATGTTTCCTTAGCTTCCCTAAGGTGCTTGCATATTTCCTAATGCCCGTCGTGTGACACAATAATACAATGTCATATTTGCCCTTCAATAGGCAATTACATTCAGTTATCACATTTTGAGAGGGACAAAAATAATAAAGTGAAATTTTTGCAGTGAATGCCATCCTCATAAATACGAGTATTTAATTTCTGATAATCCCGTTTTTGTTGGATACAATATGAACCCTATGTGAATTTTAGTCAGTTTCTATAAAAGCATTTCTTTTGAACTTTTTGAAAATCGCAAATATCATATTATCTAGAACGACAGCCACTTTCCATTCTTTACATTATCCATTTTTTCTAAGTTTCTTAAAAAGTTAAGAAAAATATTGATAAAAACAGCAAATCCTATTGTCTAATCATAATCCTGTTGGTCTAAATGTTCAATGTCTTCTTAAGTTTCTTTTTTTTAAATAAATTTATTTATTTTATTTATTTATTTTTGGCTGTGTTGGGTCTTCATTGCCGCACAAGGGCTTTTTCTAGTTGCGGCGAGTGGGGGCTACTCCTCGCTGCAGTGCGTGGGCTTCTCATTGCGGTGGCTTCTCTTATTGCAGAGCATGGGCTCTAGGTGCGCAAGCTTCAGTAGTTGCAGCACGTGGACTCAGTAGTTGTGGCTCTCGGCCTCTACAGCACAGGCTCAGTAGTTGTGGCACATGAGCTTAGTTGCTCCGTGGCATGTGGGATCTTCCTGGACCAGGGACTAAGCTCACGTCCCCTGCACTGGCAGGCGGATTCTTAACCACTGTGCCACCAGGGAAGTCCCTTAAGTTGTTTTTAAAACCTAATAGTCTGAAGTCTAGACACACATTTCAGTGATTAAGTAAACTATTCAGTCAATTCAGTTAAATAAATTAGATATGACTAACTCATTTTGGTATCCCCCTAACTCAGCTTACTGCCTTGTCCAAACATAGTAGGCACGAATAAATATTTATTGATTTGAGTTGTTTGCTCTTTGAAGTGAAATGTACTTAGGTTGACACTAGAGCAAGTAATTTTGATAATGCACATGAAATGCCTAATAGCTTCTATTAAGTCCTTTTCCAACTCTTGTGCACCTTTTTCGGATTAGTGAGTTTCATTTGTTCTTGCTAGGTTATTGAGCTTGGATTTAGAAGCAGATTGGCAAATTGCTCTCCCAATATCTATTATCTATTTTGTATTAATAACTGTTTATTGGGTTTTAAGTCATCTCCCCATCGTCTTTGTTCTAAGCATCCCTCCGTTGTGAATGGTTGTGCAAATAAGAAAAAAGTAAAGAAGAAACACCATGGATGCCGATGAGAAAATTCTTCCTACCAACAGATGTGATTCATTAATAAGTCAGTTCACTTCGAATGGAAAATCATTAATGTTTTCACTCCTATGAGACAATAACTCTGTAAGAGTTAGATTTGATCAAATAATGATTAGATGAACTGTAGTAGGATTCAGATTAACTGTGAAATTATTACTTCTGGGAATGTGATTTAGTACTTTTTAATTTTTAAATATGAGAGCATGATTTTAAGAGATCAATAAGTCTGAGGGAAGAATAAGATTAAGATATCACCCAGTGTGTTTTTATATACAATCATAATTATACTATTATGAAGTTCATTAAAATAGCCACATGTTGGATTATCCCTCTTGATCTTTATATTTTGAATTCTGGTAAGCCATCACTACCAAACCACCAAGGTACATATATTTCTATCATGTAATATGCATTTTGTCATTGTAACCAAAACAAAATGTAAAATGTTGTTTTTTTTCTATGTGGTTTAAATATGAAATTTTCATCCCAAAACTGAGGTTACAGTTGGCTTTATAAAATCCAGTTCCAAAGGTGGGAAAATATATAGCTGACATATATAAAAATCATATTAATTTTCTTACCCTTTCTTTCTGAAAAACTAGAAACAAAGAACCACATGCCTTCCCCTAGGATTCTCTGATAACTTTACTATCACACGTAAACAATCAATGTGCCATTGAGACACAGAATCCTACCGTGGTCTACAGTACCACACTTACATCCAGGCGACTGGGGGGCTTCCAAGGGACCCACACTTAATGACCCCTCAGGTGCCTGGGGCCAGCCAAAGCCGGCAGGGCCGCCTGGATGGGGAACCCCAAGCCTGGACAAGAACCCACATGGTCCTCAGTTCTGGTTTCTAGGATGCTCTCTGGACACTCTCCAACCCTTTACTTCCACACATGGGGTTGACCAGATGCCCTGAGGAACTGTGAGATTCACATCTACAGGGTTGTCCTTGGGCAGGCCTGGATTCCAGGGGATCACTTGGCAAGCAGATCACTCTGGTTCTCTGGCATCATATGTCTTTCACAGAATCACATGAGATTGGGCCCTCAGAACAGTGCTGACATGCTGATTTGTGGGAACCTCATGTCAGATTTAAGCCAAGACTTGGACCATGGATGTAGGCTCATTTGTGACTCTGGCCATCCATATTCTGACACTGACATGGCCTCTGGTCTTCAGCATTTGAGAATGTAATGTGGTATCAGGCATCCTTTACCCCATGTGCCCCTAGCTACTGGCACCCAGGGCAGCCCCTCCATCTTTACAGCTTCCACAGGCTCACAGGCTGTCCTGTGGGTGGCTGCCCTCTTCCTCAGGCTTTTGAGGCCATTGCTCCACAATGCCAACTGGCCTTGCCAATCCATATCCTCTCTCGTCTCCAATCCATGTGCTTGCTGTATTTCTCTCTAGGTTGCCCTAAGCTGTGCTGGAGAAAGAAGGGACATTGCTTGTATAAATGAGGCTGTTCTTCCCACTCTGCCCACTGTCCCTGGCCCACGGTCCCTACAGGTGGTGACGTATGGACAACAGTTCACATTCTAGGAATGCAGTGATTACAACCTAAAGAGTGGTTGGAAGATATACTGTTCTATGTTTATACTGTAAAATTCTGACAGGTAAATATTACATGATCAGAAAACAAATTATTGTTCACATTTTCCTGCATAAGCCAGGTAAGCCTTGCTTTGTGGTCATTTTCTGTAAAACCCAGCAACAGCCCTTGCTGGACAGAGTCATTGGAAGCCAGTATTCACACGTGGTACGATGGGTGATGCCGTATCATGAGTAATGATGTGGTTGACATTAAATAGATGGCATTAGGGAACTGTAAAGGCAAGAAAAATCTATACTGTTTCAAATACAAATACTAAGAAACCATAGCATTGTGAGAAATAATAGCATGGCCACTTTCTGTCATGGTGAGAAATGTGGAATTAGCCAGGAGACAGTGTGTTTGACAATAGAGAGTATAAAATGATGGTGCCTGGACATTTCACATGCTGGAATGGATAACAAGCAAATACATAAAGTACTTCTTCTCTACCCTTAATTTTATATCTTCATCAGTAAATCCCTATACTTCGTGAATGCCTATCATGTATGAATCTTATAATGAATTTTTATTGTTTATTTTTTTACTTTATTTTTTTACGATCTTCATTAGAGTATAATTGCTTTACAATGGTGTTAGTTTCTGCTTTATAACAAAATGAATCATTTATACATATACATATCTCTTCCCTCTTGCATCTCCCTCCCTCCCACCCTCCCTATTCCACCCCTCTAGGTGGTCACAAAGCACGGAGCTCATCTCCCTCTGCTATGCGGCTGCTTCCCACTAGCTAGCTATTTTACATTTGGTAGTGTATATATGTCCAAGGCACTCTCTCATTTTGTCACAGCTTACCCTTCCCACTCCCCGTATCCTCAAGTCCATTCACTAGTAGGTCTGCATCTTTATTCCCGTCTTGCCCCTAGGTTCTTCTGACCATTTTTTCTTTTTTTTTTTAGATTCCATATATATGTGTTAGCATATGGTATTTGTTTTCCTCTTTCTGACTTACTTCATTCTGTATGACAGTCTCTAGATCCATCCACGTCTCAACAAATGACCCACTTTCCTTCCTTTTTATGGCTAAGTAATATTCCACTGTATACCTGTACCACATCTTCTTTATCCATTCATCTGTGAATGGACATTTAGGCTGCTTCCATGACCTGGCTATTGTAAATAGTGCTGCAATGAACATTGTGGTACATGACTCTTTTTGAATTATGGTTTTCTCAGGGTATATGCCCAGTAGTGGGATTGCTGGGTGGTACAGTAGTTTTATTTTTTGTTTTTTAAGGAACCTCCATACTGTTCTCCATAGTGGCTGTATCAATTTACATTCCCACCAACAGTGCAAGAGGGTTCCCTTTTCTCCACACCCTCTCCAGCATTTATTGTTTGTAGATTTTTTCTTGATGGCCATTCTGACCAGTGTGAGATGATATCTCATTGTAGTTTTGATTTACATTTCACTAATGATTAATGATGTTGAGCATTCTTTCATGCGTTTGTTGGCAATCTGTATATCTTCTTTGGAGAAATGTCTATTTAGGTCTTCTGCCCATTTTTGGATTGGGATGTTTGTTTTTTTGATATTGAGCTGCATGAATTGCTTGTATGTTTTGGAGATCAATCCTTTGTCACTTGCTTCATTTGCAAATATTTTCTCCCATTCTGAGGGTTGTCTTTCCGTCTTGCTTATGGTTTCCTTTGCTGTGCAAAAGCTTTTAAGTTTCATTAGGTCCCATTTGTTTATTTTTGTTTTTATTTCCATTTCTCTAGGAGGTGGGCCAAAAAGGATCTTGCTGTGATTTATGTCATAGAGTGTTCTGCCTATGTTTTCCTCTAAGGGTTTGATAGTGTCTGGCCTTACATTTAGGTCTTTAAACCATTTTGAGTTTATTTTTGTGTATGGTGTTAGGGAGTGTTCTAATTTCATTCTTTTACATGTACCTGTCCAGTTTTCCCAGCACCACTTATTGAAGAGGCTGCCTTTTCTCCACTGTATATTCTTGCCTCCTTTATCAAAGATAAGGTGACCATATGTGCGTGGGTTTATCTCTGGGCTTTCTATCCTGTTCCATTGATCCGTTTCTGTTTTTGTGCCAGTACCATACTGTTTTGATTACTGTAGCTTTGTAGTATAGTCTGAAGTCAGGGAGCCTGATTCCTCTACATCCGTTTTTCCTTCTCAAGATTGCTTTGGCTATTCGGGGTCTTTTGTGTTTCCATACAAATTGTGAAATTTTTTGTTCTAGTTCTGTGAAAAATGTCATTGGTAGTTTGACAGGGATTGCACTGAATCTGTAGATCACTTTGGGTAGTACAGTCATTTTCACAATATTGATTCTTCCAATCCAAGAACAAGGTATATCTCTCCATCTATTTGTATCATCTTTAATTTCTTTCATCAGTGTCTTATTATTTTCTGCATAAAGGTCTTTTGTTTCCTTAGGTAGGTTTATTCCTAGATATTTTATTTTTTTGTTGCAATGGTAAATGGGAGTGTTTTCTTAATTTCACTTTCAGATTTTTCATCATTAGTGTAGAAGAATGCAAGAGATTTCTGTGCATTAATTTTGTATCCTGCTACCTTACCAAATTCATTGATTAGCTCTGGTAGTTTTCTGGTAGCATCTTTAGGATTCTCTATGTATAGTATCATGTCATCTGTAAACAGTGACAGCTTTACTTCTTCTTTTCCAATTTGGATTCCTTTTCTTTCTTTTTCTTCTCCAATTGCTGTGGCTAAAACTTCCAAAATTATGTTGACTAATAGTGGTGAGAGTGGGGAGTCTTGTCTTGTTCCTGATCTTAGTGGAAATGGTTTCAGTTTTTCACCATTGAGGACGATGTTGGCTGTGGGTTTGTCATATATGGCCTTTATTATGTTGAGGGAAGTTCCCTCTATGTCTACTTTCTGGAGGGTTTTTATCATAAATGGGTGTTGAATTTTGTCGAAAGCTTTCTCTGCATCTATAGAGATGATCGTATGGTTTTTCTCCTTCAGTTTGTTAATATGGTGTATAACATTGATTGATTTGCATATATTGAAGAATCCTTGCATTCCTGGGATAAACCCCACTTGATCATAGTGTATGATCCTTTTAATGTGCTCTTGGATTCTGTTTGCTAGTATTTTGTTGCAGATTTTTGCATCTATGTTCATCAGTGATATTGGCGTATAGTTTTCTTTCTTTGTGACATCTTTGTGTGGTTTTGGTATCAAAGTGATGGTGGCCTCATAGAATGAGTTTGGGAGTGTTCCTCCCTCTGCTATATTTTAGAAGAGTTTGAGAAGGATAGGTGTTAGCTCTTCTGTAAATGTTTGATAGAATTTGCAATCTTATAATGAATTTTTAAATGAAACTGGTTATATAGGCAGGGACCTCGCAAAAAAAATATTTTGCCCAAGACCTCACATGCCTTAGCAGCTGTCCAGATGTTCTAAATTTGGAAAAGATTTTGGTCTATATCCTTACACAATGCTAAAGCTGCTAGCCACGTTTGTCAAGTCTCATCAATGTCAAGTATGCTGGGAAGAAGTTACCATAATGTCATAAATCAAACAGGTATATTTTGGGTCAGTGTCTTAATCAGCTTGGGCTTCTATAACAATATATCATACACTGGGTGGCTTGAACAACAGACATTTATTTCTCACAGTTCTAGGGGCTGGGAATTCTAAGATCAGGGTGCCAGCATTGTCCAGTTCTGGTGAGAACTCTCTTCCTGCCTTGCAGATGGCTTTTTTTCTTGCTGTATCCTCACAAGGCTGGAAGGGGGGGAGGGAGGGAGAGAGGGAGGGAGGGAGGGAAGGAGAGAGGTGAGGTATGCAATCTCTTTGTTCTTTTCTTATAAGGGCACTCATCCCACCATGAGGGCGCCACTCTCATGATCTCACCATACCTCTCACAAAGGTCCCATTTCCAAATACCATCTCATTGGAAGTTAGGTCTCCAACATATGAATTTTGGGGGAACACGATTTAGTCCATAGCACCCAGTTCTCAGTTGTGACAACTTTGTTCCTAACATTGAATCAAATCATATTTTTGTATTGCATCCCTGTGTCAGGGAAGAAAAACTTTCCTCTACCCTCTTAAGTTTAGTTTTTGGGAGTCTGCAAATTAAACTAGCAAAAGCCAGATTAGGCACTCAATTTTTATTAATGTTTATGTGCACAGGAGTTCACAGAAAAGAAGTGAAACTCAAAGAAACAGATTCAGGGACATATATATATATATATACCCTTTTAACAAAGGAAAGAGGGTTTGGACTCCAGGAATGATAAACTGTGGGGAAGTGACTTGGAAATATATGGGGGAACTAATGGAAAATAAGGACTATCTTAGTAAAGTCTGTTTATGCAAACTCATCTTTGGTGTTGACTCCCCAACTGCTAGGATGAGTCACTTTTCTCTCCCTGGTATGGAGTGGAGGGGATAACTTCCTCAAAGGGAATTTTATACCCTTCTTTTAAGCAGATAGGGAGAGTGTGGAAACCTCTTTCTGTATCTGCTGAGTCTCAATGGCCTTCATCACAAAATAATCCATCTGCCCATGTGTCCTAGTTGGGGTGGCATATTCTGATCCCCTTCACCTACAAGAGTGGTCCTCAAATCTCACTATGCATCAGAACCACCTGAGAAGCCCTTCGCTGCCTGCCTTTACAGAGCAAGACCACAACCGCACCATCACCCTCCATCAGGTGGGAGGCAAACCAGGCTGGCTGACTGATAAGCAAAAATGGGAGCTGGCAGGCTTGGGAGGAACACAACCAAACCTCAGGCTTGTGTTTATCCAATCAATAAATGCCAGGGTTCTTGAATAACTGTTGCTTAAATTCATTTCTCAGCGGCAGGACCAAAGGGGTGTAATGAAAGCCATGCCGCCGTATGCCGCCGTTAGAGAGCTCATTAGAGTCAGTGAGGAGAGAGCAGGCTTTGAGATCATCACTCTCAGGGCGACAACATGCAGACCATCTTTCGGTTCACAATAAGATCAGTAGGCAGAGCGGTGGTTAGGCAAAGCCCTTTGCTTTGTCTGTAGAAAGATTACAGAAAGGAGGACAATCAATAGCTTCATGGCAGAAAATCTCCCTCGTCTGTGCAACCCTTTCGCTGAATCTTTTGTTGCTAATTCGGTTCTGGTAACATGAATCTCCCCCAGTGCCTTTCAGGGAGTGCATTCTAGGAGCAGTTTAGCCAAGCAGAAAGGCCACAGATCAAGCCTATTGTCTGCTGGCAAAGGCTCCACTGAACCCTAATGGACACAGGAATCCAGCCAAACAAAGACTCCTCAGTGCTCTGCTCAAATGAACCCTACATCAGAGGCCAAGGGAGTCGTTTTGATTATCTGAAAAGGTAGTGATTAGAAGGTGCATATATTATGAACCAATAAAAAAGAAAGGAAGGAAAGAAGGGAGTAAAGAAACGTAAAAATGAGAGGAAGAATGAAAATTCTCTACCTGCAATGTTTCCTCAAGGGTCTGTTGGCAAAAATTTGAAAACAAGCTTAGAATCCCTATATAGAGGGGTGTGCGGTATCCTTTATCTACTTGAATGCAGCAATGTGCTGTTCACTGTCTCTAAGAGAGAGACAGGGTGCACTGGTCTTTCAACTAGTCTTCCCAGTATCTGTGACACGTGAGAGGAGGAAGGGCATTGTCAGCTTGGTTGTACAAGTGGTTATCTTTTAATGCATGTAACTTCTAGAAATCAAATGATCTTTTCTCTAAAATCTGAACCATTCATTTTCTTAGTCTGAATTTATAATTTCTGCTTTGGCTCTGCCCTTATTTCCTCCTCTAACTCTCAAGACACTCTTTGCTTGATGATATTTGTGCTTTCACTCTTAGGGTCAGGTTGCCGAGTAAAACTGGGTGCTATGAGTATTAGAAAATAACAAAGCAAAAGGCCTTTAGCCACTGAAATTAAGAAAAGTGAATGTAAGCATGAGTTATCTTAACCCGGAGGACAGGAAGTTGACCGTCACTAAGAGGTATTTGCTCATCCTACTACAATAAAAAAAAATTTAAAAAATAAAATAACTAGAAATCACTGCCCACACTATTGACTGAGCACTTACCATAAGACAAGAAAGAGTTCAGCTCATTTAATATCCATAAATATCTTGAAGGATAAGCAATTTTTATTATTTTACAAGGGACAAAATTGAGGTGACTTGCTAGAAGACATGCAGCAACTAAGCAAACCATGACTAGGACCCAGGGCTGACCAGCTCTAAGACCCATCCTCCATACAGCTTTCTCGACTTTCCCTCCAATGCCCTTTCTAGATTTGTCCTTTCCTCTTCTTTATCCTACAGAGATTGTCTCCCAAGCCTGTCCTTTCTGAAACTGACTAAAAAAAGACCTGCCTTATTGCTCCCAGATTACGACATGGGGGACTTTAATTTGAAAAAAACATTTTATTCAATTGGAACATCTGGTTCCTTCTTACCTGATCCATTTAAAATAACTTCTAATAAAGACCTATAGAAAGAAAAGTGCAGGGAGGCAAAAAACGTGCTTACTGCAGACCTAACTATCTGCTTCACTGCTCTCCTCCTCAAGGATGCTACAAGAGCCACTGCCAGGTCAGTTCTGCTTAAAGATTTGCCCACATCAGTGGGAGCAGTAGGGCACGCAAAGAGTGCGTCTCCTGGAGCTTTCTTCAGGAAAAGCAGACATTCAACAAACGTAAACGTGTTGTCAGACTTAAGCAAGCGGAGTTTCACGTTGCTCTTCCTGTGGCAGAGGTTTCCTACTTGGTTCTCCTTTGATTTTTAGTCCCTACTCGGGTTACCAGCTTTAGCAAATAAAAATACAGGAGGCACAGTTGAATCTGAATTTCAAATAAGCAATGAAAATTTTTCTAGTAAATGTAGATTTATAATTCAGGTAAATAATAGGTAATGTTTAGTATAAATGTTTTTAATAGAAGTGTGACCTATGTAATACTGGGGATATTCTTATTCTAAAAAGTTTTTTACATCAAAAAATTATATATTGTTTATTAGAAATTTAAATTTAGCTGGATATCCTAATTTTTTTTGGCAATCACAGAACTCACTATGATGAATCTACACATGATGGAACCTGGAACGGTCTATTTGTGCAAATAGATTTTGCCTTTAAATTAAAAAAAGTAAAAGTCAGAGAAAGACAAATACTGTATGATATCACTTATATGTGGAATCTAAAAAAATTTTAAAAACTAGTGAATACAACAAAAAGAAACAGACTCACAGATACAGAGAACAAACTAGTGGTCACCAGTGAGGTGAGGAAATGGGGAGGGGCAAGATAGGGGGAAGGGATTAAGAGGTACAAACTACTACTACGTATAAAATAAATAAGCTCAAGGATATATTGCACAGCATAGGGAATACAGCCAATATTTTATAATAACTATAAATGGAGTATAAACTTTAAAAATTATAAATCACTGTTGTACACCTGAAACTTATATAACATTGTACATCCACTCTACCTCAATTTAAAAAAAACAAAGAAAATCTCCCCCCCACTCCCCCCCACCCCAAGGAAAAAAAACCCAAACTGACAGTATTCTACTACAGAAGAGATTTGCCCACTCTAACAGAGAACAAAGGCATTTCTAGCCACAATGTATCATGGTATAGCATTTCAGCACACACTATAAACAGCTATTTAATGAAAACAATGAAGGCACTGACACAGACACAAAAAATTAAGACACACAGTAATGAAGGTGCATATTTACTCACAATCTATTCTGAGTACCATCGTGAGAAAACTAAAGGATGTGTCAATTGGTGTAACATTTTCTTTGTAATTTTATTGTGATTTCATTGTCATTTGATTGTTATTTTATTGTCTTTTTTGGTATCAAATCTTGGTGGAATATTTTCTGAATACATATTCATGCATTTATTCATTCATTCTCTCAACAAATATTTATTGAGTGCTAACTATGTGTAAGGTATTTAACTTGTGCTATAGGGACCCAAAAATGAATATGAGCCAACCATTATCTTCAAAAAATCTATTCTATTAAAATCATGTAAGAGCCCGAGAATTCAGGGAGGAAGTTGTCACTTATGTCTGAAGTCAGAGGCTGAGTGTGGTGGGCACCAGTAGACCTTCTATCTGGCAATGTTGAAAAAAGAGAAAAGTGCTAGTCAGAAACCAGTCCTTGTAATTCAGTCACCTCAGAATTTACTCACTTTTGCTGCCTAATATTTCACATGAATGGCAAATTGGTACATGGACATTGTGGAAAAAAAATTATTTTTAAAAGTAAGTATTTATCCTTCACTGTAGCCAATCCCATCAATGTTTTAATATGAAACAAATCCCTGGACACTGAGTGTAGAGCTAACAGGCAGACTGTCACAGAAGAGAACTCAGAGAGGTCAATAGTCATTTATTTCAAAATATCATTTCCCTACCAAGGTCAAGTCATGTCTCAGGGGTCAGTGGACATTTACCCGGCAGCCTCTGGGGAACAATTTCTGCTATTCTACTTTCCTCCATGTGACTTTTTTCCTTATTATCCATCAAGAGTGAGTCATAGTCACATTAGGCGTTGAACTCAATTTCAACAAACATTTTTTTTCTTTTTGCTTCAGTGTTATCACGGTTAAGTTTTAAGTATTGTGCATGAAGGGATTGTCAGTATTTGCTTTCCAATTAACTGATAAAGCCCCTTGGAATTTCACTATAACATGTGAGAGGCCTTGAAGGGAAAACCATCTTTGGATGAGGAGCTTCATACGATTGTTCAGTGACAGATGGGGTTACCTTGTGTTCCAGAACAATTCTAACAAAGAAGTATTTGTCACATTTAATTGACAGTTTAGCATTATAATTATGTATTAAGTATATTTACTCCAGCCAACCATTAAGTAAGTAAATACATAGCTTTTTCCCTCATAAGAATTAGGGAGAAGCATGCTAAATATTTCCTTATCTACTTAGAGCTACGTTTGTCTGTAACCACTTATCTCTGATGGCCTTTTGGGAATGCCATCTTAAGTTCTGTGTATGTCATCAGTGTCACAGCAATGTGGATTGCCACTTGGGATCCATCAAAGCAGGGCCGACTCTGGGCCCTTTCTCTGCTTGAGAAATAGAGCCTGATCTTGATCCAAACAACATCTGTTTAGGATTACCTACTACATTTCAATGCTCCTCTTCTGGCCTTCGATCTTTTGCATAATCCTATCCTCCTATCCAATTCTTATCTCCTAAGGGTGCCACTCTTGCTTAGAATGAGACAGAATGTCTGCCTGACCATAGATATATGCCTGAGAATTGTGAATTCTTCCTTGTGAAAGTTTAGGTTGTTTTGTTTTGTTTTGATTGTTTTTCAGCATTTATACTGATTGTTAGAGAAAAAGACAGGGAAGAAGGGAAAGGGAGGACATGTGACATTTTCCCCCCATTGTATTCCTACCATCTCTTCTTTCTATTTCTAAAACTGCCTCTTTTCTCTTGGGAAAGGGGGAAATGCCTTCTTTGCATGGCTGAGTGTGGCTACGTAGAGGTCAGGCTTGAGTGAGAAGTGATAGCTTTTGTAGAGTGGGTGAAAGTCCCCACAGTGCACCAGTTTTTACTGTTGCTGTTTTCTGTATCAAGATTAAAAAAAAAAAAAAAGTTTCTTTACATTTGTGAGTGAGTGAATGGGACTGGGGTTCTTACTCATGGACTCCCATTTCAAAAACCTTTCAACTCTCAGGACTATCAGTGGTAGATTCTCATGTTTTCCTGTTGCTACAATGGACACAGTAAATACAATGAGCAGAGCTAGTGATGCCTAAGAACTGTGGAAAGGGAAACATCATTATGGTGCAGTTACTTTATTACCAAAGGAAAAAAACCACAACCTTAGCAAAGATGATGAGATGCTTAGTGCCTGAAAACAAGACCTACTCACAACTCCAAATGTTCAAAGAAGCCGATAAACAGAAACTGAGAGATTTGGAGAAGATCCCCCAAATGCTTCTGTTCCCCTTTCCTTCACTGCCTGCACCTCTACACACAAATACATTCTTACCAGTCATCAATGCTTACAGTTATCCTAGGATTTTCTCTGCTGAAGCTAAGCAAAGAAAGTACTGTTGAGAGGGGTAATATTTGCATGAACCACCATCTATCAACTCAAATTAGTTTATAATATCTGGTTAGAAGAACTCTTGAGTAAGCTGGGCAGAGGTACTCTGGTATCCAAAACTGACCTAATTCACTAGGTACTTGGGAGAAAGGGTTATGGGACATCTGCACCTTAAGAAACTGGGCGGCAATTCAGATGCTACTGTCGGGGTGTGTGGAGCCACAGGTAAATCCTGAGCCCAGAGTGAGTGGTCAAGGAGAACAGGGGCAGCATCAAAGGGAGAAGGCCAAGGGAGGTGAACGAGTTATAAGGGACGCTGGGGAGACAGTCCCTCTACTCACAGGTAACCCTGGTGATGAGTGTCTCTGGGCATCTCAGGATAAGTATCAATGGACCAGAGACAAAACGTACAGCCATTTCCTTCACATTTATGAGACCATCTAAAGGAGTCAGCTGAGATATAAATCTTTCTTTCCGTAAAAATACACTGTGAAGAAAATATTACCGTATATCATCTAGTGATCTGTTAGAACTGGGAATTAATCAGCGGGAAACAATCACCTCTGAAAGTCTTTGCTGCTGACTAAATAAATGTAAGATAAAATTAATACAAATGGGTAATAAGAAATGATTTCCATATTTTACTGACAAGTCATGTTAGGAATCATTATCCTAAT
The DNA here is from genome assembly GCF_949752795.1 of Hyperoodon ampullatus. Lineage (NCBI taxonomy): Eukaryota > Metazoa > Chordata > Mammalia > Artiodactyla > Ziphiidae > Hyperoodon > Hyperoodon ampullatus. The sequence goes on from NC_136926.1 coordinate 44,506,520, forward strand.
GGCTTATGAACTTCCTGTATTATCAAATGACATTCCGGAGTAATATTATGATCAGGAGAAGAGTTTTTCATCCGTGTGTGACATAAGCAAGGAGGTTCTGTGACATATACACAGTTTCGCCCCCTTAGCAAATCACTGATTTCAGAACACTGTAACAGAACAAGGAGAAATTTAAGCTTGTTGATGGACCCTACATATTCAGAAGGCCCTGGAAAGCCACAGTCATCACCATAAATTCTTTTCTCATCCCAGTAAGTTTCTCCAAGGTGAGAAGTCTGTTTCTATGACTTAAAGAACTGTCTGCAGCTGATACTCTGAATGATGGCGGGGGGGAGCCTGGAGAGAGAAAAAGTGAAAAGCTTCCTTCCTCACGCAGGATGACCTTTCTGTTAACAACAGGGTCTAATTCCTGCATGGTAGATGGTAAGGTCATTGAATGGTCTAGAGCCCCTCCAGCCAACTGTCCAAGGGAAGAGTGTGTCCCAGGGACAGAAAGTGGAGCCGAGGGGGATGGGACTAAATGGCGGCCCTCTGCCCTCCCCCCCATCATCGGGATGACTTCTGATTTGTCTCTGAGAGGGACCTGACCTGAGGTTTGTGAGTGAGGCCTCGGGCTCTTCTGAAGTCTGAGTGGAGGGAACTGGGGCATAATGCTCTCACTCAGAGCCACAAGGAAGCTCAGGATGGAGGTGGGTCCAAATGACCAGTCTGCTGGAGCGAGCCTGGCTGGAGGAGACCCATGGTCCCTGGCAACACCAGCCCACATGTTTTTAGGGAGGAGGTGCTGGTCTCCCCAGCTCTAAGGGGCTATGAATGAATGTGTCCCTGAGTTTGGGAGGGGATGGCCTTGGCAGCGGAGGATACTCAGGGGCCATGAGGCTTCCTCCAGTGTCTACAAAGTGGCGACAGGGTGCAGGCTCACACCTCCCATAGTCTAGCGTGCGGCCACAGTCTGAGGACAGCAGCATCTGGACCCAAAGAGAACATGCACAAGATGTGAGCCCCAAACTGATAAGAGACCCTAAAGAGCTTCAATGAAAGCACATAAAGTATCTCTGAGTCTTAGCAAATATGGTTTATGAATTTAAACGTTCAGTAGGGAAATACGAAAAAATCATTAACATAAAAGAACAGAATAATTCAATTGATAAGCTAAAGTTAATAAATATATACTCATCGTGAAGTAAGTCAGAAAGAGAAAAACAAATACCGTATGCTAACACATATATATAGAATCTAAAAAAAAAAAAAAAAAAGGTTCTGAGGAACCTAGGGGCAGGACAGGAATAAAGATGCAGACATAGAGAATGGACTTGAGGACATGGGGAGGGGGAAGGGTAAGCTGGGATGAAGTGAGAGAGTAGCCTTGACATATGTACACTACCAAATGTAAAATAGATAGCTAGTGGGAAGCAACTGCATAGCACAGGGAGATCAGCTCGGTGCTTTGTGTCCCACTAGAGGGGTGGGATAGGAAGGGTGGGAGGGAGATGCAAGAAGGAGGGGATATGGGGATATATGTATACATACAGCTGATTCACTTTGTAATACAGCAGAAACTAACACAACACTGTAAAGCAATTATACTCCAATAAATATGTTAATAAATATATATATATATATATATATATATATACTCAACAAATAGAGGCTATATATTTTTAGATATCAAAGGAATATTTACAAAACTGATCAGATACTGGTCTACAAAGGAAACTTTAACCAGTTTTTCATAACCAAGATTTTTCTTTCCTGGGACATATGATCTGATCCAAAAAAAGAAAACTTTGGAAATGGATAAATTTTTAATGACTCAAAGCATAGTAACTCCTGAAAATTAGTAAACAGTCTTGCAATTTACACTTAGAATAAAGAAGATTCTACAAATGAGAAAAGGGCTTTATGTAGGCACTGTTAAACAGGATCTTTCTCTTGACCCTGCCTGGGAAAGCAATAGAACAGTGGGTAAGCACATGTGGAGGCCCCCAGAAGGCTCAAAAGGTGAAGCTGCCTTCCAAGTGAAGCAGCTTTTAGTCCAGTTACCCTAGGAAACAAAAAGAGAATAGCACAGACCATTCAAGCCTGCAGAACTCTATCTTTGATAAAACTGGAAATTTATTTATATATGCGTTTCCTTTGTTACTTTTTATGTGTTCTGCCTTGGAATTTAGTATTAGCCCTTTACATACACACACACACACACCCATATATATATATATATATATAGGAGTATGTATACTCTGGCATGCCTTAATGTTATTCAGGGGAGCCAGGATATTTAAAGCCAGAGTACAGACAAAGCACTGAAGGGAGAGGACAGTCCTAAACATTTGAGATCTACTGGCTGTTGAGGATGAGGGGAATCCCCTTGCTGAAGTCAAGGAGAGTGATTCAACAGCCACACCACCTCTGGGAAATTTACTTCTGAGCGCAAGATCTTGGATGTTTTGTATTATGCCTGGGAATCTGCGCGTGTCTAAAGCTAGACAAGAACCTTTGTGGAAAGTCCTTCTGCTCTCTTCAATGTTTTGCTCACTGAGTTCTCGAGGGAGCCACTTCTGTCCCTTCATTACCTTGAGGCATCATGGGAAACACTGTCTCTGTGGCTCCCTGATTGCTTTGGAAGAAGCACTGAAGCATACGGGCCATTGCAGAGGTGATTCTCTATCGTCTCTGCTGAGTCTTCAGATGTAGCTGCTTGCCTCATATCACCCAGATTACCTAGGAAAGCATAGACCTCTCTTTCTGCATCACCTGAATGGCCAAGGTTGCAAGCTGGCAAGAGACAGAGCAGCTGGATGCAGAAGCAGCTTCCCTCTCAGGCATGTTAAAAACAAGTCTGCTTCCCACTATCTATCTACCCTACATCTGGTAGTGTATATATGTCCATGCCTCTCTTTTGCTTTGTCACAGTGGGAAGCAGCCGCAGAGCACAGGGAGATCAGCTCGGTGCTTTGTGACTGCCTGGAGAGGTGGGATGGGGAGGGTGGGAGGGAGGGAGCTGCATGAGGGAAGGGATGTGGGAACAGATGTATATGTATGACTGATTCACTTTGTTATAAAGCAGAAACTAATAAAAAAAATCAAAAAAAAAAAAAAACCAAGTCTGGATTAATAGGCAAAACTGTTCCAAGAGCAATTTTTTTTTCTCTTATGAAGCACTGCCTTAAGGAATAAGGCACTTTCCCCTGAGAAATGCAGGATAATGAAAAAAACTGACATTGTCTAGATAATTCCTGAATGTTCAGGTCACTGTAACCTAAAGAGGTATAGTCTACAATGCACTGCCATTAAGGCCTCAAATCGGTTTGCATGTATCAGGAAAGAAAAATATTTCATTGATATTCTATTTCTGTCTTCTTAGTTAGATAAATCTTAATTTGCACCATGGTGGTGTAGCTGGGTGGTGTTCTAGGTAGTGCTTATGGTTGGCTCTGATAGAGCCAAAACTGCCAGAAAAACATGAGTGACTTTCCAACGTGAAAAATTTCAAGGTTGGTTTAGTTACAGTATTAGTTAAAGTTGTACAGGTTGAGCGGCTGCAACAACCTCCAAAATGAGTAAAGCTTCCAACCCAATAGAAGCTTACTTCTTGCTTATGCCATGTTCAAACAGGGCATTCCTAATCAGCAGGCACCTCACTTCCAAGTGATGATCTACAGGGATCACCTTCTAATTTGTGGCTTCCAAGGTTACTTGGGTGATGATCCCTTTTGCAGCCATCAGAAGGAGGCAAAAGCATAGAGCGTATCTTGAGGGAGGTAGCAGTGGGCTTGGCTGGGAGCTAGCACATGTTACTCATGCCTTCTGTTTCATTTACTGAAAATCAGTCACATGTCCACACGTGGGAAGCTGAGAACTACAGCTAAGCTACAGCTCAGGAAAAAGAAGAAATAGGTTTGGTAAATATCTAGCAGGCTCTCTCACTCTGGTCTTCTAAATTCATTTTGGTTACCAATTTTTTTTCTTTTTTTAGAACTGGGAATATTCTTAAAAATCAATGCAATCTACCACTAACTTGAAATGTATTCTATAGGCAATACCACCACACTTAAATGACCACCAAAGTTATTCTGTATTAAATTTCCTATTCTGAATCTTTTTCATGTTTCTTTCCTAATCAGATATCCTTGTCATAGAGCTTTGTCTTCTCCCTTTCTGCCTAAAGATTTGATTTTCTTCTTTGACTACTACACACAGTCCATTCTAAAAGTACACCAACTGTAGAGCTCATTCAGCTCAGCTAGCCAGGAAACAGAAGCAGCTCACTGCAATTCCTTCCTTAGCTAGGGGCTTTCTCTCCCCAGCGTTCCATGTCCTCCACTTGGCAAACCCAAATTGCCCCGCCTGTTCAGGAACTCAGGAGAAGGTCATGGGTCAGAGAGCTGTCCCTTTAGCCTCACGCAACCCAGATGCTGACACCAAACCTTGTGTAAACATCAGCACAAACAGGGGAAGATGCAGTCAGTGTCAGACTAGCTGCCACTAGGCATCATTTGATGTTTGTGGAGACTGACATGGAGAAGTGATTCTGAGAAATCCCCCTTTGGCAGTGCAGCAGAAATTTCACATCCACCCTAAAATCACTTGCTGAGCGATTTGCACTCTGCCACAGAAGTTTCTATCAGCAGAAAGGACAGCTGGGGTTTGGGTATGAAAATACTACCTTAGACTGTGTTTGCTAAGACCCACAGGAAGAGACGCTCTCAAGTCTTCCTGGCAGTTCCTGTAAGGCTCTTAATGAGGCACCTTGTTTGAAAAAGAAAAAAGCAAACCCAGAAAGCAAAAGCTGAGATGCCAAAGTGATGGCTGCATATTAGAAATATTGAGATAGCGTGGGTGCAGAAATGATGTTTCTAGGACACAGTCTGATATGCATCCAGACACGACAAGGGTAACTATAGCACGATGAGTACCTGGACAATCTGTCACAATCCGCCAGTTGAAGCAAGGGGCCAATTAGAATGGCTCAAGCTCTTCCTGCCCCAGCTGGGCAGGTCTCAAGACATCTGCCACTGAACACTGCTGCATAGCAATGGTACTGAATCCTAAAGACCTTGCACACTCTGCTGTGTCTTTGTGTTTTACTGAGTGTCTCCTTCTGATTTCTTGTGTTCATCCTGACTTCTAGGTCTCTCCTTATGACTGGGGACAATTCCCACAGCCTTGACCTGTTGGTCCGACCCACCTCTTCATTTCTTCCTGTGTCCCAGGGCTAGACCATCATCACGTTGCACCAATTTTCCAGTCCAATCTTCTGTTCTTGTTTCTTACAGAAAACACAAACAACAGCTATCCGACAGCCCTAATAAAACTATCATGACCAACTTTTGTTACTCTGTATATCACAATTTAAATATTTCCTTGTGTCTCTTCTCTCTTCATGGACCTCAAACATACCTGTCTTCTATACTTTTCCCTAAGACTTAAACTCAGTCAGGAGGTCACTAAATAATCTGACAAATTGCAAAAAAAAATGTGTTAAGATGGGTTATACGTAAATGTGCCTTATACACTAAGGAATAAAATAGAGATGAATAGTGTTCTTTAACAAAGCAGGTGGTCCTAGTGGTGGGAACATCTAGCATCTGGTAGACTTGTAGGGGAACTGTTTGGAAAAAAAGGTTTCTTGTGTCCTTTAAATAACACAGTAAAGTGACTCTTCTCTGTTATACATCTACAGCCATCATTGTTTCATGATTTTTCTCAGAAACCATAAAGGAATCTGTGGGACAGTAACTACTGCTGTATTTAGAGTTTGTTTCAAATAAACTGACATAATGCTATTTAACAGGATTTTTTATTTGACGTATTAAACATAAGTACAAAAGGCTAGAGAGACAATATTTAATCTACCCTCAGAACGATTAAGAAATGCATGTGCATTTCCATGTATCATGTTCTCAACTCATTTGGCTTACTCCATGGATGTCAGTCAATTTAAATAGTAGTAGGTGAATTAAGATTAAGTAATGGAATAAAAAATCTGAGTGTAGAGATGAAAATAGCAAAAATCGTATCTGCATAAATAAATGGTTAGAGAATAAGAGAGTTGAAAACTTTTCAGGAATTGATAGAAGAGTCAACAGAAGTCAGAGTCAACAGAAGTCAATAGAAAAACTCAAGGCAAGAGTGGGCAGTAAGAATAGTCCTAAGTCCACAAAGCCTTGATAAAATGCTAACTGACAACAGTAAGATTCATTGATCACAGGGGTATACAGGCCAATTTGCAGTGAACTCCAATAATCAAAATGCCTCCACAAAGGCATACAAGGAAAACTGATATGCATAATGATGAGTATAAGTCACTGAAAGATCCTGAATGCCTTTGAATCACTAAAAATGTGATTGTGCTCAATATAATTTTAGAGATACATGCATTTATTTCTGAACAAAGAGACTTAAGAAATATTTCCTTTTGCAAGGAGCTATTTTGCTAAAACTCATAAAATTTTTGAGCTAGAAATTGTCCTGTTGCAGTACCAAAGTTGAATTGTTAATTCAGTAGAAAACACTAAACCAGAGAACAGAGGGTTGTCAGGGACACTGGGGAATTTGAGACCAATGCTGCATAGGTAGGGGTGAAGGGGATAGAGACTAGGGGAGGCATGCCTCGCATGAGATCCAGAATAACAAACATGATTTGTCAAAATCCAAATAGGGTAAATCCATACCGCTGAGCCCATGTGGTCTGTGTGGGCAAAAATCTATGGACAAACCACCAAAGTGTGGGAATTAGAAGGAAGGGTGATCAGTAGTCTGAGGTAACATCCTGATATATTTCTTAGAAAGTACAGGGGTCTTAGTGGTCTGAACATCAAAACCAGCATCCTGACTCTGCCCCCCCACCCTGTTTTACTAAAGGGAAAACTAAAGCTTAAGTAAAATGAATTGTCCAAGGCCATAGAGCTGGAAGCAGCAGAAATGGGTATTATACTCCAAGTTTTATATTTTCTGGGCAACATTCTCTTAAATCTAAAAAGCAATCTCCAGGCACACGTGACTGAGGGCTCAAACCATCCAGTGATTCACTTAGTTTTTTTCTTCCCGGACATACAAGTAATCTAATGGCCAGAGGAGGAAACTCAAGTCAATTTCTGCTTTTAAAAAAAATTCACTCTGTAACACAAGATGTCTCAGACTAGATGGCTTTTTATCCTTGGACCAATCTTCCTTCTGAATGGAAAAGAGGAACATCCTCCTCATGGAACTGTAAACTACCTCAAGCTACTAACTGCTACCCTCCCACTATTCATGCAGGCAGCTGTTAGCCCTAAATCAATTCAAAACACAAACAGGCATAGCTGAGTTTGTTGTCCTAAATTCAAATAAATTTCTACTTTGATGATCTGTGAGCTAAACAAACAAACAATTGTTATTTAATGCCTGATAATGGATACAACATACCATCTTGACCCCAAGGAGCTTAGAGTTTACAGATTATTTCTCCTTCAGAGGAATCTAAGTAATGGAATTGTTCTAAATCACTTTTGTAAAGAATCAACCTCTAAAAAAAAAAAAAATCACACCATATAACAATAGGAAAGTGATTTGTTGTACTGTATAAGATAAGCACATTTATTATGCATTTATTTAACTATACCTATATTATATAACATACATAATGTGCTAAAACAAACTTTCTTTGAACTCTTAGCTTTTTGTAAATTCTGAGGAAACAATCCTATGGCTTAAAGTAGTAAGCGCAAAATATAATTGCCCTTGACTCTCTTTGAATGTGACTCTGCACACCTGGTCTCAAGGTCAGGATCTTCTCCTGGGCAACAGACGCTGGCTGCTCAGCTATGTTTCCCCTCCTCAGTTCAGCACCACCACCTGGGGTTTCTCCTTGTGTTCGGTGATATTATTTTCTTATTCTCAGGTTCATAATTATAAATAAAGTAATTGAAAACAACTGGCTCTCTTCATTTGCATTTTCTGTCCTAAGTGACAAATAAGAATTCCCCGTGCCCTTTTCTCTCTGTTCTTCAACTATTACCATTTACTAGAAAGTGATATGAATATGCTTCCTCAACTTCCCCTAACCAAAAATCCACTAAGGAGACTTTTTTTAAATTATGTGTTTAACTTTCTGAATAAGTAATACATTCACAAGAATAAATCCACCAAGTGCAAAACAGCCTAGAGTGAAGGGTACTTCTCCCCTTCTAGCTGAAGATACAATTATATATTCACATTCTCCCAGCCCCCTTTACACCAATTTTTTTAAACATCTTTATTGGAGTGTAATTACCTTACAATGTTGTGTTAGTTTCTGCTGTATAACAAAGTGAATCAGCTATACGTATACATATATCCCCATATCCCCTCCATCTTGCATCTCCCTCCCACCCTCCCTATCCCACCCCTCTAGGTGGTCACAGAGCACCGAGCTGATCTCCCTGTGCTATGCGGCTGCTTCCCACTAGCTATCTATTTAACATTTGGTAGTGTATATATGTCCATGCTACTCTCTCACTTTGTCCCAGCTTACCCTTCCCCCTCCCTGTGTCTTCAAGTCCATTCTCTGTGTCTGCGTCTTTATTCCTGTCCTGCCCCTAGGTTCATCAGAACCCTTTTTTTTTTTAGATTCCATATATATGTGTTAGCATACAGTAGTTGTTTTTCTCTTTCTGACTTACTTCACTCTGTAAGACAGACTCTAAGTCCATCCACCTCACTACAAATAACTCAATTTTGTTTCTTTTTATGGCTGAGTAATATTCCATTGTATATATGTGCCACATCTTCTTTATCCATTTATCTGTCGATGGAGACTTAGGTTGCTTCCTTGTGCTGGCTATTGTTAAGCAGTGCCGCAATGAACGTTGTGGTACATGTCTCTTTTTGAATTACGGTTTTCTCAGGGTATATGCCCAGTAGTGGGACTGATGGATCATATTTTAATTCTATTTTTAGTTTAAGGAAACTCCGTACTGTTCTCCATAGTGGCTGTATCAGTTTACATTCCCACCAACAGTGCAAGAGGGTTCCCTTCTCTCCACACCCCCTCCATCATTTATTGTTTGTAGATTTTTTGATGATGGCCATTCTGACCGGTGTGAGGTGATACCTCATTGTAGTTTTGATTTGCATTTCTCTAATGATTAGTGATGTTGAGCATCCTTTCATGTGTTTGTTGGCAATCTGTATATCTTCTCTGGAGAATTGTCTATTTAGGTCTTCTGCCATTTTTGGATTGAGCTTTTTTTTTTTTTTTTTTGATATTGAGCTGCATGAGCTGCTTGTATATTTTGGAGATTAATCCTTTGTCAGTTGCTTCATTTGCAAATATTTTCTTAGGGTTGTCTTTTCATCTTATTTATGGTTTCCTTTGCTATACAAAAGCTTTTAAGTTTCATTAGGTCCCATTTGTTTATTTTGTTTTTATTTCCATTTCTCTAGGAAGTGGGTCAAAAAGGATCTTATTGTGATTTAAGTCATAGAGCGTTCTGCCTATGTTTTCCTCTAAGAGTTTTATAGTGTCTGGCCTTACATTTAGGTCTTTAATCCATAATGAGTTTATTTTTGCCTTTATACCAATTTTATCATACAAATCACACTGCTTCACAGCTTTTTTTTTTCTTGCTTAACAATATATTTTGAAGCTCTTCCATATTAGTGTATAGAGAGTATCCTCGTTTTTTAAAAAGTACATATTGACCAGTTGTTTCTCAAATATAAATGTTTCTCAAATGTAGATTCTCAAATAGAGGTGTTTTAAACAGTGGCACTGAAATAACTAAACATTATTCCATGCCTGTTCACAAGGGAATAGAGGCAAAATAAGCCCCAGTCGTCCAGCTCTGTAAAGCACAAACAATTCTCAATTCTCAAGGGTCACGAAAATTATACATATATATACTTGAGATCAGTGAACTGATGCTTTTGTAGCTAATCTAGGTATGCAAAATATCAATGATTGCTTCTTCACTAATCCATCCATGATGGGGAGCTCCAACTTTACCATTAAGACAGTGAGAATAATTGGATAGTCCTGCCATTTGACTGTTGCTTCTAAGGTGTGGACAGTCAGTAACATAATTGCCCTATAAAGTCATAAACTCATAAACACCTTAAGAAGTGGCACTTGTTGATAGCTTTATAGTGTACCCAATACTGTTTTGACCTCTTTACAAGGATTATCTCACTTAAAGCCTCAAAATAATATTATAAAATTACTACTCTGCTATTACAGCCAAGAAAAATGAGGCAAAAGAGCGTAAGTAATTGATCACAGTCTACAATATTATGTGATACAACTAGTGTCCTAAAGAGAATACCTAAACAGGACCCTAGGCTTAGCCCGTGTTGTATGGCCATGGTCTCCTCCCTCAGTGTACTAACCAGCTGACTTCACTAACTCTCAGCCAGGAGACACCTAGTACAGTCTCGGAGTCAGATGCGCCAAAGCTCGCCTTCGGCTCTACTGTTTCCTGGTTATGTCACCGTGGGTAAGGCTCTGAACCCTCCTCAGAGCCACTGGGGATAATGAAATTTAGAACTGTTGAGTCAAAACACTGTATCGACTTTGAGTGGTGTTCCCCTTGGCATTATGCAATATTTCATTTTTGTAAGAATCAAATACACATAAACTAGGTAAGTCCTTAACAGGAATAAATGCCCAATAACTGGGAGTTTAAATAATAACAGAAGTGACATCAATCAGTGTTGACTTCCTTAAGAAACTGTAGCTGGACCAGAATTTAAGAATATCAACAAGCCCGAATGTCCCTGAAATCCTTAGTTTGATGGCCTTGACTTTCTGAGACATTGGGGAAACTGAGAAACATCAGCGGCTAGGATGATCTCCTAAGAGCTACTTTTGCTTGCAAGACATCAAATGTAAGCACATATCTATTGACTCACGGTAAGCATGATATGCTCTGGAAAAACACGACAAAGCAGCTAAAATAGCTCTACCCCAACTTTGACTTAACTCTTCTTATTGCTGGGGGAGCAGCAGAAGCTAGACTTTCCCAGATACTGAAAGTTCAATTTCATTCCTTATCTCTTACCTGGGAGAGGTACCAGTGCCTAGGGAGAAAGTCCTTTTAACACAGGGCTTGAGGCTTTCAAAAAAGATGAGTCATTTTTTAACAGCTTTGTTTAGATAAATACCATACAATTCACCCATTGAAAGTGCACAATTCTATGTTTTTTGGTGTATTCACATAGTTGTGCAACCATCACCAGGTCAAGTTTAGAATATTTTCATCACCCCCAAAAGAATCTGCACACCCATTAGCAGTCACCCCCCAATCTCCCCATCTCCCCCCAGCCTCTGGCAATCACTAATCTGTTTTCTGTCCCTAGAGATCTACCTATTTTGGACATTTCATAAGTGGAATAATATAATTTGTGATCTTTTTGAATCACTTCTTTCACTTAGCATAATGCTTTCGAGGTTTATCCGTATTGTAGCATATATCAGTACTTCATTTTTTTATTACCAAATAATATTCCATTGTATGGATATATCACTTTTTGTTTATCCATTCACAGTTGATGGACACTTAGATTGCTTCTATTTTGGGGTTATTAGGAATAAGGCTGCTATGAACATTTGTGTACAAGTTTTTGTGGGTGTATGTATGCTCATTTCTCTCAGGTGTATACCTAGGAGTGGAATTGCTGTGCCACATGGTAACTCCATGTTAAACCTTTTGAGAAACCGCCCAACTGTTTTCCAAGGCACTGCACCATTTTTCATTCCTACAGCCAGAGCCACTTTTAAAGCCTAGTATTCCATGTTCACTTTTTAAAAAAATTAGTGGCTTTGCTTTGACCTGTCATTTTACATCTGTTAGACTGACTGGCTAAAGAACCAGGTTAAGTGATAAGGTTAACAAGGGAAAATAAAATCACACATTAAATCATCAAAATGCTTTATTTGCTTAAACATCTTCTATCCCTTTTTTTGTTGACAATCTAGCCATGCTTGTCATCTAATCCTTTAGTTATAATGCATTTTTTCCTCCCTGAACCTTCTCCAACAGTGTTCTTGGCATGAGAAAACAATTCACACTACCTGTGCATTAGTTACCCCAGTGCTAGTGGCTTTAGTTTTTGTATCAGTTTGTTTAGCTGTTTTCCTGCTGCTTTTACAAATGTAACCTCTAGATTCACAGTTATAGTTTGACAAGAAAATGAATAGATGGTGTCAGACAACAAAATGAAACAAAATCATAAATTTTTGGTGAAATCATGTTTCACTATGTTATTCGTTATCCAAGAAAATAAAAAGTAAACTCAGCCATAAGTGTACATGCACTCTTGGTTGTTTGGGAAACCCATAAAGTTGTATCTCCTAACAGGAAGATAGGTATTGTATTAATGTAGCAATAAGGTAATATTACTTACTTTAACATGGACTGCAATTCATATATATAGTTGAATATTATTTTCTTCGTACATATCAAGTTACAAAGCTGTATACTTGTAATACTGTTGTTTTTTTTTTTTTTTTTGGAATTCCTCCTTTGGTGGTGTCTTCAGTACAGACACAGTGCATTCAAAGCAATTCCACAAAATATTAACTGGATGTCAACCATCTGTAAGGCACTGTGCTAAACACTCTTTTGAAAGGAATTTTAGAAGCTATTCTTCTTCTGAATGTGCTCATTGGAAGCAAATATTCATCCATGGATGGTGGATTTTATTTGGGGAAATGGTCAAAAGTAATTCAAAGTCAATTCTGATGGATGAGGTGGGTAAGACCCATCAAGCACTGTGACATTCTTAACAGTCAAAATTATGTGTGACTCTAAATTTATGAGGCTGGTCTTCTTGTATGGTTCATTAACCAGATTTGAAGAAAAGTGCACAAGAGGAGTTCTAGCAATATTCAGAGCTACAGAGACAATGGTTAGGCATGTGGTGCCAAAGTGACTTTTTTAATGGATGGCAATCTTTGAATGTATTAGTCCTGGCATGTTTCAAACACTCACCCATTGCTTTTGGTCACACATTATAAAGGGCCAAAAAATACAGGACCCAGTAAAACTTAGCCACTTCCATAGCCAGGATAATGTCATTTTCTAGACAACTACTAGCACATGTGATTTATAGTTTTCCGTAGCCAGAAAGGAGCTGGGGCTTGAATGATACCTGTTCTAACAAAGGAATTGACCGGAAGGAAAGTGTTCCAACTGACAGATGCCTCTTCAGTGCTTGGCATATAGAACCTTCTCCAGGTGGCACTACTTGTAGAAGTAGTCATGGAAAGAGAACTTGGCTCTTATTATTACAAGACTGAAATAAGATTAATAGAGCTTTAGAGGAATAAATCAAGGTTGAGTGCTACATACTGACTACTTGCTTCATTCTATGTCTTTCCCGACTTCTTTGGACTATCCTCAATCTGAAAGCTTCTCTTTCACAGCCCAGTCCAAGAATTGTAGATAAAGTGATTAGTTTCCTATGGGCTACGGGAACAACTCACCACAAACTGGGTGGCTTAAAACAATAGGAATTTTTGTCTCACAGTTCTAGACATGTGAAGTCTGAAATCAAAGTGTCAGCAGGATTTGTTCCTTCTACAGGCTGAGGAAGTATCTGTTCTGTGCCTCTTTTCCAGTTTCTTGTGGTTGCTGGGAATCCTTGGCATTCTTAGGCTTGTAGATGCCTCACTCCAATCTCTGCCTCTATTGTCACAGGGCTTTCTTCCCTTTGTGCCTGTGTCCAAATTTCCCTCTTATAAGCACACCAGTCATTGGAGTAGGGCCAGCACAGTAGGACTGGGGACCTGAAATAAACATTGACTTATTCTTACCTGTTACTCCATGAACGTACAGAATCGGACTATCCATTTCTTCATCGACTTCCACTTCTGGCAGAGGGACTTTTACACAATAGATATTTAATAATGATTTATTGAGTAATGAATGACAACTAGCAGGAAGATGTAAAAATGCTTTAAGCTCAATCATGGGAAAAGTTGTTACAAGTTATCTTTTCATCTCTGAGTATTGGGGATAAAGATGATAGAGAGGGGTCACAATTGCTCACAGAATTGACATCAACTCTACAGAATGGGGAACTACACAGGGATGCTTCACTTATTTCCCAGACTCTGATGCTATTAAAGGTCTTTAGAGGCTTTGTTTCATCCTTCTGTGATAGCTGTGCTGGGGTGATGACATTTCATCTTGAATGTCTAGAGGCTTGTTAGCAGAGACCCTGTCACCGCCAGGGATCACAGCATTTCTGTGCTCAGTCCTTAGGGCACTGATCTCAGCTGTACAGCTGGACTCAGCAGCAGACGCCACATGTTCTAACACGACAAGCAGCTGGATCTCCAGCCAACAGGCAGAGAGTTATTTTCCTGAAATGAATGGCAGTTTGCAAAGCAGAGCAGGGGATGGCTTTTTCTTTCCTATGTTGCTCAAATCAGCTCAACTTTAGCAATCACAGAGATCCGAAGAGGAAACAGCCGTTTATTTTGGCAGTGTGGAGCTAACGTGTGTTTGGAGCAGGTGGAAAGCAGCAGCCCAATCTGCCTAATCTATTTCTGCAAAACTGATGCGAGGTGAGATTAGGTATAAAGCAAACACAGAGATGGAGACAGGAAAGGCTAAACACCTAAGCATACAAGTAAACTTTTGGCATTCAGAGTGTTTTTATACATGCTCTCTGCAAGCAAAATTATCAACACAGCATGGCTTTCACTTTCTTAACCATCTATCTTTGTTGCAGGACAATCTCTCTGTCCCCGAAGGCTGTAAATCAGGAAGTGAGCAAGAGAATGACTATAGACTTTAAACCAATGTTTGCTCTGAGACTTGAAACTCTCAAGGAAATGGTGACTTCGTTTCCAGCTAAAGTAGATGTCTGCCTGCCTCTCAGTTGGAGCAGTGCTCTTGCGAGGTATAGGGACATCTCCTCCTTTATTCCCAAAGAAAGTAAAATGTCAGCTAGTCGAAAGGATTTTTTTCCATTTTTTGTTAGTCGGCAGATTGTGGCACTTCAAGCCATCAGGGGAGGGAAATGTATAGCCTGCTTTAACTTTCTGTCTAAGTGTCTCTTTTGAAACATTGTTTTCCAAAAAGTATTTCATCCTTCATGTTTTTCACTCCTAGTGAGAGCAGAATGAGCAAACATGTTGACAGAATGGTTCCTCAAGTAAAATATTTTACATGTTAGAGTTTATTTCTACAAAGCCGTTTCAAATTTGATGAACTGGGTCAAGAAGACAAGCAAATAGCACATGAAATGCTTGCTTTATAGTCATGGATATAGAGGAATTCTTTGTAGTCCCGAATCTTTTGAGGTCTCTGATATTTGGAATGTCAAACAATACATGGGAGCAAAATAATTGTAATTCTAACCAAGAGGAGACAGCCTCAGTGGACAACAGAATATTGGATTTAGGTAATTCTGTTTAATTACTGAAGGGTGGAGAGAGGAAGCAAATAGCAGAGATCTGCCATAAATGAAAATTCTGACCTGGTATCTTAGGATGAGGTCGAGCCAGAGATAGAATGCTTTCAGTGGCTGGAGAAGAGGATCTCAAGCCATAGTTACATTTGGGCTTTTACACACTTTTAAACATAGAGTCAGTCTATTTTAAGTTAAATTTAGCAGAATAATAGAAGGTCTCTCACTGGTAAGTAGTTCATTGGAACTGTTCCAAGTGGAATTGTATAGAAAGGACCACATATCATTTTAGAATGCACACAGAATTAAATATATATATATATTTTTTTTTTTTTTTTTTTTTTCCCGGTACGCGGGCCTCTCACTGCTATGGCCTCTCCCGTTGTGGAGCACAGGCTCCAGACGCGCAGGCTCAGCGGCCATGGCTCAGGGGCCCAGCCGCTCCGCGGCATGTGGGATCCTCCCGGGCCGGGGCACGAACCCGTGTCTCCTGCATCGGCAGGTGGACTCCCAACCACTGCGCCACCAGGGAAGCCCAGAATTAAATATATTTTATGTATGTGTGTGTTGTATAATACAAAAAAAAAAGAATCATACACTACACCATTAAAACCAAAGTCTGGATCTTTGGAAAGACAATAAAATTGTTTAAAAGAAGGTAAACTTTGATAAATCTGATCAAAAGAGAAAAGATAAAATATGTCAGTACTCATAAATAATAGTCTTTAACTGTATATATAAAAAGGATTAAAACTATTAAAATATGTATTTATCAATAAACTTGAAAACCTAAAGAAAGTGTCACTGCTTCCTCCTAAGAAAAAGTCTATTACCAAAATTGACTCAAAAAAATTTCATAAACCTTTAAAAAAATCTTTTTAAAATGATAGTCAAAGGCTGACAAGATGTACCTCTAAGAAAGAATGGAGTCCACGGGAGGGGACTTTGCTGGAGAATGGATACATGTATAAGTATGGCTGAGTCGCTGTGCTGTGCACCTGAAACTCTCACAAGGCTACAGTCCAATATAAAAAAGTTAAAAAAAAAAAAGAGTCAAAATGATTTTGTGGGTAAGCACTTCAAAACCTTTTAAGGAAAAGACAGTTTCCAAGACGGAGAACAGAAAAAGAGGGAAAGTTTTAGCTCATTTTAAAACCTGGATTATCTTGATCCTGAAATAAGTGAGAAGTACAAAAGGAGTATATAAACACAGATGCAAAACACACACTCACACACATTATTTCCAAGTAGAACACAGGGATATATTTAAAGAATGATATAGGAATGAAAATATTTTTCAAAATTAAGGAATATAAAGTAATATATATAATAAATTATATATAATAAAATATATAAAATAATCAAAAAAGACATGCAGAAAAGGATTTGATAACGTTCATCGCTCATTCTAAATATAAGCTCTTAGACAATTAAGAATAGACAAAAACTTCTTTAACTTAATAACGAGTAGTTACCAAAAACCTACAAAAACATGATTTTTAATAATAGAATATTAGAAACATTATCTTTAAATTGTCAGGCACAAGATATTTTGGCCACTATAATCACTAACATTCAGTATGTTAGCAGAGATCTTTGCTGAAGCAATAATCCAAAAAACATAAATATAATGTTGGAAGACTATGAAAGGATGAGATAAAACTGACGCTAACTTAGATTCTAAGAGTTTCTACCTAAATACACAACTGAAAAACACACATGGCCAGAAAGAGGATCAACACAGAAAATCAAGCTCAAGCTTTCCAGTAATACAGTAATAACCAACTAGACAATGTAATCAGAAGTTTTTGTTTGTTTGTTTTTAAAGAGGATTCCATTCAGAGCACAGTAAAACCATAAAACATCCAGGAACAAATTTAAGAATAAACAGCAACCTATTTAGTGATTATTTTGAAAGCTCACTACAGAATGTAATAAAGATAACATGGTATGTGTAGTCAATATTACTAGTGTTCCAAAGTAGTGGTATAAATTTATATTCCCCCCAGTAGTATGTACATGAGGCGGCCAGTTTCTACCCAGTACTTAGTATTGCCTTAATGATTTTAATTTGCATTTCCTTGATGATGAATGAGGTTGAAACTTTGTGTTTTAAAAACTTTTGTATTTGGGCTTCCCTGGTGGCACAGTGGTTCAGAGTCTGCCTGCCAATGCAGGGGACACGGGTTAGTGCCCTGATCCGGGAAGATCCCACGTGCCGCAGAGCGGCTGGGCCCGTGAGCCATGGCCACTGAGCCTGCGAGTCCGGAGCCTGTGCTCCGCAATGGGAGAGGCCACAACAGTGAGAGGCCCGCATACCGCAAAAAATAAATAAATAAATAAATAAATTTTGTATTTAGGTCTATAGTTCATCTGGAACTGACTTTTATATAGTATGAGATAGAATTCAGTATTTTCTACCAAACATATTATCATATTGTTCTAAAACTTTATTTTTAGAAAAATCTTTACCCAACGATATCATAGTTGCCTGTACATACCATATATATGAGCCTATTTCTGAACTTATGATGTTATACTGGTCTATTTGTTTAGCTCTGAACCATTTTCACCGTTTTAATTGTGATAACTTTAAGTAAGTCTTAAGATTTAATAGTGTGACTCTTCCAACTTTATTTTTCTTCAAGACTGTCCTTACTGTGTGGACCATTTACTTTTTAGATATATTTTAA
This sequence comes from Hyperoodon ampullatus, assembly GCF_949752795.1. Classification (NCBI taxonomy): domain Eukaryota; kingdom Metazoa; phylum Chordata; class Mammalia; order Artiodactyla; family Ziphiidae; genus Hyperoodon; species Hyperoodon ampullatus. The sequence continues at coordinate 44,524,591 of NC_136926.1, forward strand.
AATGAGATTGTCCATTAAAAAAAAATGCTTCTGGAATCTTGTTTGGGGTGGCATTTGATTTAATGATAAAGTAGGAGAAATTTGATATCTTTAATATACAAGTCTTTCAATGTAGTTATTAAGGTCTTCCTTAATTTCTCTAAAGTTTTATAGATTTCTGTGTACAAAAATTTATAAAAACACATTTTGTTGGTTTATTCCTAGGTACTTAATATTTTAATACTATTGTAAATAATGTTTTTTATTTCATTTTTAGTTATTACTTTGTATGGAGATACTACTGACCTTATGTCTAATGGCCTTGCTAAATTCACTTACTAATTCTAATAGTTTGTCTGTAGAATATTTTGGATTTCCTACATCAGCAATTATGGGTCTTAAGTCTTCCTTTCCAATTCTTATATCTTCTGTTTTCTTGCCTTGTTGCACTAGCAAAGATCTCCCATACAATGCCGAATTGAAGTGATTACAATGACAATTATTGCTTTGTTCTTGAATTCAAGGGGAAAGCTTTCAATATTTCATTACTAAGTTTGATGACAGCTATAGGATTTTTGTAGGTATTTGTTACCTTTTTAGAGAATTTATCTTCCATTCTTTTATGGCTGATTCTCTAAGAGTTTTAATCATAAAAAAATTAGATTAAATGCCTTTTCTGCATCTAACTAGTTAATCATATGATTTTTCTTCTTTATTCAGTTAATGGTGAATTATAGTAATTGATTGTCAAATATTAAGCCAGACTTGTGATCCTAGAATTAACCCAACTTGGTTGTATCATTTTATGTATCTCTAGATTCAGTTAATTTCCTAATACTTTGTTTGAGGTTTCACTCCTAGTGAGAGCTGAATGAACAAACATGTTGACAGAATCGTTCCTCAAGTAAAATATTTTACATGCTAGAGTTTATTTCTACAAAGCCGTTCAAATTTGTGTCTATATACATACGAAAAATTGCCATGTAATTTTTGTTGGTATCATTTATGCTAACTTCACAAATTGAGTTGGGAAGTGTAACCTCTTTTTCTATTCTCTAGATGATTTATATAAGTTTATTGTTATTTATTTCTTAAAAATTTGCAAAGAATAACTGCCTTTGTCCTCTGGACCTGGAGATTTTTATTATAGGAAAGCTTTAAGTAGTGAATTCTATTTCTTTGATAGAGAACTACTCAGATTATCTACTTTTTTTGTTTAGTTTTGTTCAATTGTGATTTTTCAGGGAATTTTTCCAATTTATCTAAATTTTTTAATTCATGGGTTAAAAGTTCATGTTTATTATAGCACTCTAGCCAAGTCATGATAATTTTTTACCCAACAAGAATATGATAGCAGCAGCTAAAACCTTAAGTGGACTTGGTAACCTAATATAGACTAACAACAGAAGTTCAATAAATGTTTCTTACTTAAATATGTATGTCTGCTGCCTTCTCCTGTCACCAACAAAACAATAATAAATCAATATGATAAACAATATGATACCGCCATCAGAACAATCAAGAATGAATAACTCAAAATTAGATACAAATATTTGTAGGCATACATACAGTTAATTTACCTAATACTTCATTATTTATCCTGATTTCAGACATTTTGATGCAATAGAATTCTATTCTTTCATTAAGTACTATACTCCTCCCAGCATGACATATTAGGGTTTTCCATTTCAATGCTACCTAGTGAATCTAAAGTATAGTATCTGCAGAGTAACCTGTCAAATTGGTGAAAGATTTTTCTTTTTCCAGTATCAAAAGAAGAACTGAATTTAAGGAGACAAAATCAATTCACAAGCAATTCCGAGTCTTGATGAGTATCCAAGTGTTTAGCTCTTGGGTAAAGACAATTGTAATTATATGCATGCCTGAGATCTTTAGCCAGGATGAAAATAGTTATATTCAATAACTCATTTTTCTACATTAGCTGTAAATGTAAAAGGTGATCTAGATAGCTTGGCTTATATTTTACATTGCCCTTATTTCTCAGCACCTTCTCTCCTCATTTTAACACTGTATCTTCATCAGTGCCAAAGTTAGTTTTAAGTTGACTATTGGTAATAATGATTAGAGATCTTTTTCAAAGATTTGCCTTCCTTGAAAATGAAGGATAAAGTTAATATAAACAATAAAGTATTCCTAAAATCAATTCTTATATAGACATATATGGAAATGGCTGCTTTTAAAATTGAAGTCATGTACAGTAGCCTTATTATCTTCATGTGAATTATATCTCAAGCTATTAGAAAGCTAATGTGTCTTGGCATTTGATTGTAAAATATAACGTACAAGAAAAAATTTTCATCACTAAAGAAAATGAAATAGGAATATTTCTAAGTAAAATAGAATGCCTGTGTTTTTATCTTTCACTTAGAACTAGTAGTATTCTAGTCATTTTGTTCTTCATTTTTTTTAAGTTCCAGGAACAGTTATAAGTATGTGTGTTTTTGTGTGCATATGCATGTGTGGTTACCTAAAAAAATTGCTGGAATGATTAACTATAGGAATTACCAAGAAACCATGAAACATAAAAGCAGGCTTCTCATTCTATTATGTACCATGAGCCATAGTGCATAAAATGGTCTTAGAACCTCTTAGGCTTCCACATTGTTTTTTCAAAAGCAATCTACCCTGCCTTCCTGCAAAAAAATCACTTCCTCTCTGAGACACATATTTCATATCTATGTCACCCTCTGCCTCTTCTTGTCATTATCAGAGTCATTTCTTATTATACGTCTATAATCACACCCTCCTTCTCTTAAATTCATCAGTGAATTAGGGACTCATCTCACTGTCTTTTCCCCGTATGTTGGAGTTATTTTCTATCATATTTTCTCTTTGTAAATCTAAATAACAATTTTTGACATTAATTACTCTGAGGATTAAGACTCACAGTTATAATTAATACAGTTGACCCTTGAACAACACGGGTGTTAAGGGGTGCCAACCTTCCTTACAATAAAAAATTAGCATATACCTTATAGCCACACCTCCGTATCCAAGGTTCCTCCATTATCTGGGGTTCCTGCGTGATTCTTCCTTATCCTCAGTTCCACATCCGTGGATTCAACCAACTGCATGTAATACTGTAGTATTTCTTATTGAAAAAAACTCATGTTTAAGTGGACCCATGCAGTTCAAACTCATGTTGTTCAAGGGTAAACTGTACTTGTATCATCTTTTAAATGTTCTACACTTTATTCATATCTATTACCTGATTTGGTTTTCGTAATAACCGCTCCCTTCTTTTTAAAGAGGAATAAATTGGCTCAAAGAAGTAAAACTTTTTCTAACACTTCCAAAGCTTGGATTCAGGTCTGGTTGCATTTGATCCCAGGTCTGGCTGAGTCCAAGAGGGTATCTGTTCTATCTGTACCATGAATCTTTAGCATTCAAAATTCCTCAGAGGATAATGCTACAGAACTGAATAGCAATCAACTTACTTTTATTTTCCTTTGGCTATGGCTTTCTCCTATTCTACTTTTCTTCTCACTCTATTTGATTTTGGAAATGCAACAGAATAAGTCATCTATCCATGTTTAAAATGGTGTAACTTTGCATGTTTTCAGATAGAGTAGGTGATCGCAGGTTCAAAGATAAAGACAAATTGAATGGTGCAGGTAAACCTTGGAACTGTCCATTTATTATGCAAGTATTTACTGAGCATTTACAATGTATGTCCACAGAACTCTGAGGCTATTCTATGACTAAAACATGATCATGGCCTTCAAGAAGCTTACTTAAAAGCTAACAGATTGCATTGTTTGAGCAATGAAAGTATCGAGGCGCCAAGGGCTTTAACCATGCAACTACAATAACTCAGTGTCCAGCACATGGTAGACATTAGTTAATACTGATTAAATTGATTAATTAATGTAGCTGTTCTAAAGTGTGGTCCAGGGCTTCCCTGGTGGCGCAGTGGTTGAGAGTCCGCCTGCCGATGCAGGGGACACGGGTTCATGCCCTGGTCCGGGAAGATCCCACATGCCACGGAGCGGCTGGGTCCGTGAGCCATGGCCACTGAGCCTGCACGTCCAGATTCTATGCTCCGCAACGGGAGAGGCCACAACAGTGAGAGGCCCACGTACCGCAAAAAAATAAAAAAATAATATAAAGTGTGGTCCAGGGTCCCCTTGGAGAGGGTTCCTGAGTCTCTTTCTGGTGGTCCATAAGGTAAAACTATTTTAATACTACTAAAACATTTTGCCTGTGTTATGCTCATTCTCTTACAAGTGTCCAGCAGAGTTTTCCAGAAACTGCATGTGATGTCATTGCTCTGATGGCTAATGAAATGTGTACTTGTACATCCTTACATTCTAAAAATGAGTCAGTTTTTTTTTTAACACTGTAAATGTTGATGTATATAACTGACAAAAACAATACCTTTTTAGGATCCAAAAAATTTTTGAGAATGCAAAGGCTACTAAGACCAAAAAGTGTAGGGGTTGCTAAATTAATAATTTAAATAACTTTCAAATTCAAGAAATGTGTTTGTCATGCTGGAGGTGGGAGGAAGAGGTGATAGGGCAATCAAGTATTTGCTTTTTTTTAAACTGATATAATTTTTAAATTGAGATATAACATTATACTATTTTCAGGTGTACATGATTCAGTATATGAATATATGGCAAAATGATCACCAAAGTCTAGTTAACATCCATCACCACATAGTTACTTTCTCTTATGATGAGAAATTTTAAAATCTATTCTTTTAGCAATTTTGAAATGCATACACAATTAGAAAATGAGTACAACTACAAAGTATTCACTTTCTAAGCCTCTGATACTCTGGTCTCAAATGGGAAACCAACTATGCCTCACTTCCCACTCCCCAACTATTATTTTATTATTATTATTTTATTATTTTTAAAAATATTTATTTATCTACTTACTTTTTATTTAGCTAGCTAGCTGCACCGGGTCTTAGCTACCAGGTGTGGGATCTTCGTTGCAGCATGTGGGCTCCCTTAGTTGCGGCGCACAGGATCTAGTTCCCTGACCAGGGATTGTAACCCGAGTCCCCTGCATTGGGAGCATGGAGTCTTAACCACTGGACCACCAGGGAAATCCCTTATTATTTAAAGCATTTTGCATAGGTGGTTCTACATGTGACAGGACCCATACTGTATTAATAAAGGTGACTTGCGCTTGCATTTTTGTCCTCAACCCTAGTGGGTTTTTTTTTTTAGGTTAATTAAGTTATATCTAAACAGAGTGAAGAAATGTTTGAACACCAAACAGCTCTCACCTAACAATATTCTGATAAACTAAAATTAAATGAATCTCAGTCACCCAGTATTTCTCAGGGCCTATTTGAAGGCTTTCAACATGACTGGAAATACACTGAGCAAAGCCATACTAAGGGACCCATCAAACTAAATCTATTTTTAAAAGCTATGGGAGGTGTTTGTCATATGCATATGTACAGGACTTGGATGAGACCACTTTGTCATTTTTCTATCTACACATTTTTTCCTTAGTTATTTGTTGGTGAAAAACACTAAATTTTTCTTGAACATGTCATGTGCGACTCTCTTTGCTATCCAACAGTGGGGAAGACAGGCTATATAATAAGTAATAGGTTCATCCTCTAGTAGAGATTCTGCTTTCCTTTATTTAAACTTGTTTTTCCCAAATGTGCATTTTATGAAATCCTTTCTATTAGGTTCAAGTGGAAGATTAAAAAAAAAAAAATCTGCTGATCTCCAGATTTTCATTTGGTTTTACGTACTTCCAAAATGAGTTTTGTCTCATTCGAGGAGTTTTAAAAATTATAAAGAATGTTTTGGTCAGTTCTCAAAATTTGATTCTATCTTGGAGAGATTGGAAATTTGAAACGTTACACATTACGAATTATATGGGGTATCACATGAGGTATGATGGGTTTTTTAATGTGATTAAAAACATCAAAATTAACCAGATAAATCAGTGGAGATTTCTGCTGCCATTCAGAAAACTTGAGTTGTAAAGTTTGTCAATTTTACTATAAAGAGATTGACGATAAAATCTTTTCTGAAATTCTATATGAATAGAGAGGAAACTGCATTAGTAATACCTCAAGGGGAAATACATAAATAGGTTACACATTTTAAAAACATTCTTTCAGTCAAAATTTAACTAACCTTTACTTAGGAGATAAGATAAAGCAAGTAAGAAAACTATGCAAACAAAAACAAGTTGAAGGTCACCTTATGAATTCTGGAAGCTGGTTTTGCCCCAAGAGTTATCTACTGTAAATTCAGGGCTTGTTAAGGACAGGTCTAATATAAATGCCAGGATTTCACATTCAGGCATCCTTTGGGCCCCGCTCTGGGGTTAACCGGAATTTGCCAAGTATTACTACCAAGAATGTTTGCAAAAATCTGTTCATCGGAAAATTGAACCCTTGAGAATCTCCATGAAAAAAATAAGTGTTTCACGTTCAGAGGAGCTTAGGAACTACTAAATACTGGGAAATATGCCTCGTGGAGTTTTGAATGCATGTTAGTCCATCGAGGACTTTGAAAACCCTTCCAAGGAAGCATTCTGTTTGATTTTATGTAACCCAGCATGTCCCCAAGTTTACATTATAACAGAGCCCTCTTTATTGTAATTTAAAAACACATTTTCCAGAGATATTGACCCAGGATAAGAATCTGCCTCTCGGGCCCACTCTCAGCTGGCGAGGATGCAGGTGACTCCTTAGCTCAGGTAATACTCTCTGAGCTAAGCAGCTCTGGGAGTGCCATTTGCCTCATTCTATTTCTCCTGCCTCTGCTTGCCTTGCTGAGGCCCCACAGCTAGTGTCCCTACAGTTATCCTGATCTCAACAGTCATTTCTGCCTTGAGTTCTTGCACTATTGTATCATTTCATACTAAAGTAATCCGTGTAATGATTCACTATCCAGATGAAACAAATAAGGAATCATATCATTTTCATCTTGGAAAGAACCTAACTCCTAAACTAGGAAAGTTAGACCCAGTAACATTGTCCCTTGCTCAAAGTCGTAGTCAATTAAACATTTTACGGGGAAGAAGAATTGACTAGAAAGCTCTAGCTGGCAATGTGCTCTATTTGGATCAGATTATGCTACCCTTAAAGTAGAAACTCAATTCCAACCCTGAGTGGTTTTAGTTCCAAAATGGGCCAGGAGAGAAAAAATGTCAACTGTGGTAGAAAACAAAGATGATGTGTAATAGAAAGTCCATCACCAAAGTTTCCCTGCTGTGTATCATTTTGTTGATGGTAGTAGCAAAGCATATCATTGAAGTCTTCGGGCCAGCATAACTCAGAGTTTACACGGCCATTAGTCAGATGCCAAGTGAACTGCTTGCCATGGGCCTTCTGGTAATGCCTCAGGTTTTCTTCTGTGACTGTTAGAGAAAGAATTGCTTGGGAATTCATTCATTCATTTATTTCCTTATGACCTCGGGGCAAAGAGTTTTCACATCTGCTGAGTGTTATACAAGATGCTCGGTTTTGATGGGTGTTCCCCACTTGGAATTTTATCAGTTGCCTTATGATGAAATTGTCATCACTTCCTTGTCTTTATGTTTCTTTTTTGTTAAGGACTCATTTTAAAACACTCTCCCATTTATTTCAGTGTCATAAAAATCAAAGTTTAACCTGAAATGAAGAGAGTCCTGCTCCCCATCTTGTCCCTTCTTTAGATATTCCCATCACTTTTCCATTCACACCATTAGGACTGACGATAAAATTCCATAAACACTTCTCTCTCATTTGGCTCCCTTTGGCTACGTACCATGTATTAATTCCAGATGATAATCATTATCACGATCATTATTACCATCTTCAACAAATAAGCATCGGGCACCCACTAGGGCCTGCCACTAGAGGAAGACGGCTTCATAAAAACATGGAGATTGCGTGCTATAATAGATGAAGCTCAGAAATGAGATTTTGAAGAACGCAAGCTTTGTTTATGGTCCTGCTCATGATGTGTTGCCTGGAACTGCTCCAAACATGTAATATCTTGAGGCTCTAGTTTCCCCTTCTCTAAAATGTAAATAATGCTTATGCTGGCCTCTCCTCTCTCCCTATGATTTTATGGGGAATCATACATGAAGTAGCAAGTGCTTTAGAAACGGTCACTGTATCAGCAGAAGATATTGTAGGATTATCTTTTTTGCTCTAATCCTCAACTGCTGTTCACATTTTAACAGCCTTTCTTTCATTGCCATTCCAGGCCTCAGGAGCCCTGGTTTTCAACGCCAATATTACAAATAGAAAAGTGGAACGTCCAGCCAAACCACTGGGGCCTGGGGCTTGCATTTTGAAACATGACTCTTCCGAAAGCCTTGTTTTCCTCCTGCTATGACTGGCTGGTTGGCTAAATTAACTAAATTAACTGCTTGTTTTGGCAGCAATAAAGATAAAGCCTTAAATAGTTGAGAACAATAAAACCATGTAGATGGGCTCATTTTTCTTTTTCAGAATCATTGTGGTTGTTTAAATGTGTCTTATGAGGTGTCTAAATAAATGGAGTCAATTCAATTTAAAAAAAAACAGTTAAGGTGTCGAAGTGTTGATTATATTATTTACATTAGAACTCCATATTTACTTCTAGTCCTTTTCAAGCAGTCCCTGTTTGCCTGTCCCTCCATGTTTGGGGGATTACTTCTCTCCTTCCTTTCCTTTTCTTCCTCTTTACTCACTTTTTTTTTTTTTTCCAAGGACTAGATTGATACTTTATCCCCAGGCACTTCTCCCCTCATCTCATGACCACGTTAAACTAGGGCTGCAGAAGCCACCGCATCCCAGGGGCAGAGGCAGAGTGGAGGACAGAAGAGAAGGCACACCTCACACTCACTCCCCCTCACCCTTCCCAAACGTCTAAGGATAATTTTGGTTTCCTGAAATTCTCACACTCCCGCCACACACACTATTTAGTCCTCTGCCATGATCCCATTTAACTCCGTGTCCCAGAGCCCCTGTGCCGCCTTGATGGGCTCACAAAATGTTTAGGAGAGACCCGTTCAGGTTGTCCTCTGACATGTGCCTTTTTTAAGCTTTTTAAAAAGTTCTTTTAAAAAATTACCCAACACACAATATAGAACTAACTACTGAGGTTAAGTGTGCCCCTCAGAGAAACAGGGAATCAGCAGACCAGAAAAAAAATACACAATATAAAAATAAATCGCATTCTCCTTTTCAGTCCTGGCCAGGAAAGTTCACAGGCTTCTGCAGCATGAGAGTCGGACAGGAGCCCCAGCTTGGCTGGGGTGGGGGTGGGGGGGCGCGGGCGGTGTCACCATGCAGTAACTCACTCCTGAACCCACTCACCGTTTTCAAAAATCACAGGACCGAGGAGCCGGAGGAAGATGGCGGAAGAGTAAGACGCGGAGATCACCTTCCTCCCCACAGATACATCAGAAATTCATCTACACGTGGAACAACTCCAACAGAACACCTACTGAACGCTGACAGAAGACCTCAGACCCCCCAAAAGGCAAGAAACTCCCCACATACCTGGGTAGGTCAAAAGAAAAAAAGAATAAACAGAGACAATAGGATATGGACGGGACCTGCACCAGTGGGAGGGAGCCGTGAAGGAGGGAAGGTTTCTACACACTACAAGCCCCTTCGAGGGCGGAGACTGCAGGTGGCGGAGGGGGAAGGCTTCGGAGTAGCGGAGGAGAGCACAGCAACAGGGGTGTGGAGGGCAAAGCGGAGAGCACAGCAACAGGGGTGTGGAGGGCAAAGCAGAGAGATTTTGGCACAGAGGATCGGTGCCCTCAGGCACACACCAGCCCGAGAGACTTGTCTGCTCGGCCGCCAGGGCGGGCGGGGCTGGGAGCTGAGGCTCGGGTATCGGCTTTCAGTCGGAGCGCAGGGAGAGGACTGGGGCTGGCGGCAGGAAGAGAGCCTGAAGGGGTTAGTGCTAGCCCGGAGGGAGTCCGGGGAAAGGGTCTGGAGCTGCCGGAGAGGCAAGAGACTTTTTTCCCTTTTGTTGCCTGGTGCGCGAGGAGAGGGCATTCCCCTCCCTCCCCTCTGCCTGAGTGAGCCAGAGCCCCCGAATCAGCGGCTCCTTTAAACCCGTCCTGTCTGAGCGAAGAACGGACGCCCTCCGGCGACCTACGCACAGAGGCGGGGCCCGGTCCAAGGCTGAGACCCGGGAGCTGTGAGAGCAGAGACAGGGAAATCTCTCTGTGCAGCCTCCGAGGCAGCGGATTAAAGCTCCACGGTCCATTTGATGTGCCCTGCGTCTGTGGAGTGCATGAATGGACAGCGAATCATCCCAAATTGAGGAAGTGGACCTTGAGGACAAGATTTAAGACTTTCCCCCCTTTTTTTTCCCTCTTTTTACAACGAATTATCTCAAATTAAGGAGGTGGACTTAGCAAGATTTCAGACTTTTCGCCCTTTTCCTCTTTTTACAACGAATTATCCCAAATCGAGGAGGTGGACTTGGAGAGCAAGATTTTTGATTTTTCCCCCTGCTCTCTTTTTGTGAATGTGTATGTGTAATCTTCTGTGTAAGATTCTCTCTGTATAGCTTTGCTTCCACCATATGTCCCAGGGTTCTTTCGGTCCGTGTTTTTTTTCAATAATTACTTTTTAATTTTAATAACGCTACTATATTTCATACTTTATTCTATTTTACTTTACCTGCTCTTTCTTTTTTTCCTCCCTTCCCTTCCTCCCTCCCTCCCTCCGCTCCTCCTTTCCTTCTTTCTTTTTCTTTCCTCCATCCCTCCCTCCCTCCAACCCTTCTTCTTTCCACTTTCTTTTTCTTTCCTTCCTTCCTCCCTCCCTCCCTCCTGTCTTTCTTTCTTTCTTTCCTTCCTCCCTCCCTCCCTCTCTTCTTCCATTCACTCTTCCTTTTGCTTTCATTCCTCCCTCCCTCCCTCCTTTCTTTCCTTTCTTTCCATCCTTCCTCCCTCCCTCCTTTCTTTCTTTCTTCCTTCCTTCCTTCCCTTCTTCCTTTCTTTCAATCTCTCTTTCTTTCTTCTACTAATTATTTCTTTCTACTTTTTCTCACTGTTATTCTGAGCCGGGTGGATGAAAGGCTCTTGGTGCTGCAGCCAGGAGTTAGTGCTGTGCCTCTGAAGTGGGAGAGCCAACTTCAGGACACGGGTCCACAAGAGACCTCCCAGCTCCACATAATATCAAGCAGCGAAAATCTCCCAGGGATCTCCATCTCAACACCAGCACCCAGCTTCAGTCAACGACCAGCAAGCTACAGTGCTGGTCACCCTATGCCAAGCAACTAGCAAGGCAGGAACACAACCCCACCCATTAGCAGAGAGGATACCTAAAAACATAATAAGGCCACAGGCACCCCAAAACACACCACCAGACGTGGACCTGTCCACCAGAAAGATAAGATCGAGCTTCAACCACCAGAACACAGGCATTAGTCCCCCCCACCAGGAAGCCTACACAACCTACTGAAACAACCTTAGCCACGGGGGACAGACACCAAAAACAACGGGAACTACGAATCTGCAGCCTGCAAAAAGGAGACCCCAAACACAGTAACATAAGCAAAATGAGAAAGCAGAAAAACACACAGCAGGTGAAGGAGCAAGATAAAAACCTACCAGACCTAACAAATGAAGAGGTAATAGGCAGTCTACCTGAAAAAGAATTCAGAATAATGATAGTAAAGCTGATCCAAGATTCTATTTCCCAGATCCAAAATCTTGGAAATAGAATAGACAATATGCAAGAAACAGTTAACAAGGACCTAGAAGAACTAAAGATGAATCAAGCATCGATTAAAAACACAATAAATGAAATGAAAAATACTCTAGATGGGATCAATAGCAGAATAACTGAGGCAGAAGAACGGATAAGTGAGGTGGAAGATAAAATAGTGGAAATAACTGATGCAGAGAAAAATAAAGAAAAAAGAATGAAAAGAACAGAGGACAGTCTCAGAGACCTCTGGGACAACATTAAACGCACCAACATTCGAATTATAGGGGTTCCAGAAGAAGAAGAGAAAAAGAAAGGGACTGAGAAAATATTTGAAGAGATTATAGTTGAAAACTTCCCTAATATGGGAAAGGAAATAGTTAATCAAGTGCAGGAGGCACAGAGAGTCCCATACAGAATAAATCCAAGAAGAAATACGCCAAGACACATATTAATCAAACTGTCAAAAATTAAACACAAAGAAATCATATTAAAAGCAGCAAGGGAAAAACAACAAATAACACACAAGGGAATCCCCATCAGGTTAACAGCTGATCTCTCAGCAGAAACTCTACAAGCCAGAAGGGAGTGGCAGGACATAATTAAAGTGATGAAGGAGAGAAACCTGCAACCAAGATTACTCTACCCAGCAAGGATCTCATTCAGATTTGATGGAGAAATTAAAACCTTTACAGACAAGCAAAAGTTGAGAGAGTTCAGCACCACCAAACCAGCTTTACAACAAATGCTAAAGGAACTTCTCTAGGCAAGAAACACAACAGAAGGACTATACCTACAATAACGAACCCAAAGCCATTAAGGAAATGGGAATAGGAACATACATATCAATAATTACCTTAAATGTAAATGGACTAAATGCTCCCACCAAAAGACACAGAGTGGCTGAATGGATACAAAAACAAGACCCATATATATGCTGTCTACAAGAGACCCACTTCAGACCTAGAGACACATACAGATTGAAAGTAAGGGGATGGAAAAAGATATTCCATGCAAATGGAAATCAAAAGAAAGCTGGAGTAGCAATTCTTATATCAGACAAAATAGACTTTAAAATAAAGACTATTAGAAGAGACAAAGAAGGACACTACATAACGATAAAGGGATCGATCCAAGAAGAAGATATAACAATTGTAAATATTTATGCACCCAACATAGGAGCACCTCAATACATAAGGCAAACACTAACAGCCATAAAAGGGGAAATCGACAGTAACACAATCATAGTAGGGGACTTTAACACCCCACTTTCACCAATGGACAGATCATCCAAAATGAAAATAAATAAGGAAACACAAGCTTTAAATGATACTTTAAACAAGATGGACTTAATTGATATTTATAGGACATTCCACCCAAAAACAACAGAATACACATTTTTCTCAAGTGCTCATGGAACATTCTCCAGGATAGATCATATCTTGGGTCACAAATCAAGCCTTGGTAAATTTAAGAAAATTGAAATTGTATCAAGTATCTTTTCCGACCACAATGCTATGAGACTAGACATCAATTACAGGAAAAGATCTGTAAAAAATACAAACACATGGAGGCTAAACAATACATTACTCAATAATGAAGTGATCACTGAAGAAATCAAAGAGGAAATTAAGAAATACTTAGAAACAAATGACAATGGAGACACGACGACCCAAAACCTATGGGACGCAGCAAAAGCAGTTCTAAGGGGGAAGTTTATAGCAATACAATCCCACCTTAAGAAACAGGAAACATTTCGAGTAAACAACCTGACCCTGCACCTAAAGCAATTAGAGAAAGAAGAACAAAAAACCCCCAAAGTTAGCAGAAGGAAAGAAATCATAAAGATCAGATCAGAAATAAATGAAAAAGAAATGAAGGAAACGATAGCAAAGATCAACCAAACTAAAAGCTGGTTCTTTGAGAAGATAAACAAAATTGACAAACCATTAGCCAGACTCATCAAGAAAAGAAGGGAGAAGACTCAAATCAGTAGAATTAGAAATGAAAAAGGAGAAGTAACAACTGACACTGCAGAAATACAAAAGATCATGAGAGATTACTATAAGCAACTCTATGCCAATAAAATGGACAACCTGGAAGAAATGGACAAATTCTTAGAAATGCACAACCTACCAAGACTGACTCAGGAAGAAATAGAAAATATGAATAGACCAATCACAAGCACTGAAATTGAAACTGTGATTAAAAATCTTCCAACAAACAAAAGCCCAGGACCAGATGGCTTCACAGGCGAATTCTATCAAACATTTAGAGAAGAGCTAACACCCATCCTTCTCAAACTCTTCCAAACAATATCAGAGGAAGGAACACTCCCAAACTCATTCTACGAGGCCACCATCACCTTGATACCAAAACCAGGCAAGGATGTCACAAAGAAAGAAAACTACAGGCCAATATCACTGATGAACATAGATGCAAAAATCCTCAACAAAATACTAGCAAACAGAATCCAACAGCACATTAAAAGGATCATACACCATGATCAAGTGGGGTTTATTCCAGGAATGCAAGGATTCTTCAATATACGCAAATCAATCAATGTGATACACCATATTAACAAGTTGAAGGAGAAAAACCATATGATCATCTCAATAGATGCAGAGAAAGCTTTCGACAAAATTCAACACCCATTTATGATAAAAACCCTGCAGAAAGTAGGCATAGAGGGAACTTTCCTCAACATAATAAAGGCCATATATGACAAACCCACAGCCAACATTGTCCTCAATGGTGAAAAACTGAAACCATTTCCACTAAGATCAGGAACAAGACAAGGCTGCCCACTCTCACCACTCTTATTCAACATAGTTTTGGAAGTTTTAGCCACAGCAATCAGAGAAGAAAAGGAAATAAAAGGAATCCAAATTGGAAAAGAAGAAGTAAAGCTGTCACTGTTTGCAGATGACATGATACTATACATAGAGAATCCTAAAGATGCTACCGAAAAACTACTAGAGCTAATCAATGAATTTGGTAAAGTAGCAGGATACAAAATTAATGCACAGAAATCTCTGGCATTCCTGTACACTAATGATGAAAAATCTGAAAATGAAATCAAGAAAACACTCCCATTTACCATTGCAACAAAAAGAATAAAATATCTAGGAATAAACCTACCTAAGGAGACAAAAGACCTGTATGCAGAAAATTATAAGACACTGATGAAAGAAATTAAAGATGATATAAATAGATGGAGAGATATACCATGCTCCTGGATTGGAAGAATCAATATTGTGAAAATGACTCTACTACCCAAAGCAATCTACAGATTCAATGCAATCCCTATCAAACTACCACTGGCATTTTTCACAGAAGTAGAACAAAAAATTTCAAAATTTGTTTGGAAAAACAAAAGACCCCGAATAGCCAAAGCAATCTTGAGAACGAAAAACGGAGCTGGAGGAATCAGGCTGCCTGACTTCAGACTATACTACAAAGCTACAGTAATTAAGACAGTGTGGTACTGGCATAAAAACAGAAAGATAGATCAGTGGATCAGGATAGAAAGCCCAGAGATAAACCCACGCACATATGGCCAACTTATCTTTGATAAAGGAGGCAGGAATGTACAGTGGAGAAAGGACAGCCTCTTCAATAAGTGGTGCTGGGAAAACTGGACAGGGACATGTAAAAGTATGAGATTAGATCATTCCCTAACACCATACACAAAAATAAGCTCAAAATGGATTAAAGACCTAAATGTAAGGCCAGAAACTATCAAACTCTTAGAGGAAAACATAGGTAGAACACTCTATGACATAAATCACAGCAAGATCCTTTTGGACCCACCTCCTAGAGAAATGGAACTAAAAACAAAGATAAACAAATGGGACCTAATGAAACTTCAAAGCTTTTGCACAGCAAAGGAAACCATAAACAAGACCAAAAGACAACCCTCAGAATGGGAGAAAATATTTGCAAATGAAGCAACTGACAAAGGATTAATCTCCAAAATTTATAAACAGCTCATGCAGCTCAATAGCAAAAAAACAAACAACCCAATCCAAAAATGGGCAGAAGACTTAAATAGGCATTTCTCCAAAGAAGATATACAGACTGCCAACAAACACATGAAAGAATGCTCAACATCATTAATCATTAGAGAAATGCAAATCAAAACTACAATGAGATATCATCTCACACCAGTCAGAATGGCCATCATCAAGAAATCTAGAAACAATAAATGCTGGAGAGGGTGTGGAGAAAAGGGAACACTCTTGCACTGCTGGTGGGAATGTGAATTGGTACAGCCACTATGGAGAACAGTATGGAGGTTCCTTAAAAAACTAAAAATAGAACTACCATATGACCCAGCAATCCCACTACTAGGCATATACCCTGAGAAAACCATAATTCAAAAAGAGACATGTACCAAAATGTTCATTGCAGCTCTATTCACAATAGCCCGGAGCTGGAAACAACCTAAGTGTCCATCATCGGATGAATGGATAAAGAAGATGTGGCACATATATACAATGGAATATTACTCAGCCATAAAAAGAAACGAAACTGAGCTATTTGTAATGAGGTGGATAGACCTAGAGTCTGTCATACAGAGTGAAGTAAGTCAGAAAGAGAAAGACAAATACCGTATGCTAACACATATATATGGAATTTAAAAAAAAAAAAAAAAATGTCATGAAGAACCTAGGGGTAAAACGGGAATAAAGACACAGACCTACTTGAGAATGGACTTGAGGATATAGGGAAGGGGAAGGGTAAGCTGTGACAAAGGGAAAGAGAGGCATGGACATATATACACTACCAAACGTAAGGTAGATAGATAGTGGGAAGCAGCCGCAGAGCACAGGGAGATCAGCTCGGTGCTTTGTGACAGCCTGGAGGGGTGGGATGGGGAGGGTGGGAGGGAGGGAGATGCATGAGGGAGGGGATGTGGGAACAGATGTATATGTATGACTGATTCACTTTGTTATAAAGCAGAAACTAATTAAAAAAAAAAAAAAAAAAAAAAAAAAAAATCACAGGACCAAACATGGGTCTCATATCTCTGAGCCACTGTTTTCATGGCTCCCCAGGCGTGGAGTGCTCTTGGCTCACCCCTCCAAGGACTAATCCCTATTCAATTCCTGGAAACTCAGTTCACTCCCTTCTCCCCCAGGAAAAATTTTCTATCACTTCTTCCCCTCTCAGGATAGGCGAGGTTGCCTCTCAGATCTTCTCTACGGTTCCCAGAGCACTTAACTCACTGTATAGTAACAGTTTTACTGTCTCTTGCTGACTGTCAGTTTTCTAAGGGCAGGACCACATTTTATTCATCTCTTCATCTCTAGCACCAAATAAGCGTCCTATAGCTGTCACTCAATTCCTATTTGCTGAAGGAATGAATAAATGAATGAATGAATGCAGAAAGGGGAAACCTGGGGGAAGTCCGTGCATTCCCAGTCTGGTCCATATTTGTTACTAACAAGCCTCGAAAGGCCCATACACTTGAAGGATGAGAGGAGATGTGAGTCTGTGCACGATTCTGCTTAGAACAGCAGAGGAAAGGGACTCAGCTAGAAACAGTCAATGAAAATCACAACTTTGCTGTTCAATCCAAGTGTAATAACCAGACTACATTAATGTGATTTACCTAGGAGAGGCAGAAGAAATTAGATGAGGAGGCAATTTGTTAGTGGCTAAGTACTAATTCCCACTCATTAGCTAAAAATTGCAAAATTCATTAAAGCAACTTGGTTGAAGACAGAACCACTAAAAGAGCAGAAGCTATTGATAGATTAAAGATGCAGAAAACCTTGAGTTTTTATTATATCCATGTTCCCAATGGCTCATTTTATTATATCCATGTTCCCAACGGCTTATTGAAAGTTTTATACTTAATAGGTTAAGTAAATAAAAATTCACTAATGATAATCCTATATGAGAACTAATAAGATGACCATGAATTTCCATTTACACCTTAACAGCAATAGCAAACATTTCACTGTTCATCTGTTCTGTCGCATTTGCAATTTTTAGAGAAGATGTAACACAGTTCCTATATTACTTCTTTTCCATTTAGCCTTATAGTTTCAGCCAAATATTTACTGTATGAATCATAAAAAGGTGCTACTAGGTTTTAATATACTGTAAAACAGTATTAATTATCATTCAATGTCACTTCCCTTTTGCCTGCTCCTTTTTATTCCTCCTTACATTCTCTCAGCACTTCTAAATTGCATAAATACACTTTTTTAAATCATTTACCTTTTGTTCTATGAGATCCCTTTATTGATTTTTACCGAAATTGAACTTCCATGCCAAGTTAAGGGAAATTGCCAAGGTTAGAAACACATTTTTCTTATATGAATTCAGAGAATCTTGAAACTCAAGGTCACTTTTTGAGATAATCTGAACATTTCTAAAATTTTAAGCTATAAAAAACCTAAGAGAATTGATCTATAAATTGGGACGGGATGTCTAATCTTCAAGCCATCTACAATTCATTCTGGGCTCTTGGGCAGGTCTCCTTGGGCCTTTCTCAGAGAATTTTTACCAAGAGATCAGTCCTGTCTTTCCATTCATATGCCACAGGGACATCTAATCTTCAAAGACTGACCCACATGATGGAACTGGAATAAGTGTTTTCAGTTTGCAAATTGTTGTAATGGAAAGTGGAAAGCAGCTTGTTCTGTTGAAGTTTTAAATTTTAAATGTATAAGGAACTATGTCTCAAAAGCCCAGCTATCATAAATCCCCTAAGGGAGCCCTCCATTGATTTAATCGCAGGCATAGTGGAGGAAAGGAACCTGCCCTCCAGTGGCACACAACTATACCTTAAGGAAATGAAAGGGGACTCTATAACGAGAGAGAGAGGCAACATGACAATGAAAGCATCCATCCATTCATTTGTTCTATCAACATGAAATGAACACCTCTTATATGGGCCAGGCTGTTTATTAAGCACTTGGAAACAGAAATCTACCAAGACATGGTTCTTGACCCAAAGAACACAAAGTTCCATCAGGGAGCATGAGGGGAATTGAGTGAGTAGAAGGGTAGGGTCAAACAATTAGAACAGAGTTAAAAAAAAAAAAAATAGTGAAAATGTCTGCATTAGGCATATTAAAATTTCCAAAAGACAACTGAGTCCTTTCTTTGTGCAGATTCCATTCTAAGTGGTTTGCATGCTTTAACTCAATTAGTCCTCATAGTTCTCCACGAGGGAGTTCACTGTTACCATCCTAATTTATAGATGAGGAAACTGAACCTCAGAGGGGTTAAGGAATTTGAGCAAGGTCACAAAGGTAGTGAATGGGGGAGCCAGTGTTTGAACCGTGGCAGTCTACCTTAACATTGTGCTAATAAGGGCATACGACAGTGCTTCTCGATGTACTTACCTGACAAAGGATTCATATTGAGAATACATAAGGAATTCCTACAATCTGCAAGAGGCAGACATCTCAAAAGGAGAAACAGGCAAATTGTAAGACCAGAAATTTATCAGTTTAACCTAGACTAGCAAAAGGGCATTCTAAGAGATACTCAATCGGCAGTGTTAAATGAAATCGAGACCACATATATCCTCCAACTAGGTCATCCTATTTCTATGTACACATCTCCGAGAAACCTTCACATATGCACTCAAAGGAATATAAAGCTGTTCATCATAGCTTTGTTGGGAAAGGCAAAAGGCTAAATCAACCTAAATGGACCTTAAAGAGAGAACATAAAAAAGAAGCTACATACCTATATTTATAGAACTCAAAGAAATGAACTAGGTCCACTTATATATGTATAATAAATCTCAGAAACATGACGAATTTAAAAAGTAAGCAAAACAGAAGGTACAAGGTGTATATAAAACTACACACAGAATAACTGAAAATATGCTCCACAGATAACCATATGTAAATAAAGGCATGTGCAAATAAAGGTGTGGCAGTGAGTTAAAAGAACACATTAAATGCACAGAATGCTCAAATACCTATGAAAATCCTGAGTGATAAGCTCTCCTTCTTAAATAGGATAAATTAATGATGATAATAGTAATAATAATAGCAGCTAGTACTTATCTGTACTTCCCAGCTATTATTTCCAAGAATTTTTAAAGTATTAGCTTACAAAAATGAGTTAGGTATTATCGTTACCCTAATTTTACAAATGAGAAAAACTGAGTCATAGAGGGTTAAGTATGTTTCTCCTGATCACAGAAATTTTAGATGCTGAATACAAGATTTGAATCCAGCAATCTGATTCCACAGTCGATGCTCCTATTATATTCTTAATAATTATATTGTATCCCCAGACCAGTGATATGTTAGAAGTCAGAGAAAATGCTCAAAAGTAAAAATAAAATATAGCAGAATCTACACAAAGTTTTGGAGTGGGGAGGACATGTCTGAGACTCAAGAATAAATTGTACATCGATAGACGTTTGAAAGATCATCGTGACAAAGATGGTGAACAGCCATTCTGCTTCCACTGACCCCTTCCCTAGGATAAGTTGCGTTCAACTGTGAAATGAGGGATTTGAGTAAAACATAAAGGGGAGATAAAGATAGATCATATTTTTGAGTTTCCACCATGTGCCACTGACTGTAAGTGCTTTTATATATGTTATCTTACTGAATCTTCTAAGGTAGGTATTACCAGTCTCATCTTACATAGACACCGAGACACCAGGAGGATAAGTATCTTCCTACCCTAACACACTGCAGAGCTGTGACAGGAACACATCTAATCCCAAGGCCCATAGTCTTCCCACTGCATCATCTTTTTAAAAGGTCATGTGGTCCTCCCAACCTCATGACCTATTTATACAGGTGTTTCTCCAGCTAGCAATGTACCAATTACTCCCATCCATTCACCTTATAGGATAAGCATCAGTACCAGAGGCAGCAGGACTCATGACTGCACATACAAGGAAATGCATTCTAAGCCTCATAATTGATACTTTGAATTTTCCAACACAAACACTGAGTATCTTGGTCATCAGACAACTTTGGGTGCCTATTTGAGGTTGGAAGAGTTTCCAATGACATATGTAGTCTCTCATTCTTTTGACAAGATTTTAAATTTGCTTTAAAATGACTGGATTTCCATTTATTCTTGTTTCTACTTTCCCATAGGTCTAAAAATGAGCAGGTTTTTAAACACAGTGACACATACTCCAAGACTTCACCTCTCCTTTCTGTGCTCCTTCTTTTCTACCAGGAGCTGTCTTTTGAACCTCAACAAATGTGGACTTTCTCTAGCGTTACTCTGTCTTGACATCCAAAGCAAGTATTGTTTATGATACCTGAGGGGAATGGGTGAGGAAAGTAGACGGTTGTGTCTACCTCTCCATATATATCAAAACCCGTTAGCTTCTGCCACCTTTGAGAATGCAGCATAACCAAAAGACAAAGGGGCTTTGAAGTTTGGCAGACCTGTGAATTCCAGATCCTCCATTTACAATTGATGTGACTTTGGGCAGATAATTCTCCAAGCTTGGTTTTTACAACTTTAAAATGTACATAGTAATACTTACCATTGTGGGTAACTTTGAGAATTCTGGAAAACCTATGTGATGTAGCTAACACAGTCGGCTGAGATATAAGAAGTCCTCGATGAATGGTCTTCATTGTCATGGTGTTAGCATCCGGAGTTTTTAAACTTAAAGGCACCTTAGGGTCATACTAGCTACACCTGAACATTTTATGAGAGTAAACTTCAGCCAGAGGGGCAAAGTATCTTATCCAAGGTCCCACAACCAGCTCGCAACTGAGCAGGGAACTGGAACATAATCTCCCGCCTCCGTCCTATGCTCAGTTCCCTTCGATGACTCTCAGACCTTCCCAGTGTTTCTAGCCTTTCAACAGTCTGGTTTCTTTTCTGATTCCTAACTCTTTATTCACTCAAGTATTGTGCTGGCCAAAAAGTTCTTTCGGTTAGTGAATACGTTGTTCAATAAAGTTCTTCAAGAAAGTGAAAAATGTCTTTTATTTTTACTTAAAACTGACCGAACTTTATGGCCAACCCAATATTTTCATTCCACCAGATTTTCTTCTGGTATCATCCACATCTGAGACTCATTTGAAATCTGAAATACATTTGGATAACCTCAGAGTTCACTCTTTCTTGCTCTGCCTCTGTCATATGTGAACATGTACATGGTATTTGAAGGTTCAAAGAAAAGTTCTTAGGGATTATTTTTAGCTCATCGCTCCTTCACCACCTTGACATCTGCATGCTTTGTGTAATTAATTTACCGTAAGAACGGTAATGTTGAAGGAAATTTCTTCTGAGTGTAGAAGTGGCTGAAAAATTGTTGCGAGGAGTCACAGCAGTAATAAAACTATTGCTGAGTCTGGGTTTATTAGAAAGCAAAATAAACAGCACGCTGCATGCTGACTTCATCTTCATTAAACATTCATACTGGAAATGCTTCCCTTGTCTACAGCCAAGATGTTATCCTTTACAGAAGAAGAAAAAAAACCCCAGAAATCACTAAACCAACATACCGTAAGTGTTCCAGGGCTTTGGGAAAGCAGTGTTACATAAAATCTTCAAATAAGTTAGCCTAAGCAGTTTGGCCTTCAAATAATTTCACCCACCTTGGGGCAGGGCGTGGTGAGGAAGGAATCTGGAGGAGAGTGAATTGACTTGCATTCTACCATGCAGAGAAACGTAAATAAAAATCCAAGAGATCTTTATGCCACTGCCATCATGGTGTGTGAGTCACTTGGCCTAATATGTTAAGAGGATTAGCCCTAAAGCTGCGTGAACTTTGAAACAGCCCAGTGAAGCTTATGTGCTTGCCAGCTTAAACTGGTCCCTGGGAAGACCCCTCTGGTCATCAGGAATTTGGCAGCCTGAGTATTCTGCTACATCCTCCAAAGCAAGGTCGAGCTCCTGGGTGTCAGCGCTGTAGCCTCTCTTTGTGTTTAAGGTGGAGGTGAAATAAGAGCTAGAAGGCAAGGGAACAGGGGTCGCCAAGAAGGTCGTGATGGAAGCCAAGGTCTAAAATATTTCTTGTTCATGCTTTCCCAAATTAAATTTGCTTTAACCAAATTAAATTTTTAAAAAAACCACTCCAGGGGTTGCACCCTACTTATGGCTTAAAGGGTCAAAAGAAAAGCCCTTTCTCTATCCATTTAAACTAGAGGGAGCTTCAGTGGGCAATGAATGAATCTTCCCTGTAGGAATAAAGGCACCATGCTATGTGGTTCATGTGGAAAACAGTCTGGAAAAGGAATGGGAACTCACAGTAAAATGGTTCTTCTCTTAAGAAGCCCCTGAAACAACTACCTTTACACTTCAACTTAGCAAAAATGGAGTATATCACCGACTACAGAGACACGCTGAGAAATCTTCCCATCACAAGCTGATCACTACGTGTGCTGAATATTGCTGGATGTCCAGTAGATAGGGCTGTATTCAACTGTCTGGGCATTTCAGTGTCCCAAGGTATCTGACAATTTAAAGGCATAGTTGCAGGATCATCCTGAAACACATACTCCCAGCAAACACAGGCTTAAAAAAAAAACTTCTTTAAGGCAGGTAACCTCCAGATACAGATTTCGTGGGGCCTTTTGCTGGGGATGCCAAAGGTTTTGGAAGGAATTTACATGAAATGCATCATTCAGGAAGCAGCTGGGAAACCTGTCCCTGTGACTCTCCTAGGTGTCCTTTGAAGCCCCTGCTTCTGATTCAAGGATATCAAACGACAGGGACCCTTCTTTGTCTCCAGAAGAGGAAAAAACTGGGAGGGCGGCTTAAACACTTGAGCCAGTGCTATGTCATCATCACAAAAGACAGAAGCTGATAAGAACAGTCAGTCCAGCCAAAGACGTTTTAGAGAATCAATAAAAGTTGCCAATAGAAAAGAAGGTTCCTGGATTCAGATGTTTTCTACAAAGTGAGGATGATCTAGATCATTTTCGGATAGAAAGCAAGAGGTAGGGGGAGAAACGCAAGTGCTACTTGATAGCTTTGCAGTATTAATCTGGAAACGAGACTCACTGTTTAAATTTCATTCTGGGCTTTTGCCACAGCCAATAGGTTTGTGTAATAACTCTGTCATGTTCTCTTTCTCCCATCCTGGGTCTGCTGATATGAAGTGAATTCATGAGGAAAGAGCTGGTTTGACGAAATAGAAAATCAGTTGTAGGAACAATGAGTTTTTCAGCGGAAAATATACTGTATTTTTAACAAACCATGACTTCTCAGCTGAAGGAGATGTAATGCAGGATCAACTGCATGTGATGAAATACTTTTGCTCCACACAGATGTATTTTCATTTATAATTACGTCATACAAAGAACATTGCTGGGGCCCCCGTTTCAGATAGGCTAGAACACCCACCAAGCCATACTTGTGATTGCTGTTCATGTACTTGTTAATTCTCCTTTGGGGATTTTCTGGCAAGTCTTTTTTTTTTTTGTAAACCAAAATTAACAGAGATCAAATGTGCTCAGCATTGCTCAGGGGTTACTGGAAATCTGTGCAAACTTCTCAAAATATAATTCCAAAACAAAAAAAGGTAAGTGAAAAATAAACACAATGTATGTAGCTATTAAACACAATTTATAAATAAACACAATTTATGTAGCTATTAAAATGCACTTTCCACATTTTCCTGATTTGAAATGGGAGTCTGGTTCTCAAGAAAGTATGCTGACTGATCAGGCGATTCTGAGTTTCTGGCATTAGGGTGAGATATCAAATCTGTCTCTTGACTTTAACCTCCACTATGCCCTGTGGCTTTATGACCTGACTTGAAGTGTTTAAAAGGTCCAAGATGGCCATTCTTCCCTTTAACCCAAGCTTGTAGCTTTGGCCCAGATCCAGTGTGCTTCTCCAAGGTCAGCAGGAAAACAAGGACTCCATAAAACCATTAACTCTGAGAGACTGACTACATAAAGAAACAATGGCCAGACCATATATCAGAATAGAAGTCTGACCCATGACCAGCAGTAGCCTGCCCAGGAAACTAACCCTTTATAATCATCAGTCCGGGAAACCAGTCTACTATAAATCTGACTTGTAGGAAGTCAGACTGCTATCTCTAGTAACAATTGAGGAGGCCAAACAATAACTTTTGTAATAATCAGCCCAAAATGTCCAGGACTTGATCAATATCTGACAGCTTCCCCAATTTTTGACCCTGCTTCCTACTTAGGGCCAGCCAAAAAAAGCCAAATATGCACCCCTACCCAATCACATAGGACACAATAGGATCATAACTAGCCATATTGTTGTGATCTAGGCACTTGCAAAACAGGAAAAATCATATGTTTAGGATTCAAATAGTCAATCAGCATCCAACCAGGAACAGAAAAACCACTACGTATTTCAAACAGAGAGATGTTTAGAAAAGACATTGGTTATAGAAGAGTTGGAATTTCTGAGGTCAATGGGAGGGGTGCTGAAGAGTGAAAAAGAGAGAATTGTTGTTAATCTCTGATCAGGAAGCCACTATCGCTCCTGGACAGGATCCTATGAGCCCATACAGACTGGTACTTTGATGGAACCACACCACTCCTAAGCACAAAAATGGGAGCTGCATTCCTATTTGCTACTAAATCGTTGGCAGAAGTGCCAGAATCCCCACCCGCCGGGAGCCACTTCTGCCATTGCTGTCACTGCCACAGGCCAGGACCTGAAGCATTCCAATATGGCTTTTCCTCTTTTCATTTCACAGTCTCAGCCCAGTGCCTTCCATTGGAAGGACCCACCTGGAAGACAGCTGGCCAAGGTGGCTTGGGAAACACAGTCTGCAGTCTTCCAAGTCCCAGTGCGAAGAGAAAGGCAAGTGTGGAGCTGAGGGAACAGATACTATCCAGCACAGGTAAGAAACCAACAATAAGATAAACAAGTTAAGTCTACAATATTAGACTGCCATGACCTTGAAAGCCCCTAGGACGAAATGAGTGACAAAGCTAGACCCCCATCCTCCCCATCTCAGATGTTACAGGCTTGGGGATGGGCCCAGTACGGGGTGGGGGATGGGAGGGCACGGAGAGAGAGTGCTGGAGGAGGAGAAGCTTTGCACAAATTCTGAGCCCAATTACAGAGGGGAGTTACGGGTGGGAGCTATATTTCTCCTGTGCACATGAAGCTCTGACACCCCATCCTGTTTTTGACTCACCCTAGCTCTCTACAATAGCTATTCACAACACATCCACTGGAAGATGCATTTCTCCTCTGGAGAGAACCAGGGCCAGAATTTGTAGAATTATGTTCTGGGACCATCGGGGGAAGATGGTGAGGATGCGTAATGAAGAGACCTCTTCTTTTTCGATTCCATTTATTTATTTCATTCAACCACTACTTACTGAATGCTGACCGTGTGTGCCGGCATCATTTCAAACACAGGGGATACAGTAGAGGAAAAAAATCCCTGCCCTCATACAGTATACCTTCTACAGGGAGAAGGTAAACAATCATGTGATTAAAAGGTGGTAAGTAACCTGAAAAAGAGCAGGGCAGGGGGAGAGGCAGAGCAGAGGCAGACTTTGCCATTTTTTTTTTAGCAGTTTTTTTTTTTTTTTTTTTTTTTTTGCGGTACGCGGGCCTCTCACTGTTGTGGCCTCTCCCGTTGCAGAGCACAGGCTCCGGACGCGCAGGCTCAGCGGCCATGGCTCACGGGCCCAGCCGCTCCGTGGCATGTGGGATCCTCCCGGACCGGGGCATGAACCTGTGTCCCCTGCATCGGCAGGCGGACTCTCAACCACTGCGCCACCAGGGAAGCCCTGCCATTTTAATTAGGTGGATGCGAAGGGCTTCACTGAGGAGGTAATATGTGAGCAAAGTTGTCAAGAGAGTGAGGAAGTCACGTGAGCACCAAGGGCCCATCTACCTGGCAGAGGAAATTGAAAATTCAAAGGCCCTGAGGCAAAATGTGACTGGTGTGTTTAGCCAGCCGTTCAGGTGGCTAGAAGAGAGAAGCAGCAATGAGGTCAGGAAGAACGAAGGTCATCTCACAGAGGGCCCCGAGGGCCGTTGTAAAGGTGGCTCTTCCTCAGAACAAGACGCAAAGGCGTTGGAGGACTTGGAGCGAATGAGGGACACAATGTGATTGAGAGTTTTGTGGGGTCACTATGGAGGCCATGTAAATGGGTGGGAGACCAGTCCGGGCACTTGCAGGATTCCCAGTGAAGGATGTCCTGCAGGTAGCGGTTGTGGAGGTGCTGATAGCAGTTTGTTCACATAAACAGACACAGGAAACTACTCCAGCTAGACATAATTTTATCTGCAACACTCCACTGGAAAGTCCAGTCTAAATATATACTCTTGATGTTGCTAGGTTAGCAGTATCACCTCCAGACCTATGTATTACACCAAATTCACTGTATATTTTCAGCCTCTAGGCCCCAACTACTGCAGAAAATGTGTTGCTCTTGGATCATAATTAATAGGACAAATAACTAAATGCCTTTCACACTGAGCACCTCTCCTTTTATTTGCTTACAGTGCATTTTCCAAAGGCGGACACTTTTTAACAGAAAATGCCTGTGACTATTTCCATTCAGCTGTATGTTGAGCACCCACAGATGAAAATAGTACATATGACAAAAAGCTACAATAAAATCAGTAATGCTTGAAAATGCCATATTTTATAAGTACAACACCATCTCCACTCAACTGAAAAGTAATCGCAGGTGCAGAAAACCAAATATTTATAATGCACTGACCACAAGTAAGGTGCATAAGGTTTCCCAGACCCTGTGTCATTGTCATGGAAATGACCTCTGTAGAAAAGTGAAATCCAAGTCAGACAGCTTTGTGATACACTGAATTCAGTCAGGAGCCATTTAAATATGGAGGTCAGCTGTCAGAGGGGACAGACAGGAAAAGCAAGAATTCAGAATAGAAATAAGTAATACATTGATTAACCAAAGCTAAGCACCATGGATTAACATGGGTGGAGGCTGTGGACTATAATTTCCCTTGAAAATCAAGGAATGAGCTATCTCATCACCAAGGTGGTGGGTGAAGGTGATCCTTTAATGAGGATCAATTTAATGATCCTCATTAAATTGTGGGTTCTACGTCATAAGGACTATAAAAGGAAGCTTACCTTAAATGTCACCAGTTCCAGACCTCATAGCCAACCAAAACCATTCGTCAATTAGCAACCTCCAAGAGCTAATAACGTAATTTAAAACTTAATTCCCTTGGTAGGCAAAACCGCAGTTGTTTCGTTAGAGGGTAAATTCTTTAGGAAGAAGTTAGGAAATATCCTAAGCGGTATGATTTATGTTAGATTTAGAACTAACCTATATGAGATATTTTAGGTATTGATAATGTGTGAGAGGATTTGACATATTAGGCTCTTCTAATGCAAAATAAGTCATGATTTTGTTGGGAAATCTGTAATTAAACGATCAATTTAGACTTGTGACATTAACCAGAAATCTTATAAATTTGCTTATAACATTGGGACATTTAAGGCACTGGTTCTCAAATCTTCCCATCCTTCAGAATCACCTGGAGAGCTTGCTAAAACACAGCTCGCTATCCTAGTTTCTTTCTTTTTTTTTTTTTTTTTTTTGCGGTACGCGGGCCTCTCACTGCTGTGGCCTCTCGCATTGCAGAGCACAGGCTCCGGACGCGCAGGCTCAGAGGCCATGGCTCACGGGCCCAGCCACTCCGCAGCATGTGGGATCCTCCCGGACCGGGGCACGAACCCATGTCCCCTGCATCGGCAGGCGGACTCCCAACCACTGCGCCACCAGGGAAGCCCACTATCCTAGTTTCTTATTCAGTAGATCTGGAGTGGAGTCTGGGAATTTGCATTTCTAACAAATTCTCAGGTGATGCTGCTGCTGCTAGCCCAGGAACCACACTTTGAGAAACACTAATTTACAGGTTCTTAAGATTCACTTTATTCATAAGGTAAATTTATTAGACTTAAAAGAATTGCTTAAGAATTTAAGTTAAATCAGATTACTTAAAAAGAAAGTCAATAATATTAAATCTATAAGCACAGCTTAAACTCTTTAAAGGTTAATGATCTAAGTGTAAGTGACACCAAACATTAATAAAGAGTCCCACAAAAATGTACCCATTATATATTGAATAAGATTTATAAGCTTAAGGAAAAACTCAGGGTTTACTTGAGTAACTTGATTCAACTAAGTATTAATATTTAAAATCGAAGTCACCTCTGAATAATCTTTTTTGTGCACTAGACTCACTCTCAAGGACATAAAAAATCCAGCGTTGACAGTAGTCACTTCATTTCCCAGAGCTTCCAAGCCCATGGATTGGGAACCTTTGGCATAAAGCACTAACTAAATGTTCACCCTTTTCCTAAACCATTTGATGCCTCTTCAAATGGCCTTACTCCTCTGCTCAGAGAGTCGGGGCTTGCTTTGAAGCCAGTGGACTGAACAAAGAGTCCACATCTTGATCGACTTCGCCTGCCACAGGAATGAATCTCCTGCAAACGCTCTGGGAGCTTTTCTCTCTACTCCCCTGCTAACCGTCATTGTCTTCATGCACTGTCAGAGGACACCACGGAAAGAAGAATGGCATGTCAAGATCAATCTTCCTCCAGAGACACTCCTTGAAATAATGTTGAATAGCTGAGCTTTTGGAAGCCTTTACTCCGGAGACCAATTATCTCCCTGCTACAATGTATTCAGCCTTCACCAGCTTGGCTTCTGGACCCAGCTGTTTTCTGTAAGGCCAGATGTATTTTGACTCACAGATGTGATCATTTAAATTAACAAAGTATTCTATGTTTTTAAAAAGGGACATTTATCAACCTTCAGGGAATAATGTCCTTGGTTCATTTTTCAGGTTAGAACTGTTGTCCCTCATTTTTCTTTTAGACCTAAAAGTATTACTATATCATAAATAAAAACACAATGGAAGCACCTAAAGCTACCCTCCAGTGCAAGGAAGAAATAAAGTTAGTTAAGGTCCTAGATTTCCACTGAATTCCACACCCACTTTGAAACCCAACTCTATTGAATGCTGAGTGTCAATCATTGGTTAAGGCCAGATATACCCTATGGCATCCTTAAGAATTTAGGCATGTTTTATTTGGGTTGCAAAGCAATCTCTT
Source organism: Hyperoodon ampullatus (assembly GCF_949752795.1). Classification (NCBI taxonomy): domain Eukaryota; kingdom Metazoa; phylum Chordata; class Mammalia; order Artiodactyla; family Ziphiidae; genus Hyperoodon; species Hyperoodon ampullatus. The sequence goes on from NC_136926.1 coordinate 44,554,251, forward strand.
ATTATCTGGGAATCATTGTTTTTAGATCCAATATTAACTGAAAATTTACAGAAAGCTGTCCAAAAAAAAATCTATGGTCAATTTCCTTTGGACCTCAAGACACTGTAGTTCATGCAACTAGTTTTAGCAAATGCTCCATGTTAAAAGTTGTGTTGTGTTATTACAGGAGACATGAGCTAGAAAAACAGATTGTATAATGAGATGCTTCAAATTCTGGCCTGGCTTTGCCTAAGCCTGTTTTCTCATTAAAAGAGGAAAACATTACCTACCTAGTGTCTGGCTCATAAAAGATGCCCAATAAATCTTAGCTATGATCTCTTTTTAACCTAAATGCCTATAAATCAGAAAATGGTTTATCACTTTGGTGGAATTATATGTGGTCATTAAAAAGTTTTTTGTAAAACTATGTAATGTTATATTTAAAATATAAAACTATTAAATTATAAATAAGTAAACTATTTTAAAAACTGTATCTAGTGGGGCTTCCCTGGGGGCGCAGTGGTTGAGAGTCTGCCTGCCGATGCAGGGGACACGGGTTTGTGCCCTGGTCCGGGATGATCCCACATGCCACAGAGCAGCTAGGCCCGTGAGCCATGGCCGCTGAGCCTGCACGTCCGGAGCCTGTGCTCCACAACGGGAGAGGCCACAGCAGTGAGAGGCCTGCATACCGCAAAAAAAAAAAACACAAAAAACAAAAAACTGTATCTAGTGAAAATCTACCAAATTATTAATAAACTATGTGGAACTATGGCCTTTTCAAGATTATCCTTTCTACTTTTCTATATTTTGGACATATTTTAATTTCATCAGTAGAGACCAAATGAACAAATTCAATAAGTAGAAATTTTTAAATTGTGAATGAAATTACATTAGCATATTGAACTGTTATAAACTACCAATTGGAACTGTAATGATACACAACAATTGTATCTTATCCCCCCCACATATATCATAATCACAATTAAAATAGCATCTAAATCATTGCTTATCTTGAAGACATTTTCGATAAACCTTTGTAGCAGACTGTGTGGTTATTAGTTCTTTCCATTTGACAGGTAAGAAAGAATTGGGAACAGGCACACTCAGCTTCTTAATTATGGAGCTATTACAGACACCGGCAACCTCGTGGATTGTGCTCATTGGTCACCTGTTGTCCTTGCTCAAGACTATGTAACTTCTACATTGAACTAGCAGTGTGCTCAGAGGCCAGTTACATAGCCTCTCTAGTGTGTATCCCATCTACAAATGGGAATGGAGACATCTTCCCTCCCCATTTCACAGGGTTATAAGAGAACCAAACAACATAGTACAGGTGGAAACTTTCCACATAGTAAATTTAAGGTATTTTCTTGTATTCTTTTAAAGTAATATTAAAATCTCCAACACTAATTGTGGATAACCAAATTCTTCACATTGTAAGGAAGGCAACTGCCACTTAGTAGATGCCTCCAAAATATTAGTTCCCCTTTCTTTACTCTCTTGAAAGTAAGAAAATGTTAATAAAGATGTAGTTCTATAGAATTTTGGAGGTTTTAGAGGTTATTTATTCCACCCCATCACAATATCCCTGATAATATGTTATTCAGCTTCTGCTTGAGCACTTCCATTGAAAGAGAAACTCTACCTCATGGGGGACTTTTCTTTCTTCTGATACAGAAAGTGGCATTCCATTTACATGTGTATTTCAATGTGCTCCAACAGAAAAGAGGAAGAAAAGAATCAGTAGCAACCTTTTTTTTTTTTTAAATCTTAGGAGGATTATAATCTGTTTCTAAACAGATATATATCTGTTTAGAAACTTTTTTTTTCTTTTCAACTTTTTTCTGCTGTGCCTGGATTTTATTCATCTGAATGTCTAATGAGGAAGTCTCAACTTTCGCAGGTTTATCTTGAGCACTGTTACTTCACAGGCAAGAATTTTCCTTTTTAAATTTTCATTACATCAACATCATCCTATATCATAAATAGACAGACTGGAAAAAAATTAGCTTCTTAGGGGTTAGTTGCGCATTATGGGTAGCAATTTGCAAATACTTTGCTCCTTGAACCTCAGGAACTGGGTGTGTAATGAACAAACCCCTGCAAAGTAGTGATGGGAGTGAGTCCTTTCTCAGCACTCTACCTGGATACCATGGGGTAAGAAAAGTTTAAGCCTTGCAAGAACTACCTCCACACCTTGTTCAGTGAGAAAATTTCTCTTGCTGATATCTATAGAGATATACAAGTATGTTGAAATTTAAATATGAGAAATGGGCAATTTTGCCCATCTTCACTCAGCTCGGGCATTCCAATCACCATGGCTGTTTTTTAGCCTGAGATGAAGAGTAAGATGGCAAAGATGACAAGTTGTGTGGCTCTAATAGTCAACTGGCCCTAGTGTCCCATCTCAGAGGATGATAGCTGTGAGACGGCTCTGAAAATTCATCTCACCCTCTGCCATGGCCCAGGTCTGCAAATATTAGGGGTGTCCTCGGATAGGTCAAGGCTTCATTTCTAATCATAAGGAAGCGTTCTTGTAAAGCAAAACTGCATAACTTCGAAAACAACTGGGCTCAGAATGTTCTTTTCCATTTGCAGTGGTGTTGGAATCCATCAGCTGCTCTCATTTACTCAAGCTTCAGGTCACTTATGGTAGGACGTATCCAGCCTTACAGAACCTTCCATTCTCTTTGTTGACCCACAGAGTAAAGGAGGGCTCTGTTGCTTCGAAAAGCAGCAGTCTATCCCAGAGTGAGAGGACTTATGTGAATATTTCCCAAGGTAATCTTGACAGCTAAGAGAAGCTTGTTTTAATCAGAGATCACCTGGGTATCATCACTCAGCCATCCCCAAACTCCCCAAGCCCTGCCTCCCCCAAACTCTTTCCTAAGAATTGCAAGAAGCATTTACCCACAGAGGCACATGGAGTTTCCTGCAGACCTAGGAACTGAGTTTTTTGGTGAGTAAAAAGTCCGGGCTGGGCTTCCCTGATGGCACAGTGGTTGGGAGTCTGCCTGCCGATGCAGGGGACACGGGTTTGTGCCCCGGTCCGGGAAGATCCCACATGCCGTAGAGCGGCTGGGCCCGTGCTCCGCAACAGGAGAGGCCACAACAGAGAGAGGCACATGTACCGCCAAAAAAAAAAAAAAAAAAAAAAAAAAAAAAGAAATGGGCTTCAAAATATGAAGGAGCCAAGGGACTTCCCTGGCAGTCCAGCGGTTAAGACTGCCTTCCAGTGCAGGGGACGCAGGTTCGATCCCTGGTCGGGGAACTAAGGTTCCACATGCTGCAGAGTACGGCCAAAAGTTAAAAAAAAAAAAAATGAAGGAGCCAAGAATGCTGAGATAAATGAAGACCACAGAGGATAAAAGGTTAATTAACTTAAAATTTCTTCCTTCATTCTATGGACTTGGAGGAATCTGATTTAGACAAAGTTTTAGGTACGTACAACTTTCCAAGATGATCTTCCCTCATCTTTTCAAAATCTGATTTATAGAGACAAAACAGATTATCCCAAAATATGAGTTTTGGGGACAGCCATGATCATCTTTTTTACGCAAAAAAATGAGCCCAGAGACAGTAAAGCAGGTAACTAGCAGAAATGCAGACAGGTGGTAATTATGCCTCAGGCAAAAACCAATAGTTATTAGAGAAAGGCACTGCCCCCAGGGCCCACACTAACAAACGCATCCAATACAGAGGCTGCGAACAGGGAGTTAGGAACACATCACAAGGCCGTGATGACAAAAAGGCCGGCTCGAAGGTCAGGAGAGCTGTCCTGGGAGCAGCGGGGAGGTCCAAGAAAGGTTAAAGAGCTTTCATTGAGTTCAACAAAGTTCCCAAGCCAATTCTGTGCTCAGTTTCTTCATTTTCCTGGGCAGCTAATCAACATGGACATGGATAGCTCAAAGCCATGACCCTGCCAAAGCCAGGGTGGTAAGGGAAGATGGCGGCCAGGGCAGGAGGATGACAGACATGGGGGAGAGGGTGAGGTGCCACAAAAGGGGGAACAGGGAAATCAGCCTCTCCTCAGGGAGAAGTGACACTAAATGCCCAGATCAGCAAACTCCTGCTTGAAGAAACGCCTTAGGACTTCAGGACTGGGTGTGTAATGAACAAACCCCTGCAAAGTAGTGATGGGGGTGAGTCCTTTCTCAAACACTCTGCCTGGATACCATGGGGTAAGAAAATGTTTAAGCCTTACAAGAACCATGTTTAAGCTGGTGCAACTTATACCACAAAGGGTTAATATTCCTTCTCTATAAAGAGCTTCTAAACAATGAGAAGAAAAAACCACCAACAAGCCAATACAAAAAAATAGGAAAAGGTCCTAAACGAAATGTGAATGACCCTTAGTCACAGAAAAATATGCTCAAATTCACTCATATTCCAATAATTAAAACTAGGAGGTACTATTCTTCATATATTGTCAAATATTCAAAAGCACAGCAACATATTGTTGACAATTCTGTTGTGTTACTAGCACTTTTCTCTTATGCAAGGTATGACTTTCATACCTTGATAATGGGAATTCAAAATGGCACAACTCTTATAAAAAGGAATTTAGTAATATTATACATATACACTCACTCACACATACATACACACACACACACACACACACACACACACACACACCCCTTCTGACCCAGTAGTCCATTCCACTTTCAGAATTCTATCCCAATGATACACTGACAAAAAGAATAAATGATATCTGAAGAAAGCTGGTTGTTGTGCTATCATTCACAATAGCAAAAGACTAAACACAACCTAATAGCCATCAACAAAGGACTGGTTGAATACTCCTATGGAGTATGTTTATCTTTAAAAGGTAATGAATAAAATCTATAATACTGATATAAAATTATTTCAAGCACATATTTGGCAGAGACAATATCAAGTACAGAATGCTGAGTATAATATCAACTTCTGTTTTATAAAGTGGAAATATGTAAATATACAAAGATATGTTTATATTCTCAAAGAGAAACAGTGGAAGGATAAATCAAAAACCCAGTAAAGATGGCCACCTGGACATGAGCAGCATGAAAGAAAGAGTTGGAAATGAGGATTTTAACTGTATCTTGTTCTGTACATTTGACTTATAGACCACGTAAATGTTTCTGATTAAAGTAAAAAAGAAAAATACTGAAAAAAGTGAGCCTAACTGTTTATCAAATTATTGGCATACCACACTTAAAACCAAATAGTTTCCAATAAATTTTCAACAGAGATCTTGGCCATTTATATTTAGTAGCATATATAAGATAACCAACCACCCAGGTTTTACCCAGGACTGAGGGGTTTCCTGGCACCCAAGACTTTCAGTGCTAAAACCAGGAAAGTCCTAGGCAAACCAGGACAACTACATCACCTTATTTTAAGACAAATAATAAAGGCAAAGAAATCTTAAACTGAATGCAGTCATTTTATCACTATTTTGAAGTTATTATAAATATATGTCAAGATAGAGTAATTATATTAATATTGTCATGAACCAAGATATCAGCATAAGAGAAAAGTGCTAGTAACATACAAAACTGAAGTAATAACAAGAAACAAGTAAATGTGAATTGGAAAGAATTTGGGGGAATACTGAGGCAGTGATGCGGTCTTTTTAAAATCTCTTCAAACACCCTCAGAAAAATGGACAGAGCAGCTAGGAATGCAAAACTAAAAATACACAAGCAACATTTACAACAAAACTGTGTGACAAAGTATCCCCCAAATAGAAAGGTATATGGATAAAATATGCTATGAGCATCTGTGTAGGAGACAGCAGAGGAAAGCAATGTGCTACCTGCTAGGCCTGAAAATAAAAGAAATGCTAAATAATCAATAGATATTTACTGCAGAGTTTGACATGCCAAAATAAAATTGAGAAGATTCTGAACACTCACAGATAATTAAAAGGTGTGCATCTGAAGATGCTGGAGCTTTGAGAATACAAGCTCACATAACTAAATAGATAAAGCCTTCTTTCACGAAAAGCCTCATCCTGAGGAAAGACAGCTGGGGAGAGTGCCAAATTTTGCAAGTCAGAATCCATAGAAGTAAAGGATAAAGGAAGATACAGATAAAGTAGGAGAAGGGAAAGAGGTAGAAAACACTAGGCCATATTTATTGAATTTTGAATTTGTAAACATCTGACAAAGATAAAAAACAAGAAAAGGCAGGTTTAGATCTGCGAAGCTAAAAACGCTAACCTGACCCACCCTGGCCTCCTGAAAGTTCAGTAAATCTAATAGCACACAAAAATGAGCAATAAACAGAACTGTGTCAATTGCCACATACACACACAAACACCAGGAGCAGAAAAAATGTCCCTCCAGATGTCGAAAGAATTCCAGAAAGATAAAATCACCAAACAGATGAAAGTTATAACCAACTATTTCAAAAACTAAAAGAAACTTTCACATACATATTTTAAAACCTACAGAATAACCCAGGTTAAGATTGAAAAACTCAGATATGGGGTAAGAACTAAGCAAAGAATTAGAAATAAAAGAAAACATTATTTCAGATATGAAGCCTGAACTATAATGCACGCAAGAGGAAATAAACAGATAATTCTTCGTGAGAGGTAGAAGGTAAGAGCAAAGAAAATTTACAATCAAAAGAAAGCAAAGGGATAAAAAGTATTTGGGGTGGTGGGGGGAAATAGGTGATAGAAAAAGAGCCAACATGTACATAAAGGGCTTACTAAAAAGGAAATCCAATGGAACAAAACAATAAAATTAAGAAAATTTACTAATTCCCCCCCCCAATTATTTTTGTGAAAGGGAACAATGAGTATGTGGGAACAACAACCCAGAATGACACACTCTGAAATATTACCTAATAAAATAACTGGACTTTAAAGACAAAGTTTTTGGGCCCACAGGCAACAAACCAAGGGGCTTATTAGAGGGAAAAATCAGACAGGCAAAAAGTGGATTTTTGTTGTTAATTTTTGGGTTAATTTTTATGTCAGAAAATAATGGAGTAACATATACACACTACTATACATAAAACAGATAACCAACAAGGACTTACTGTGTAGCACAGGGAACTATACTTAATATATTGTAATAACCTGTAAGGGAAAAGAATCTGAAGAACAGACATATATATATATATATATATGTATAAATCACTTTGCTGTATACCTGAAACTAACAACATTGTAAATCAACTATACTTCAATAAAAACGTTAAATTAAAAAGTTTTTAATTTGAAAAAGAAAATAAATTTAAGAATTTAAAGGAAAGACAATGTGATTTCAGAATTTAACATATAGCCGAGCTGAATTTTAAGTGTAAAGGCCACACATACTTAACAACCTACAAGAAATCTGATAATATTATTCTCATGAGCCCTTCTGGAGAAATCTCTTGGACCACGAGCTTTCAGCAGATTGGAAAGACACTGACACAAGGACAAGTGTGTCACCTCGGAGGCTGTAGTTGGCTTCATCATGGTCCTTATATGGGTACCTGCAGTCCCTGAGGCCTCTCTTCTAAACTCATAAATTCTTAAGCCCCTGTCTCTTCCCTTTTGTTTCCTGGGCCTACTGTTACTATCTTTGGGTAAACTCAGCATCTTGTTTTATACAATATTATCTGTAACCAATTCCTAGTTTTAAAAAGTCTTCTATAAAAAATTAGAAATAGCAGTATAAAACATTATTTTTTCTTCAAAAAAAAACACTATTTTTTTCCTTCAAAAAAACCACAAAAACAAAAAACTTTCCATGTTTTGTCTATTGGAAAAGCCAAGAAGCAATAACATCCCAGTAGCAATGAGTACAGACATCACCCAGGCCTCTACGGTCCATTTGCCATGACAAAGAAGCAGGGCTTCTTGGGAAAATTTCTTATTCCAAATCTTGGAAATGTATAAAATAAGCCTGAGGTCCATGACATCCATGCAAATTTCTCTCACCCTCCCAGGGTGCAGATGTTAGTGATGAGTTCTCACCATCACCACCGCGGTCCTTATTACAGTGTCCACCCCTGCTTCTCAGGACACTTCATGTGGAAGTTGAGTGACTGGGTGCTGGTTTCAGCTACTCCTGGAACCAACAAACCCCTTTACTCCTCCCAGTGTCTGAGAGAATACCCTAAATCTTTCGGAAACTTATCAGCTTCCATCGTCCCACCCAATCTCTCAAAATCCCACCCCGTGGCCCTTCAGACACGCTGGTCTTTCTCATCCCACGTGTGTGGTGTGGGGACTGAGATACTGGAAGGAGATATTTTTTCCTTTCTGATTATCCAGTTACAGTGGAGGTTAAGTTAGCAAGTGATGAGACTATGGTAAGTGAGGGAAACAGAGCTGGACAGAGAGGGGGATGAGGGGTGGAGAATGCAAGCAGCCAGCAGGGTATCTCCGGAAAAGGTAACGCACAGCTCTGGTGAGTCCAGCCTCTGTAAACACTTTATAATCAACTGTACTTTTTCTTTTTCTTTTTTGCTTGGGCAAATGTTAAAAGGAAAACCAGCTACAAGAGTCCCAAACAGAAGTAATTACCTGACTTTCTCTTACTTCGTCTTGCTTCTCCTGCTCTAACCATCTTAACTTTCTCACATCTATTTGATAAAACAAGAAACAGAAAATAAAACCGATATGAGCAGAATGCATCACAATGAACCATTCTTGGCATCAGAGGTGTAAACAGGTTTTCCAGCTCCCTTTGCCCCCACAGGAAAGTCTGAAAGACAATAAAAGGATCCCATAAGTTGGGCCAGAGCTCACTACAGAGCCCCAGTAGGGAAGAAAATCAGTGCTCAAGGTAAACAAAAACAAAAAGTAAAGCAGGCTGAATGAACGAGGGATGCAAGAAAGCATGTGAAGAAAAAAGTAGCATGAAGTGCTGCTGAGGTTTCCATATCCACCACTGCTCTTTTCTACTGGCATATGTTGAGCCAACTAGCAACCCTGCAAACAGACAGGAAGCCGGCAGCACTTCCAGCCGGCTCTGTCAATAGTCAAGGAACACTGAAAAGAATGGTGAGGAGTTTTTAGGAAGGTCAAGAGAAAATACTTTAGAGACCGCCACTTATAACAGGCTGGGGTTGCAGAAAAGGAGGTCAGGATTTAACTGAACGCAGCATCAGAGGGCCTAGGCCATAACAGAACCTATCAGAGATGTCTTACTAAGATATTTGGGACACAGGTAACACTTCTAAGAGCGTACAAGTGGGAAAGAGATACTCAGTACCACTCCCAAACAGATGCCACCACAGCTTTGCCAACATGAAGGCTCCACTACATCAGTGAGGGACCCCAACAGCAGTACCAACTCTCCCAGGGAATGGGAAATCAGAATATACAGAACTCAACAGAGGAGGCTGCTTTTGGAAGATTCAACTGTAGTAGCTGACAAACTTCATGAGTGTAGCAACATTTGGGGCAGGCAGCTGAGGCCAAGAAGAGAAAGAGCACGGCTGATCCCATGTCCTCTGACCAAACTTGTTCATGGTCATATATTAGAAACCTCTGGAGACTCCTAGGAACACCATGGTGGGGGAACTTTACATAGAGCTAGTACGTTACTGGGTAGAGCAAGTCCCAATTAAACATGATATACATGTAACTGCATAACAAAAGTACCTACTTCACAGGTATTTCATGATTTAATGTGATCACTTTGTGATCTCCAACGCTCCTGTAGAATTTAAGATATTGCTAGTATCGATAGGTTACAGCTAACATGACCAACTCAAATTATCCCAGACTTTGAGGAAAAATGCTAAGGATTTCTTCCTGGAACATGGTCTTTGGAATATAGGCTCATAAATGCATTGAGGTTCCAAGATGCTTTGAAAAATACAAGTTCTGTTCCAACTTTATTTGCAAGGATAGTATTGTTACACCACTGTAGGAAAGAGTCTCAGATCCTTTCTTGAAAGTCACTGTTGATGGCTGGCTTGGAGAAAAGCAGTATGTCAAATTAAACTCATTATCTTCCTCACTTCCAAACTCATGTCTCCTCCCGTGTGCTCTATATCACTATATTCCAAACTAGTAACTGGGGCATCATCTCTGACTCCTATCTCCCTTATCCTTGACATCCAATTAATGATTCAGACCTTTCATTCTTTCTTCCTCAATGTTTCTCAAATCCATACACTCTCTCTCTCCATCCCTAATAACACTGCCTTAATTTAGGCCACTATGCTTTCTTCCTTAGAATATTTCAACAGCTGTCTAAGAAGTCTTCAGTTCTTATTATCATTGCACAGCACATGTGGCTTTACCTAACTGGCCCCTGCTTATCTCCTTCAATTATGCCATCACCCTCACATTATATTCTGAAGACCCTTTGAACCTCTTGCAGAACTATGGAAGTTCCGTACTTTCTCACCTTCAAGTCATTTCTTGCGCAGGTCTTTTTGTTTTGTTTTTGTTCTTTTTTGCCTCTAACCACCCTTTCTTCATTTTCCTAACACCTTCTAATTTTTGCCTTCTAGAGAATAATTTTTTTTTATGCAATCAAATTTTAAAAAACAAAGATACTATTTTTAACATGGTCAAATATACTTGGCTAAATCCAGACATTAAAAAATAGAGCCCAGGGCTTCCCTGGTGGTGCAGTGGTTGAGAGTCTGCCTGCCGATGCAAGGGACGCGGGTTCATGCCCTGGTCCGGGAAGATCCCACATGCCGTGGAGCGGCTGGGCCCGTGAGCCATGGCCGCTGAGCCTGCGCATCTGGAGCCTGTGCTCCGCAGCGGGAGAGGCCACAACAGTGAGAGGCCCACATACCACAAAAAAAAAAAAAAAAAAAAATCTAGCCCAACAGTAGAACCATACAGCTTTGTACAGAACATTCCATAGATCAACAGAAAATACATTTGAGCACAAAAATAAAAAATATTTAAAGAGAATCTCTAAGCAGCATTTTATTTCTGCAAAACAGACATATGGTACTGATTAAATATCTACAAGTGCTTTTCCTTTACAAAAATACATATATTCTTAACAGACTAAATCATTAACAACGACCTGGTTATCTTTCACTTCAGTTTGAATGATTTATAAGCTAATAAATCTTCCAACCACAAAAAGGTTTTTATTTGTATTAAGATGTTACCACTTTTGAACAAAAAAAAAAAAGCTTAAAATATTTTATATTTCAAAGGAAAATTAGCAACATAACTGTACAATATAGTCTATGATGGTTTTATTTAATGTGAGGGCTACTCTATTAAAAACTGGTGCTCTGGGCTTCCCTGGTGGCGCAGTGGTTGAGAGTCCACCTGACGATGAAGGGGACATGCGTTCGTGCCCCAGTCCGGGAGGATCCCACATGCCGCGGAGCGGCTGGGCCCGTGAGCCATGGCCGCTGGGCCTGCGCATCCGGAGCCTGTGCTCCGCAACGGGAGAGGCCACAACAGTGAGAGGCCCGCGTACCACAAAAAAAAAAAAAAGGGTGCTTGCTGTTGTGTTGCCAGATGCAGGAACGCAGCAGAACACTGGTGCTCCCCCCACAAGCTCTTGTTGACCACAGCTTCATATGGACACTTGGGCCCCCAATCCGCATTCAAAAAAATACAGCAAAAGAAAACCGACCCCAAACAATGTTAGGCTGATCCCATTGCATTTCTAATGTGCAGAACTCCTGCTCTGCTGGATTGATGTGAAGTCCACGGATACATAATCTATTCACTATCTCTGCACTGCCCAGAAATATTTAATCTTCAGTTTGTACTAGATTAGTTTCTTATTCCACGAAGCTCTGAAAGATGGCAATAACCTTGAGTATCTGCTAAAATATCACCAAAGAAAGGCTTTAAACTTAATTTTCATGGTAAGATCAATCAAACGCAGGTTTTTCTTGCAATAATCAGAACGTACTTCCTTTTCAGCTACGTTTCTTGTTTTTCCAGCACCATCTGACAGATCTTAGGAAATCCTCAAAGGTGAAAAACAGATTAACACAACAAATAGCCTCCCTCTGGATGAAAAGTGGGAGAAATACATACTTTGAAAAGAAAATTGAAATTGAGATTTTAAATTCTAATTTGAGAAGCTTTTTATTCCATGGAGGCAATATAGACTAAAATTATGCTTATTTAGTTCCTGGGTTCTTAGTAACATGAGAAATTTTATTAAAGATAGACTTTGGTAAAAGTGCGGACATGCTTACTTGTATAGAAAACAGTACATTCTATTGGACTCGCATAAGTAAATTATTTTTCTGTATTCAAAAGCAAAATTTTCCTAAAGGCCTGTGGTGTTTTTTTTTAAAGTAACTCTTTGTTTTGTTTCTCAGCAATTACTTTGTTTTTAGAATCTAGCCATACAACCAAATTCGGCAACGTAAGCCCCAGATGAAGAGCATATACATTAAGCCCTGTCCTCGCACCGATCTTTTGGGGAGCCCATGCTGTGGGCCACCTCAAGTAAAGCTCACATTATGAAGTCTTCCTGACAGGCCACTAGGTAAACCTTCTTGGATAGGATAAAAATGGATGCATTCCGTTACATACTCTGGTTTACCATAAGGAATTTTCCAGCAGGCTATGCTTTTACCAATGAGATATAGATATTGGTTGTGGGAATTACAAAAATGAGTGAGCTTGCTGTAACTTTAATTTTCTGGGTTAGAAACATAAAAATGTGAAATGCTATTATTTTAGGATATATACCTATCCCTACAATAAGGAATATAACATGTCTGCCATATCTGGTTTATAAAAATTGAGAAATATTAAATATCCTAGAAACTCAAACCCTTTGAAAGCACAAAATAACCAACTAATTCTGGATTTACTTGAGATACCCAGTTCAGTAGTATTTTGTTGAAAAAAGTTCAGATTGAAAGATCATTAAAAGGTACTCAAATATACATGAAAGAGTTTCATAGTTTTTTCTTAAAGCAGTGGCATTTTCCCAATAATTTAAAAGTGATTCTCTTCTTAATGTAATGTAGCTTTCACAAGTAGTGTGTTTGTTTGCTATCCTTACTATATTTTCAAATAAAATTAAAATGCTTGAGCACTTCCTTTTCAGAAAGTTATGAAATTAAACAAAAATAAATTATTTTAAATGCTCATTAGAATGTATCCTTATACTTGTTATGCCCTTTTCTAGGATTCAAAACTTGTCATTATTCAGAAATGCTTTTTAATTTTAATTATCTTTAAATCTAGAATCAAGCGAAACATATTAAATAGAGAATACTCTAGAAGTCACCTCTTCAGAGCATCATATCCTGACTCTCCTAGCTCTTAATTTTATTACGCCTATCCCAGCTTATCATCGAAAACACTGTATTGTCCTTGCCTGTTTACTGACCAAACTAGACCAGCGGGTCTCTAAGTGTGATTTGCACACCTCTGGGGGTCCCCAAGACTCACAGTGTCCACAACATCAAAACTATTTCCAAATAGTAGAAATACTTAGACTTTGTTTGCCTTTCTCACCGTGCTGACATGTGCACTAATGGTGCAAATGCACTGGTAGGTTAAAAATGGTGGTACCTTATCTCAAATCAAAGCAATGGCTCCCAACTTCACTAGAAACCATAGATTCTTCACTGCCACATATTCACTGTAAAAGCAATGGCCGTTTCACTTAATTCCCTGATGGAAGAGTAACAATTATTTCAATTAAATCTCAGCCGTTAAGTGCACGTCTTTTTCAGTCTCTGTGATGAAATGAGAAGCAAGCATAAAGCACTTCTGCTGTATACCAACAGATGACAGCTGTCTCAAGGAAAAGCACTTGTACAATAGTTTAACAGCAGAACTCACTTTTTTCATAGAATTCCACTCTCACGTGAAAGAATGATTGAAAAACTAATTATTCAGACTTGGGTATTTGGCAGACATTTTATGGAAAATGAACAAAGTGGGTCTCTCAGTTCAAGGAAAAAACTGACAATATTTATTATTAATAAGATTTAAGCTTTCAATGAAAATTAGAATTCGTAAAACATATCTCCATGATCTTTAGAGCTTCCCAATACTTCAAAATTTTTCTGATAAGATCAGTGATATCGAAAAATATGACCTTTTGATAAGATATGATGAAATGTTAGATGAATATTTAGAAAATCTGCATAACTAAGCCAATATTTTCCAAATGACCAATGCATGGATAAAATATCTATTCAAAGTGTAAGATGGACCAATGGACTTTAATGTTAACAGCACATGAAAAGTTCATTTATGTGGTTTCAAAATCCACTCTGCAACTAACATTTAGGGAGCTATCATTTGTTGTATTTTGGTATAGCATCAAAGAAGAATATCTACAATTATCTGAAAAGCAATTAAAATCTTCATCCTTTTTCCAGCTACTTATCTTCTTATACTCAAACCAAAATAACATCCACAACAGACTGAATGCAAAAACAGGTAAGAGAATTCAGCTATCTTCTATTAAGCCAGGCATTAAAAACGTATCTGCTGGGCTTCCCTGGTGGCGCAGTGGTTGCGAGTCCGCCTGCCGATGCAGGGGACGCGGGTTTGTGCCCCGGTGTGGGAAGATCCCACGTGCCGCAGAGCGGCTGGGCCTGTGAGCCATGGCCACTGAGCCTGTGTGTCCACAGCCTGTGCTCCACAATGGGAGAGGCCCCAATAGTGAGAGGCCCGCGTACCGCAAAAAAAAAAAAAAAAAAAAAAAAGTATCTGCAAAAATGGTAAACAATGTCATTCTTCTCACAGAATTTATTTTTAGTCAGAAACCCTATTTTTTCATTAATACATTATTATTCATGCTAAAAATAACACTAATAACTCATGTTAAGTATTTTTAAATTTCCCAGTTTTACTTTCTAATATGAGAGATATCAATATATCAACATAAAAAGTTATTTGGGGTCCTCAATAATTTTTCAGAGGTCAAATCCTGAGTCAATTTGAGATCTGTTCCTCTAGACCGCAATCTCTTTGTCACAGAGCCTCATTATGTTGACTCATATCGAGCTCAAAGAAAGCATTAAATAAATCTATTTCAAAGAAATGAAATACAGATGGGTCACTGCTCAGTGGGGAAGAAGCGGTGAAATTCAGAAGAAGATCTGCCACCTCACCACAGGGCTCTTCAAGAAAACAGACACACCTGAATCCATAATTGTCTGTCCTCCTATCCCCTGCTGACTTCGGATCTGCCTCAAGATTTCTCTCTGGTTCTGACATAACTAACTCAAGAAGAGGAAACCTAACGCTTGTCCTATAAAGAGTTCTACGAAGCTCGCTGGCCACCTGCTCTTTGTATTCGTGTAGGCAGGAACAAGAGGAGGCAACATAACCTGAAGCCTGGGGGTCTGAAGGCAAAGTGAACTTGGTGGTGTTGAGGGTTACTAAGCATTATAATGGGCTTGTTAGGGATGCCGTGAAGGTTTGGATTAACTGACAAACTCTTCTGCTGAAGGAATGGGAGCAAAATAATGTTCTGATCAACTCAGTTGGTTGTACTAATTCCAAGAAACAGAGCTACACTACTCAGACAAATACAATGTTTCAACTAAAAATTCAAGAAATAGATAAACCATCATAAAAGTATTTCCATTATGGTTTTACTCTGAACAGATAAAGTATACAGGGCCAACTGCAAGGCTATAATTTAAAAATTCAATTCACATTATTAATCAAGTTTCCACCTGCTATGTGTTGAACTGCTTCCCCCAGCCCCACCCCATATTAATATGTTGAAGTCCTAACTCCAATATCTCAGAATGTGACCTTATTTGGAAATAGGGTCATTGTAGATGTGAGGATGAGGTCAGATTGGAGTAGACTGGGCCCCGACTCCAATGTGACCGATGTCCTTAGAAAAAGGGGAAATCTGGTGACAGACAAGTACAGAAAGAAGAGTGTGAACACACAGGGAGCACACCACGTGAAGATGAAAGCAGAGGTTGGGATGATGCTTCTACAAGCCAATGACCTCCAAAGATGGCCACCAAACGACCAGAAGGTAGGGGAGAGGTGGGGAAGAGATTCATCCGCACTGCCCTCAGAAGGAACCGACCCTGCTGGTACCTGATTGCCAGCATCTAGCCTCCAAAACAGACACCAAAACTGACAATAAATGACTACGTTTAAGCCCCTCAGTTTGGGATACATTATAATGGCAGCCCCAACATATGCATTGCCTCTGGCTACAAAGAGATTTTTAGCTTAATGGGCAAGAGGAGTCAACAGGTAAGTACACCCAGCTTTATAAATGATACACCAGGGTAAGATGCCTAGGACCATTCTCAGGTGGGCACCAACCTGTAGCTTTGTTGATACAAAGAGTCTGGGGACAGAAATATGATGCCCAAGGTGCACATCAACCCCTTTCTCTCTCATCCTCTAAAGTCACCCGTCACCATGCTACTTCAGAGCCACACTTCTCACCCCTGAGAATCGTGCTCCCTAAAACGCAGCTGACCTGTGTTCAAAGGCTCCCCTACCAGATGAGGCAGCTCCAGCTGATCAGATGACGGCACTATGTTAATACAGAGTAATGCAAAGGTACAATCGGCTTTAAACTCATGGTCTATGCAACTTAATAGTTAGAATTAATGGTGATGACTGAGAATGGCAGTGAGATTACAGGGAATCATGCTGTATGTATGCACATGCGTGCACATGTAGCTGTGTCTTCTGTTTTCCAGTGCTTGTCAAGCCCCCTAAAGCCCAGTTCAGCCAAAGCTGTTAGTACTTGAAAGAGTCAAAAATTATGTCAAAGGACATAGGAAAAACTGAAAACACTGGTCTTGACTAACAGTCAGGTTGGCTGATTGAAAAGTTAATTCAGTGATACAAGCTTTCAATCTCTAGAATGTGCACCAAATTTTTTGAGCTTTTATATTTTCCTTGGTGATGTATATTCAAGCCTCCAGCACCCAATCAAATCTCCCCATCGGGCTTCCCTGGTGGCGCAGTGGTTGAGAGTCCGCCTGCCGATGCAGGGGACACGGGTTCGTGCCCCGGTCTGGGAAGATCCCACATGCCGCGGAGTGGCTGGGCCCGTGAGCCATGGCCGCTAAGCCTGAGCCTCCGGAGCCTGTGCTCCACAACAGGAGAGGCCACGACAGTGAGAGGCCCGTGTACCGCAAAAAAAAAAAAAAAAAAAAAAAAAAAATCTCCCCATCTTTTACCTCTTATATCCACTCGATAAAAAGGAAAGTAAATATCTCACTATGCTGGGTGTGAGGAAGCATCCTACATGCTAATTAGCTGCAACCACTCTCAGGTTTAACTTGATTCTTTTTATCCTTCTAGCATTTAAATTTTGTTTCTATTTTCAAACTCAGCATCTCGGAATTGTTTCTGTTGAGTCTTGCCTGAGCAGAAAGCAGATCCTTGGGAGATCAGAGAAGAGAACAAGGAATTAAGAAGGATGTTGGTTTGTGGTTGTTCAAAGACTGAGCCGATGATCTCATTACACGTTTCCGGCCCACTGGCCTGTGCAATGAGTGAGCTCCCGAGTCTGGGCCACTGGCAGGTCTCCACGCTCCACCCCTTCAGCTGTTGAGCACAAGCATACTCCTGAGACATTCCTTCATCTACTGAGAAAGATGCCCAGGTAGGGAGTATTTTTAAGCACAGCAAGCCACACTGTATTTACCTATCCTCTAACAACTAATTCATTAGTCAAGTCAAAGGAAAAGTTCTTCGATCCCAAAGGATCAAACTTCCTTTCACCAATCAATCTTCATCTAGTCTACTGTAATTATGGGTTATTTACCCAGATTTCATCTCCCTGGCAGCTTGTAGCTAAGATGGCCATAGCTAACAAGTGAGATCACACACAAGGTGATTTGTCATTATCGCAGGTCATTAGTTCTGTATGTGTTTCAACCCAGGCTTTCCACAATAACTATCTTTGTTATAATGCTGGGTCATGGAAGACTTAGGAATTTGGACTAATAGGAGGGTGGTCATCTGTTTACTTACAGGTTCCCAAAACACAACACAACACGTACACACACACATCTCAAGGGGACAAATGATAATGAAAAAACTAAATCAGAAAGGTCAACTGTTATTTGGTCAAGACAGAAACTAAGACAGAGTATTCTTAATATAATTATAACTACATAAAAGTAAAAGTGTTCCTGTATTGACATTACTGATAGAGCTTCATTTGTTACTATGAGCTTCTGAGTATCAGTCTGTCCCCATTAAGGGGAGGGGGGAAAAAAAACCCACTCTTGTGGCTGAGACTACCGCCTTAGTCACAAAGACCCCTGCAAGGAATGTTTGTATATCGCTTCCCCTCCGGTTTCCTGCTAAGAAAATGTAACTGTACTGCCCTTTAATGGGTATCACCTTGCAGGTTTAAGGTTACCAGAATTGAGCTGTAGAACCACCACTGTGCAAGGGATGTCATCGGATAAACAATGCAGAAGTTAGATGCTAAAGCAAACCCAAATCATCTTTTCCAAAAGATTCACCATCATTGAATCAGCACTAGGATCATCACTTTCCTGCATTTGTGTTTGACTTGAGAAATTATGGAGCTCTCAGAAGCCAATACCATACACCCCTTCATTAATAGATCATGGAATACTAGGATTCTACTCTAAACTGTAGTACAACATATTCTCATTGAAAACAAAGATGTTTATCAGGGAGTAAGCAAGACCTGGAGTTTGCGGCAGTGACCTTTAAGCGTACTGACTATCTGTCACATTCATACCTGTCTGTATATATGTATGTCTCTTTTAAAAGGTATAATTTTTTTCTAATAAACATATTTACAAAAAAAAGGTATAAATTAACCTGAGTCTCTTGATCTGTTTTAATTCCCCTTATGTCAGATTACTTATTGCCATTTACTTATTGTCAAAAGTTCAAACCAGAATCTTTAGCCAAGGTTTACAGCTTGAGCTTCCAGATTTCCTACTTTCAGGCCTATGTTTCAGCCCTGAAGGAAAAGTACAGAAAGCATGATGGCTTGGATGTGTCTGGAACACTCTTGAGCCGGGACCCAACCTTCCATCACCCCTGAAGTTTGACCAAGAAAACAATCAGCCTATAATTACAAATGAGGGAGAAGAGGAAGGCTTCTTCCGCTCAGCCCAGGGAAGACCTGCATCCAAACTAGCTGATCAAGTCACATAAATATTAATAACACTGTCTAAAGTGGCATGTGGTTCTATCTGGCCACGCCTCAGTCAGAGCAGCTTCTATAGCCCAGCTGCTAGTTGCTGCCTCTGAGATCCATTTGTAAATAATTGAAGTATTTAGTGTGAAATTACTACTCTGTAACTGAAAGAGATCATTGTGCCAGTGCCCGTCAGATGGGGAATCCCAACTTAGTGTTAGGTTGAAGAAAATGGGGCAGGTGCTAGTGTGTGTGTGTGTGTGTGTGTGTGTGTGTGTGTGTGTGTGTGTGTGTGTGTGTGTGTGTGTGTGTGTGTGTGTGTGTGTGTGTGTGTGTGTGTGTGTGTGTGTGTGTGTGTGTGTGTGTGTGTGTGTGTGTGTACACACACGCCTGCACAGCACATCAGCAATCTCCCGTAATGGAAAGAGAGAGAAGAATGTGGCTTAAATTGTTCCTTCATCTGCTCCAAGTGAATGTCTAGGTCAAAGCACAGCTTTAGCCCAAAGCTCCTGACTTCTCCTCTAGCTGGAAAAACTGGACTGTAGTAGAAGAAAACGAAATTGAGAATGAGAAAAGCAAAATGTCAGGGTGTGATAGCACTGCTACCAAGGCATCACAGAAGTCTGTTTCAAACAGTTCAAGAAAAATTCAGCTCACACACACAGAATTCTCAGTAACATTATTCTAAGAGATAAAAGGAGGGAAAACTGTGTAGATAGCAGGAGGGGGAAGAAAAGTGTTATCATTCTAGATATAATGGTTTCAAGGTGGTGTGGAGAGTAGGGAGAATCGGCATGGAAAACTTCTTAATAGACTTTCTTTATGTAGTTTTTTCCTTTAATAATTTTAGTCTAGGATGCAAGAAGAACCAGTCTGTATATGGTTGACGAGTGCCAAATCCAGATGGAGTGAGCTTTCATTTTACAAATTGCAAAATATCCTCACTCTTATCTCTCCCAAACAGATTACACTAATTCTGAAGGGAAATTTGAGTCAACTTATTAACAAATAGCTCCTTACAAATATTTTTTAAAGAGGAGGATGAAACTAATTTGAAGAGTTTGGTACAAGAGATTTTTTTAAATTAAGTATTACATTTCACTCTTCTAAAATTTCCCGAGATCGCTCATTCTTCAAAGTAAGGAAATATTGCTTCAAAAGCACACACGTTTTACCAGCAATTATTTACTGAGAGCCTTCCCCGTTTAAAGTACGGTGCTAGGTAAGGCGGTGAGGAGGGTTCAAAAATTTGTGAAGCAGTCTTTGCCCCCAAAGGACTTGTAGCATACAGAGATGTCCCAGCACAATAAATTCATGTTCCTAGACTGATTTTTTGGATATCTAACTCAAGAGATTTCTAGACAACTCTCCCCTATAGAGTCTACTGAATTCCTATTGAATCATAAATACAGGAAATACAATAGAGACTTTCGCTATAAGATATTCCTACAAAGAGAGAGAAACCACCAATGACAAAAGCTTAACTCACAACTCCAGCCGGTTTAAAAATTATATTTGATCAACTTGGAAAGACCATCTATAGTTTCTCAGAATAGCAAAAAATTCTGAGAAGGAGGAGATAGAGTTCAATTGTTCCATTTAACCTCCAGAGCCCAGGCTGTCAAAGGAGAGACTTCTCACTGGACTAGGACCAAAGACAACTGAGAATGAGGAGGACAGCCAAGGTACGTTTCTGGTATATTCAAAAGGCTGTATTACCTGAAACTACTAAAATAGGCTGGTGCTGAGACAGCTGCTATAATTGAAGCAAATCTCATTTGCATCATCAGCTCACATGCTTACCTTCAGCTGCACTCAGTTACTGAGCTAAACATTTGTGCTACCCAGCCTCTCAGTCAGCGCGTGCAGCCAGACTGCTTAGCTGATACGTTTCTAGGTTTCTGCACATTCCTGTGTCCAGTGAAAAACCATGGGGGTGGCACACCGGCTCTCTCTGCTTTCAAATTCAGCTTCCCTTAGGAATATGAGCTGCATCTTTGGTGCCATAACGTGGGAGGTGAGGGTGTTATATCCTCACAGGCAGCTGTTCTGAACTTAGATGTTATATCTGTCAAGGGTGTTGGCAAGGGGGAGAGAGAAAGACCTGGAAAATGATGGGCAGCAAAAGCCAGACAATAAAGTACTTTCTATCTACTGCTTCATTTATTTCCTCCATTCATCCTGAATGTTGCTGCCCCTGGGATCCTCTATTAAGATGTTTTCTAGCCATTCTCATTTATTTCATCCCTTACTCCTGGAACCTTGCTCTGAGATCTTTTATGAATCTCGCATCTATATCTTTCAATGCTGTAGAGATCACAACTTATCACAGCAAGATGATTTTCGTGGAATTGCTGCCAGAGGGGTGGGGCAGAGTCATGTGCATTAGTACCCGGATTCAGCTACCCCCCATCAACCCAACCCCTCCCTTCTGTTCTTGTACCTTGACTCGAATGACGACCTCTTAAAGAAAACGGAGCCAGATTTGAGAATGAAAAACTTGGAGAGATACAGTATCATCTCTGTTCATGGACTCTCATAGATCAGTCAAGGGAATGCCCTGTAGCACAACGGTATGAAGATGATTAAACTATAAAATACGACCCTGCTGATTTAATCAGTAGGACCAGTCCTCCTCCTTCCTTCTCTCTGTATATGAAACTACATGCATGGTTGAAGGGGGAAGAATTCCCAGGTAAAGGATGATCAGTCTAGTCTCGGGGAGCTGAGCAACTAGAATGTCACTGAAGCGTTCTCATGCGACACCTGCAAATCTCCGTGTCCCTTTGAACATGGCCACAGGTTGTGAGGAAATGATGGGTGAACACCTGGACAACAACTCCGGAAAGGCTAATGAGCCATGTGCCATCAAATCAGGTGCCAATGTCTCTCTTAAATTCCCTTCCCGCTCATCTGACATTGACTTTTTTTTTTAATTTGTCTGACTTTTCACTACCCTGTGAGATCTTTGAGAACAGGAAATACGTCTTATCAATTTTTATACATCCAGCACCTTGTAAAATACCTGGAACACAGTAGTTTTTAAGTGCTTACTGAATTGAACTAATGCCAAATTTCTTATATTAGATGCCTGCACCAAATCATAGGTTTATGCTAGTCAACATAAATCTACAAGATTTGCTCCTTTACTCTTAACTGAAAAACAATGAAATACTCCAAGTATTGTTGGTCTAACAAGAGACATTTTCATGCATAAATATAGACACATGAACTAAAATAAAGCAAAACGACCAGTTTCAGTTCTGTTAGAAAGTAGCTTTAAACCCTCAAGTAAAAGATTAAGCCCCACATGATAAATAATCAGACCTTAATTTTTATGTTGCCTGATATTTATACCATTGAATTAGCAATCTTAAAGATAACACACTAAGAGTCCAGGAGAAGATATTTTTACAGTTTTTTTTTTTCTAAGTGAAAAAGGAAGATCTACACTTTGCAAAAATATCATTCTGAAAAAAAAGGAAATTTTGAATTAGTCCTTGGTTCCACAACGTGTAGTTGCAACAAACCTTAGCTCTGAAATTCACAAGATCTCTACATTACCTACCAAGAGTGAGTGACAGGCCCTTAGGAAGAACTGAGATTATCTTAATGTATATAAACTCAGCATCAGGACATCTGAAGAAATTAAAATATAAAGTCTTGAAAAACAGGCTAGATATACGTGTTTGTTGTGAATACAGTGAGATAGGCAATAAGGAGCTCTCTAAAACCCTTCAACAATAAAATTTATAGAACAAAAAACTTCCATTGGAATAAGCTATTGCCCTTGAAAATAATTTGTAAACATCAAAGCATGAGTAATCTATATCATATTATTAGCATATTATTAGTGGTTAAAATTTATGAACAATATCTATTTTTTTAAAAGTTGGCTAGTTAGCTGTGCAAAATGCCAACTGAGCAAACATAAGCAAGTTAATTTTCTGAACCTCAGTTTCCCCACCTGTAATAAAAATAACTACCTGTAAGAACTTGTATGTGACAAACAGGATTATCAACATGTCAGAAATATTAAAGTCTTTATTATATATAAGTTCTACTTACTCACCTGTCATTGAAACAGTGATTTATATGATTTCAAAACTTTTAAGAGCAAAAGAAAACTCCTATATCTGTTAAATAAAATATGGAGAATCTTCCATAATATACAGCATCAATGAACAATTAATTTACAAGAAATCAATGGTCTTCCTTTATGTCTGTTCCACATTGACGTTAATTTAAATGCCACAACATACTGGCAGAAGAGAGAACTTCCAGAAAATAGGGTTCTGAAAGAAGAGGGTAGGAAACAGAACTCAATAACCAGGTTAACACAAAGGGAAGGAGGAGACAATAACATTTTTCTCTTTGTATATGAAATGTCTAGACATATTTCACAGAAGCTAAGTCAAAGCTTTGTTAATTTGGACAGAATGTCTATGAACCAAAGCCTCTTTTTGTCCATTTGTGCATCTCAGAAAACAACCAATTTAGTTTAAATTTTCTCCCTAAAGCACATCTATAGATTGAGATAAAACAATAAATATGTCACAGCTCAATAATCCTAACAACAGGAAAAACAAAAAGGTAATGACAGTTTCTGGCTTCAGTGTGACTACAGCCTTCTAAGGGCTAGGCTGGGAACTCAGAGGACAACAAATTGGAAAATGACAGTCTCAGCCCACCAAATCCACCGTAAAAGAATCATGTTGGCTTAGACCATACGTTTATTCAGCTTCTATGTGCACCAAACAAAAGATAAAGGGGACAGTGCAGTTCGTCTGGATTGTTTGGAATGACTGATATTTAGCCAGTTTGTACTCTTCAGTCACATCTATAAAAGGAATATAAAGCTTAATTCAACAAGCATTTAATGCCTGCTGTATGCAAGGCACTGTGCTAGGTTTAATAAATTTATTTTTCTTATTTTTCCATTATATGTTTACACCTACTAACCTCTTAAAATGCTTGTAGTTCAGACTAACTTAAAATCTAATCTGCCTTTACTTGCAATGTGGTGTTTAGAAACTCAGTTGATTAAATCCAAACTGAGAAGCAATAGAATTTTAAAACAGCTTCTAAGATGCAGAAGACACAGGCTCTGCAGCCCAGATAATTTAAGAGCAATTTCTTTTTTTAGTTACATAAAGAGACATTTTCAGGCCTCTAATTGCTCCAAATTTATCTGCTAAAGAGTCATTATGACCCATTTTTAACCCCTCTCTGACATCAAGAACTAATGCTGTAATTGAACTGTGTCATCATTGATCTCAATTCTAAACCATTAGAAGAGTTGGTTTCTGTCTATTACTGCAATTGCACCATTTTCCTCCTAATCACTCCAGTGCCTGCAGATATGCACAGTGTAACCAAGAAAGAGCTGTTTAAAGCCCAGCTAGATGTTGTGAATGAATACCCGGCCTAGTAGACTATTATTTGCTATTTTCACACATTTAAAGTAAGGATACAAGTGCAGACATCTCCATTTTTAAAGCTCATTTTCCCACTTTTTTCCTTTTGTCCAAAGCATCTTTTATAGTAATGTAGTTTGCTTACCCATATTTGTAACAGAGATAAGAGAATCAAAGAACTTTAGATCTGCCCCACCGCTGATGCTAAATACATCAAACTAAGTTTTGTTCTTAAGGGATATGAAACCCAGGAGAAAAAAGTTACATAAAGAAAACGTATAGAGCCTTTGTGTTTGAGCCTTGGAATTTTACAGCTATGCATTATATATATATATATATATATATATATATATGTAAATATATATATATTCATATATAAATATATATATGAATATACCAACAGTGGCTATAATCTTGTACTAAGTCTTAACTTCATCCTAATCTCAATATGAGGGGGTGGGGGAAGAAATATCTAACTCAGTGGAGATTAAACTGATCAAATTATTGGACTTTGTGCTTAATTTAGGAAGTCTCATATTCTTTTTGACACAAGTATGTCTTGTTTATCATAACATCTGTAAAACTTTGCACTTAAATCTGAAAAATGGGGCCTTTTATCTCAGAAGCTTCTACCATAAAAATAATTTCATAGAAAGTTAAATTCTGCCCCCAAACCAGGGACCTGGCAATGCAAAGAGCAGAGGGGATGGTCAAGGACACTGGCTTCTGATCTCAGCTTCACAGTTACTGACCCATGCTTCACACTTCGTCTTTCTAAGCTTCAATAATGTCTTCATTGTAAAAGAGGGCATAGAAATAAAATGCAGTCTAAGTCCCTTCTGACTCTAAGATTAAGAAATAAAAAGCTATAAGGCATCATCATTAGTCTGTTTGGAATGAATGTAGTGTCAGTGATAAGGCTGGACACTAGTTGAAAATAATAAAGACAGATTTTATTCAGTAATGACTATTGCCAAGAGAGGAGAGAACACAGTGTAACCTGAGCTCAACTCCACTGAAACACAAAATGCAGGAGACTTTTTCAATGCTGGATTGTGCTAAAGGAAAGACCCAGAGGGCATTAAGGGGTAAAGGCGTAGGTCCATGGACTAGGCTAACTGTCATTTATACAGTAGAGAATCAAATATATCTTTATGCCAGGAGGTATAATGGTACAAGATGGAAAAAGGTTCCCAAAGTCTGGCCCTTATCTTCCTTCAGAGCCTGGGAAGTGAGAGTGGCAGTTCTCTGGATGTTTTCGTTTCACAGAGACTGCCCCCAGATCCTTGAGGAGTCAATTTTAGGTGGCAGAAGAGTTCCATCTCAAAAGTCAGAGAAAGGATTTCTAATTGCAAGCTTTCTCAGGAATGCATTTTAAGTGGGTCCTGGAGTCATCCTAGTGACATGGCCTTAAGCAGCCAGAAGCCATGCTAGAGTTTGGACAAAGTGAAAGTCTTTGTCAGGAGCAATGGACCAGTTCAGGACATTCATAACCATCTGGTGTCTTGAAAGAGACTAAAGCTCAGATGAGAATACTTTCTACTGCAGCACTGAACCAAATTTTTAGAAGGTACAAAAAAGTCTATTTATATAACAGTTTTTGATTCTGCCACACACATGGGCTCAAAAAAAGAAAAATGTTGGCTCCAAATATCTTAGCCAGTGGCTCCATCTAGTTTTATTATAGCACTGTCTTGAGTCATTTAAATATGTATAACTGCATTTCTCTTAAATGCCTAACAGCAGAACGTTTAGCCTATTTTAATACTATTCATGGGCTTCCCTGGTGGCGCAGTGGTTGAGAGTCCGCCTGCCGATGCAGGGCACACGGGTTCGTGCCCAGGTCCAGGAAGATCCCACATGCCGCAGAGCGGCTGGGCCAGTGAGCCATGGCCGCTGAGCCTGTGCGTCCGGAGCCTGTGCTCCGCAACGGGAGAGGCTACAACAGTGACAGGCCCGCGTACCGCAAAAAAAAAAAAAAAAAAAAATACTATTCACCCCCAGAAAAATAGGTCAAATATGATCATCAGAAGCGCCATAGTGGAGAATGACAAGCACACTGATTTTTATCAATAATCATAGTTCTTCATATTCTCTTATCACGTTTTCTAAAATAGGGATTTCAAACTGAAAGATCTTGAGAGGGCATTTCTCTGAAGTCTTATTTAGCTTTCCTGAAAGATTTAAATGTGAGTTTTTGTAAATGCAAATGAAAACATTAAGGGTGCTCAATACATTCACGGAACAGATTGATATATTTTTCATGCAATAACGTTAATATGCTGTGTCCTCTAGAGGCAGCGGGACCATAATTAAACCTGTTGGCATTTCCATTTTAAACCTAGTCATAAAAAAAATCCCTCTGGGCAATAATTTGCCATTCCAAGACTCTACTCAGCAGTTTCCACTGTTTAGGAACAACATTTGAGAAAGTTTTAGCAGGGGGTCAAGTTCTAATAAGGTAAAACATTTAGCAGAATTTTTTTATTTATTTCACCCCAGATGCTTGTTTGCCCCTACAAACTAATTCCAGTCTAATGTGTGATGTTTATAAATAGGACAGAGACATAGCATGAGAAATGCACTCAGGCTCCAGATGAGAAAATTTAGTTTATTATATACTGTTGTATCCACTTTTGTTAGACCCAGAGTTTAAATAATTGGAGAGGGTGATGTTTAAGAAAAAGACAAAATTAAAACTAAAAGATTGTAAATCAACTACAGTTCAATAAAATTAAAAAAAAATAAGTTAGAAATGAAAGTGAATATTTAGAATGAGAAAAGTTATCATAAGCTGAAAGAAAGGCTGACAAATACCACAATATCATAAAATCCAGAAGGATCACAAGATATGCTTATAAATTATCTGTTTCACCCACATAATACAATATTTCTTACATATTTTGGCCGCATACTCTTTGATCACCTCTTCATGTGACAAAGATTTTATATTATCATGTATTATGAAGAGAATTTAGTCAGTCTTTCCCTCTACCATCAGAAGTTAGCAAACTTTCTATAAAAGGCCAGATAGTAAATATTTTAGGCTTTACACCATGCAGTCTCCATCACAGGATTCAACTCTGTCATAGCACAACATCAGTAAAAGATGACACATAAAGGAATGAACATGGCTGTGTTCCAATAAAACAGTTTTGGACCCTGGATTTTGAATTTTATGTAATTTTCACATCATGAAAAATTTTCCCCCAGTCATCTAAAAATATAAGAATTATTATTAGGTCGTGGGCCATAGAAAACAGACCATAGTTTGCCAACCTTCATTCTACCCCAGTTGATAGAAATTTACTTATTATTGATAGTTTTTGAAAGCTATTTTCAGCTTCTCAAATCATTGTTAATAATACATATATTTTACGGCAGCTGTCAACTTAAAAAAAATTCCTTTACATACAGCATTTTGAGTTTTTTCTGCTGTGACTAATCTTAACTTTAACTTAACTAGTTTGTCATTGATAACCTCAGTGCAAAGACATCATATCAGTTTTGTTATCTTTGTTACATTATTAGTATTTTGCATTAAATTAAGAAATTTTAATATTTCCCCGAAGGGTTCAGACTGTCATTCACTCATATGATTTAACGTGAGAACGTATTCACCCCTTCTATTAGAAATTTATAACTTCCTCTTAATTATTGATTTGCTATGCTCTGAAAAAATTTTGCTTGTAATTATATGCTCAACGTTAGCATAATTTCTATTGACTTCATCACTCACCTTCATCACTTTGGCTCATATTCATGCGTTTTTTAAATCTGAAATTTCTCTCAGTTCTTTAGTAAATAACTTTAAAGATGGCAAAAGGGATTCATCATATACACCTAAATGAGGTCTAATTTCTCATGTTTTATTAAAACATCCCAAAACATCTTTTCAAATTGCCTAGTACTTTTTGTGTCAAGATGCCAGGTTAGTTGGCACAGTGGGCAGTAGGAGTATTCCAGGAAGCCACTGTCATGCCAGGACAGTCAGCACTCATGCAACTGTACTACACAGAAATGAAAACCACACCAACATGTCGCATCAGACGCAACACCATGTATTTCCAACTCAGTTATGCCTTAGCCAGATATCAAAATGTCTGTAGCCAGCGCGATACCACTCAACCTTAGGGCAAGAGGTAATGGAAGGGAAAGAGACTGGAGAAGACAACAGATTTTACAACTCTGTAACCATGCTAAGACCCGAGTAAGGGCCCCTTTCCTGGCTTTGGAAGGTGTTTGCACACCTTAAGCCTATCTTCATTAGTCTTCAGGTCAATCCACCTCTTACTGTTCCCCGGGAGATTTGCCATGCAGCTAAGCAGTCCCCTGTAACATCAACTACTGCATTCTCTTGACCCTTCTATTCCACAAATAGCCAAAGCTGAACATTAAATAAGCAATATTCCGGAGGGAGCTAATGAGAACACATGTATTCAGGTTACAAATTACATTGAAAGGTAATTTTTTTTTTTTAAACACAGAAAGTACAGCAATCACTCAGTGGTTCTGAAAAAGAACAAATTAGAAAAGTCCTCCACTGAGATTTAAATGTGATGTGTATGCTTAAGACATTTCATTCGACAAAACTCAGTAGAAAACTTTACGTCACAATCACATCATAATTACTGATTCTAATTTAATTATGTGACTGCACATATTTATTTACTCCAGGAACAATAATATACAGTAATTAAACAGCATAACAAATAAAAGGCTAAATTTTCTAAGGAAAACAAGAAATTCATGAAGCCTCTTGATTAGTAAAAAAAAATTAAAAAGGTCAATTACAAGCTTACAAAAGCAGTCTGTTCTGATTTGAAAGAGAATTAAAGTCAGCTCATTGCCTTTCTCTACTGTACTGACATTCTTTTCAAGAGCTTCAAGGGAAGAAGAAAGTTATAGGAGAATTTCAGGTATATCTTCATAGCTTAGAAAGCAACCACCATGCTCCTAGAGATTTCCATAAAATTCCCTTTGTGTAAATGGAGTCATCTGAGGGTTAATCTGCAGCTCGAACCTTTGCCCTTTTTTCTTGAGTTTCTTTTGCCTTAGGGTCCTCGAAATACTTTTCTGGACTTAAACTCACAAGCTTTTGAGAGTCTATTGTTTTTCTAATATAAACCTAATAGCTTTTTTTCCGTATTGTGATTATCCATGTAAAGGATAATTAACTCCAAGAAATTACTATTTTTTTTTAAGATTTAAACACTATAGGAACGGTACAGATACACCCAAGTGTATTTTCCACCCTATTAAACTAAATAATATATTTTATTTTAAAACAAATGTTCAGGGGCTTCCCTGGTGGTGCAGTGGTTGAGAGTCCGCCTGCCGATGCAGGGGACACGGGTTCGGGCCCCGGTCCGGGAAGATCCCACATGCCGCGGAGCGGCTGGGCCCGTGAGCCATGGCTGCTGAGCCTGCGCATTCGGAGCCTGTGCTCCGCAACGGGAGAGGCCACAACAGCGAGAGGCCCGCGTACAGCAAAAAAAAAAAAAAAAAAAAAACAATGTTCACAGGTCTGCCTGGCTTTGAAAAAAAATCAAATATAAGACATAAGATAAAAATACAAAAAAATCAGATATTTTAGAATAAAAATATTACTCATTACAGAGAAAATACTTCATTATTTCGTCAGCCTCCGGTTTCTCCAAATTATAAGCTAACCTATGGCATTTAAAATGATTTTTAAAACTTATTTATACACAGTATAATAATGAAACTACATCTTCCTTAAGCCTTTATCAAGCATCCTTATCAGGGTATATTTCTACCCTATAGCTGTTAATGTCAATATTAAGAACGTGACTTCATTGAGATCAAAATAATGGTATTTTCATGATAATATCCTCCAGAATACTTACTTATAATTATGTTAAAGAGATAATTTCTATGAGTAATTCTATTACTAAGTAACAGACGATTTACAAACACTGTAGAACTTTGAGGAATATGTTTGGAGAAAATGCTTAATTAGGCCATGTTGTGAATTTTGACATCTTTCTTCATGGTTTATAGGATACTCTTTTGCTGACACGTATCTTCAACAGTTGGATCAACACACAATCTTAATTTCCCAATATTAAAAACAGTATTACAGGGTCACAATATGGTGAGAAACAAAAATATATATATTATTTTTTAAATAAATGCTATCTTACTCAGTAAGCCAAAATGATCTAATAGCACTGAAAAATAAAATTTGCACTAAAATATACCACTCACAAAATATGATGGATTTGTGATGGATAAAAACAACTTTGACTACAAGAAGCCCCATTTTAGTTGGGAGTAAGCTTGGGGCATAAACATGTTGCTTCAGGGAGTCTGAAGCAATTCACCCATTGCTTCACTGATACTGTCAACACTGGCACTTACTGTGTTATAACTTTCCTGCCAGAGAATGTATCAAAACTACAGACTCATTAGGTAGGACCCCAAGGGCCATCAAATAGAACTTAGGCTAAAGGATTTACTTTCTTCTTCATTTTTCTACATGTATATAAGCCACACTATTCTACCCATGAAGACATTAATGGAAATCACTAACAATGCATCAGATTTCTCAAGTTTCTAATTTATAGGAGGCTAAATCCTAAAATGGTATTAATTTAGAGGACTGACCCACTAACTCATATAGACTGTGATTCAACTCTAACAATTTAGGTACTTCCTTATATTCTAACATTCAATTTCAGGTTTTCAGGCACAGCATGCTTGTGTGGTCCATTCCCGCATTCTGCACCGCTTACAATGGCAATGGAAACCGGTTAGTGTTCTCAGTCAGTAACAGTAGCCAAGAAACCATGTTATAACCAAATTTAAACAGGGTGTACTATAAATCAGATATTCGTACAATATATTCTCACAAACTTCTCACTAATGGACCTTTATATGTTTGAAAGGGAAGAGGTATTCAGACAGAATTTTGTGATTTATACATTTAATTTGGTCTCAGAATCAGAGCTGTTCAGATGTGAGCCAAACATTCTGCCAGTATAGTACTTGCTATTCAACTGCAGCTCTAAGACAAGTCTCTCCCCATTCCAATATCGTCCCTTAGCCCCTCAGCCCCTCCCAGAGAGAAATACGGCAGCCTCTCAAATTTGTAGGTTGTATTTTTTGTTTTAATCATGTAGTAGTAAAGAAAAGAGACCCGCATAAGGCTACAGTTCAGTCTTCTGTTCAGGTGCCAAAACTGCATACAGATACCCATTCCAGCCTGACCAAATGACTGGAATTCACTTTCAGGGTTCCAAAGACCCTATGAAATCAGGTGGAGACAGCCCAAATGACTAATGAAAGATTGTCACTATCATATGCAGCTGAGTTTGAACTGGTGATGAAAAAGGAATTGGTGGACTACATTTTATGAATTTCAAGTGATAAGAAGGTTTTAAGTGCATGGTCTAGGGTCTATGCTGGAAACATATGAAAAACACAATGAAGTAGAGAAGGCTGTGAACAGAGATCAGCCAAGCTTAGTATTTAGTAAAAACGTAAAAGTCATTCAGTGTTTCTCTTCTCAGAAGAATAGTAGGGGTTTATCATGTTATTCAAATAAGTCATATTAATTTTAAAATATTCTCAGAAAAGTAACTTGCTTCTTTCAAGAGTCACATTGTATCTCATTCCATCACCAAATAATGGAATCCACGGTAGTTTTGACTACAAGTCTTCCTTGGGCCTATGGATTTTAGTGATTCTGGATGAAGTTTCCAGCCACCTAGGTAAATCCTGTTATGTTCTAATAAAAGTATCAATTTACGCATTGATAACACTCTTCCTTTCCTATATTTCATTCAAGCGATGAAAAGTTTCAGAATTTAAGTCTTGGGAAAAACTAGAAATTAGTAACACTAATTCTCTTTTACTATTCCTAAAATGACATTAATTACACACATCAATCGTGTTTGGTTTCAGTGTAACAGAAGTCAATATCGTAATATATTATGTGAATTAAATACAGATTCTGGGCATTTGGGTAATTCTTACATTAGCACCATACTGCTCTACATTTGCCTTTGAAAAAGATTTTCCTATGTGGATCTATGCTTACAAGATTCATAAATATAGACGCATATCGAGCTGAACTTTTCAAAAACAGAGTTTCAAATCTTCCATCATGACCCTCTGCCTCTCCCAGATTAGACAGTTCTGACAGATCTTGCTAGACAACTATTGTCTCGTGTCTTTCTTTACACAGTGAACCACAATCCTTACTCATTCCCCGAAACATCTTAATCTGCTCAGTGTATAAAAATACCTGACTTCAAGTTCAGGTGTAGGTTTAGTATTTTCATTCTGATCTCTCCAGTACTGGTACATTCAAGCAATCAGTGTATCTTAGGTAACTGGGGCGAGCATGGTACCATTTTTCTCCATTCAGCACCTGGCTCCCAGGGCCACTTACTGGACACTTAGTACATTCCGACACCTGGTGAAATGGGAGGCTGCTGCCAACGTCAACGTTCCTACAAGAGCAATGTACAAAGCACGGCTGTAAAACAGTTCTCAGAGAATCAGGCATGGGTCCTGGGAATCTGTATTTAACATGCACCCCAGGTGATTCTGATGTTGGTCGCTGGCAACCAGGTGTTCAGAAACATCACTATCAAGCAGTCACAGCCAAGCGTCAGTGTCACAGCTTTCTATGCAAGCCTTGTACATTGCTTTTGACACAGTCAAAAGCAGCTTGATATCATTTTTTTTTTTCTCTTCTAAAAGATTCAGCAATTTGTCCTTTGGGAGATTCTCACCAAGCGGTGGCCTAGAATTTGAAGTTAGTTTGTGTTACTGCAGAAGAGCATTAAAGAAAAGCTCCCTGTGATTCAAATGCACGACCCCGAGGTGCTCTGCTAGGTGATTTACATGTATTTTCCAGTCTAATCAGAGGGCTCAGTGCTTTCTTTGACATGGATCCTTACAAGAACAATTTTGTGCCAGACAATGCATTGACTGACGAGGATACAGCAATCAACAGAACACACAAACTCTGTCATCATGGAGCTTATCGTCTAGTTAGTGGGGGAAACAGAAAATAGGCATTTTGGGTGGGCCAAAAAGTGCCTTTGGTTTTTTAAGTAAAAATGAAATGCATATTTTTCATTTTCTCCAAGAACTTTATTGAACAACGTATAAACCCTTTTTTTCCACTACCTTCTGCCATTTTTCAGGCAACTTCATAATTCCATCTTCCCAAAACTTTTTATCTTTTTGAGCAAAGAACTGGTCCAGGTACCTTTGACAGTCTTCCAGGGAAGTGAAATTTTTTCCATTAAGAGAATTTTGTAAAGACCAAAATAAATGGAAATCCAAAGGTGCAATGTCTGGTGAACACGGCAGATGAATCAGAACTTCCCAGCCAAGCTGTAACAGTTTTTGCCTGGTCATCAAAGAATGTGGTCTTGTGTTAACCTGATGGAAGATTATGTGTTTTCTGTTGACTAATTCTGGACGCTTTTCTTCGAGTGCCTTTTTCAGTTGGTCTAACTGGGAGCAGTACTTGTTGGAATTAATCAGTTGGTTTTCTGGGAGGAGCTCATAATAGAGGACTGCCTTCCAATCCCACCACATACACAACATCACCTTCTTTGGATGAAGACCGGCCTGTGGTGTGGTTGGTGGTGGTTCATTTCGCTTGCCCCACGATCTCTTCTGTTCCACATTGTTGTACAGTATCCACTTTTCATCGCCCGTCACAATCTGTTTTAAAACATTTCAGTAGAGAATCGCTTGTGGAAATATGGTCAAGAAGGTTTTTTTTTTTTTGCTTAACTTATGTGGAACCCAAACATCAAAATGATTCACAAAACCAAGCTGGTGCAAATAACTTTCAGTGCTTGATTTGCATATTTTGAGTACGTTGGTTATCTCCTGCAATGGTATAACATTGATTGTTCTCAATTATTCTTTCAATTTGATCGCTATCAACTTCAACTGGTCTACCCGACTGTGGAGCACCGTCCAGCGAGAAATCTCTAGCATGAAACTTTGCAAACCACTTTTTTTTTTTTTTTTTTGCGGTACACGGGCCTCTCACTGTTGTGGCCTCTCCCGTTGTGGAGCACAGGCTCTGGACCCGCAGGCTCAGCGGCCACGGCTCAAGGGCCTAGCCACTCCGCGGCATGTGGGATCTTCCCGGACCGGGACACGAACCCATGTCCCCTGCATCGGCAGGCGGACTCTCAACCACTGCACCACCAGAGAAGCCCTGCAAACCACTTTTGACATGTTTGGTCAGTCACAGCACCTTCTCCATACACTGCACAATTCTTTTTGTGTGTTTCAGCTGTGTTTTTACCTTTCTTGAAATAATAAAGCATAATATGCCAAAAATGTTGTTTTTCTTCTATATTCAATATTAAAATGGCTACACAAAAATTCACCAACTTTGATAATTCTTTTTTTAAATGCACACTGATATGACAGCTGTCACATACAATCTAACAAAATTGTTTCGAATGAAGCTAAAGACAACTGAATGCTACTAGAGCCATCTTATGGAAAAAAACGCACAAACCTTTTGGTCCACCCCATACATAGTACATTAGACAGAAAGAAGTCCCATGGACAAAGCTAACTCTGGACGAGAGGAAAGAAATGGATATGATACAGAGGGATCAGGACAGGACTCTCCGAAAAGATGCCCTAGGAAGGGTAGGAAGTGAGAGATCTGTTTGGATTTGGATTATTGATTTATTTTGAACACAGAGCTAACAGGATGTGCCGATAGCTAGAGAGTGGAGCACGAAAGAAAGAAAAAATTAAGGATGAGTCCAAAACTTTGGAGCAAAAGAATGAAGTCCCCACTTATTGAGCTGGGGTTACTGTGAGTCAGGGCTGTTGCTTGCATTCTGTTTTAAGGATTAGGAAAGGTGGGCTCCGCTTTCTTGTGGGCTTGCCTCAGTAACACAGCCTGTACATGGTGGAGGGGGGCCTGAAGCAAGGCAGGCGGACTCAGAAGGCTACACAGTCAAAGGCAGCTCTAAGACCCCTCATACCACCGCCGCCCCCAGGCTAGCTTTGAACATAGCCCTAGAATCTCAGGCAGCTCAGAATAAGCATCAACAGAAAGACCAGGGTTAGAGTCACGGCACAGGGTTTTGAGAGCACGGCCATGCCCGTCTATCGATACCCCTCTGCATTCTCCCCAAAGAGCAAAGGGCCCTGCCAGTTCCCTTGGGGTGACATGTCCGAGATGCCTGCTGCTCATGTTTATCTATATATAGGCAGGTCCAGCCCTGGGCAGGTGCAGAATGCAGAACAAATCTCAGAGCCTCTCCTGTATCCCACCCCCCTCCAGCATGTGGTCTGTGGGTGGAATGAGGTTAAAAAGAACATCAAGGACAACCTTGGAGGAGACATGAAATCACTGCCCAAAGGAAACATGCAGTGGAATAAAGGGGGAGTTGCTAGATGATAAAGGAGGTGTTGGGGGGCTGATTATATGGACGAGGAATGACCATCTGTCCACTGTTTTTCAAAAGTTTCTATACAGATGATTAAGTTTCAGGCTGAGTAGCGGGGGGGCAAGGAGAAAAGCATCTACTGACTGACTGCTAAGAGCCAGACACTGGACTAGGTGCTTTATACACACACGTTCACACCACCATGTGGCGGCATCCTTACTGTGCCAATTGTATATAGATGAGGTCACTCAACCTCATCTTTTTTTTTTTTTTTTTTTTTGCTTTGCAGGTTTGTAGGGCTTTGTTGTGACACATGGCTGGCTTTTACAGCTATGTGATTTTTTTTTGACTAGTGGGGTTGGACTGGTAGCTTAAGGCTTTAGATTTTAGTAAGCACAGTCCAGTGAGATTTTGACCTAGCAGTTAATGGCAACTTTATCCACAAGCAAGTAGCTGGTTTTAAACAGGCAGGGCAGCAAGTGCTCAGCCTCACAAACATGCTAGAGCTGCACTGGCTTCAGTAAACATAAGGAGCTGAGGCAAGGTTTTGATTAGAGAGGAAAGAAAAAGGTTTCATAGGGAATGAAAGAATTTTTGTTGTTGCTCAAGCTGAGACCTGAGCCAATGCTGCCGCACGAGGTCAATCTGTAAGCTCTGCGCACGCAGGGACTGTCCCTGCCAGGTTCACACTGTATTCCCAGTGCCTAACACAATGCCTGGCACTCCAAAGGGTGGGGAGAGTGGGGGGTCCCTTGACTCTTTCGTGAGTCAGTGTCGCCTTCTTTGCAATTCTAGTTTCAGACCTGGCATCGCCTCCCGTTTCACCATGAGGAGAGGAAGGTCTTTGAGGCCCAGGGCTACCACTGCTATGCCAGTGGCTGAGGCAGTGGGCAGCAGGGCGAGCCAGCAGGAGCACCCTCCAGCAGTGATGACGACCACCAAAAGGGGAGTCAAGGAGGCAAGAGCTAGGAGAGGCGGGCAGGCATGCCTGGACCGCCACAGCTTGCCTGCTCTCTATCTGCACAGGAAAAGGGAGCCTTCCCTTTTAAGCAGAGGTAGTTGTGTCTGCCCACAGAGGAGAAGACATCCTGAAAATCGATCATCCCCCGCCAGGGGTTCTGCTTTGGAGCCCAGCTCTAGATAGATGCCTCCACCACCCAGGCTTTTTTGGCAGCTGGTCGGGCTGCTTCCTGTTCTCTGCCTCTCTTGCGTAACTGGTTTTTATGTCTCTGAAGTAACCCAGGCCCCCAACAATCTTAATTCAGTGGTTCGTTCCATCACCATTTATTCTGAGCAGAGGCACTAGTTAAGACTGTGAGATGGTGGTATACACACATGATACAAGTTAAGGAACTGTGTAACAATCCATCCCTGGATTTGCAAATGGAACAGGAATTTTTTTACTTTTATTCTATATTTACATTCCTACCCAGATGATTAATTTGGGATGGAATTATTTTATAGCTCAGAAAACAAAATGTCAGAGGACCAGTGTCAGACTACATTAATGGGAAATTGTCTTTTATCACTCATTAAAAATAAACCAGGCAAAATCCAGCAGCAGTTGTAACCACTTGACATCCGGGTAGAATTAATTTCTAAAATGTTCAACTTTTGAGCAACAATTCAAAACACCAGAAGTTAGCATTCTCTAAATATTCAAAAGTAAACGGAGCAATGAACTGCCCATTAGACAATGGAATCTCTCTTTTACCTAAGTAATGTATGATCTGAGAAAAATTTCTTCCTTCTTCCCCTACAAGGTGATGCTTGCTTCCCAGTCTAAAGTGTTTCAGTTTAGTCTTACACATTATTTGATAACATTTAAAAGATGCCTCAGATTCCCTGTTTCCTTCTGTACTATACAATAGAGAGAAAAGAAAGCAAGCATTGTACCACATTTATTTTTATGCCCCTTACAACTATTCTTTTCAGTAGACATTGTATTATTGACCAGAACTGGGCTTTTTGTAATTATAGAAAATCATGTGAGATACGCCATGGTTCTAAAGCCCTTTCAGGGAACACATTCTACCCTTAAGCCTGGGTGTGCCTTCATTACAACTCCCTTTGAAACTTCACAGGCACCAGCACAAACACCAGAAAGTGCTACCCAGCTAGAATACCCGACCCTCAAGCTTCTCAAGCAACGCACCGCACTTGTCACACCACAAATAATGTAACACTGATGCCCCCAATAAACGTAATGCCAACTGTTTCCAGATAGAAAGAGAAAAAAAAATAACATAACATGTTCAAAAGCACCTGCATGAAACAGATGCTTTCTAGGAGAAAATGTGAAAATTAGATATGGAGAGTCCTTGAGATAAGTTTTCACAACAATTAAATGTGAGAAGGTAAAGAAACTGTCAGTTCACATTGAACAGGAGTACAAAACAGTTTAGTTATAAGAAAAGAATCACTTTCCTCTTAAGATTACAGCCTGAAGCCACACAAGGCCTGTGGGCCACCCTTCAGAGCTCTGTGGACTCAGTCCATTGAGGGATTGTTCCAGGGATGTTACATTCTGGCACAATAGAGACTGGTGGCATGCAAGAAAAACCCCTGACTGCTTTTCCTCAACAGACAGGGATTGTTCCCCATTAAATTGGCCAAGGGCATCTCTTTTAGTTCTTGGAGAATTAGGGAGAATAACAAACAACACATTGTATTCATAACCAGCTAAGGAGGAGAGAGTTCAACAACATGTGTCTGTATTGCAATAGGAAGTGCTGTAGGCTTCATGTTAGGACACAAGTTCTTCTCTCATTTTTCCAGCCTTCCTATCTGCCTCGGAGGAACCGCAGTCATAGAGTTTCAGAGTGGTGCTGGTGATAACGATGCACACGCACACATACATACACACATGATGTGCATGTGCACACACACACTTGGTGGGTGGTACATGTTTTTTTATCTCATACCCAAAACAAACTTCCATGTTTGCAGTACTGCTTTTGCAAAATATTACCAAAAAAATTTTTAATAAAGGGATAAAAAAATAGACAAAAGAAACATCCTTCTATCCCTTGGAGTGACAGCACAGATCAGAGTCTCCGAATTCATCCAAGTCCAGACTTCCATTTGCAATCTAGAACAATTAATAGAGTTAATGCAATCAATTTATCTAATCAAATGTATTGAAATAACTGTTCTAACCTGTTTTAGTATTACCCAACTACCAAGAATTAGGTTCTATTATCAAGATTTATGAAAACCTGCAAATTACTCCTCAGGATTCAGATATATTACAATAGAATGATTGGCTGAGATTCAGAAGAAACATGTATCCATAAAAATGAGATATAGTGGGGCTTCCCTGGTGGCACAGTGGTTAGGAGTCCGCCTGCCGATGCAGGGGACATGGGTTCGTGCCCCGGTCCGGGAAGATCCCACATGCTGCAGAGCGGCTGGGCCCGTGAGCCATGGCCGCTGAGTCTGCGCGTCCGGAGCCTGTGCTCCGCAACGGGAGAGGCCACAACAGTGAGAGGCCCACGTACCGCAAAAAAAAAAAAAGAGATATAGTATTTGATAAACAGAATTAAGAAAACAGGGGAAAAAATTTCTTCATTGTCTTTTTTCTTCCCTCCTCCTTCTTTCTTTCTCAAACCAGAATATAGCTTGATGCAGCCTTTAATTATTCTCTCCCATACTTTGTTTTTTTTCGTCTGGTACAAATTATGAAGACTGAATATTTTCTTTTAGAAATTTAATCTTAATGCTTATTCCATATCAGGAATACCCTGAGTGACGGTGTTTAACCAAATATCCCATAAAAATTGAGGAGGTTGAAAAAAACGATTGAGAAAAATACATTCACCTTTAATGTCTGGCTTATCTGATACACATTCTATGACTGTATTTGTTTCTAAGCCTCTGGATTAAGAAAAGGTATATGAAGGGCTTCTCTAGTGGCGCAGTGGTTGGGAGTCCGCCTGCCGATGCAGGGGACACGGGTTCATGCCTCAGTCTGGGAAGATCCCATATGCCGCAGAGCGGCTGGGCCCGTGAGCCTGCGCGTCCGGAGCCTGTGCTCCACAACGGGAGAGGCCACAACAGTGAGGCCTGCATACCGCAAAAAACAAAAAAAGATTAGAAAAGGTATATGAAATTCCACTGGATTGATGTTAGAGGCAATTTGTTTTCCCTCTAGATAAAATGAGAGTATTTCAACTTAAAGAAAAAACCAACATCTGAAAAGGAGTTAGCACTCTCTTTTTATTCAAAAATGATCCTAAAATTTTATCAGGCTTAAAATTACTTATTGTTTACCAAGTTATATGCAGATAAGATGCTGCAATAGAAAGAGTTGTTAGTCAAACTGGGCAACACAGAAGACTCTGAAGATTTAATGAACATCTTCTCACAGTAGTTGGCAGCAAGAAACTCAATGCGGCCTCATAAAAATCGCTCAGTGGGGGAACGTGACCCAGGAATCATCACTTATGTTTCTGTCATTTTTAACATCCAGCACAATGTTGCCTCATTTGACATAGAGGGGATATTAACTGGTAAGTGAAATGTGTTTTTAAAGTTCTTCAAAAATTCCAAGGAAAACTGATCCAGTTTTCTAGTGCCTTATGTAAATTTGCATATAAAATTGCTAAAGAATGAAAAAGAAAGATCATAGATCGGCTTCAATCTCCACAAAGAAGATCAAACTTTCTATTCAGGAGTAAGACAGTTTTCTTACAATCACAGCGTATTGTAGCTGGAAGGAGTCTCAGGGACGACCTCTCCAGCCTTGTCATTTTACAGATGAGAAAATTGGAGTCCAGACAACTTAAGTGACTCAGGGCCACCTTCATTCTTAGCTTTTAATGAGATACCTTAGACATTTTAATCTTCTAAGATTTGTATTGTAGATTTGCTTCATTCAGATGTAAACCACAAAGGTAAGAAACACGAAGCACTCCTGCGTAGAACCTACAACTGACAGTGAACAGTCAGCTGAGTAAGTGCTGGCTCCTATGGTTCCTACAAGATGAATTCAACACACTTAAGTCACCGCCTGCCCTTTCCTCTGCTTTGAAAAGCAAGTACAATGCCCTTTCTCTCCTTGTACTTTCTCCATATTACGGGCTGCCCTTGTCAGCAGAAGCAGGCAAAGAAAGTGAATATATATTTTCCCTGTGTTCTTCTGAAGACAAATAATCTGGGAATTAATTTAGGAATCCTGTTTGCTCAAATAAAATAATTCTGTCCAAAAAATGCTAAACTGCTATCTTTAAGAGGACGTAAGTTTGGTGGTGACTTTTGTTTTTGTGAATTTCCTGGGTTTTTTCTCACCAATTTCAAATGTTGCCCTACTGCCTGGGATAGCTTGGCGTGGAAGAGTGTCCACAACAGCCACTCCTCAATTCTAAGAGTCCTTGAGATACTTCTGAGTGTTGGAATACCCTGGCATGTGGATTTTCCTTCCTATGGAGCAACGGTCCCAAACTTTTTTGGCACCAGGGACCGGTTTTGTGGAAGACAATTTTTCCACAGACCGGGGGAGTGGGGCGATGGTTTAGGCGGTAATGCGAGCGATGGGGAGCGGTGGGGAGCGGCAGATGAAGCTTCGCTCACCCGCCCACCACTCACCTCCTGCTGTGCGGCCTGGTTCTTAACAGGCCATGGACTGGTACCGGTCCGCAGCCCGGGGGTTGGGGATGCCTGCATAGAGCTCTGTTCAGTCTACACACCTAGGAAGACTTTGAAAGAGTGAAGAAAGGAAACATTTGGGAAGCTAAAAAGCCTCTGGATCCTGTTCCACACTGTTCTCTCCACGCCCT
Organism: Hyperoodon ampullatus; assembly: GCF_949752795.1. Lineage (NCBI taxonomy): Eukaryota > Metazoa > Chordata > Mammalia > Artiodactyla > Ziphiidae > Hyperoodon > Hyperoodon ampullatus. The sequence goes on from NC_136926.1 coordinate 44,595,875, forward strand.
GGGAGGTATGGGCATGATGTCAAGCAATCACGCCATGGTGACCACTGCTTTGCTATGCATTCCAGTCCGCTCTGTATAAATGTCCTTATCTGTGGTTTTAAAAAAAAATTAAATAAGTAAAAGGACTTATGTTTGATATCGTAGGTTAGCTATGCTTAAACAAGACAGAGAGCATTGGCCCAAGCATGGCAGCCATGAAGTGAACCATCAAGACACATGAAGTTTCCAGGTGAGAGGGGACAAAGCAGTTAAATACCGTTCTGATTCTTTTTTCTTTATTAAGAAAAGTGCCTCCAAACTTAAAGTATAATGAACCAGAACAAAATCCTGATATATTTCTAGTGAGAAAGAAAATCTAGTTACTCGAAACAGAGTGAATTATATTTCCAAGTATTGAACCATCTTGTAAGTTTGATCAAGAACCATTTGTGGTCCTCTTTGCACAATCAGGGGGAATAGAAGAAATCTGAATAGGCTGAAGATGCAAAACATCTTAACCCAAATTTCAAAAACAAATTCTAGAAACTATAGACTGTTCAACTTGACTCAAATCCCTGATAAATTCTATAAAGGATCCAAGAACAAGTGGTTTAGAAGACCTGAACAAACAAGCCAACGCAGTTCAGTAAGAACAAATCCCAAAGGAATTTTGTTCATTTTGAATCATACATCAGGAAAAAACTCTATATATAGAATAAACCAGGATTCTTCCAATACAACTGACAGTTTCTCATGATATTCTCATGAACACCACGGAGAAGTGTGGATTGGATAATAGTAAATAATTCATCTAACCATACTAATTAAACAAGTGTATTCAAAAGCAATTGGTAATCCAGAAAGAAAAAAGAAAACTAAGCTCCATGCTGGAGACTTCCTATTCTTAACCAAGCTCATTCCTTCCTGGCTTGCATTTGCTGTTCCCTTCTGCCTGGAATGTTCTCTCAGCTCTTTGAATAGCTGAATCCTTCTGAAACTGAAGTCATTAGTATAAATGCCACCTATTCAGAAACTCTAAATTAGATGGCCACCTACCCAACCCTATCTTTCTCTATCCTATCCCTGTTTATTTCCTACCACATTCTGTTTATACTCCATCTCTTCCACTAAAATATCAGCTTCACAAAAGCTAAGGCTTTGTTTGTTTATTCACCATTCACAAGGCCTAACACAATGTCTGCCATAGATTAGGCTTCCATGAACATCTGAATGTATTAATGAAATACAACCCTATGTTGCGATATCATATCTTCTATTTGGCCTTTTAGATATATTTTCTATCAATGTTTTATATGGAGATATACAAGGCCTGTCTGGGGATTTCTTGGTTGGGTTGGGTTCTGGGTTTTGTTTTGTTTTTTTGTTTTCTCATTACCATAACCTGGATAAATACACTGCACAATGAAATAAGAATTCAAAAGGGCCTTAAGGGAGTGAAAGGCCAAACCCACACAACAAAATGACATAACCAGGATACATGGAAAGTTCTGCACTTAGAATCAAAGGATTTTTTGGTGCTATCACAGGATAGGGAGACTTGGTTTGTCATTGGGATTTGTAAAAACTTCCTTGGGTTTCTGTTCATCCCAGTCTTGTTATAAGCCAATATTGTGATGTGAGCATTAAAAAGTGCTGGAGTCTTGAAAGCAAATACAGTACCTCCAGACCAAATTACATATTTGTTTAATTCTACACTAACATTTAAGAACACTGGAAAAACTAAAAGTGATTGAGAGGAAGATAATGATTATGCAAGGCATGGAAAACTACTCATAAGAATCAAATGTTTACCAATAACTTCAGTAAGATGCAAGGATTTTCTAATGGTCTCCAGTCACCCCAAAATATGTTAGATTATTCCATGAAACAGCAAATTCCTTGTCAGTACAGATTTCCACTAAACAGTTAGCAGTCGGGATACAGTGGAGGGAATTCCCACACAATGCAAAGTTATGTGACTAATGATTGATGATTGATTTATATACTTATAGCTGAGCTTCTATACTCCCCAATTTTACTGCTGTCAAGTATTTGCATAAAATACTTGCATACTTCTGTTAAAAATAAACTATTTATAGAGAAATTGGTTGAAAGGTATACATGTTTTGTCAATCTGAGAATAAAAGAATTACTATAAAGTATTTTATTATATGTTGATGGGCCACAGAGGCATAAAGAAATGATCAGCTGCCTACCCACATATCCAGGTATGGAATATTGGGTACTAAAGTAGAAAACTCCATACACAGTGCATAGGATTAGCCTTTGTAGGAGTCAACCCAGGAGATTCTCTCTAAATCTGTATCTCTAGAAGCTAGAAAGACTGAAATATAATAGAAGGAAAGCAGACTTGGAAGATGTTTATAATTTTTAAAGCAGGAACATAACTATCATTTTGGAGAAAAACTGAACAGAAGGAGGACAGTCAGCCTCAAGAACAGGGCAGAAAGACCAGGGGCCTGAAGTTGACCTCGTTTATCAAGTCCAATAAATGACATACACTTTTTGGTTCCTATAGTGATATAATCTGTAATGATGGATGATTAAACAGGTTCAAAACAGCCATGGCGAAATATGCCTCAGTGCTGCCCTCTTCACTAAGCAACTCTAGGTAAGCCAACTTCTTGGGGATTCTGATACATTGTACTCATATCCCCATTCTAAATGCTCATTATGGCTTATATACTTTATTATCATGTAATTGATTTGCATGAGTCAGCCCTTCCAATTCTGTAAAACATGGACTAACATAATAGTGAGGTGGAGTGTGGGCTACAGTAATACCACAATATAATAGCATCTTGGATGGCTCCTTGGTAGAGAGCCATGTAGCCTTCATCTGACCGCAGTGTTACTCCCTTTCAAACCTACCTCATTCCATATTGACTACATGTTTTAACATAAGCTATTTACTCTGGCAGAATTAATATAAAGAGATTTTGATATCTGGGTATGAACAACATCCGCTGAACATAAGGATCATTCAGAAGCTTACAGGTTAGAGAGTAATTCAGAGTGCTAGGGAGCACATGAGACGATCTGGAAAGAAAAGGTTCAGAGAGCAAAGAAAAGGAAAAATTAGCAATTGGTTATTTTAAATCTTGGAAGTAAGCAACAAAGTATGACTGTCGCAGAGAAATGACCGAGACTGGACAGGAAGGTGAATACGAAGCTGGTATTTGGAGGAAACCTATGCAATGATCCGCAAACCTGAAATAAGTCTAGTCAGAGATGTCAGTGGAGAGATCTTGAGATGAAAACCCCAAATGACACAAAGAGACAATGGAATAAAAGGCTGCTGAATCAGGTCCACACATTTAATGAGAAAGATGACAATGAAGCAGTATTCACCCGTGCACATTTCTGGAAAGACAAAAACTCCTGCTTGCCTTTTTCTTTCAGAAGAGTGGAAGGAGAAATGATTCTGAGTGGGGCTTGGGTTAGAACTGTGAAATGCATCAGCTGCACAATGGAACGTTCAGAACGCAACTGCTGAGTCACTCCTTTGTCGTGAGGGGCCCCATCTCATTCCACCCAGAAGTTACGTGACCCAGGATCAGCAGTCCCTGAGAAGAGAAAGTGAGCCTGTCTCCTTGCGTTTCTTCATTTTGTGTTATGGGAATGACATTGTGACATCACAGCACAGAGTTTATAAATGATACGTGAATGAAATGTTCTTGACCAGTGCACAGAACTTGACCAGTGGACAGAACATCGTCATGGACTGCTAGGTGATCTTTGTCGTGGTGCATTCAGCTCACACAGAGCTGTGAAAAACCCACACCCACTACTGCATCCTCCCCCAGCAAATCACCTGTTTATATTCAAAACCAATCTATTATCTAGTCCTCTCATTCCGTAGACAGTCACTCCAAGACATTGGACTATGACTTGGGGAGAAGATTTTATCTGTATCCACAAATAGTAGTCTCGTAGATTTCATAAAGAAGCATTTTTCTCTTTTTCTCCCCCCCACCCCTTTCAATAAGAGCTTTTGAAATTTAGATGGTAGAAGAATGAAGCAAAGATGAGAGAGAGCAAAGTAATGCCACTTGGCTTTCTGGGTGGTATCTGATGGGTAAACTGAAGTTCTTATTTGCCCAGTGACTCCAGGCCAAGCATCCAGCTACTTTCCCAGGCCTAATTAAATCTGCGGCTGACCCGCAAGCAACGGGATGGTGCTTGCCATCCGGAGGAAAAGAAAGGAGGCACAGAAGACTTGTGATCAATATCAGATACTCCAGCAAGTCAGGGCTGGAGGCGGAAATGAGGAACTAGTATACCCAGCTCCTTCTCCCTGACACTAGATTTAACTTTAGCCTTCAGATGACATAGCAGCTGACCAATGAGGAGCAATGATATCTTTCCTGCTCATGTACAATGTATCTCCCAGAGACAAATATATGGATTTTTTACATTATTGACAAATAAGCATATATTATTTTATATGTTGCAAATCATTTAAGCATCTGGAAATATCTAGAAGCATGGCTTTGAATCATAAATAAAAAATATGAATTCTTATTATGGGATCCAAGCTGTTAACAACACTACAAAAACAGAAAAAGAATCAAGAATACCAATTCAAATTAAGATATATGAGCCTCTATTTTTTACCATTAACTTCCTCTTGAAAACAGTCATTTGTAAAACATCTGGACCTAATTATTTAAGTAAATAAGGGTGGTGGTCAGCTTAACAAAATATTTACTTTACGGCTACTCCACTCCATCAGTTATGGGTCCCTCTTTCTGGCAGTCTTGGACACTGCCTGGCCATAGCAAACAGTTGAGGCAGAGATGCAACCGAGTACTAAGAATCTGTTTTCAGTGCCACAAAGGAACCACAGCAAACGTTACCACATGCAAGTAATGCAACCTACAGTGTGAAAAAGACTAATTCCTGGATAGAAGTAATGAGAAAGCTAAGCTAGGAAGCCAATTTACAGAAACCATATTCACCTGTTTCTGAAAAAGGCACCCACTTGGCAATCATCAGAACATCTCACCAGCCTGCCAAAAAAAAATTGGGCAATGTTCCTGTATCTGGGAAGGACGCTAACAGCAGCATTACTTGGGAATTCTTTCAAAGGCAATGAGCAGCAGTTACATTGCTCCAGGAGGCCATCTAGGCTGTTTACCTCGAGATTCATGGATTTCTTAGCATGGTTTAGAATTCCGCTCAGTGACCTAGCACCTCGGCTTGATATGGTTCTGGATTGTCATCAAGCCACAGAAATAACTAAATTCATGTGTTGGATTCTGCCATCCAACAGATGGGAGGTCATCTAGCCCATGTCAGATGTTTAAAGCATGAAGATCACGGATGGATGTAAGAGACCTTAGTTTGAGGTTTAAAAATTGGGCGGGGGGATGGGGGAGGCCCTCGGATACCTGAGAAAACACGTGTTTGTTCCTTCTGAAATGAATCATTTTGACAAATGAGAGGTTTATGGCAGTTTGGTAAACCGAACACACGACTGGAGTTAAAATACATTCTTCCGTATTTTAATTTAATCCATAGTAGGCTTAGAAGCCTAAAGTTCTTATTTTAGACAGTCTATAATTAGGTGATGTTTTTATACAGTATGGGCACTGAGGAGACCAAGAATTCCTCCTTAGCATGAAGACTCATTTTGCTCTGAATGCAAAAAACACTCTTTTACTCATTTTCCTTAGGTAAATTTGCAACGGTGTTTTAACATCCGAAACGGTGATCCATGAATTTGAATTTCTGCACCATTAAATGGGCAACAAGCTAGCGCTAGCTGATGAAAATATGAGCTGGAAGATAACAGCACCATATGGAATGATGATCACATAATAAACCAGGAAACCCAAAACAAAATGAGTCAGGCTGCTTAGAAACACAAAACAAAGTTATAGTGCTCTGGAAATTACTACCCTCACCTATGGTAAAGAACATTACCTTCCAAACTTGCTACTACCACCTCAGATCAGCAAGTCATGTCATGTCACCAGATCAGTCCTAAGGATGTAGGCAGTTCTCATGAACTTAAAAAAAAAAAAAAAAACCACAAAATATTTAACCCTTTCTTTTCAATAAAACTTGAGGCTACACTTTTGACTCACTTTATTACTTTCCCACCCACAGGAAAAGCATAATGATGTGAAATATTATTTTTAAGTTAGAAGCTGTAAACAGATAGTCACAGTCATGGCTGAGATTTATTATAACCAGATTGTTATTTTGCTAACAGCAACTGGTTTCACTGAGACAAGAGTCTTAGAATGATGATATGGCAGGCAACAAATTATGTTTTCTCTGACATGGTTTACTTTTGCTCTAAGAGATTTGGTACTTTATGGTTTGATGAACAACTACTCAATGATTGTGGCTTGAATTACAACAAAAAAGTAGCTGGATATACTTCAGTATCACATATGCAATAACATCAAGCAACGTGTTAAATGAGTAGTAATGATCTAGATTGTTCCCACGGTCTAAACAACGCCCAGGAAATGGTGGGTGTTAAGAGCTTAGGACATGTTTATCATTTTTAGTCACCAGAATGGCTTGAGTAAAACACTCAGAGTATATAGATGGCCTGGAACAGTTAAAAGCAATAAGCTAGATGTACACTGGATTTCTTCATAAAATATCTAATTTAATCCTCATGAAAAGCTTGCAAGTTATGTGAAATGTGAATAATAAAACCAAAGAAAGGTTAAAGGACTTGCCCTAGATCGTATAGCTAATATAATACCAAAGTAAGCCTGGAAGAATAATAGTAAAACTTGTATAGCACTTACTATTTACCAATCATTGCTCTGAGAACATGACTCATTTAATTGAATCCTCAGGAGGGGACACTGAGGTCCAAGGTCATATGAGCAGTGTTGTCAGTGGGGCTCCAGGGTCTGTGCTCTCACCGCCCCCTAGTGCTTCCTCTACTGTCTCTAGGAGCTTCTGGAAGAATCAAAGAAATACTGAGGCCTAATGTTCTGGGATTCTAGCTTAGCGTTATGTAGTACAATTAGCCAAATAGTGTACAAATAGAGTAAATTTAGTTAAAAGATTCAATTCCCAAATAAAACCTTAAGATGCTAAAATTCTCATTTCTATGTCATCCTCTTGAATTCATCCTCAAAAAATAGCTTTCTTGCTTCAAACCACCTAAAAAATATTTCAGAAATGGCAATATCCTCATCTCCAAGAAATTCCAAAAGAAAACACTGTAATGTAAATACTATCATTCCATTACCTCATAGTGTTTTGTCAAAACCAAGAGATAGAGAAGGGTCATAAAATTGGTTTGATGTAAAATATCCTATATCTGCTTCCAATGATTTGGCTCTAAGAGGTAAAACAAGCAGTATACATGCTAAAATAGAAAGGACTAGGTAATCAGTTTAAAAGTAGTTTCATCAATTAAAAAAACTTGATTTCATGCACTGCTTTTCTCCTCATATTCGAATATTGAATTTTCTGTCAAAAATATCAGAGCTCAAAAAAAAAAAAAAAAAAGAAAAAAAAATATCAGAGCTCTTAATGCACTCAAGCATATTCTTTACCGATATTGTTAAAAAAGGATTTGTGGTTGGTTCTGCAGAGAAATGGGAATAAGTACTTAGGCACTGTAAGAACAAAATTTATAGTTGTGTGCAATTTTTAAATATTCATTGAGACTGACAGGTAAACCAAGCATATTAGACATGATCCTTGTCTAGTGAGCTGGAATTTCAAATTCAGCATGGCAAGAGGTCACATGGGATAGTTTACAAAAATGTGTTTAGAGGAAAGTGGAATTTTAAAAGGCAATAACCAATTAACTTTCCATTATACAGAGACTGTCCATAATATGATTTATGAAAAATGGTTTTTAAAATAGTATTGTCATTGAAAATTAAAATGGATTTTTAAAACAACCTCAGACAATCATTGAGATGTGTGATAGGAAGTCCCTGTGTGAGACTTCTCCACTCTGTTCTCACTTACAGAAAATTCAGAAAATACTAAATTGCTTCAATATGGATATTGTAGGAAAAAATAAAGCAAAAGAATAGCAGACATAATAACACAATGTACTGACTGCCATCTTACTGATCAAGAATCACAAAGCATGTGCTCAGAAAAGATGTCTTCTCCAAAAAAGTAAAAAAGAAAGAAAGAAAAAACAAGTTAGACAAAGCAGTGAAAGCAGTGCAGAGGTCTAGACAATAAAATCTGAGAAAAACAAAATTTAAGCTAACTTTTATTCTGCCATGCATGTGATTGTTCACAAGGGGAAATGGACTTTTCAAGTCAACTGTTTCCTCAACTACGGAGTTTGTACTAGACTGAACATTACAACTCCTAGTAGGCCTCTTACAGAAAAGCATCTACATATGAAATTATGATTTCTGCTAATGAAGATTTCACTCTAATGAAGTGCTCTACAGCGTGTGACCCAAATTTGAGAGGATAAAGTATCTTTTTGGATAAGAATAGTTATTTCCATTATGTTTTTGTCCTTAGGCCTAGTAGAGCCCTGATACACAATAGGTACTATTATGTGTGAGTTGTATCCCCCCACCCCCCAAAAATATGTTTAAGTTCTAACCCCCAGTATCTCAGAATGTGACCATATTTGGAAATAGTGCCGATGTACGTGGTTAAGATGTGGTCATACTGGAGTATAGTGGGCCCCTGATCCAGCTGGACTGGTGCCCTCACAGGATGGCTATGTGAGGATGGAGGGACACAGGGAGAAGGCCACGTGATGACAAGAGCAGAGACTGCAGTCAGGCAGCTGCCAAACAAATACCAAAGACCGCCAGCAAACCACCAGAAGCTGGGAAGAGAAATGGAAGGGTTCCACTACAGATTTCAGAGGGAGAGGTCCTGCCAACACCTTAATTTCAGACTCAGCCTCCAGAATTGATTTGTTGTTTTAAGCCACCCAGTTTGTGGTACTTTGTTACAGGAACCCTAGGAAAGTAACACAGGCACGTTATACATTGTATTTCTCTCCCTTCTAGATCCCCTTTTGGGTTTTTGTTTTGTTTTTAAACAGAGGGCAGGGTGGAAGGTGTTTGATTAACCAGAGGTCTGAATCCTGATACCACTTTTACTCGCTGTCTTCAGGCAATTAATTCACTTAACTTCTCTAAGCTGCGGATTACTCGCCTGGAAAGTGAGAATTCTCCATAAAGTCCCTAGGAAGATTAAATGAGATGATAATTTAAAGGGCCTGGCATAGCCTATGCACTGAATAAACGTTAAGTCTAGTCTCTCCTTCCTCCATCACAGTACTGTAATAAAGATTAAATGAGGCTAGATATATAAAGTGCTTTAACCCTAGACACTACTATATATTTTATTATTCTAAAATCACCCACAACCTGGGCATGCCGTGAAAGTCCCCAACGAGTCCCATTGGAGGGACAGTTGTTGAGACTCTTGGAGCCTAGGAAGAGACTTGGGATAGGGTGGAGTTGAGTTCTGTAGGATCAGAACCCTTGGCCTAAGCTACAAAAGACTCAGTGAAATGTAATCCCCTTCAGAGCCCTAAAAATTCCCATCCAGCATCAAAGAGCGCAGCCTCACATGCATTCCACAGCACCGTTCCTTGAGAATTTGCCCTGACCAAGGGAAGCATTAAACTTGAAAGAGCAAAATCACATCCTATTGGAAAGAAAGCTACCAAAAGAGAAAGGACAAAAACACCAATGGCTATATTTGCTGCTCCAATGAAGACAGAATTAGCAATTGGTATAAAATGGCCCCAACTGGGATCAGCAGTAACAACTGCTGAGCAAGGTCAATACCGAGTTCAGAGGAAAAGCAGGATCCAGCCCCAGAGAGATCAATCCGCAGTCCTAAAAGCAGCACCAGGAAACTGTCACAGCCACACCACGGAATGTCAGTGGGCAGCAAACAGGAATAAACTATCGATACCAGTAGTCACTATGAAAAATAGTATGGAGGCTCCACAAAAAATTAAAAATAGAACTACCATATGATCCAGCAATTCCGCTCTGGGTATTTATCTGAGGAAAACAAAAACATTAATTCAAAAAGGTATCTGGGCCCCCATGTTCACTGCAGCATTATTTACAGAAGCAGTTGAAGCATCCATGGATGGATGAATGGGTAAAGAAAATGTAAAATATATATACAACAGAATATTATTCAGCCATTAAAAAGAAGGAAATCCTGCAACAAATGGATGGACCTCAAGGACATCATGCCAAGTTAAATAATTCAGACAGAGAAAGGCAAATACTGTATGATCTCAGCTATATGTGGAATTTTTTTTTTTAAAGACCCAAACTCATAGATACAGAGAACAGATGGGCCATTGCCAGAGGGGGGGTGGTGGGTGAAATGGATAAAGGTGGTCGAAAGGTACAAACTTCCAGCTATAAAATAAACAAACCCTGGGGATGTAATGTACAGTATGGTGACTACGGTTAATAATACCGTATTGTATATTTGAAAGTTGCTAAGAGTAAATCTTAAACGTTCTCAACACAAGAACAAAAATTTGTAACTATGTGTGGTGATGGATGTTAAGTAAACTTACTGTGGTGATCATATGCCAATGTATACACAGATTGAATCATTACGTTATTCACTTGAAACCAATGTTATGTCAGTTATTTCAATTTTAAAAACTTTTAATACATACAAGTTGGGTGATTCTCAAAGGCAACATTCTGAGTGAAAAATGCCAGTCTCAAGAGGTCACATACTGTATGACTGCAATTGTATGACAGTCTTGAAAAGATAAAGCTATAGTGACTGATGACAGATCAGTGGTTGCCAAGGGTTAAGGGTGAGGGAAAATGTGATCAGGAAGGGATAGGACAAGGGAGTTTTTGGAATGGTGGAACGTATACCATATCCTAATTGTGGTGGTAGATATATGAATAGATCCATGTGAGAAAATTCTAGAACTGTACATCAAGAAAAGGATAAGTATACTGTATGCAAATTTTTTTTTTTTTTTTTTTGCGGTACGCAGGCCTCTCACTGCCGTGGCCTCTCCCGTTGCGGAGCACAGGCTCCGGACGCGCAGGCCCAGCGGCCATGGCTCACGGGCCCAGCCGCTCCGCGGCATGTGGGATCCTCCCAGACCGGGGCACGAACCCGTGTCCCCTGCATCGGCAGGCGGACTCTCAACCACTGCGCCACCAGGGAAGCCCTGTATGCTAATTTTTAACATGAAGTTTAACAACAACAACAAAAAACTACACACACACACACATACAGCACCAGGACCTGGAGGGGCCTCAGAAGGCCCAAAGCCTGATTGATTCTACTCTACAGGAACCTCAGCTCACCTTGAGTAAGCTTCAGCAATCCGCAAGATGGGGAGGGAAAAAAAGATTATTTCCACATGATACAAAGGCAAGACTAGCCTTTGGGAAGTGAGAGAACAGAAGTGAAAAAATCCAGGAATCTGAGCAAATCCTTCTGAAACCCAAGGAGGCAATCATCAGGAACCCAGTCAGTTCTCCCTGTTTGAGAGCTTTAAAGCAGAATGACCATTTTCCCCCTACACAAAGGAAGAGTTACTCTGCACCACGTCACTCCCTTCCCTAAGTCCTCTCAGTCAACTTAGCCACAGATGAGAGCAAAGGCAGCATCGTTAAGTACGCACCCAAAGCACGTCTCAGGGATGGATTTCTAAGAGAATTCTTTTCTCAGTTGCTACTCTGAATAGAAAAACAACCCTAAGAGTAGTCAATAATTCCAAGAACACAGGTGGACTTCTGCCTGCCAGTTCCGAGGTTAATGACCACCTGTGGGGCATGGTTTCCAGGGCTTTGAAGAAGCTGTAGAGGTCCACCTAAGAAGTGAATCCTCCTTCACACTTCATGGGACATCTGGAGGCGAATGTCACCCTGTCCTCCCAAGGAGGGAATTACACAGCATGGAGGCCCCTCCTGAGGAGGACAGCACATGTATGACACGTCACAAAGATCACACAGGACAGCCAAGAGAGGATGAGCCACATGTGGGTCAGCTGCAGAAACTCCCCCTGCCACCTCCCCTGTTCTCTCACCTAGGGCACAACCCCAGGGGAGCTCTAGGAGGGAGAGGAGGGGGAGGGATTGAGCAGACCACACCCCATCCCACAGCACATGGGGATCCTTAGAGCCAAGCATCAATCCTGAACTGGCAAGGGGAGGCATGACATGAGTCCTAAACAGAGGCGTCTGGATTTTAATAGAGGCAAGTGAATGGACCGCTGTTGCAGGTATCAGGGGATGAAAGAGCAAGTCAGCAGAACACGGCTTAAAGTGATGACTGAATCAAAATAGAACCTTTCCGTGCTTGCCCCTCCACAGAGTGCAAAGCCACTTCACTGAACACACGGGAACGGATCCAGAGAGAGGAACTGCTGACTAATGCAGTGGCCAGCCTCCTCTGGGACCGAGTCCAGCGGGGCCGGGTGAGTCAAGGTAACTGGTGGAAGCTGGGCGGGCAGAGGCTCAGAGGAAAGACTGGGAAATGCTGCCATTATTCTGAAGTAATGAGCAGCCTCCGATGCCACTGAAGTAGGTGCAGTGACTTGACATTTTAAGAAGCCAGTTCTGACAGTGGCCTAGAGTGTGGAGGAGGGAACACAGGCAGGGATGAGAACGAGACAGGAAGACTGGATCCAGTTTGAGTCATATAGTCCTTCGTCAATACCCGGATCTAACCTCTGCAGAGGGAGGTCAAGGGCAAAATGGAACCCAGAAGGACAAAGGATGGAGTTACCTTAGTAGGGATACATAGAGGGTTTAAAGGTGCTTTTTAAACAATTTGACTCAGACTTCAATTCATCTGATTAGTAGAACAATGTGTAAAATTCCTCCTGCTTCGAGAGCAAACTTCCCTTGAAAAGCAAAACAGACTGAGTAAAGTTCAGGTAAGAAAAAGGTGGAATATGTGGCTTAAGCCATATATTGTCTAGGCCACAAGAGAGTTTGGGAGAAAATAGTCTTTGAAACTCAAACACAGTATAGCTCAGCTCTTCACGGGAAGAGAGCTGCCAGCGTTTTGAAACTCAAGCCCTAATTAGTCATAAAGAAGACACTCTGCCTGGGCCACCACCCACCCTCCTGCAGATAGCTCTAGAACCTACCGTGGCCGCGGGCAACTGCATGAAAATATAGGGAGGTGGGGTCCTGCCTGTACGTAATTCTTGAAGAAACAGCTATTTGTACTGAGGAACTGAACATGGAACATTTGAAGAGGAATGGTAAAGTGACAGTAGGTGCAAGAGATAGGCTGGGGGCTTCCCTGGTGGCGCAGTGGTTGAGAGTCCACCTGCCGATGCAGGGGACACGGGTTCGTGCCCTGGTCTGGGAGGATCCCACATGCCGTGGAGCGGCTGGGCCCGTGAGCCATGGCTGCTGAGCCTGCATGTCCGGAGCCTGTGCTCCACAGCGGGAGAGGCCACAACAGTGAGAGGCCTGCACCGCAAAAAAAAAAAAAAAAAGAGATAGGCTGGAAGAAACGGGTAGGGCTTACACTCCATTAGGTATCAAGTATGTAGGGAGAGAAAACAGTTGCAGGTTTTGAGCAGGAATGAATGGGGCAATGGCTATTAATTAACAGAAGCAGGGAGGGTGAGAGAAGATTCAGAGAGAAGCGGTAAGTTCAATCCTTTCTTAAATTTTTTTCTCTATTTTTTCCTTCCAGTTTTGAGATATGGTTAACATACTGTGTAAGTTTAAGGTGCACAGCATCATGACAGGACATGCACATATACTGCAAAATGACCACCACAGGAAGTTAACATACATCACCTCATAGAGTTATAAAAATTTTTTCTTTGTGATGAGAACTTTTAGTGTTTACTTTTACAGCAACTTTCAAATACACCATACAGCTTTTTAAACTATGGTCATCATGTTGTATATTACACCTCCAGTACTCATTTACCTTTTAACTGAAAGTGTGTACCCTTTGACCACTTTCACCAGTTCCCCCACATGCTGGAAAGAGAGGGCCTGCAATATATTCACAGATACTAGAAGTAAGAGACTGGGGCACAAGAGGGGGAGGGGTTGTCCCCTCCCCACACACCCCCTCCAGCGGCAGGGCTGGAGTTTCTGTGTTTCTGCGCCTGAAAGAGGGACCAAGCCCCTGCTGCAGTGCACAAAGCAGCTACAAGAAACAAAAAAACCTATTCTGCACATTGATTGATGTGACTCCGAGGGTTGGCAATGTCTCCAGGTGTTAGGAAACAAAGACCCAGCCTACGTCAATGCTGAACTAATAACCAAGAACCCCAACTGTAGACGCTGTGAAGTTTGTGACAAAGCAGAAACAAAAATGTCAGATGCCACATGGATGAGGAACTCGGTGCATGAGAAACACATGTTATTTAACAATCAGCCACCGAGTGAACAAAAACCAGCTGAAATCAAGCTAGAGGCAGCCAAGAACACACTGCTGGAGTCATCAGAGAGCACTACCAGGATTGGCTCAGGGACAGCAGAGCTGTGAGTCTCATTCCGCCAGAAGGGGTGGGGGGCACTTATGGAGTGTGCTGGAAACTGGTAACGAGCCGGGGGCGGGGGCGGGAAGGCAAGGACTCATTAAGACAAAGAGGTGCTCACACCCCACCCCACCCCCCAAAAAAAAAGAAAAAACCACTTTTGTCTGTGCACTTAACTTTGTGATAGTTCTATTTGGTCAGCTGTGTTCTCCGCATCTTCCATGAACCGGGGCAGTAACCTCCTAACCCAGCAGTTTCCCAAGTGCCCCGAGAAGCATGTACCAGTATCTCTGAGGGGAAGGGGCTCCTTCTCCACCAGGCAGGGGGCAGAGCGCTCCCAGCTCTGAGAGGTGGGGATGCACAGCGCCTGAAACCACACGCTCCCTGGAAGGAAGAGCAGGTTCCAGCCGTTACACAGACTGAAAGCAGGAAAAGCACGCGAGGCAAGTAGACAAAAACAGGGGCTAACGGCAGAAAACACTGTGCAACAAATGATAAATCTCGACTCTATGACCATTTAGCTTCAGTTTTCTTATCTGCAAATCGGGAATAACAATGTCTCTCTTATAGGGCTGTCATGAGAACTGCATGAAGATAAGATTCTGGTCAGAAAACCAATTGAATAAATGGAATCTAATGTTAAAAGGAGAACTGATGTATTTAAACTGTAACTGGCTGTATCACCTGAGCAAGTTAACAGTTCTGTGCCTCCCTTTCCTCAGCTTAAAAAAAGGATTTAGAGTACCTTGTTCTTAGGTCTATTTAGGATTAGAGAATACGAGTAACGATCTTACAATAGTGCCAGGCACACAGCACATGCTCATTAAAGGTTAACCGTCACTTTTAATCAGAAGCAGAAGTTCCTAAAACTTCCTTGGCTGCCTAAGCTACTGATTCTGACTCATGAAAAAATTGCTTTGTTATTCTTGTGGGGTTTTTTCTAGTTGTCATGTAGAATCGTAGAATCATCAGCAAATTTGAACATAAATTTCAAGTCATCCAACCACCTACATGGTCTTTTTTTTCTATCTACAGTTGAATTCAACTGGGGGAGGAGGGGGAGAAACAGTGGTTTGCAGCGCCTGCTCAGGGTAGGAACTATGTAAAGGCTGGGATGTAATCAGGACTGACACTCAGGCAGGTGCCCAGATATGGACACACCAGTTCTTAAGATGCTGAAGTATTTCACCAGCTGATTAATAGCAACTCCCTTAAGCTCCCCACTGACTCCCTCCCTTGAACACCGGGGGATGCCTCGTTATCTAGCAGCAGGAAGGTTTACTCATAGTTAGAGGATAATGTTTTAGAGTAAGGTACAATCATGACTCTCATACAGATATAACACTAACTATGTCACAGATTTAACTCATTAATGAGGGAACTGGAAAAGCCATCATAAATACCTCAAAGGAGAATCCAAAGACCAGACTGGACCAATACATAAGCCCATTAGGAATGTTGAAACAAATCTGCTTAAAGGATGCAAAACTGGCTTCTTCTACAATGGCAAAGGAAGTCAATGAACATTGACTAGCTCAAAAAAACTACTGTATGTCTATAGATAAGAATTATTTGCATTATATCAGTATTGTAAAAGTTAACTAGATATCTTAACTCTACAGATGTTATCTCTAGGGTTGTAAAATAACTCAAAGGCAATTAAAAGCACAAACCCAAACTCTATAGAATCAGATAACTCTGAAAGGTATGCTCTGAACAACGCATAGGTTTCCACCAAAGACACCTGAAAATCTTTTGGCCTCATTAAAAATCTCTCACAACTTTTTGGCTATGATCTCCCCTCCTTGATCAATAATCCCAAGGAAAAGTCATCCTTGTAGGGCTGATCTCATTAGATTTGGCCTCACCATTTGCATAGATGGGCCCCAGGGCAGGCTACCCCAAGGTGTGCCACTCTGGCACATGGATTATTCTGAGCTGAGATCAGGCCCAAAGACACAGGAAGAACCTTTGAACTTCCCCCTTGCTGCCTAAAAGAATTTAAAATAGGAGGCCTGTCCCAGGAAGAAGCTATCCCCATAGATAACCATGTAAAGTATTAGGTGCGGTGGACAGAGAGGAACCTAGCAGAGCCCATTTGATCAAAGTTCTCTCTGCGTCCCATTGTCTCTAGATGGCCCATGAACTCTTCTTCCTGTGGATTACCTTACTTCCCCCTTGAAGCCTCAGCCCCCTACCTCTTTCTCCTTAGTCCAGAATATATATATATTAGCCCATGTTCGTGTGCCTGAGGCACAGTGAGGCCAAACAAACGGAAACACTGGAGTTTGGAGCAAAGAAAGGTTTATCGCAGGGCCATGTAAGGAGATGGGTGGCTCATGCCCTAAAAGCCCTGCGTTCCCATAAGGGTTTCGGCTAAAACATTTTTAAAAGCCAGGTGAGGGAGGCGGATCGCAGGGTACATGATCAGCTCATGCACAATTCTGATTGGCTGATGGTGAAGGGTGGTGTCACAGGGGTTAAGATTATCAGTCCTTAGGCTCCAGGGGGCCTGGGGCTACGTGCTCATGGTCCTCAAGTAGTTAACATCTTCCATTTGGTGGGGGGCTTTCACATCTGTAAAACAACTCAGGAAATGTGCAAATACTGTTATGTAGGTATATTGCATCTTGCTTTGTGTTTGCGGTTCATCCTATGTGAATTTCCGTGCACATGTAATAAACTGCATTTCCTCCTGTTAATCTGCCTTATGTCATTTTAATCCCCCGCCAAAAGAACTAAGAGGGGAAATTTCCCCTCCCGCACACAGCAAGAGGCTTCATCAAGTTGGCTTTGGAAATCCAGAGTTCTACAGTATGGAACAATCACAAAATAAACTTCTGTTGGGAAACTGTCTCACAAGGAATTTCAGATTGGACTTTTTCAAGTTTCTAGTATTTGCTATCCCAAGGCTAGGAAAACAAGCCCAAAAAAACACTCCACCAAATTTCACCGGCAGTGCCTGTAAGTATGGGTGAATCCCTCTCACAAGGCCCCGGGCCTCCCTGGAGGTGGCTTCCTCACCACCACGGTAAGACTGGGCCCCAGTAAGCCAGCTTCCGGGACAGTCTTCCTGAGAAGCTTCCAAAAGGCACTGGCTCCATTAAAAAGGCTCTGAGTGAACTATAGACAAGTCAATCTTATTTTCTTAAAAGTGACTGTCATATCTGATCGAGAACCATTCTCAAATAAGACATTCCAGGCAAGGCTTTGTTTGTATAGCCAATTTTTTCAATTAACTCCTGGTACCAAGGAGGATAGATTCCTATTGAACCTACACAAATAACTACAGTGCCAAGGACAGAAGAAGATTTAGTGAGAGTCTGATTTCCAGCAGAAGAGAGGGGGAAGTAGTTAGTGAGAATCAGATATTATTTGAAAATGCTACATTTTTGTTTAAAATAGCATCTACTAAAAACTATTGGTTACAGATAGCTTAGGATTTTTTTTAAAAAGGAGGTTGCTTGCATATCTAGAAGAGAGAACATTAAAAGAACATCAACAGTATTCTAAACAAATATCCATAATAAAAATTTCCTCATCAGTTCACTGAGTCCTGTGTAATTAAGTAGTGTTCTGCTAGGTCTTGGGTTAGCAGACTCGGGAAGCCCGCTGCTTCTGGACTAAAGATTTTGAAGATTCTGACTCAGCCCACTGGCAAGCAATGCCTTCTGCACCCAAGAGTCTATCCTTAAAAGAGGCAATAGTTTAAAGTAGCTGGTACAGCATGGGGCCAGGACAATCCTTGTTTGAAGACACAAACTGACAAACTCTGCTCACTCAGGTGAAAATTAGAGTAAAATAATACCCATCCATAGAGGAAACAAATGTGAAATAGGTGTGGTTATTTATTACTGATAATTTTCAAACATGAAAGATCTGATGAGAGTTCAGAATAAAGTGACAAGGAAATGTGGTCATTTCTGTGGCATACAAAACAAGATAATAAAGCCATGCCAAAAAAATGTAGATGAAATGTTTCTGTGTAATGATTAAGTCAATTTTCAAGTGTTACATCTGATTTATAAATGCCCGAATATGGGGACTTCCCTGGTGGCACAGTGGTTAAGACTCCATGCTCCCAGCGCAGGGAGCCGGGGTTTAATCCCTGGTCAGGGAACTAGATCTCACATGCATGCCGCAACTAAGAGCCCCCATGCCACAACTAAGGAGCCCGCCTGCCACAACTAAGACCCGGTGCAACCAAATAATAAATATTTTAATATAAATAAATGCATGAATATGATTTTTATAGAGGAAAAATCTTGATACACAGTAATCCTAAGACATACATATCAAGAATATCAAGAAATTCAGTAACTCTGGAGAAGGGCCTGTATTTTATACAACTCTACAGGTAAATCTAATGTGCATCTCCAATTTAGAATCACTGGCCTAGAAGATGTCAGATTCAAATTAAAGCTTATCAAACAGACAAGAGATTAAGTATTAGCAAGAATGTAGAAAAAAAGGGAACCCCTGAGTCCTGTTAGTGGTAATATAAATTGGTGCAGTCACTATGGGAAACAGTATGGAGCTTCCTCAAAATATTAAAAATAGAACTACCACATGATTGAAGGAAATGAAATCACTATTTTGAAAAGATATCTGCACCCCCATGTTCACTGCAGCGTTATTCACAGTAGCCAAGACATGGAAACAACCTATGTGTTCACTGATGGACAGATAAGAATGTGGTAGATGTGTAAAATGGAATATTATCTAGCCATAACAAAAAAATTCCTACCATTTGGGACAAAATGGATGGACCTTGGGCCTCCCTGGTGGCGCAGTGGTTGAGAGTCCGCCTGCCGATGCAGGGGATACGGGTTCGTGCCCCGGTCTGGGAGGATCCCATATGCCGCGGAGCGGCTGGGCCCGTGAGCCATGGCTGCTGAGCCTGCGCGTCCGGAGCCTGTGCTCCGCAACGGGAGAGGCCACAACAGTGAGAGGCCCGCGTACCACAAAAAAAAAAAAAAAAAAAAAAAAAATGGATGGACCTTGAGGGTACTGTGCTAAGTGAAATAAGTTAGTCCAAAGGATAAATACTGTATCATCTCACTTATATGTGGTATCTAAAAAAGGCGAACACAGAGAA
The DNA here is from genome assembly GCF_949752795.1 of Hyperoodon ampullatus. NCBI lineage: Eukaryota > Metazoa > Chordata > Mammalia > Artiodactyla > Ziphiidae > Hyperoodon > Hyperoodon ampullatus. Next base: position 44,615,416 of record NC_136926.1, read on the forward strand.
ACAGTAGAACAGATGTTGCCAGGGCCCGGGGGATGGGGAAAATAAGGAGATACTTGCTGGTCAATGGGTATAAACTTCCAGTAATAAGATGAATAAGTACTGGGGGATCTAATATATAGCACAGTGACCGTAGTTAACAATACTGTGTCATGTGCTGGAGAGTTGTCAAGAAAGTAGATCTTAAATAATCTCACTACAAAAAAAAATAGTTATTTGAGGTGATGGATGTGTTAGCTAACTTTATTGTGGTAAATATATATCAAATCATCACACTGTACACCTTAAATTTACATAATGTTATGTCAGCTGTATATCAATAAAGTTAGGGAAAAAAGATATAAGCTTGTTCCAAGTAAGCATTTAAATAATAACTGACTGGTAACACTGTACCAGTTGTTACCTAGTATCAAGCAAACTATCACCAAGGTTCTGATCACCCTCTGTATTACGAGCAATAAGGGCAGTGACCAATCTCTAGGAATTCTCCATGAAAACAAACAATTTCTGAAATGTTTATACACATCTTATGTATTCAAATGTAACCTAGGGAAATCTGAGCATGTCTTCTGATTTAGTAACTCATTAAACAAACCTGATTATTTCTAGCATCATTTTATAAGAACAAATCACTAACTTTCCAGAGACCTTCTGGGAAATCTCAGAGATAGTTTCAGGCATAAAAGATATCCTGAAGGTTTTCTTTTCCTATATTTAGAATTTGATTTTTTTGAAGGCAAAAAACAACAAAAAAAAGTCATTAGAGAAAATTTATACACATCTGATTAATATTGGACCTCATATGGGTGCCTGAAATACTTGATTACCCATTTAATCAAAGTGACAATAAAGCATTTAAATGAAAGCGAAGATAACACAACTAAAAAGAACCTTCGGGGGCTTCCCTAGTGGCGCAGTGGTTAAGAACCGGCCTGCCAATGCAGGGGACACGGGTTTGAGCCCTGGTCCAGGAAGATCCCACATGCCACGGAGCAAGTAAGCCCGTGCGCCACAACTACTGAGCCTGCGTGCTAGAGTCTGCAAGCCACAACTACTGAGCCCACGTGCCACAACTACTAAAGACCGTGCACCTAGAGCCCGTGCTCCACAACAAGAGAAGCCACCGCGATGAGAAGCCCACACACTGCAACAAAGAGTAGCCCCCGGCTCGCCACAACTAGAGAAAGCCCGCGCACAGCAATGAAGACCCAATGCAACCAAAAATAATTAACTTTTAAAAAAGAACCTTTGTTCTTCCCTGAGAGAGGAAGTTTTGTTTTCTGTTACGTGTTTTTTCTTTAAATCATCTCAGTGGAAGAACTCCACAACTATTTAAGGACAATCTTTTAAAAAGATAAAATGACTCTCATACAGACTTAGAATACAGACTTAGAATAAACACCTGCAGAGATTTTAACTCTAATTAACAAGGGAACCCGAAAAGTGTTACAACCAGTTCAAAGGAAAATTCAAAGACCAGGTAAATATATAAGCCCATCAGGTCTGTGAAAATTTGCTTAATAGGTGCAACACTGGCTGCTTCCACAGCGGGGAACAGAAGTCAACTGAACATCCACCAGACATTTTTTGCATGTCTATAGACAAGAACTATTTTCATGTTACTAACATGCAGATTAACTTTTGGCAAGCTAACTTTTCTCTCTCTGCAGAGTTGTAGCTTAGCGCAAAGACAATGAACAGACAATGAACAGTCCAAACTTCATAGATGGCCTGGAAGAATGTTCTCCACACCATGCATATTCCACTGAAGACACCTGCTAATCTTTGGTCCATTTGAAAGTCTTTCACAATTTCTCCTTCACCCTGTCCCATCAGGGGGCCTCCAGGGCCCAACAGCTGGCCAGGCTTGTTAATACATATTATCATATGTTAAATAGGTTTACTATCACTCCTGTACACAGAGAAAGACAGTTTTCTGTCCTTGAGGGCTCTTAGTCCAGTGATAAAGACTCACCAAGAAACAGAGCAGAGATATGCACAAGGGGCTTAGAGGAGGCACTTAAACCAGAACAGTAGGAATTAGCAAAGAGATGGGGGAGTGTACACATGAAGGGAAAAAGAAAAGAAAGAGGCTCCATACAGGAGAAATGGCAGGAGTCGTAACCTGGAGGCGAATTAGACCATGGAGAGTCCAAGAAACTATAAGTTCATTTAGGCTTTCTACAAGGAAAAAAAATGGTTTACCACCATCCTTGACCTGGCACAGGATAAACCCCTGGGTAGCAATGGTAGCCTCCCTGTTTTAAGGATTTTAAGAAAAATAGTGAACACGTGACAGGCAAAGTGGGTAAGGAGGGTATTGTAAATAATTCTCAACCTATTCCAAAACTGGCTTGCAGCCATTCTAAATATTGCCTAGGAATTATTTATAATGCCTGATATAACATTCTGTGATAACATAAGGCACACACAATTGAGAGTTTGTTAAAATTTAATCCCAATTTTAAAGCTAGGCAGAGAGGGCCAAGACCAGAATAGGCAAGGGATTTTCATCAGGAGCATATTATCCAAGTAAAAGAAAAGACCCTCAAACTCAAAAAACTAAAATTACCATTTCCCAGAGTTGGTAAATTCTTAAACTGACAGAAAGCTATCTCTTCTTGTGATTGGTTGCCACATTCACAGAGGACTAGATTGTCATCAGTCTTGGTGAAAAGAGTTATTAGTCTACATGCCACTTCCTGGCACATGCCACCAGTTTATCCTAACTTTAAAATCACATCTGGAAAAATGAGATTATAACCAGAGCTGCCAGATGCTTTCAACAGTGAAGAATTCTTCATAAAAATAGCAGCTACCATTTATTCACTCTGTACCAGGCACTTTTTAAAACATTACTAGTTTAGGGCTTCCCTGGTGGCGCAGTGGTTGAGAGTCCGCCTGCCAATGCAGGGGACACGGGTTCGTGCCCTGGTCTGGGAAGATCCCACATGCCGCGGAGTGGCTGGGCCCATGAGCCATGACCACTGGGCCTGCGCGTCCAGAGCCTGTGCTCCACAATGGGAGAGGCCACAACGGTGAGAGGCCTGCGTACCGCAAAAAAAACAAAACAAACAAAAAAAATGGACCCTCTAGAGAAAAATGGAGCTCCCCCAAGGACTTTTAAATGATGACATTTATTAAATAGCATCTGAGTTTATAAAAGGGGCTTTTGTTATCTCTCAAGTAGGCTTCTGGACCATAACCAGGCCTGCCCTTCAGCATTTGTAGGGCTCTGGACATGAATACAAGTGAAAAATCCACATACCATATGTCTAAATGTTAACAGTAATAAATCAGTCTAACAAGCTGTTAAATATGTTCTCCACTTCCACCTTGGTAAGCATACTTTATAATGACTTCAAGGCCAGGTTCAAATTTAGAATTCCTCAGCTCAGCTCATAGCGTGGCACCCTGCCTCTCCTCCGCCTGCCCCCTCCACACACCCTTTTGCAAGCCCTGGCTCTGTCCCACACTGTGGGGGGCCCTGACACGCACATGTGTGGTCACCCTCTCCCACACACCCAAGCTCCAGCCTCAACACCCCAACAGCTGTCCCTTGGCCACTGGCAGTGTGATCTGCCTCCAGAGGATGGACTGAGGGAAAAGTTCTACACAGATCCTGGAGGCAAGCTCAGGTCCCCTTGGGCAGAGGACTCTGGGGCCCTACACATGATCTAGAAGGTACTATTCAAAGTAGTCTTTGAACCTGGTCCTTGACCTATTATACTCTGCATCAAGTACAGACAGGGAAAGGAAGCATTTAGAGCCTCTCATAGCAATATGATATTGCTGCAACATCCCGGTGTAGAATTCTGTATTTTACAGAAGTATTGGTCAGCCACAAATGGAGGGGGAAACACTTTTAAGGGGGGAGGGGTTCTTACCCATAAATGTCTAGAACAGGGAAGTGGTGGAAGAGCTGGTGGCCACATCCCGTTGGCCCACAGGGGACTGGGCAGGGGCACAGTCTGAGCAAGGCCGTCTAAAGCATGGGCTTCTAAAATGAGGCTTCTCTCACCCAGGTCTAAGGGCAGCTGTGACAGTAACAATACCTTTTCCGCTTTTTCAATTGTGCTTTAAAGATCTGCCATCTCGGGCTTCCCTGGTGGCGCAGTGGTTGAGAATCTGCCTGCTAATGCAGGGGACACGGGTTCGAGCCCTGGTCTGGGAGGATCCCACATGCCGCGGAGCAACTAGGCCCGTGAGCCACAACTACTGAGCCTGCGCGTCTGGAGCCTGTGCTCCGCAACAAGAGGCCGCGATAGTGAGAGGCCCGCGCACCATGATGAAGAGTGGCCCCCGCTTGCCACAACTAGAGAAAGCCCTCCCACAGAAACGAAGACCCAACACAGCAAAAATAAATAATAAAATAAATTAATAAAAAAAAAGATCTGCCATCTCTGGGGCCTTGTGAAGAAGCTGCTAGAACCATGAAAGCAGCTCTGCTGTCAAGTACGTGGGCTTTGGGGCTCCCACGTGACCATAAGCAGATGCAGAGCCAACAAGTGGCTAAGAGGGAACCACTAAGCCCCGAGAACTCCTGCTGCCAGCGTTCTACTGACCAGCTCCAGCAGGAAAAGCAGGTCAAAGCCAATAAAATTCAGCTCCTATAAATTCAGGACTAGTTTGATAGTTCAACGGCAAGATTTTAGATCTCCTGTAACTTTTTTTCTTGCATCAAACCTCAATTCCTGCTGAAGACACATTTCCTAGACATTTGTGTTTGTCTCTGTGCCTGGTGATAAAGGAATTTGAGATGTTTCAAAGTAAATGAATTTTCCAAAGAGTAAAACAAATATACCCCCAAACACTATTTGCGATCCTTTTGATATTATTGCCTAAAGGTTTTGGCCGGGAAAAAAGTGTTTTTAAAATGACATGGGATAAGCAATAAGATTTGCCACTACAATTTTTTTTTTTGCATTTCATAATTCTACCAGTTCAGCCTTTAACCCGTACTCTTCCCTCTTTGCCTACCCCCTCCCTTTTGGCATCCCCTCAACAGATACATATACACACTCACCCCAATAAGCCAACAGCTGATGAGAACTGCAGTAGTTCCATAGTTAACTGTTAATTTAGCAAAGGCCTATTTCTGATAAAGACCATGTAAGAAGAGATTGTTTTTTTAAAAGCAATACATTGCTAGCTACAAATAACTTATTTTTATAAAAATATCCAGCTCATGATTCTAGGAAGGCTTCCAGAAATGTCATATTAAAACACAAACTTTGAAGGTTCAGATTTATGTACACAGGCAGCAGAGAAGGTACAGTGAAAGGAGAGGACTACCAATACCTTTGTTAAAGAGGGTCCCTCTCTTACTCTCCCCCCAAAGCACACACACATTTCATGACAAATTCCCCCCCTTTTCTTTGAGGCCAAGGTTTTGTGGAACAGCGAAGATCACTATCAACTTAACAGGGAGGTTAAGTTAAAGGTTGTGAACTGACAAGAGCTTTCGGTGTCACACTTACAATCACATAAATACTGTTCAGTAGCACCAATACCTACTGAATACAAGGCCCCTTAAGTACATACACCATTTTAACCCTGGAACAGTCTGTCAACAACTATGCTTTTTCCTCTGTGACTTGATCCCTGGAGGCACAAGATGACTTAGTTCTGTTTCCCGGAGCTTTTCTTGGTATTAACTTATTTGAAGCAGGGGTCTTTCTTTCCCCCTAGACAAGTGATTATTAGTGAGCATAAGAATCATTTAGGATAATTTTTAGAAGGCATATTCCCAGGCCACCTCCCTAGAGATTTAGCTTCACTGGGCCTGACATCTTGCCAGGACTCTGTTTTTAACAAGTATCCCAGGTGATTCCAGTGAAGTTGCTCCATGGAACAGCCTTTGACAAACACTGTAGTGGAATCTTGAGTGTTTTTAAGTACTGAACGGGTCAACTAGTGCTTACTGGTGACTTGAGCTCATTTTATTTTGATGACAGAAGTATCAGGGTGGGAAAAAGTAACAGTTCAGACTGAGTCACAAACCAATACATGTCATATGAGTTGACTGAATGATGATAGAGGCAACGTTACCAAAGTAAATTCAGATCCATAGTCTCTTTTTTTTTTTTTGCGGTACGCGGACCTCTCACTGTTGTGGCCTCTCCCGTTGCGGAGCACAGGCTCCGGACACGCAGGCCCAGCGGCCATGGCTCACGGGCCCAGCTGCTCTGCGGCACATGGGATCTTCCCAGACCGGGGCACGAACCAGTGTCCCCTGCATCAGCAGGCGGACTCTCAACCACTGCGCCACCAGGGAAGCCCCCATAGTCTCTTATAAGAAACTTTGTTAATTAAAGTTACCAAAATTTAGAAATAAAGAGAATGTCATTTCAACCTTATTTAACTGGTTCACCCTAGGGATATTTAAGCATATAAAGGGAAGTATCTGCCTTTTTTTTTTTTTTTTTGCAGTATGCGGGCCTCTCACTGTTGTGGCCTCTCCCATTGCAGAGCACAGGCTCCAGACGCGCAGGCTCAGCGGACATGACTCATGGGCCCAGCCGCTCTGCAGCATGTGGGATCTTCCTGGACTGGGGCACGAACCCGTGTGCCCTGCATCGGCAGGCGGACTCTCAACCACTGCGCCACCAGGGAAGCCCTATCTGCTTTTTAATGTTTAACTAGAGACATTGTGGAGCTACATGTAAACTTGTAGATTTCTATTCATAGGAAAGGTAATCCCAAAGTCAGAGTTGTGTGCCCTGTAACGCATTAACCAGGTCTGCATCTACGAAAAAATTTATTCTGATATCCTTTTATCTGACTCTATTTCTCAAGTTCCCTTGAGCCCATCTAACCATCTTAATGGTTTCTTCATTAAGCATTGAATAAAATGCTTCATTATTTCTTCATTAAGGGTTGAATAAAAGCATTAAAGTGCACTTATTTTATGTATGAGTCATGTTTAATTTTTTTGACGATTGTGCTTTGGCAGTGTTGGAGGTTCTACTGAGATGCTCAAACACACTTACGGGCCAAAGCCAATTAAACCGTACTGATCAAGAGGTACAATTTCTTGTGTTGTTTGAGCACAGGCACACCTTCTCTTGGCTCCCACAGTCCATCTCAGGCAGCAGGAGACTTTTGCTTACTCCTTCTGCCTGTGTTCTTGTTTTGTTTCTGGTTCTTGACCACATTCAGTTCTGAGTCTAGTTTGTACACGACCAATGTATTATTTCCTACTGATGGCAGCAATGGGGGTTCGGTTTTGCAGTTTGACAGTGTGGTCATCTGCATCGAGATGGGCATGTGCCTTCTGTCAGGGAGAGGGAGAAAATTCTTTGTCTCTTTATGTGCTCACATCAATTAAGAAAATATTTTGTACATATTAAAAAGGAAAACAGTTTTTGGAGAGAGAAACTGGTGAGGCTGTGTTTCTGTTTTGACCTGTGGCTCAGCGAGATTATGTATGTATCTGTGTGTCTAAGATTGAGAAAAAGCCTTAACCTCTCACTGTAAATCTGAAACTAAGATTGAGAAAAAGCCTTAACCTCTCACTGTAAATCTGAAATATTGTCCTACCTCTGGAAGTTATTAATAAATTAATGGCAAAGACTCAAAATAAAGGGGCTCATTTTTGTGTGGGTTTACAGACATTAATACCTACATGAGTGAACCATTCCTAAAATTATTCCAGAAAATAAACCGAATTTTAAATGTGACAGTTTTTAAAGATAAAACAAATCACTGGCCCAAATGCATGTTTATATAAGAATCCAAGTTCATATAATCAAGATGAACCACTGGAAAAATAAGACTACCTTGATAGTCTTGGTTATGGAAACAGTGATATATCTTTCCTGCCATTATAGCAGAGTTCAGTATTATATAAGAATACATTTTAAAGGTTTAATTTTGTTTTCATGAATTTCCCAAACTTCTTACACTTGCTTATTGATTAAATAAGTCACACTACTCCTACATTATTTTTAAGATTATGAAAAATGTAAAAATACATTCAGGTAAAATAAATTATAATTCTGACAAGCTTTTTGATATAAACAGTAATTATGTCTGTATCACTTCAACTTAAACGTAATTCCCTAGGTCCTTCATTAACTAAAAAGTCTTGGACTAACTGTAGAGTTAATTACTGGAAAATCTTCAGATACCTGGATAATTTCTAAGTAAAACACAATACTAAAACCCAAGCACAGGTTTAACATATGTACCTTTAGTTTCTTTACCATAGAGTGGTTATAATTTTGTATATTATTAGATGTGCTCATGCTTGCCACTTTAAGAATGTATAAAGATCATATGTGTGGCTATAAGGACTGAGTTTTTCTTGTTTGTTTGCTAAACTGTAAGATAAGCAATTAGCAATTACCTGCCTCTCAGCAAAATAGTAGTTAGTTTATTTGGAGCACTGAGCAGCAGAGAAATACAACTGAATATGCAAGGTAGTGGGGATGTAATTTTGTTTTCTCAAGAAAATCAGAGTAGTATTGTTCAAAAGGAAAGTGTCTGTTTGTTCCTGAATATGAAAGAGCATAGTGGAGAACAAAATTTGAGTTTGTATAACAAGTTGGAGATTTAGAGGGAACTGCATTTTATTTACCTTGGTTTAAAATACCTGAGTCTGGGGCTTCCCTGGTGGCGCAGTGGTTGAGAGTCCGCCTGCCGATGCAGGGGACGTGGGTTCGTGCCCCCGTCTGGGAAGATCCCACATGCCACGGAGCGGCTGGGCCCGTGAGCCATGGCCACTGAGCCTGCGCGTCCGGAGCCTGTGCTCCGCAACGGGAGAGGCCACAACAGTGAGAGGCCCGCATACCACACACACAAAAATAAATAAATAAAATAAAATGAAATAAAACACCTGAGTCTGAAAAATAATGAAATATGTTAAAATTAACAGTTTGCTTAGTTTTGATGGGCTTATTAAGTTAATTTGAAAACACTTACTGCCAAATATTTTATTAATATTTGAACCAGAACTTGTCTCTCTGTTAAAATGACGAGTCTTGAAATATTTAGTCTTAACAATGCACAGTAAATGGCTACTCTTTATTGTAACCTGTCCAAATAGGATTCCACACTCACCAGGATAATCTTCTGTGCTTTGCGTTGCTTCGTGTCCTTGATTTAACAAAAATAATAGAGGACAAAGTGTACTCAGTTCTGAAGGTGCTAAGGTCAGAGGCTAGGTTCTGCATGAGCAGACAGACGGGGGCAGGATGGAAGCAGAGTAGAGAACTGGCAGGAGTTACACAGTGTACAGGCCCCACAGTGCTTCAGCCAACCCCCTGGGGAACCCTGGAATGTATATGGCTCAGAGTGTCCAGAGCTGGACCAAAATGGCAAGGCCTGTCCACCTGGGATGACTGGATATCAGCCACCCTGAAAGGAGAGCACTTAAACAAGGCAGCTCTGGGCAGCTGAGCAAAGCCCTTGGGAGCTGAACGCTTGAGGCTGCCTGCTGATGGCTGGGCAGCAAGTCCTTCCATGAACAGGAACGCTACGTGCACAATCCCCTATGGTCATGTTATCTTCTACTGCGTCCATTTTGAAATATTGTAATGTTACCTTGATTAAATAGATAGCCAAGTATTTTATCTTAAGGATCCATCGATCCTGGGACCTCCCTGGTGGCAGAGTCGTTAAGAATCCGCCTGCCAGTGCAGTGGACACCAGGGTTCGATCCCCGGTCTGGGAAGCTCCCACATGCTGCAGAGCAACTAAGCCCGTGCGCCATAACTACTGAGCCTGTGCTCTAGAGCCCGCGCTCCGCAACAAGAGAAGTCACTGCAATGAGAAGCCCACGCACCACAACGAAGAGTAGTCCCCACTCGCCACAACTAGAGAAAGCCCACGCGCAGAAATGAAGGACCCAATGCAGCCAAAAATAATTAAAAAAAAAAAAATCCATTGATTCTATCTTAATCAGGTGAGACATCTCTTCTAACAACTCTTGGTTTTGCCTTCAAGATCAGAACTCACATTTAGAGAAGGCAAATTTCCAGATTTCTTTTTATCATTTAAAACTAACTTTGCAGTTTCCCATTCAGCCTCTGGATAACCACAAATATGTCTTCCTGCCTTAGAAAAAAGAAGGACCCTAGAAATGATAGGGCATGTTTGGGATTTTTTGATTTTTCTCCATTAGCTCAACACTATTATAGGGACACTCTTGTAAGTTGTCAAATCAAAGGATGAATGGTACAGATGAACCTATTTGCAGGGCAGGAATAGACAGACGCAGGGAACGGATGTGTGGACACGGGTGGGGGAAGGGGGATAAACTGGGAGATTGGGATTGACCTATGTGCACTGCCATGTGTAAAAGAGATAGCTAGTAGGACCCTGCTGTACAGCCCAGGGAGATCAGCTCAGGCCCCTGTGGTGACCTAGATGGATGGGATGGGGCGGGGGATGTTGGTGGGAGGAAGAGGATATATGTATGCATATGGCTGATTCACTTCATTGTACAGCAGAAACTAACACGACATTGTAAAGCAACTATATCCCAATTAAAAAAAAAAGGATGAATGTGTACAGGATATATATTAATAAAATGTTTGAGAGGACACTCTTCACAGTGTTTCTCAAAGTGTGGTCCCCAGACCACCACCAGCAGCATTACTGAGAATCTTGTTCACTTAAGGGAACAAAATTTGCCACCCCAATATGTGTCTCTTTGGCATGAGGGTTATTTTAGGCTTATTACTTTTAAGAAACAGGCAACTCAGGAAGTCTTTTTTTTTTTTTTAACCTCTCATTTAAACTGCCTAAAATAATTTATATTAAGGGCCTGGTCCAGGAACAGCCCTGTCGCCAGAGACATCTACAAAGATTACAGGCGAGGTGTGGTAGGGGGAACAGGAGACTAGTGTGTGTCCCACTGTCTCTGTACAGCATTAGCAGATGTTTGGTTATCAAACATTTGTTTCTCCATCTCTGTGAATTACCTTCCTTCCCTTTGAAGTCCCAGATCCCTATCCCCTTCTTGTCTCAGATGGTACATAAGCTTCAACGGAACCCCCTCCACTCCCATAAATACATAATTAAATTTGACTTTCTCCTGTTAATGTCTTGTGTCAATTTAATTCTTAGACCAGCCAGAAGAACCTAGAGGATAGAGGAAAGTTCTTTTCCCCACACGCTAGAAATACCAATTCTAGAGACCCACCTCAGACCTACCTACCTACCTACCTACCTGAATGAGAAATTCTCTGGGTGGGGCCCATCAGTCTGGATTTTACACAAGCCCTCCATGTGATACTAGTTCCTGACAAAGCTTGAAAACCATTGCCTCACAGAACTGATAGAAATGCCCTAGAAATGTGTTAATACCCTCACTCTGCTTTATATATCCTTACCCTCAAGAGTAACATTGGCCAAATTCAAATGATTTATGTATTTTATTGCAATAGAGAACTTTACCCTCTTGCATTTTTATACTATTGGCTACTGTAATAAATTAATCACAGCCCCTAGCCTCATAATCAAACCGGTTTCTGTCCTACCAGGATGCTTGCCTGAAGACTCTGCTGTAAGCTACAGGCAGAGTTTGTATCTTCAACAACAGAAAAAGATGGTCTCAGCAACTCCTAGAAAGGTCTACACCAGTGATTTCCAGGCCAAGACTCACAGATCAGGCTTTGGAGCTTAAAGATAACATCACTTAAGACAGCTAATTATTCCTGAAGACAGTCAGGATCTGCAAAACACTTTTTGCCCCAGAAGTAGACAACTTCATGAAAGTTAAACAAAAATTACAGCAGACTAAATGAACCAACAACAGAAATTTAATTGTAGTTATTTATTTTGGAATGTATTCAGTATTATTTTTAGTGTTCTATTTTCTAATCAGTATATGAGAAAACCTCTCTCAAATTAGTAGACTATGCTTCTAAAGACTGAATCATTTGACAAATGATATCCAATTCTTACTGACCCTCAGAATTCAAATGATTTTTAGAGAGTCTCCTTATTTGTAATGAAAGTGTTTATTTGCTCTCTTTACTTTTAATGAAAACATGGTTATTTGCATATATTCTCTCCTAGTAAGGAGAGTCAGTTCTCCCTAGTAAGGTATAATTATACAGACTGGGCAACCACAACCATACCTAGAGTGTCACATAAGAATCCTTCTTATTTGATACGGTATAACAAGCAAAAAAGAATACAAATTAAAGAATAAAAATAGTTCTTGATGCATGGAGACAATGCTTACCAATCCTTCCCAGGAAAGCTGGCCCAGAATCTATTCTAATGCTTAGAAGGATCCAGCCTTAGAGTGTTAAGTCACTTCCTAATAGTCAGAACCTTATAAAATGTTGGGAATATCTATGAGATGGAACTTCACCCCAACTTACAGGTACTGCAAGTAAAATTTCATGATGGGAGATTCTTAGCCTTGGCTTCCTAGACTCAAGATAGAAAAGTAATAGAAGTGCCAGCTAGGATTGGAACCAAGATGGCGGAGTAGAAGGACGTGCTCTCACTCCCTCTTGCGAGAGCACCAGAATCACAACTAGCTGCTGGAAAATCATCGACAGGAAGACACTGGAACTCTCCAAAAAAGATACCCCACATCCAAGGACAACGGAAAAGCCACAGTGAGACGGTAGGAGGGGTGCAATCACAGTAAAATCTAGTCCCATAAATGCTGGGTGGGTGACTCACAGGCTGGAGAACACTTATACCACAGAACTCCACCCACTGGAGTGAAGGTTCTGAGCCCCACGTCAGGCTTCCCAATCTGGGTGTCTGGCAACGGGAGGAGGAATTCTTAGAGAATCAGACTTTGAAGGCTACTGGGATTTGATTGCAGGAATTCGACAGAACTGGGGGAAAGAGAGACTCCACTCTTGGAGGGCACTCACAAAGTGGTGTGCACATCAGGACACAGGGGAAGGAGCAGTGACCCCAGGGGAGACTGAACCAGACCTACCTGTTAGTGTGGGAGGGTCCCCTGCAGAGGCGAGGGGTGGCTGTGGCTCACCATGGGGACAAGGACACTGGTAGCAGAAGTTCTGGGAAGTAGTCCTTGGCGTGAGCCCTCCCAGAGTCCACCACTATCCCCAACAAAGAGCCCAGGTAGGCTCCAGTGTAGGGTTGCCTCAGGCCAAACAACCAACAGGGAGGGAATCCAGCCCCACCCATCGGCAGTCAAGTGGACTAAAGTTTTACTGAGCTCTGCCCACCAGAGCAACACCCAGCTCCACCCACCACGAGTCCCTCCCATCAGGAAATTTGCACAACCCTCTTAGATAGCCTCATCCACCAGAGGGCAGACAGCAGAAGCAAAAAGAACTACAGTCCTGCAGCCTGTGGAACAAAAACCACATTCACAGAAAGACAGACAAGATGAAAAGGCAGAGGGCTATGTACCAGATGAAGGAACAAGATAAAACCCCAGAAAAACAACTAAATGAAGTGGAGATAGGCAACCTTCCAGAAAAAGAATTCAGAATAATGATAGTGAAGATGATCCAGGACCTCGGAAAAAGAATGGAGGCAAAGATTGAGAAGATGCAAGAAATGTTTAAAAAAGAACTAGAAGAATTAAAGAACAAACAAACAGAGATGAAAAATACAATAACTGAAATGAAAACTGCACTAGAAGGAATCAATAGCAGAATAACTGAGGCAGAATGGATAAGTGACCTGGAAGACAGAATGGTGGAATTTACTGATGCGGAACAGAATAAAGAAAAAACAATGAAAAGGAATGAAAACAGCCTAAGAGACCTCTGGGACAACAATAAATGCAACAACATTCGCATTGTAGGGATCCCAGAAGGAGAAGAGAGAGAGAGACAGGACCAGAGAAAATATTTGAAAAGATTATAGTCAAAAACTTCCCTAACATGGGAAAGGAAAAAGCCACCCAAGTCCAGGAAGCACAGAGAGTCCCACGCAGGATAAACCCAAGGAGAAACACACCGAGACACATAGAATCAAATTGGCAAAAATTAAAGACAAAGAAAAATTATTGAAAGCAGCAAGGGAAAAATGACAAATAACATACAAGGGAACTCCCATAAGGTTAACAGTTGATTTCTCAGCAGAAACTCTACAAGCCAGAATGGAGTGGCATGATATACTTAAAGTGATGAAACGGAAGAACCTACAACCAAGATTACTCTACCCAACAAGGATCGCATTCAGATTCAATGGAGAAATCAAAAGCTTTACAGACAAGCAAAAGCTAAGAGAATTCAGCACCACCAAACCAGCTCTACAACAAATGCTAAAGGAACTTCTCTAAGTGGGAAACACAAGAGAAGAAAAGGACCTACAAAAACAAACCCAAACAATTAAGAAAACGGTAATAGGAACATACATACCAATAATTACCCCAAACGTGAATGGATTAAATGCTCCAACCAAAAGACACAGGCTTGCTGAATGCATACAAAAACAAGACCCATACATATGCTATCTACAAGAGACCCACTTCAGATGTAGGGACACATTCAGACTGAAAGGGAGGGGATGGAAAAAGATATTCCATGCAAATGAAAATCAAAAGAAAGCTAGAGTAGCAATACTCATATCAGATAAAATACACTTTAATATAAAGAATGTTACAAGAGACAAGGAAGGACAGTACATAACGATCAGGGGATCAATCCAAGAAGAAGATATAACAATTATAAATATATATCCACCCAACATAGGAGCACCTCAATACATAAGGCAACTGCTAACAGCTATAAAAGAGGAAATTGACAGTAACACAGTATTAGTGGGGGACTTAACACCTCACTTACACCAATGGACAGAGCATCCAAAATGAAAATATATAAGGAAACAGAAGCTTTAAATGACACAATAGACCAGATAGATTTAATTGATATTTATAGGACAGTCTATCCAAAAACAGCAGATTACACTTTCTTCTCAAGTGCGCACAGAACATTCTCCAGGTTAGATCCCATTTTGGGTCACAAATCAAGCCTCAGTAGATTTAAGAAAATTGAAATCATATCAAGCATCTTTTCTGACCACAACGCTATGAGATTAGAAATGAATTACAGGGAAAAAAACATAAAAAACACAAACACATGGAGGCTAAACAATACGTTACTAAATAACCAAGAGATCACTGAAGAAATCAAAGAGGAAATCAAAAAATACAAATGACAATGAAAACACAACGATCCAAAACCTATGGGATACAGCAAAAGCAGCTCTAAGAGGGAATTTTATACCTATACAAGCCTGCCTCAAGAATCAAGAAAAATCTCAAAACAATCTAAACTTACACCTAAAGGAACTAGAGAAAGAACAAACAAAACCCAAAGTTAGCAGAAGAAACGAAATCATAAAGATCAGAGCAAAAATAAATGAAATAGAAACAAAGAAAACAATAGCAAAGATCAGTAAAACTAAAAGCTGATTCTTTGAGAAGATAAACAAAATTGATAAACCATTAGCCAGATGCATCAAGAAAAAGAGGGAGAGGACTCAAATCAATAAAATTAGAAATGAAAAAGGAGAAGTTACAACAGACACCACAGAAATACAAAGCATCCTAAGAGACTGCTACAAGCAACTGTATGCCAGTAAAATGGACAACCTGGAAGAAACGGACAAATTCTTAGAAAGGTATAACTTTCCAAGACTGAACCAGGAAGAAATAGAAAATATGAACAGACCAATCACAAGCAATGAAATTGAAACTGTGATTAAAAATCTTCCAACAAACAAAAATCCAGCACCAGATGGCTTCACAGGTGAATTCTATCAAACATTTAGAGAAGAACTAACAGCCATGCTTCTCAAACTCTTCCAAAAAATTGCAGAGGAAGGAACACTCCCAAACTCATTCTATGAGGCCACCATCACCCTGATACCAAAACCAGACAAAGATACTACAAAAGAAGAAAATTACAGACCAATATCACTGATGAATACAGATGCAAAAATCCTCAACAAAATACTAGCAAACAGAATCCAACAACACATTAAAAGGATCATGACCAAGTGGGATTTATCCCAGGGATGCAAGGATTCTTCAATATATGCAAATGAATCAATGTGATACACCATATTAACAAACTGAAGAATAAAACCCATATGATCATCTCAATAGATGCAGAAAAAGCTTCTGACAAAATTCAACACCCATTTATGATAAAAACTCTCCAGAAAGTGAGCATAGAGGGAACCTACCTCAACATAATAAAGGCCATATATGACAAACCCACAGCAAACATCATTCTCAATGGTGAAAAACTGAAAGCACTTCCTCTAAGATCAGGAACAAGACAAGGATGTCCAATCTCGCCACTATTATTCAACATAGTTTTGGAAGTCCTAGCCATGGCAATCAGAGAAGAAAAAGAAATAAAAGGAATACAAATTGGAAAACAAGTAGTAAAACTGTCACTGTTTGCAGATGACAGGATGCTACTATACATAGAAAATCCTAAAGATGCCACCAGAAAACTACTAGAGCTAATCAATGAATTTGGTAAAGTTGCAGGATACAAAATTAATGCACAGAAATCTCTTGCATTCCTATATACTAATGATGAAAAATCTGAAAGAGAAATTAAGGAAACACTCCCATTTACCACTGCAACAAAAAGAATAAAATACCTAGGAATAAACCTACCTAGGGAGACAAAAGACCTGTATGCAGAAAACTATAAGACACTGATGAAAGAAATTAAAGATGATACCAACCAATGGAGAGATATACCATGGTCTTGGATTGGAAGAATCAATATTGAGAAAATGACTATACTACCCAAAGCAATCTACAGATTCAATGCAATCCCTATCAAATTACCAATGGCATTTTTTTTACAGAACTAGAACAAAAAATCTTAAAATCTGTATGGAGACACAAAAGACCCCGAATAGCCAAAGCAGTGTTGTGGGGAAAAAATGGAGCTGGAGGAATCAGACTCCCTGACTTCAGGCTATACTATAAAGCTATAGTAATCAAGACAATATGGTACTGGCACAAAAACAGAAACATAGATCAATGGAACAAGATAGAAAGCCCAGAGATAAACCCATGTACCTATGGTCAACTAATCTATGACAAAGGAGGCAAGGATATACAATGGAGAAAAGACAGTCTCTTCAATAAGTGGTGCTGGGAAAACTGGACAGCTACATGTAAAAGAATGAAATTAGAACACTCCCTAACATCATACACAAAAGTAAACTCAAAATGGATTCGAGACCTAAATATAAGACCAGACACTATAAGACTCTTAGAGGAAAACATAGGAAGAACACTCTTTGACATAAATCACAGCAAGATCTTTTCTGATCCACCTCCTAGAGTAATGGAAATAAAAACACAAATAAACAAATGGGACCTAATGAAACTTCAAAGCTTTTGCACAGCAAAGGAAACCATAAACAAGATGGAAAGACAACCCTCAGAATGGGAGAAAATATCTGCAAATGAACCAACGGACAAAGGATTCATCTCCAAAATATATAAACAGCTCGTGCAGCTGAATATTAAAAAAACAACCAACCCAATCCAAAAATGGGCAGAAGACCTAAATAGACATTTCTACAAAGAAGATATACAGATGGCCAAGAAGCACATGAAAAGCTGCTCAACATCACTAATTATTAGAGAAATGCAAATCAAAACTACAATGAGGTATCACCTCACACCAGTTAGAATGGGCATCATCAGAAAATCTACAAACAACAAATGCTGGAGAGGGTGTGGAGAAAAGGGAACCCTCCTGCACTGCTGGTGGGAATGTAAATTGATACAGCCACTATGGAGAACAGTATGGAGGTTCCTTAAAAATCTAAAAATATAATTACCATAGGATCCAGCAATCCCACTACTGGGCATATACCCTGAGAAAACCATAATTCAAAAAGACACATGCACCCCAATGTTCATTGCAGCACTATTTACAATAGCCAGGTCATGGAAGAAACCTAAGTGCCCATCAACAGATGAATGGATAAAGAAGATGTGGTACATGTATACAATGGAATATTACTCAGCCAAAAAAAGGAACGAAATTGGGTCATTTGTTGAGACGTGGATGGATCTAGAGACTGTCATACAGAGTGAAGTAAGTCAGAAAGAGAAAAACAAATATCATATATTAATGCATATATGTGGTACCTAGAAAAATGGTACAGATGAACTGGTTTGCAGGGCAGAAATTGAGACACAGATGTAGAGAACAAACATATGGACACCAAGGGTGGAGAGCGGCGGGGGTGGGGGGGTGTGATGAATTGGGCAATTGGGATTGACATGTATACACTGATGTGTATAAAATTGATGACTAATAGGAACCTGCTGTATAGAAAATGTATATATATATATTACTCAAGTCAAAAAAATAATAATAAAATTAAATTAAAAAAGAAGTGCCAGCTAAAAATTGTCACTTGCCATCTGGTTCTACTATAATGAAGTCACTAACTGCTGCAGTCACTGACCTTCAACACACCCTGAAAGGAGTTCAGGACAAAGACCAGGAATGAGGCACTCTGTGCTCTGGGGGAAATACGAGCAGAATAGGACTTCAGTTAGTTAGATATTCAGAAGATTTTATAAGCCCAGTTTCTTATACCTTCTCCATCTTAGTTTGCAAAAGACTATATGCCAGAAGAGGCTTATATGTGTTAATTTACACCTCTTGCTGCACCTATGTAAATAATCAGGCCAAAATTAAATAAGGCTAACTTTTGTTGCTCTCAAGAATAAGCTTCAGAAATTATTTATGGTCATAGTGGGGGTTGAGGGAGAAGCTGAGAGAAAAATATCCAAAAATTGGAAATAAAGCTTAAGGATAACTGCATGTCCTTTCAATGTCATTGTTTAATTAAGCATTGTATAAATATTTTAGAGAATGTCCCTATGTATTTGACTTCGTTATTTAATATTAAATCAAAGCACTGATACTTTTAAATCACATGATAATTTGTAGGTTCCTCCTGAATAAAGCTCTTAATTTGTTAGCCATTCACCATTTTTTAATCTAGTCACACACATTTATTTCAGCTTTCCTTTGACTGTCTGCATAAATCTTTATTTCCCAAATTCTCCTTTGAACTAGGCTTACCATCTTACTGGTTTCCTCATCAAGTAATGAGTTGAATAAAATCTTTAACATGTGTTCATTTTACACTTGAGGTTTTTTGTTTTGTTTTGTTTTTACTTTTTTGAAAATTCTGCTTTGATACTTGGAACCAGATACTTTGGAATTCAGAAGCAGATTCTAGAAGGTGCAGGGATTTTATATATTTTTATTTTATAGAAATACACAACTCCCAGCAACATCTGGGAGAGCACCCCATAAGCAAACATCTTGATGTTTCTTCAGTGAAGCACATAAATATTTATACTCAGTGGGATTAAAGACAAGATTGTAAAATAGCTTCATGTCATTTCAGGTTTGGTTTTACCACTGAATGAGTCCAGAACACATCGGGATGCTACCAAATGAGTTATGAAAAGTGTGTCAGTTTTCAGCACTTGTTGGATTTTGGTAGTCACTTAAGGGACTATGAACCTAAAATTTCTATTACCATCTCAAACTACAGTTACTCAGTTACAGGAGACTCATGTCAAAGATAATAAGAGAAGGAGGAAGTGTGAAGCCTCAGAAACCATTCATAATTTAATACCCTAGAATGTAATCCAATGTGAGTCATTTCTTTGAGGAGAGTAGTAGAGTTGGAAAATGTAACATTCTCAAAGTAATGACTAAAGCTTCATGACCCAGGCTTTAAAAGACTTCATAATCAAGCGCCCTAGTAAGCAAATAAAAAACAGCAAACAAAACTGAAAAAAAGAAACTTGTATAAACAACTTTCTGAAGTTTAGAAGATAACTTTTCCTATAGTAATACTTCATGATAAATATAAACTTCTGCATAATATAACAAACCTTTTGCAGTCTTTCAATAAGTGAAATACTTAAAAACGACACATCCAGAGAAACAGAATTTACTGATGGCAAGATTGAAAAGGGCTATGTCAAGTCATGTGAAATATACTCTTCAATGAGTAAAGATGATCTCTACATTGAGGGTAAAAAACAGAGATTAAGTTAAAACATGGATCAGTTTATAAAACCAGGAACAGAGAAAGATGAAAGGAAGTTTTACTGCAAAGAATATGCTGTTATATCTTATACAAGTTTTTCACAACATTTATGTAATATTTTGAGTATCAATGACTTTGATTTGAATTTCAAAGTACTAATTAAATTCCTTAACTTTCATCCTAGTAAGCAATAAGTTTTCGTTTGTTTTTAGAAAAGGATGCAGAGAAAGGCAGAGATTTCTGGCTTTTTAAGACAGTATTTATGGTTATTCCCTTCCCCCTCCTCCCTCAATTCAACAGAAAGACAAAATGATATAGAAAGAAGAGGGAACAAGATGGATAGGGAGCTCTGGACGAGCTGGGGTCACAGGCGGATGAAAGGACTGCATGAACACCCCATGGTGCAGACAGTCCTCCTTTGGTTGCCTGCAGACTTACGCGCAATATTGAATGACCTGGGACCGTATCAAGGGAAGCTCAAAGCTCAGTACTGAAGCCTCTGCCAGTTGGGCCACTCCACTCATCTCTGTCATCCTCTGGGCAACCTGTCTTGATATATGAGCCTTCCTTAATACAGGCAATTTCCTCTGGGGACTGTCTCAGCCCCCGAAGGAAGGTTTTCTTTGCTGACCCTCTTCTTGCCACCATCCTAGGTGTCTGCAGAGGTGAGTTTGTATCTATCTGTATGTCATCTGCCTACCCAACCATCGTTTATCTAAGTATATATTCTAACACAAATATGTTCCCTCTGCATAATTTTCGCACATAATCCACATTCATGAACTATATTCCTGGAACTTCTGAGACAGGATTTGATTCAATTCAAAACAATAAAAGGATGAGAAATGGAGAACCTTCAATTAGTAAAGGCCCTAAACGCCATCTCTCTCAAAACTTATCCTATCGAAAAATAGGACAGCCTGAATCATTTTTTAACATCAAGGAATATTTATTGTTTCTTAGTAAATAATTTACTATTTGAAAAACTTCTGCGCCCAGAAACTTTTGATACTATGGTGAAAAAAATTTATAAGTAAGCTATTAATCTTTCATCTCTATTAATCTAGGAGTGACCTGTGTTTCACGTGTTACAATTCACCCTTCCTCTAAGAAACAGAATAAGAGATCTGTGGTTTTAATTTACATTTTACATTTAATACATGTACATATTTAACACATTAAAAAAATTTTAAAGACATTATTCTCAGCCTTTGAAGTTGAAGATTTGTCTAGAATGTTCTCCCTGCCCTCCTCCCCGTCCCTTCTTCCATACACTGTTCGTGTAGAAGTCTCTTACAAGGACAACCCCCGGTGAAGTCCTCCTTACATGCTTTCCCATCAACAACACAGGGTAATCAGCTTGTAATTATTTTATCAGTTCACAGGTTAGTTACCCCAGCTAAACTGTAAGTATAACCCCCAATTGGGCAATACAGTTAAACAGGAGAATAAAGAAGGGAAGAAAGAGTAAACTAATGTTTAACGAGATGATGTAAAAAAGTCAGTGATTCTGCCCGGTGAAGGAGGCCGTCAAGGCCTATCAATGGGAGCTTCTCTCTAGACATCCAAGAATACGAAACACTTCCCATAACTGCTGCGCATACGAGAAAAATCAGGATAGAGCCCAGAGCATGGCAGCATCATTCTGACGTGGAAATACCATCCTAGGGAGTACACATTACAGGAGAGTTCAGCTCCTTCGGTTAGGGTCCCACATATATATGCATCATCAGAAAACGGGGATCAATGGAACTATAAAGTGTTACCTTTGTACTTAAGGTAGGAATTTCAGAATCTTCAGTGTAAGGGGTCTGAGAAATCAATACAGTTGGGAGAGAGTGATGCCAGGCAACTGCTGCTTCCATGCAAATGTCATGGATGTAGAAGAGCAGAGACTCCTAAAAAGGGGGGCAACCTGGAGCCAGGAGGGCCAACAAGGAGAGTCCAGGCAGGTCCTAGACAGAGACACAGGCCTGGGCTGCATGTGACTGACTCATCTGAAGAGGGCTAGAGGTTAGTCTCAGAACAAGGTTGCCTATTTTCTTTGTGGAATCGCTACGCCTCTATGAGACAAGTGGCAGGTATAAATGTGACGCACTGATACTGAAATCACCATGGCTCCTCGCCATCCCAACTCAGCCTCAGCCCCACCGTCCCCGCCTTCGCACAGTCTGCTGCTGCTATCTGCAAACTGCTGGGAGTGTTGCACAGGCACTCAAAGAGGTTCGCTCATGTTCCTCCCCTTCTCCGGACTTCCTGACAAGGTACCTCACCGCCACCTTAGCTGCCTGCCCTCCCCTAGGGATGCTCCGCTGCCAGGCACAGCTGTCCTTGCCCAGATACCACCCCCACACTTCAAAAGGTCAAGGCTAACTGTGGTCCATAACCCAGTGGTTATTTTACCTCCCATACAATCGGAGCTGTTTCCCACACCTATGCAGCAACTCTGCTCATTGCCCGTCTCTCCAGATGGTTCTCTGCTCAGTTTTCCACTGGAGATGGGCAGCAGACCACTGGCGACAATGGTCATCTCTCCAGCCCTCCCTTCATCCATGACATTTTCAGTAAGAGATGGATGTCCCTTGAATCCAGGCTCACCTCGCAGTTTGCTTTGGCAACCAGAATGTAGCAAAGGTGGCATGTGCCTTACCCACCTTCTGCAACCACCAGGAGCAAAAGCCCAGCTCACTGGCTGGGGTGTGAGGGACCACATGACCAGCTACCCCTCAGTCCAGGTGACAGCCGGCCAACTCCCGGAGGCAGGGCCACCTAATTGGCCTGCAGCTCATCACAGATGCATGAGGCAGTCAAGCCAACATCAGAACCACCCAGCTGGGGCCAGCCTAAATTGCTGACCCACCGAGTCACGAGTTATATAACTGGTGGTTATTTTAAGCCATTAAATTTGGGGGCGGTTTCTTACACAGTCATAAGTAATTAACAGACCCATGACAAATGGTCCACATAGTAGGTAACTCTCTAGATCACTTCACTCCCTCCAGAGAGATATTTGAACTTCCCGTTATTATAACGTGTTAGAATATTAAAATAATGTATTACAACACTGCATTGCAGCGTTATTATGCTATCATATTATCTTGAATTGCACTATTATTTGTCCCTCCTTTTCAGAGCGCACAGGTATTCCAGGCAAAGCTGTGTCAGTGGCAGGGGGAGGAGGGGAAGAGCGTTACACCTGGAGACTCACAGTATTCCAGGAAACCCTGTTGCTTCCAGCAGCCAGGCCTTGCTGCTCAGTCTGATCCACTGGGCTAAACTTCCTCCTCCCTTGTTTTCTTTCCCCCAGGTTGCTCCCTATTCTGGCTTTCACTAACGTTCCAGTTCTTTCAGAAATATCTGTATATACTTCTCACTTGCCACTTAGGATGCCTACAGATGCAAGCACCAAAACTGGCTGTCTAAAAGAGTGAGGCCATTTTATCTTCTCACATACCAAAAAAATCCAGATGTAGACAGCTCCATGTTTGCTTAATTCAGCAGTTCCCCGGTGTCACCAAGAAGTCCTCTTTCTGCCTACCTTTAGAATAAGATGGCAGCTTTGTCCTCAGAACAGCTCTCTCCTGAGCACAAAATTATTGCCACCACTGTAGACATCAGAACTAGACAGGACAACAGCTCTTCCGAAATGTGTCTTGTTAAGAACCTTTCCCAGAAGTCAACAACCAGACCTCCTCTCAGATCTCATTAGCTAGAACTGTGTCACGTGCCTCGTTCTAAACGAGTCACTGGCAACTGGTATAGCACAATCATGATTCACTTGAGTCAGCAAGAATTTATCCCGTTAGTAGTGTCCGCTAAAATACCTAACTCCTATGTAGGAATGAGATCAAACCACTTTGCATGGTGCTCAGAGGTCCTGTGCCACTTGACGTATTTGGCCTAAGAGCCTGCTTTCAAATGTCTCTGTTCATTCCATGACAGTTCTCTGGGGCAAATTCTTTCCTAAGCTTATGTGTCAACTCAGCCAATATTCCCCATTCAGTGTGGCTTTAGATGAGGAGCAAGCACTGTGTAAGCGACTGGAGTCTGAGACACCTAATTTCACTTCCCAATACCACTCGTTCAAGTTCAACCATGCTCAGATTTGGTCCCTGAACCAGCAGCATCAGCATCACCTGGGAATTTTTTTTTTTTGGCCCCATCCCAGATTAGCAATCTGAGGGTAAGACCCAGCCATGTGTGTTTTAACAAGTCTTTCAGGCGTTCCCTAAAGTTTGAGAACCACTGCACTACATACTAGTTAATGTGGCTTTGGGCAAGACATTCTCTCTTAGGTTCAGATTGTCAGTCTTTAAAATGGGGTAATAAGATCTTAGGTTAAGATTGTCAGTCTTTAAAATGGGGTAATAAGATCCCTTAAGGTGTTATTATAAAAATTAAGAAAATGTAAAATACTTAGTACAGTGCTGGCACAAATAAACATATGTTGGCATATCTTTGTGAACATAAAGCTACATATTAATTCTTAAAATCTATATACAACCAAAGTGTATATAAACGTATTAAATGAACTGATTAAACCACATATTTTTACATATATACATCTGTTATTTTGATTTATTGATTTTATACCTTATTAATTTTATGTTTTTATTATATATACAGTTCAAAAAGAAATTAGTAAGAACTCCTTATAAAAATAGCAGTTTCCTGGCTGCACTACCACCACTTGGCTATATTTTAGCCAACTTTTGTTATTTATCTCCATATTACTGAATAGGATGCACAGACTTCTATTTCTTAATTTAACAATTTTAGACATTTCTTTCATGAGGATGAGGATTTAGTTCTCTTAAGCTACCAGTTCCTATTGCTTCATCTTCCAAATGAGATGTTATCTCAGTATTTAACTAAATCAATATTCTTTATATTACTATGACTTTGTAAATTAGGCTTTTTTAAAAAAAATCAGTAATTTATAGTGCCAATGTTTCTTGTGTACTTTTTCTCTTTTGGAGGCAATAATTGCTCAATGTTCCAACAGCTCAACTTATCCAACAGCTCAGGAAAATTAGTATCAGTAATACTTCCTACACAAATATATCAGAAATTATCAGTTCCATTTTTTTCTAGAGAACTTTCTCCTGGCTGCTGAGATTTCTCTACCACATTCTTTCACTGTGTAGGAGGTACTCTTTCCTGACCCACCTTTTCGTCTTTCTTGGCTTACTTTCAGCAGCCTCCTGACAAAGAATACAAGGAAGGCAAATGTTTCGAGTTCTTGCATGTTCACAGACGTCTCCCCTTTCACATCCATCTGATTGTCAGTTTGTGACTAGAATCGAATCCCAGGTTAGAAATCATTTTTTCATCTGAATTAGAAGGTATCATTCTAGTAGTTCCTACCTTCCAGGGCTCAGTGTCACATTTTCTCCCAGTTTACTGTATTTGCCCTCTTTTTCTTCAGTAAGTTCTCATTTTCAGTGTTTTAATATTTAATAATATCCCTTCATAGGAGTCTTTTTATTGATTGTAGCAGGTACTCTGTGGGCCCTTCACTGTTGGGAAGTTCTTATTTCTTTGATAATTTTCTCTCCAATTTTTTCTGTTCTCTTTACAGACTTGTAGATATTTGGATGTCCTGGCTAATATCTTAACTGTCTCACTGTTTGTATTCTATTGTGCGTTTCCTTTTTTTGATCATTTCAGTTTATTTTTTATTTCAGGATTTTAAAAAATCATTATTGGCTTATAAATCTCTTATCTGATATTTTTTACACATTTTTTAAAATGGTCTCTGCATTGCCTGTTACCTCCAATTTTCTCCTGTGTTTTTGTTTTGGTTGATCTTCCTGTTAGAAGCTTTCCTCAAATATCTCATGGTCCTTTGATATCTGTGTACACTGTAGAATGAGGCACAAATCTAATCTGATGCTCTGGGTTTTGGCCAATTTTTGAGACTAGATTTTACTTGTAAGATAATCAGGATATCAACTGGATTTTTCTTTGCAGAAACTCCAAGTGTCAATATTCTATTTCCTATAGCGTTTAGTTTCTGATTTGAAAAATCTTCCAATTTTCTACTCAGGGGTATGAGTTCCAAAAATAGATGAAGGGAGCTAGAAAAGCTGCCATTCAGTACATAAACTTAATCTCCAACACCCTCAAGAGAAATCAAGAAAATCACTCATTGAACAGAAAGTGACTAACATCTTTCTGTAGTGACCCAATTACACAAGCTCCTCTAAGACCTGGATAATATTGTGTTTCTCTTATGCATCTGATAGTACCTGTTATGGACTGAATTGTGTTCCCCCAAAATTCATATGTTGAAGTCCTAACCCTCAGCACTTCAGAATGTGACATTAATTAGCAATAGGGCCTTTAAAGAGGTAATTAAGGTAAGTTGAGGCCTTTAGGGTGGGCCCTAATCCAATCTCCCTAATAGACGATTAGGGATAGGAGAGACATAGAAGAGACACCAGGGATTCTTGTGCACAGAATGAGGAGCCATGTGAGGACACAGCAAGAAAACAGCCATCTGCAAACCAAGGAGAGGAGCCTCAGAGAAACCAGTCATGCCAACACCTTGATTTTGGGCTTTCAGCCCCTAAAACTGAAAATAAATCTCTTGTTTAAGCCACTCAGGCTGCAGCATTTTGTTACAGCAGCCCTAGCAAACTGATATAGTACCCACCCATGCACAGAAGTTACTAATAGTATTCATTACTGAATAACCGATTTGACTAATTGGCTCATTGGTGCCCTGCCCATATGCACTCACCTACTACTCAGGGATCGTCTACAAACAGCTCCCATACATGCTGAGAGCTTCCCTCACCCCCGGAGGCCAAGGGAGAGGGGCAGGCTACAGTTCATGCTCCTGGGGCCACATTCAACAAAGGGCCAGAGTGGTAGGCCAGATTCCTCCCCTCTTAATTGAATGTTTCCAGCCTGTGTCTCTCAGATGGTCCCCAGCCAAGCTGAGCAGCCTTTGACTACTGTCATCCCACAGCCAAGTCTTAAAACAGAAGGACTGCATAGGGGGAAGGAAAAAAAAAAAAATCAAAGAAAAAATGCCACAGTAGTTATGTATTTCAAATTATATAATCCTTTATCCCCACTACACTAATAATTCAACCTGCTGCTGCTCCAGGTTTTTTCTCTTACAGCATCAGTGGTGTCAACTGAAAAAAGGGCTGCTCTCAAATCACACTTAGGTCACATGAAAGGTTTGCATAAGGGCTTGAAAAAGAATTACAGATTTTATTATACAGTAAAATATTAAAGTTCCTACTATCTTATGCCATGAGATTTAGAAATTTAAATTTTATCAGCATAAGACATTTTGTTATACCAGTGACTCATGTCTGTTGAGGAGTTTGTGGAATGCCATTCCTCTGTAATAATTTGGAGCATGAAATCCCGGAGTGCTATTTAACTGTGTTTACCCCTAAAATTAGCATGGATTTTTGTATAATCACATACTACAGAAAAGCCACTATTAGGAAGTTTTTGGCAACAAAATGACAAAGTTCAACAAAAGTGTACAACGTGAGGATTTTAATTCCATTTGCCCTCATTTTATAATGGGCTTCAATCTAGAACTTCTCGCCCCTGGTAATTCACTCTTCCCACACCTGGGTCTTAGTTTCAGTTCCTCCCAAAGCAGATTGGATGTACCGAGCTATTTGGGAAGCCAGAAGTAACCCAGCACAAGGATGAAGGTAAGAATCCAAACTTGACTGGGTTTAAAGCCTCCAAAGGTGGAATATTTCAAAATGAAAACAAATTTAATTTAAAGATAGTTTTAAACCAGAAGAGACCAAGTTATCTCTAAGTAACCGAATAGGTGAAGTTACATTACACATAGGTTCACTAGTAGAAAAATTGTAGACCAAAGGTTTTTTTTTGTTTGTTTGTTTGTTTTAAATCACCAACTGTGGTTTGAGATGAGCAAAAGTCTAAAGCCGTATAAGGCAGAAACAGAATTTGAGCTCTCCAAGGGCAGGGGTGCTTGCCTTCTGTTCAATGCTGTCAATGCCATGCCTAGAACATTGCCTGGGACATAGGCATCAAGGGCAGATATTGACAGGAGAGAGGGAGGGAGGATTAGGAGAGATGGGAAGGACTCAGGGTTCCCAAGAGCCTCATTTCATTAGAAAGTTGTGAAAACAATCTTCCTGAAACTCTCAGACATGACAAGAGCAAATTGACAATATATCCAACAGAAGAAGGAATCATTAAAAAGGTCTTGGGTATGTGAGTGTGTGTATACTATTTCTGAACAGGGAAGAAACACTTTTCTTCATTCGGAAATGCGGAAAATGATGTGAAAATATCAGATCAAGTATTACTGGATAAAACTTACCTTTATGAATGTTTGGAAGCTAAGTCTTTAGTCCACTAGGGCCCCACTCACTAAATTAGAACATTAACAGGTTTTCATTAGCATGCCAATTTGCAGTAGTATAAGTAAACATGTATAGAAACAAGATAGAAGCCATATATTTGGTTAAAGCACATAATTAATAAATTCTGGACTCTAAACATGCAAAATGACCCAAGTCTCAGAACCCTAGGGACCCCTGGAGTCTGAACTCCACAACTTACCAGCTGAATGACCTGGTACAGGTTTCTTAACATCTCTGCAGCTCCGTTTTCTCACCTGTAAAATGGGAATTATATTAGTCCCTCATCACTAGGTTATAGTTAGGATAAGAGATTCTCCACGTAAAGCATGTAGTAGATGTTTGGCACATGGAAATAAGACGTGAGCCTCATTCAATGCAGGGACTTTCCCTAGTTAAGAGCAGGCTCAGTTACAACAGCTGACAATAATTTAGCATTTACGTTGGGCTAGTCACCCTGCAAAGCGTTCTGTGTGTATTAACCAATTTTAAAACGTATTACATCTCAAAACAGCCTAAAATGCCATTATTTTCTTTGATAGCCCATGTTGAACAAAGGACTCAGCAATATTAGAATTTAATATGAATTGCCATTTTCAGTTTTCTCTCAGCCCTATCTTTAAAATAGTTAATTTTCTTTAATGTACATGTAGGCAAATATATTTAACCATGGTTAAATTTAATTTTCCTAGTCTTGGACCATCATTCCAGCTAACTCTAGTCTGTTTTCCAAACTATTAAATGTGACTTGCAACTCTAATCGAATAATACTCAAAGCAAAAGAGAAACCCAATGGTTCACCAACAAGACCTCCTTCCACTTAATCTATGTCAGTTGTTTTAATATCGTCTGATAGCCTTTAAACTTACCCAGCTGAGCCATCGTCCAGTCTAATTTCTAAACTCAAAGATTTTTTGTGTAAAATGGGTGAAGTCTTACAGTGTTGTCTGTGAGGACCCAGTGAAAATACATTTAATCTACTTAGACTACATTACACTGTGCTAGTTTTCTTCCCCCCCTTACCCTCCCCCTACTCAATTGACAGTGATGTTTGCTTGGCGTGCTCGCTGGGTCTCCTGAAGAAACTGTACTTCACCATGGAATTTTTCTTCCCCTCACTAGGCTGTGGCCTAAACTAGCTGAAACCCATAGGCCAAAAAAGGGAAAAAAGTGCAAACGGATTATAATACATCAATTTAGGTCACGGTACCACATTAGAAATGTAAAAATGTGGGGGCTTCCTTGCTGGCTTAGTGGCTGAGAGTCTGCCTGCAGAGGCAGGGGACACGGGTTCGTGCCCAGGTCCGGGAAGACCCCACATGCCGCGGAGCGGCTGGGCCCGTGAGCCATGGCCGCTGAGCCTGCGCTTCCGGAGCCTGTGCTCCGCAACAGGAGAGGCCACAACAGTGAGAGGCCCGCGTACCGCAAAAAAAACAAAACAAAAACAAAAAAAACAAAAAAAAGAAATGTAAAAATGTGATTGGTGTTTAGTTCTGTAATTCAGAAGGATGGGTGTTACTTGTGCTGAGACACTTTCCAGCATGTCTGGCCACTTAGATTAAGAGTAAAATGTATGGTGGAAGACCTGAGGCCTAGCTCGCATTTGGGAAACCCACTCACGGAAACATTCCTCCCCTGAGGAAGTGAAACAGGCTGCTCCAAACTCCATTCTCCCCACTCCTGTGTGATAAGTACTCACCTTCCCTGCAGGGATGAAAAGAGTCGCAGAAGAGTCTTCACTTTCCTCCCCGCACTGCGTCCTTGGAGAACCGGAAGGGCATTCAACCTCGCCTCTGCTTGCCTCTCACCTTATCTAGCCCACGGCTCTCCCCAGACTCAAACCCAGCTACACATTGGAAACACCTGGGGAGCCGGAGGCGCTAATTGAACCCGTGATCCACGCCCCCGCAAGGCTGATTAATTGGCTTCAGATGTGGGCTGGGTGGAGCCATGTTTAAAGGCAATGGGATACACGGTGAGCACTGAGAATCGCTGCTTCCGAGGGCAAAGAGCCTGCGCCTGACTCCACTTCTGGACTTGTCCAGGTAAGGGGGTGGTGAACCCCTTCCAGGGCCTGAGAGCGGGCTCTTGTCTAACACTTGGAAATGAATTATTGTAAGAGACACACATACTGACAAAGCAAAACGGGTGCTTGAGGGGAGAGCCTCAGGGTAAGAGAACCCAAGAGGAATGCTCTGCCTCCAAGGCTTGCAGTCTCGGGGTTTATGGAGGTGGGGTTAGTTTCCGGGTTGTCTGTGGCCAATAAT
Source organism: Hyperoodon ampullatus (assembly GCF_949752795.1). Classification (NCBI taxonomy): domain Eukaryota; kingdom Metazoa; phylum Chordata; class Mammalia; order Artiodactyla; family Ziphiidae; genus Hyperoodon; species Hyperoodon ampullatus. The sequence goes on from NC_136926.1 coordinate 44,646,077, forward strand.
CTTGCTCAGGCGCAAATTTAGTTCCACTCAGAGCCCTTGCTGGGGGCCCGTCTCTCACTAAAGATGGATTCCAGCGCGAGGGTTTCTGGGAGGTAGGCCGGGCATCATACAGGCTGGCGTCTCCTCCCTCTTTGCCCCCCCCGCCCCTAATTTTTTTCCGGTTGGTTTTGGAGGCAGCTTGTTAGTTCCATGTTCCTTTATCCTCTTGTGAGACAACTTATGCAAGTGGTTATTTTCATGCCTGGCCAGGGCGGTCAATTTCAGTCAGAGATTCCCTAACAGAACTACATAGCAGATCCTCATTCAGACCAGTGAATCCTTCTGCTCGTCTTCCTTTTTCTTTCACTCATCCTGCAGATTCTACTCACCTGGTCTCAACGGTTCCTTATGAGCCCTAATGGGGGCGAGGGTTCAATTGGGAGTTCTTCCTGCTTCGCCCGCCCTTACTAACCTCTCACACAGATTCAGGTTCAACTCTGACAACATAATGCTAATACAAGGGTTAATTTCATAAATTCAGTTAAACATTTCGATTTCACAGAAAGAAATCAGATCATTCCAGCCCGTTGTGAACTGTATGTGGGCAAAAATAGAACAATTTTCTACATGACTTAGTTTTTTTCAACTATTTCAACGTAAACACCTCAAGTTCTTTTTACCTAGACATAACAACTGAAAATGTCTCCCAGAGAATATTTCCCCAGGTGCCAGTTTGGACAGCCCAGGCCACACATTTAAAATATTATGAATCAGTGGATTAAATAGCAGTAATAGACATTCTGTTTTTTATTCACATTCTCAAAGACACTATATATGTATATTTCTTAAGCAATATCTGGGAAATAAAATGGAACAGTACATTTATTTTTTTTCCGAAAGAGCAGTGATTTGGTAAACAGCATTAGCTTGAAAGTAACTAGTTCTTTTTAATGCTTATCATGCTTTCCTTGTATTCAGTTTAAATGTCACACATCAGCATCTATAGGTAAGCTATTGTCAGTGACCTTTATATTATGTTGAAAAAGCACCAGGAATTTCCTTTTTTTTTTTCCACCCTGTATTTTCAAAGAATTGGCGGGGGCGGGGGGTGGATTTCAGCCCACTCTTTCACTGCCAGAAACATTTGCAATCAGAGTCCAATGTTCCCGGTTATATGACATCACAAGTGCAGTTAATAAATTTTGATGACAAACTCAACAGAACTCTGTGGATCCCTTGAGCTAACATCCAAATGCATGGGGGTGAAGGGTGAAAATCTTAATAGGTTTTGTACTGCCTCTGCAGAAAATGATAACCTTAACCTAGGGTCCCGTGGATTCATGAATAATACAAAAGAAGCATTTATGTCTAAACATAAACTTGTGTCCTAAAGTGTTTTTTATATATACAATATTATCTTTATTGAAATAATATACAATAATGGGTTAATTCCAGACTATAAATTAGAAGTAATTTGTCACCTAATATGGAATAAATATTACACAACTGCAAATAACTGAAAAAAGCCTAATAACTTCCCCATTTCAGTGGACATTTGTCATGCTTTTTGCCATCCAATTTCTTTTTAACATCCCTCTTTCTATTGAGAACATTCTCATGAGAATGTTCGAGTCTCATTTCTGATTTTCTACAACTCGAATCAAATCTCCCTCACATTTTAACCTGTTTTTCAGATATATGATCAGTCATGTTTTATAGTATGGAACACAGATTATTCATTATACCATTCGCCTCATATAATATTTTGAAAATTTTATATTTTTCTTATAGCTGACAGGTTTGGGCATTAAGTTTATGTTCCATCCTCCTTTTACGTTTTTTTTCTGCAAATGTTTGCATAGAACTTTTCCTTGAATGTTTGGTAGAATTGACCAGTGTAACTATCTGGGCCTGAAGTTTTATTTTGGAGAGTTTTCCTTTTGGTCTCTTTTGGTGAATTTACTATATGCCCTTGAAATGAATGGGTGTTTTGCATTTCTCTCAATTACTAAAAGAGTGGTGTAGCAGTCTTCTGTTATGGTTGTGGAATTGTCTATTTCTCCCTTTGATTCTTGTATTTTGATTCTTCATGTAATTCTTCATGTAATTTTGGTAGGCGTACACATAATTTATGTTATTTCCTCATGAATTATACCTTTTATGATTACTAAATGTTGCTGTTTATTTCTAGTATCACCCTTTGTATTGAAGTCAACTTCATTCTCAAGTTTTTTTTTAAAAAGTGTGTGTATATACACATATATTTATATGATGAATTTACCCTTCATTGTAAACTAACAACAAAAGATGGTAGCTAATTAAATGCTAATGTTTCAAACTGGTTGCTTAGGTTTTGGATTACTTACTTCGTAGTGTTAGCATTTAAATGGTTGGCTTTGAAGTTAAACAGCCATTAAGATGCATCAGGGGAGTTCTCAGTTTTTTTGCAGCGATTGTTTTCATCTGGCTGGCTATGGGCTCAACAAAATGGCAGAGATGGGGTTTACATAGCAAAGGCTATTTTTGTTAGTGGGAGAGGTGAAACTTTTTCTTCCAAATAAATAAATAAGAGGGATGGTCTTGAGAGACTAGCACGTGGGAAAAGCTAAATCTTCTCCCCCTTCCCCACCAGCCTTGAGATTTCCATTGTTATTCCCTCTTTCCCTTGAAGATTTCAATGCAAATGTTTTAGTTCCCAAGCCTTTGCCTTGTATATTGCTCACAGCATCTCGGCCCCCTCTCAAAGGATTCCTTGGATACTGAGCCAACTGTCTATAAAATTCATTATTCTGGACTTTCTGGGGTTAATACCCAAATCCTCTCCCATGGCAATACAAGTCAGAGGAGGAATGGAGGGGAAAAATTACATGAACATTCCTAAAGGCATTGTCTATTGAAAAGAGGGCAATAATTACGCGATAATGTGAAAGGAGAGAGGACATTCTCACAGGATAATGGTCTCCCGCTGCTGCAAGAATGCGGGGCAAAGCCAGCCCCGTTTATGGAAAATAAATGCCACAGTGAGGGAGGTTAAGACATTTACTTTCAAATCAGAGAAGCCAATCCCTTGGCAGAGTCCTATGATTCCAAATTATCAAAACTGAATCACTTTATCCAATAGCTGTTTGTGCAGAAGAAGGGTGCTTAGTTATGTCATTAGTAGCCTGCAGAGTTAGAGGCCCTCTCATTCAGAGGGGTGTGTGTGTGGAGAAATATCTAGCTAACTAGATAAAATACTGGTTCTGTCTTCAGCTGGTTAAGAGAGGTACAAATACAGCAAAAATTTTAACAAGGTCTTCATTAGGCTGTGCTCCGAGTGATTCCAACTGCTTAAGATTAGTCTGCATGCTATAGAAACTTTGTAAGAGCAACACCCTTTCCTTTGCTGAATAAGAATACAATTGCTCCAGAGCAGGAAGCTGAAAGATGAAGGATCTGGTAGGGTTAGGGAGGAGCGATCCTTGTAGTGGAAATATTTTAGGGCAAGTGGGCCCTTTTAGTACCCTCAGATCACACTCGTAAGACTAATTCCAGCACTACAGTTTCTGGAATGAATTCCAAAGGAACTGCAAGGTTGTTTCAAATGACAGTAAATGAAACCCAGATTGTGACATGGTTGGTTCAGTGTTTTCGGCCATCAGTGGAATGGCACATCAATTTACTGCTTAAAAATCAAACATTCACACAGGCAAAATGTTTCAAATAAATGATGCACAAGTTTTATTCAGTCTATCAGAGAATCATAGTCAGTATCACTAGTTCTGCACTCGTGTGACATTACATAATAGCATTCACCATAAACAAAGTTGAAAAGTTACATAAAGACAACAAATATTTGGTATCATCAGATGTCACTGGACACATAAATATGAACAAGGTACCCTCAAGATATTTGTAGCACATGGAATAGAGAAGGAAAACTGTACCTACTTTTTATCAAAAATAAAGGAAGTGTGGTAATCCAGTAGACAGAAATACAATGAGGACCCAGGATGGATCAATAAATTCTAGATAATAAAATCATGGACAGCTTCATGGAGAGGTATATGGCTGTCAGGACCATAACACTGTTTAAAACCCCCAATGGCTTCCCATATCATTCAAGGTAAAAAGCCAAAGTCTATCCTGTAACCTACAAGGTCCTAGTTAACTTCTCTGAGAGTATCTCCTAGTCCTTTCTTCTCATTCATTCCACATATACTGGCCTCTTTACTGCTCCTAGAAAGTGATGGGCACAGTGCTGCCTCGGGGCCTTCACATATGCAGTTCCCTCTGCCTGAAATGTGCTTGCCCCAGGTATCCACATCCTCAATGCTCCCTACGTCACTCTTTCAGGTTTTTTGTTTTGTTTTGTTGACAATTGAACTCTTTTTTTTATTTTTTATACAATCTTGAAATGTTACTTTCCATTTACAGTTATTACAAAATATTGGATATATTCCCTGTGTTGTGCAGTACATCCTTGGTAGACGATGGGGAGGAGGAAGTACTCTTTTAGGTCTTAAATGTTCCCCTTTTCAGCAAGACCTTGCTAGGCCACCATGCTTTTTTTTTTTAATGTTTGTTTTTGTTGTTTCGCTTGTTTGTTTGGGGTTTTTTTCTTATTTTTTTTGTTTGTTTGTTTATTTTGTTTTTTTTGTGGCCAGCCATGCGGCATGCAGGATCTTAGTTCCCCGACCAGAGATCAAACCCATGGCCCCTGCAGTGGAAGCATGGAGTCCTAAACACAGGACCAGCAGGGAAGTCCCATTAGCCAACATTCTTGAAACTAGAATTTCTCACAATTCCCCCAACATTTCTTGTTCCCCTTTCCTGCCCTTTTCTTCTCCTCACCATTTACCATATTCTAAATGACTATAATACATTTTGCTTGTTTTCTGCTCCCCCAGTTAGAATGAATGTGAGCCCTATAAGGGCAGAAACTTCTTTATGCTTTGTTCAGTTTGAAGAATTCCTGGTCCATAGTAGGTAATCTTAATTGAATTCTTCAATAAACAGCTTCATTGTTCTCATGTTTCTTAAGAGGATTTTATCATGGGTGCTCTAATTCTCTAACTGGCCATATAATGCTGTTCTATAAAATTTCTCCTTGGAACATTACAGAATGTCTTTAAACAAAATGGTGTCTTCATACTAGTCCATCAGACTAAAATAGAAACTGTCTTGTAATAGAAACCAATCATTGAATTTTTCCATCTGAAAAATAAAGGTGTTCAACTAATGATAATCATAATTTGACTAACAATATCAACATTTAATCAGTGCATACTATGTGCAAGGTAGATTGGTCAATCAACACTTAAACGGATATTTGTGGAGTTTCTAATACAGTAAGTCCCCTATATACAAATCATGTTGCAGACTTTCAAAGATGTGAACATGCGTTTGCATGTCCAATCACATAAGTTAGTTCACTGTTAGTTTTTGAGGCCAGGACCCGAATGTAGAACAGTTCACGAAGGTTACAGCAGCTGCTCAGAATGCAGTCCAGTGCTACCGTGTCATCTATGAGGGGAAAAAAAGAGCTACTACCCAGACATCACTGGATCATTTTTTCAAGAGGGTAGATAGAATTGAATCCAGCAAGGAACCAGAACCTGTGCCATCAACGTCAGGCGTGAGTAAAATTGCAGCTTGCCCTCCATCTCCCATTGCTAACGATCCTTCAGCTCTACCATCTCCCACCTCCTCTCCCTCCCCCACTCAGTAACTCTTCTTGTCTGTTCACTTGATGGCAGCCCCTGTATGCCAGCTATTGTACGGTACTACTGTACTTTTCAAGGTACTGTACCGTAAGATTAAAAATGTTTTCTTTATTTTTTGTGTTTGTTTTTTATGTATTATTTGTGTGAAAAGTATTACAAACCTATTACAGTACAGTACTATATAGCTGATTGTGTTAGTTGGGTACCTAGGCTAACTTTGTTGGACTTACAAATAAGTTGGACTTATGAACACTCACTCAGAATGGAACTCGTTCGTATGTAGGGGTCTTACTGTATACGCTAGCCCCTGGTAGTATACAGTGAGTAAGAAGTACACATGACTTTATTTGGCTCTTAAATCCCTCCGTAATCTCATCCACTTGCTTATTCAGTCACCAAATATTTATTGAGCACCTACAATGTGTCAGGCATGGTGAAGCGCACCCTCCCTTTTCTACAATATTTTCTCCTACTTTTGGAAGTCAGTAAGATTAGCCTTCTCATTTCCTTTTAAGTGTCCAGGATGTATTCATTCCCGCAGCTATTCACTCTGTTCTCCCTGGTAATTCCTCTTTACTTGTTCAGATATTACCCCTCCTGGGAGGTATCCCAGCTTCATACAGTCTGGTCTCCTTTCTTTAGCTGCCTTCATCCAGATTTTACTTTAGCCCTCAACACCTCACCCCACGTGTCACCTTGCTACTCTTCTCTGAACTTGACTTCACTTCAGAATCACCTGGGAAGATGTTTTTTAAATAATAACAATTAGAATTCCAGGCAGTGACCCAAGGATCACTGATTTAGACCCAAAGTTGAAAACAAATTCAAGTAACAAATAATCGGCCTCTATTTAATAAGGATGTTAGTATCATTTGCTCTACCTTACAATGTCATCAGGTACAACAAGAGGGGATCATTCAACAAAGTGGCAGTTTTCATCTTGAATATTCTTTGCCCACCAATTTAGACAAAATCCAGGAAGTACTATCTAAAACCATATTAAATGTCTGTTACAGGCCTTCTTCATTCCCTATTTGTAACTATAAAATAGTGAATTCTGTACTACGTGGGTACCTGTGGTCACCTATTTCACTCACAGTTGCATTGTGGGGGGGCTATATATATATATATATATTTTTTTTTTTTTAATAGAGCGGCTACAGTTTTTTTTTTGAAATTTATTTATTTTATTTACATTTATTTTTGGCTGTGTTGGGTCTTCGTTGCTGCACGTGGGCTTTCTCTAGTTGCGGCGAGCAGGGGCTGCTCTTCATTGTGGTGGGCGGGCTTGTCATTGTGGCGGCTTCTCTTGTTGGCGAGCATGGGCTCTAGATACACAGGCTTCAGTAGTTGTGGCTTGCGGGCTCTAGAGCACAGGCTCAGCAGCTGTGGCGCATGGGCTTAGTTGCTCCACAGCATGTGGGATCCTCCCGGACCAGGGCTCGAACCCATGTCCCCTGCACTGGCAGGCGGATTCTTAACCACTGCACCACCAGGGAAGACCATAAATGTTTTTTAAATTAAGTTAAAGACATGTAATAAATAGGGGCTTCGAGCTGTAAGTTGCCACCTCTCCTCCAGTGTGACAGGTTTTTAGTGAAAATAATAAGAGCTCAGGGAACTTAGGACCCTGAAGTCTTAACTTTTATAACTCTCATAAGAGTTTCTGGGTAAATAGATTTCTTTTCTGTTGAAAATGTTTTTAGAACAATTGAAAGATAGAGGTCATTTTTAAAGCAATCATCACTTTTTTCAATAAATAGTTGTGTTTGAACAGAGGGAATTCAAATTTCCCTGGAGTTCAACTATAATCTCATGACCGTCATGTGATGGACTTATCAGGAAAGAGACAGAGGAAAACCAGGAAGGTGGGAGGCTTAAGGGCTGAAACTGCCTCCTGATTGTCATGTAGGAAATATGAGTTCTAATCAAAACCCTGGGTTCTAACCACAGCCCCCCTCATATAGTTGTATTGTGAAGATTTACAGAATATATGAGAATGTACCTAACCCTTAAAAGTTACTCAGAAGGGGTTTATTCTCTCATTTTCTCTCCATCCTATCTCCACTCTACCCACAGTCTTCTCTCTTGCAGTTTCCATTTATGAACCATACTTGTTACCTAGGAAATGTAGACATCTGAGATACCCTTTGTATTTAAAATATGATAGGCATTCAGGAACATTATAAAATGATACATTAGTAAAACCAATTTTGATAAAAAATAGAAAGCCTTTGCTGATTTACTCTGCAATAACATGAAATAAAATATATTTTCACTTCCTCATCCATCTTCTGCACAGACGGGAGTGTAATCTAAGTGTTCTAATATATAATTTTTGTGCCACAGTTCCTTCGCACTGCAGGGGCAGATCATGAATCCACAGAACTTCTCTGAACGTTGACATTTACTCTAGCATCTCCACATCACAAAAACTATGGAAAATGAGATCTAAACTGACATTCCCAGGTGGTTATCTATCTCAGGGTGTCTTCCACACATTGATTCTTTCAGCAACAGAAAAATCACAAAACATTCATCTTAAGAAGTCCAGCGCATGTGCAGTTTATTCCTGATGTGTTGGTCTATGAGATCTGACATTAAAATGGTAATTTCTCATATTCAGATAGAATACATGAAAATCATACTGTGTTACATTACATACAAGGATGCCTAGCTGTCCTGCTCACATCTTTTACTGGAAATGTAAGGATTATGTCACCTCTTCTTAGAATGGTCTCTGAATCTACACAGCCTTTTGGCTTTTTCAGTGAGGTTTTAAATTCTTAAACCAGAATCCAGTCACTCTCAAATACCTACATCAGTGTCTCACCACACTGCCTGAAATTTCTGACACCCGCATCATTTTTTAGGGGCCTTTAAAAATCCTGATCATTTTAACTTGCTTTAGGCATTGGTAACTTCTTGGGAGCTATGATCGATCAGTCAATAGGATTGTTTTGTCTGATGAAGCCCGTATCAGTTACTTCCAGAGAGAAAGCATGGTTCTGAAGGAACGGAGTCCAAAGGTCATGTAATAATATTTCAGAGGGAGAAGAGGGAAGGGAGAAGTTAGGTCACCTCTGAACGGCCCTTTCAGGATGGGGAGAACACAGCAGGACAGCCTGATGGACAGAGTAGAAGGCAAGCATCTCCACAGAGTTGAAAGAGAGACTAGACTTTACCTACTTCAAATTGTGCCCAGGCCTGAATACCTCTGCTCACCCTACAGATAGCTGATGAGCACTAACTCTCTGCTGGGAACTTCCGCTATTTCTGCATTTTGTTTAAACTACCTCAGCTTCCGTGAAGGCAAATGTTGACCTAAACAAACACTGATACATTCTACTTTCATTCTGGAAAAACCATCATGTAGATAGCAACTGCTCGTTAAAAGATTTGGAGATTTGTTTTGTTTTGTTTTAAACAATATTCTGCCTGCAGCAAACCAGTAAGATGGCCACTCGTTCTATGAAATTAATTTTTGCATAAAGAGACCTAGTCTTTTTGCCTGTTAACCTTTACCGCGGTCCCTCCTGGTATCAACTGCTGACTCAGGCCCACAATCCTGGAGTCCGTGCTCAGTCTTTCACAGACCACATCCAAGTCCGTGTCAAGTTCAAATGCTCTTTTCCTCAGTTTTTTTTTCTTTATTTTCATTCATGCACTCAATAAATATTTAAGGAGTGCTTACCATGTGCCTAGCACTGTTCCAGAACACTGGGATATGGCAGTGAGCAAAACAGACGAAAGTTCTGGCTTACATTCCAGTTGGGGCCAAAAGACAAACAGATTAGTACAATCTGGTACTTGACAGTGAAGAGGATAGGTGTGCAGGGTGGGGGTAGGGGGACAAAAGGGATGAGAAATGGAAGAATGAGGGATGACGTAGGGTCCTCAGCTTCCACGGTGACTGCTGCCAACAGGAATGGGAGACACGTCAGAGTAATCATGCTCTCAAGGCAAATGCTGGTGTAGGTCTAGAGGGGAGGGATGTAATCCAAGCAGTATAGTCCACTGTTTTGGAACCTCTTCTTTATTCTTGCGAATGATGACACAGAGACAGTGGAGGGGCCCGGAAAGTGGCCTTCTTACCTAGAGCCAGGGAACTTGAGGGCTCCCTCCTGCCTCTGTTCGTTGACAGATTCTTTGCCAAATTCCCCAGTGGGTTCATAGCCAGATCATGTCCTCCATATACACTAGAATAGAACATTTTTTCTTTAAAATCCCTGCAGAAATTACTAAAAATATACATGCAAGTAAGAAAGCACAAACATTTTTAAAAAATTTTAACATTTGATGGCTTGTGTCCTCCCAAGGAAATTTTATTTTCACATCTTTACTGTAGTATAACTGCTTCACAATGTTGTGTTAGTTGCTGCTGTATAGCAAAGTGAACCAGCTATATGTATACGTATATCCCCATATCCGCTCCCTCTTGAGCCTCCCTCCCACCCTCCCTATCCCACCCCTCTAGGTCATCACAAAGCACTGAGCTGATCTCCCTGTGCTATGCAGCTGCTTCCCACTAGCCATCTATTTTACATATGGTAGTGTATATATGTCAATGCTACCGTCTCACTTCCTCCCAGCCTCCCAAGGAAATTAAATACTATCCATAACTAACTTTACTCTTTTTTTTCTTTCATTTCCAAGTGGGAAAGAAAAAAGAAATCAATTATTCCTATTTCTGACATAACTGTGATTAAACTGTGTGTTTCTAACTATGAGCTACCTACTCAAATTGAGAAATTAAAAATGTGTTAAGTTCTCAAAGCAAAGCCAACACCACAAAATTGTACCTAAGTCCCAGAGAGCAGCAGCAGGAAAGGAGATGACTGGGTACATCAACAAAGGATGTGTTCTTCATAACGCGATTACTGGGTGACACATGCATCAGCTGGGACTTTTCTACATGGATGCTTCTGTGGACCCTGGGGAAGGGAGTATTTGGAGAGAGCTCAGCCTTGGACATTGACTAACTGATTTTCTGGCTATAAATAAGAAATCTGTTCTGAGCAGAGTAAGGAAAGTGGCTGAGCACAGAGGACAAAGCTAGTGATTGTACATGGAGCGTTTTTTCTGGGTGATTACAGTAGGTTGTATATGGAGAGTTGTGCCATGTATCTTTGTATAGGTTGTAAGTTGCATGTGGGGGCTAAAAGGAAGCCCTCATTTTTCTAGTCACCAAGCCATTTACTCCAGTGAGGGGTCACACCCCACATCCGCCAGGGGAGGTAATTCTGTCTAGACATTACATAGGCTATTGGAAGCGCTCTGTGTGTGTGTGTGTGTGTCTGTCTGTCTGTGTGTCTGTGTGTCTGTGTCTGTGTCTTACAACACTTCCTACTCTCCCCTATTCAAACTCTTCCTTTCTCTTGGTTGTTTCCACCTAGCCAGAAAGCACTCTGTAAAGTATGCATGCATTTATTTTATTTTATTTATTTATTTATTTTTGTGGTACGCAGGCCTCTCACTGTTGTGGCCTCTCCCGTTGCGGAGCACAGGCTCCGGACGTGCAGGCTCAGCGGCCATGGCTCACGGGCCCAGCCGCTTCGCGGCATGTAGGATCTTCCCAGACTGGGGCACGAACCCGTGTCCCCTGCATCGGCAGGCGGACTCTCAACCACTGCGCCACCAGGGAAGCCCCCTCACCACTTTTTGAAGATTCTCCAGAAAAGGAGGTTGTGAAGGAGGGAGGTAGGAAAGAAAAGATGGGGAAAGAAAGGGAGAGAGAATAATGCTCATATGGTCATCGGCTCCCACTCAACCCTCGAAGCTTGGTTTCCTACTAAGAGCTCAGAGTTAATCTAGGAGACGTGAACTTGTCATTCTCCCTCCCATCCTTAAATTTTTCTCTCTGGGTACCATATTTATGTTTATATCAGATCATCTTTTGATTCACCTGGGTTCCAAACTCAACACAACTAGTCCCTTTCCAGTTTTACCTAACCTATATTTTTTCCATTATATCTCTTCTCCATCCTTATAGTCTTCACCTAGGTTTCATTTCCAGCTGTATCCGGCCTGGACTATTAACAGTAGTGCTGCCTAACCATTACCCCCTACCCCGATGAATCCACTCTTGTATGCCATTTTCAGAGGTCTAATCTTACTCCAAACAGTCCCTGTTTATATGGATATATTTTAATAAAATACACAAGTTCTGAAAAGTCTCAAGACATATAATTAAAACTACAATGGTTGAAAATAATATAATGAAGTTCAAATATTTGGCAGGCAATTTCATAAAGTAAGGTCAAGCTCTGTTCCCGGGTGCCAGCACCGAAGGGAAAGTATTATAAATACTCTGCTTTCTATTGAATAGCATACTTCTCTTGGCTGTAAACAAGGCCGTTTAAATATTACACATAATTTATGCTAAAAAGTGTGGTTGTAAATCCTGTGATGATCCAGAAGAGAAAGACTGGAAAAAAGCCCACCAGTGAATAGAAGATTTTGTTTGTTAGGGAAGGGAAAAGTGTACCAACTAAAGAAAGTCTCAGTAAACCAGGAAAGCATGTTATTCTGCAGAGTAAACTAGGCAAAGCTTGATGTGAGAAAAGAGAGTACAGGCAGGGTGTGTGTGTGTGTGTGTGTCCTCAGCTAAACAGAAGAGCTCTGTTTCCTCAAAATGACCAACTTTGAGTGGGAAGAAACCAAACTCAGAGTACTAAGCAGGAATTCCATAACGTAAGAAATCAATGTTAAGACTATTCTTCCTAATTAACGATGCTGGACTCTGTAAACACACTTTTCATCATTGAACTTGGCCAATGTATGGAATCTAATGACTATTGAAGAGTGTCCTTAAAAAGGGGAAGGGCATGGAGGTCAGTCCTGCAACCTCCTGAGACTTCCTTCACATTCTCTGAGAATGATGCCGGTCACAACAGCACCATTTACACAGAATATAATGTGAATGGTCCCCTTGGAGTTGTGTAAAGCGACTTATTAATAGGGAGTCACTTTCATGGTCCACTTCCCCATTCCCACATCCCCTACCCCCCAAAAGAACCAGGAAATGCCCCCAAATAAACATTTGTAAAAACAGAAGCTCCCTGCTAGTGAGAGAGAGGCAGGATAGGAATCTGCAGTTTTGCTTGTATTTTCCCATAAGAAGTTTTAACCATATTGGTGATCTAATATTTTATGTCCTTCTCCCAACATCCCACCTCCTTAGCCTACTGGTTCACAGTCCATCCTCCACCTCCCACCCTCCACCCACCCCACCACACTACACCATCAATCATCTCCTTGAAGGCAATGACCATCTTACCAACCTTTGATCTGGCACTTGTGTAATATTATGTAAGTGAACCAATAAATCGATGAGTGATGCTTCTCAAAACATGAGGTTAAAATATCAAAATATGGTACTTAATTGGCCATAAAAATTATATTTGTATAAAGGTATTGCTATCCCAATTTATGAATTTCATAATTAAGTAGGAGAAGACATACACCTAACTGCATCCATTTTTCTCTACCAGATTACACCCAGCTGGCCCCTGTCTACGCTTTAGCTCATGTCTCCCCAATTTCCTTCTCACTTTTTAGACCCAGCCTTTAATTCCTCCAACACTCCACAAGCTCGTTGGTCTTTGTGACTCCACAGGGGATGCTTACTCTGCCCAGAAATTGACCCCCTTTACCTTCTTAATACTCAGATCTCAACTCGGAGGTGATGTCCTCAGGGAGGCCATTTTGACACCTGGTTTGTTACATTCCTGAAGTCCTTCCTGTGCAAATATGCTATTAACATATCCAGCATCAACTAAAGCTCTTTCACTATATAACCACTCACAGTACGTTATGTAGTAGATAAGTTTACAAAAACGTTGTCTAAAAATGAAATTACATTTTCCAAGTGAAGCACATTGTCATTTCAAGGACTACATTCTTTTCATTTTTATTGAACCTCAGTTGGCAGTAGTTCTTCACTTTATGGTTCTCTGCTCTGGAATCTTTCTCTCGGTTCATTAATTACACACAAACTAGGCTTAAAAGTATTGGAAGGGGCTTCCCTGGTGGCGCAGTGGTTGAGAGTTTGCCTGCCGATGCAGGGGACACGGGTTCGTGCCCCGGTCCGGGAAGATCCCCCATGCCGCGGAGCGGCTGGGCCCGTGAGCCATGGCCGCTGAGCCTGCGCGTCCGGAGCCTGTGCTCCGCAACGTGAGAGGCCACAACAGTGAGAGGCCCGCGTACCGCAAAAAAAAAAAAAAAAAAAAAAAAAGTATTGGAGGAATAGCTATTTAAATAAATATTTAAATGAACCCTTCTGTTTTAATGAATGTCACATTATTTAACCTTTGTGTAATGATTCTTTGCTAAACAACCCACACATACCTGGGATGTAACATGCCCTTTCACTGAGAATGTTAAATCAACGTTTCATTTTTGCAATAATGACATTCAGATTCAGTTTTCCCTTGTTAAAGTTTTTTTTTTTCCACTCTTACATTGCCAATATTGGAATTGCCACTAACAGATTTTTCAGGAGTGAGGATGAAATGATGTGTGAGAGAAAAAAAATATGTGATAGGGAAGTTTGACAAAGTGTTTTAACTAAGCAGAGGCTGAAATTAGAAGCTGGTTATATGAGACATAGCTAAGAAGACATGACATAAAATATTCAGTGATACACTGAAACACTGTTCAAATAATAGCTCAGCACAAGGAAAGGTATAGGAGTTACGGTTAACTATTTTTTCCATGAAAAATAAAATAAGAATTAAAATATCAGAAACTCTCCTAATTCAAACCAGAATAATACATTCATGATTGGAACAAGGGACAGGTGAATGAGGACTTAGCCCCAACGTGAACCCTGCGTGCAAAAAAGCAAGAGGGACCACTGGAGAAACACTGGCATTTTTATACCTATTTCTAAAATCCTATGATCAAAAGCATTTTATTTCCTATATTAGGGAAGATTGATTCATTTACCTTTAAACTCTACCAACTCCTCAAAGAAACAAACAAAAAAAGTCATAATACCTTTCACATACTTGCAGCCACAACCATGAAGAGAATGTGTCTAAGTAATTTCTTTCCATGATAGGTGATGAAAAAATAGGTGAATTTTATTTGGAGAAGGAAAAAGCAACTCATCTCAAAATATGGGCGCAGAAGTCATTTATGCGGACCGTATACAAAGAAGCTAGGGAAAGAGAAGAATCTGTTAAAAGGCAACCTCTTGTCTCCTACTAGGTACTGATTTATTATCACTGCAAAGGGAGAAGCCCTGGTTGGCTTCCTAGCACTACTTACTGCATCTCCCCAGGAGATTCGCATCAGCTGTCCAGGCGCTGACTTGGTCTGCACTTGTTTTATTTATAAGATCCAATGAGATTGTAGTCAAACTGATATGACTGCAGGGTTCCTAATTCTCTTGACACACAAACACTTTGGATGTGTCTTTTGCATCAAAGACATGATCAGCCCAGCTTCTTGTGGTTTCTCTTTTTCTGTGTCCACGCCCTGGAGAGCAGAGTGAGCCAAGGTGATTGTGATTCTACTAATGCTGGTGTAATTTAGTTTGAATTTATAGGACACAAGAAACCCAAGACACAGTCTCACAAGAGCCTATTACTTTGTCTCTAGGATGACATATCTAGCTACAAATTGGAAAGTTAGTTGGCTTATATTTTGTTTGGTCCTCAACCAAACAGTATGACTGATAATTGTCACTAAAATGAATTATTTTTCCAATGCATCACTTGTCTAAGTCATGAGATTTAGAAAGCCTGCCTGGTTGATGACTGGTACCATGGGTAGTATCTCCATCATGCACTGAGATGCTTGGAGACCTCTAGTTTCAAATCAGTGCTAACTGCCTTAAGCCTGGGAAAAAGCTGATTAAATAGTTTCAAAGGCCAGAGCAGAAGAAAAAACTCTAAGCATCCTTGGAAAGAAAGTGTCAATACTGAGTAGCTAAATATGAATGATTCCAGTAATGCTACTTTTTAGGATTCTTAGAAGCAACCAATGACAGTTAAGTGTTATTCCTACCTGGGCTATTCCACTCCATTGGTCACAGCATGGCCTTGAAAAAGCAGAGATTCTGATTTACTACCTGAGCAGGACATGAATCTACTACATGGCCAAGCGAACATGTTAAATAGTATATGTGAGCCTGACTCTCTAACACACACTGGATGCTTCCCAAATGACCCCATATATGGAAAGTCTTTCTCCCCTGTCTTCATATGCAAGGAGATAGCCCTGCGTGTAACCACCCATTTGCTTTCTGAGTGTACATAGGAGGTCTGTGGGCCTCTAGCCTGCTCCCAAGGATATAGAAACAACTTGTGTCTCAGCTCTGAAGTCTTTTTTAGAGTAGTATAAACACCTACCGGAGTCATATCTGCATAAGCCATATAAATAAGAGATTCTTTGCTCAAACTAAATACAAACCAGATTCAAAGGATCCAGAAGAAGTATACAAAGTTAGCTAGTCTGATTCAGATCCAACCAACAAATATGGTTATTGTGGGTAATACGCCTGTTATTTTTCACAGCAAGCCTGTTTGGGTAGCTTTTGTTATCTCCAGGTGAGAAAAGTTCATCTCACCCAGTGGATAAGGTGGAAGGTACAGAGCTGAGATGCCAACCCAGAGCTGCCGGCCTCCAAAGATTTATCTTTCCATTAAGAGCTGTTGCTTCTCTCTTAAAGACAAATTGAAAAAGAAGACTGGCAGATGGGCTTCCCTGGTGGCACAGTGGTTAAGAATCCGCCTGCCAATGCAGGGGACATGGGTTCGAGCCCTGGTCTGGGAAGATCCCACATGCCGTGGAGCAACTAAGCCCATGCACCACAACTACTAAGCCTGTGCTCTAGAGCCCATGAGCCACAACTACTGATCCCATGTGCCACAACTACTGATCCCATGTGCCACAACTACTGAAGCCCGAATGCCTAGAGCCCATGCTCCACAACAAGAGAAGCCACCACAATGAGAAGCCCATGCACCGCAACGAAGAGTAGCCCCCGCTCGCTGCAATTAGAGAAAGCCCGTGTGCAGCAATGAAGACCCAATGCAGCCAAAAATAAATAAATTAAATAAATAAATTAAAAAAAAACAAGACTGGCAGAATAATGATAGTGGTGTTAATGGAAACATTAATAACAGTTCCTGTTGCCATGACTCAAACTTATTCTCCAACCCACCTCTGTGATGAAGGTGCTCATGTTTTTTAATATTCTAATATATATTTTTTATATTATATATATATTAATATATATTTAATATATTTTTTATATTCTAATTAACATATGAAAAAAATTAAGGCCCACAAAGAGGAAATGATCTGCTCTAGTCCATGAACAAGTCACTGACAATGTTATCACTCTGATTCCATCAATAAATCTCTCCTTACCTCAATATCCTAATTAGTAAAAGGAGATAAATAATCTCCCCTCCTCCTATGCCAGTGGTCATGGAAGGAGCCAAGAAAGGAACTCAACATCCTTGTTTCTCTGTCTAAATGTTTTAACGACAAAACCATATTACATCTACATGCTTGAATTAGAGCTAGGACAAAAAAAAATCAAGAAGGGCAGGAAGGGCGTGGAAAAAGCAACTCATTTTCTCCTCCTTCAAGAAAAAGAACAATGGCATTGATTCATTTGGAGGTAAAACTTTGAAAAATTCAAGAACTATGGCATTGACTGTTTAGCTCTGTTTCCCACTCTGACTAGTCTGCAGCTGGCAATTTAGGACAGACACTGCACCATAAAACATGAACCAGGATGCAGGGTGGGAGCACAGAACTGTGAGAGACCCCACACAACCCAAAATATTCAATTGCATTCTTTATTTCTGGTTCATGGAAAGGAATTGGCTGGGCGTGCTGATTACCTTGGGATTTGCTGAGCCTTCTGCCAGGAGCGCTATGAACTTATTTCTAATTTACCCTCCTGGGCAAATCTGGAAGTTTCTACTTCATTCTCCCTATCCTAGAGGAACTGAGCACATATTGTGCCCATAGCAAAATCATTCAAGAAAGTTTTCATCTGTGGGTATAACTAAGCAGTGGGTATAACTATCTGTAATTTAAGAAACACAAGTAAGACTCACACTGGGTAGACATTATATGATATTTTTTGGCTTCCAATTTACTTATCTGAAAATGGGAATTTTAATACTGTTTTCATAAAACCATGAGGAGAATCTAATGAAACTGTACGTAGGTCTCCAGCATGAAATGAATGCCCCTCCACCCGCCTGACGTACTCCATACATGTCAATGTAAACTTTCGGGACTCCATAATTTAACCCATTACAGCTACCTACACCCTGTTTATCCTTCAGATCTCAGCTCAAGAATCATTGCCTCAGAGCAGCAGTCCTTCTCTGAATAAGCTCTCACAGTAACAAATTCCTATGCTTTGTGATCTGCTAGCCAAGTCCTAGAGCAGCAAAGGCAAGCTTCCTCCTTCATAATCACACTCAGGTATCCAGCACCATGTACAACACACGTAAAACAGCACACACACAAACTCACGGAAACACATGTGTTCAGGCAGCTAAGCCTGATTCTATCTAGTCCCGATAGAACTCTACAAAGTTTGATTCCTCCCCCCTATCCTCCCCACACATACACACAACTCCAAATCTGGATGACTGCCTTACTTAGGGGCTGGGGTGCATGCGGGGTGAACATGGCTGGCATCCATGGGGTGTGTGAGGGGCATGTGTATGTTCCAGCCAGGGCTGATGCCCACCTGGAGAATTAAAAATTTAGCCTGGATCCCAGCCCCAGAAGTGGTTCTGTTTGCATAATAATATTCTAACTTAAAATTTGTTTTTACTTGAGCAAATGGTGCCTTTTTCTAATATACACAAAGACATGGGATAAAGAAGTGCCACCCAAATAGATTCACTTCTCTCCGTCACATCTGCTGCAACCTTGATCCAGATGCCATCAGCCCTTGACTAAATCGCTCTCTGTTTCCACGCTTGCCTCTTTACAATCATTTTCTCTATACACAACATTTGGAATGATTCTTTTTCAAATCAGATTACTTAAAACTCATATCATCCCCTTACCTAAACTAGTTCAGTGGCTTTTCACCAGACTTAGAATATTATCCAAGCATTTTATGACAGCCCCTATATTGTCTGGGGCTATATAGCCCACTATATCATACTATTCCCTCCCTCACTCCATCCCAGCTATAGTGCAACTTCTTCTTATTCTTTAAACATACTAAGTTTGCTCCCATTTTAGGTCTTTCCAGGGACTGTTGTCTTTTCTGGAATACTGCTTCCCTGGACCTTACATAGCTAACTCCTTGTTATTTAGGCCTAAGATTAAAAACAAAACAAAACAACAGCAACAAAAGAACCCACCTCCTATTCTATCTAAAACAACCCCCGCCTCAATCACTATCACATCATATTTTATTTTCTTTATATCGATTGTCTCTGTTCAGGTTGCTATAACAAAATACCAGACACTGAGTGGCTTATAAACAACGAACATTTATGTCTTACAGTTCTGGATCCTGAGAAGTCCAGGATCCTGGTGCCAGCAGATTCCATGTCTGATAAGACCTGTTTCCTCATTGACAGCTGTTTTGTCACTGTAATCTCACATAGTGGAAGAGGGCAGGAGGGCTCTCTAGGGTCTCTTTTATAAGGGCACTGATCCCATTCATGAGGGCTCCACCTGCATGACCTAGGCACCTCCCAAAGGCTCCGCCTCCTAATACCACCACACTGGGCATGATATTGCAGCACATAAATTTTGAGGGGAACAAATAATCAATCCATAGCAGCAATTATCACTACCTGAATTCATCTTGTGTCTTTAGTATTTATTTCCTATACCCCCTTAGGAAAATATAAGCTTCACGAGAGAGAGCTGGTCCACAATAACTATTTAATGAAAAAACAAGTGTTTGGCTCCACTAGCTCTGCTGTACACACACCTTGTAGACTTAGATAAACAGTATGCCAGCAGCCAGGATTGAGACGCAAGGAGATTCATCTACCTCTTCTGTCTAAGGTTTCTCTGGTTTTTCCTTTCTTTAACCAGCAATAAAAGGCTAGAACTCAAGTCTTGAGTTCTTGTCTACATTCCGTTCTGCCACAGCCTTGGAGACATTTTTTGTTTTTGTTACTCTAAACAACATTTGCAAGGTCCAGAGCAGGGAGATAGCTTTCCCCTTTCCGTGTGGCAAAAGCATAAAGAAATTCACCCTACCAGTCCCGCTTTCCTGGAGAAAAGTCCTTCTATAGCCTACTTCAAGCCAGAGTTACTTCCCTTCCAATCCCTTAATTCCTAGGCCATCTACAGATTTAACCTCACGCCTCTTTCCAATGCAGAAAAGACTGTATCTTACTCATCTTTGTATACCCAGATGCACCATAAGAGTGAATGTGTAGTAGGTGTTCTGTAATATTTATTGAAACAACTAAATATAGTTCAAAACTTAGTAAGCTAAAAGAGAGAGACTAAAAAGAAAAACAAGTCCCTCCCCATAGGGGAAAAATAACTCTGTTAGATGGAATGAAATTTACTGATTCAAAAATATATATAACCAGTTAGAAAAAGCCTTCCACAAGATCAAAATTACCTCCCAAAGGATATAATGAATATGTCCATATTGGAGTCACTTCAAACTATAATGAGTAATCTAAAACATGTAATTACATAAAGTTCTGTAGAAATAAAAATCTGTGTTCCAAAGAAAGATCCTGGGCTTCTGATTCAAATCCAAGATGGACCAGCATTCGCTGCGTTTTACTCTCTGCAAACCTCAGTTTCCACATTTGATAGCACTTACCTGTCTCCCAAGGCTGTCAGGCAGTGAATGAGCTTGTGTCTGCAACGTACATGAAGACCTTTACATGAAAGGTGTTCCAGAAGGCCAAGAAATTCATCCTGGCATTTGTTTCAATCGGAAAATTCCTTCAATTATTATAGGAAAAAAATTCCACAAATGACTCACCAGGTTTTGACCCTTTGTAAATTTTAAAATCAAAAGATCTTTTAGCTTTAAAATGTAAATCTAATTATAGATAAAGGTTATAGAAAATTCTGCAGCACTGTATAAGGCCAAGGGTTCTGGTAATGGCCAGCCTTAAACACAGACATATATTATCTCTAATGGCTGTGAAAGGGGGATCACCTGCTTATTCTTTGCCATGGTTTGCAGACAAAGGGACCAGTGCTTACATCAGAGCATAATCATCACCAGCCATCCTACAGAATCCATGAAAGACACTGCAAAAAACACTCCAAAGCAGATGCCTTGATTAACTCTGTCATTTATATTCTCCACTCTATTTGACTAATGGAAACAAATCTTATCTCTAAAAGATGATTGTTAATGAGAAAGTTTTCCAAGTCTTCTTAGACTTCACATCGGGAGAAAAAATGCTGTCATTCTATCCTCTCCTTCTGAGCCTAATTCTCTGGAAAGAATAAGGCCATAAATCATTTAAGCGTATGTACAAACGAGAATATAGCTTTGTTACACTGAAGATAAAAAAAAAGTTTTAAAAATTAGCTTCTCTTCTGTATTATATAAAAGATACAAAAAAAGTTGTTTTTGAAATTTTTTTCAAAGAATATGTTTTTCTACAAAAAGCATGCTTGCATCAAATTTTTATTAATGATAAAAGACAGTGGGTTGGGCCTCCCTGGTGGCGCAGTGGTTGAGAGTCCGCCTGCTGATGCAGGGGATACGGGTTCGTGCCCCGGTCTGGGAGGATCCCATATGCCGCGGAGCGGCTGGGCCCGTGAGCCGTGGCCGCTGAGCCTGCGCGTCCGGAGCCTGTGCTCCGCAACGGGAGAGGCCACAGCAGTGAGAGGCCCGCGTACCGCAAAAAAAAAAAAAAAAAAAAAAGACAGTGGGTTAATAATAGGAAAAGCCAGATGAAGACGTGGAATCAAAATACTTGGATTCCATCTCTCTGACCAATCCCCTTGGATTCCATCTCTCTGACCAACCCCCATCCACCAAAACATATGATTTTCATCAAGCTATAATGTCCCTTAGTTTCCTCATCAGTTTAAATGAGAATGTATTTGATCTAATAATTTAATAGTGTTGTTATAAAGCTTAAATAAAAATAATGTGATAATAAAAGCATTAGGAAAGGGGAAATTATAATATTTTTATTTTTTAAATTTATTTATTTATTTATTTATTTATTTTTAGCTGCATTGGGTCTTCGTTGCTGTGCGTGGTCTTTCTCTAGTTGCGGCAGGCAAGGGCTACTCTTCATTGTGGTGCGCGGGCTTCTCATTGTGGTGGCTTCTCTTGTTGCAGAGCACGGGCTCTAGGCTTGCAGCCTCCAGTAGTTGTGGCACATGGGCTCAGTAGTTTGGCTCGTGGACTCTAAAGCACAGGTTCAGTAGTTGTGGCGCATGGGCTTAGTTCTCCGTGGCATGTGGGATCTTCCCAGACCAGGGCTCAAACCTGTGTCCCCTGCATTGGCAGGCAGATTCTTAACCACTGCACCACGAGGGAAGCCCTATACTATTTTTAAACAAAACATACAGATATCATTAACACTACTGATATCTAGAGCACATCATTGAATAATTATTATTGTCATAATGTAACAGTCATAAAAATTATATCCAATTTCTGTTCTGTTGAAAGAAAGGAACATTTTAACTACAGTTATCCCGATCCTATCTTACTTTCTGTGTTGTTCAATATTTCAGTTCTATCTTATTTTTATCCCCAAATTTGATATTATTTGTTTGACTCAGTCAATATTGGTTTAGGCTAACCTAAGGTTCACCAAATGATTTGATGAAGATTCCATTTTATGTCTCAGACCTTCCCTCAGAGACCTTCTTTATTCTGCCTCATGAACTGCCTCTAGAGCAGTGGTTCTCCCATTGGAGGACATCAAAGCACCTAGAAAGCTTGATACAACACAGCTTACATCCTACCATGGAGTTTCTGATTCCTAAGTTTGCGGTGGGGCCCGAATGTTTGCATTTCTCATATATTCGCAAGGTGATGCTGATGCTGCTGGTGACCACTTTGAGAATCACTAGATTTTGAGTGAGAGTTGGTCAGTTGTAATCCCTGTATTTGCTTGTCTGAAAAATGACTTAATTTGTCCTTTCTCTTGAAGGATCATTGAGATGAATACACAAATCTGGGTTGTTAGGATTTTTTTCTCTCTCTCTGAGCTCTGCAAAATATTATTCCATATCTGTTGGTACTGTTGAGAAGTCTAACTAATTGTTGTTTCTTCCTGGGCAAACTTTTTTCTCCTCTTTGTCTGATTTTAAGATCTTCCTTTTCTTTGATAATTGGCAATTTTCCAAGGTAAGGGTTTCTTTTCTCTCTCTCTCTCTCTCTCTCTCTCTCTCTCTCCTTTCCTCCCTTCCTTTCCTCCTTCTTTCCTACCTTGGGTATGGTTTCCTTAATCTACAGGTTCATGTCTTTCATTAGATGTGGAAAATTCTCTGCTATTATCTTTTAAAATATTGCTTTACCCCTATTCTTTCTGTTCTTATTCTTGCTGTTCAAAGAGATATTTTCTGTATCTTTGTCTCACTGGGCCACAGTTCTCAAATGCATCTTCTATTTACTTGCTCCTCAAAGTATGGGCCTCACCTGAGCACTTATTAGAAATGCAATCTTTTGGGTCCCACCCCAGACCTACAGAATCAGAATCTTCATTTTAACAAGCCTCCTGAGAGACTGCCATGTACATCAAAGGTTGAGAAGCATGGCTCTGATTCACTGATTCTCTTTCTTCAGGTGTGTCTAACCTGCTGCTTAACTCATTTATGAATATTATCATTTTAATGACTTTATTATTTAGTTTATAGACTTCCTTTGGTTCTTTTTCAAACTTTCCTGACCCTATTTATAGTCTCATTTTCCTTTGTCCTGTTTTTCACTCCCTTTTTAGTTAAAAACCATTTTTAAAAGTCTGTATTTTCTGTGTAATTATTCTAGTGTCTAAAGTCCTCAGAGTCCATGGCCCTTTTCCTTGTGTTTTTCAATGACTTTGGACTGTGAGTTTATATTTGAGTGATGTGAATCTGTGGATTTGGAGGACACTGGGTTGATAGATTGTTCTTCCAGGGTGAATTTGGGTTCCACCAAGTGCCCTAAGGCAGGACAATTGAAGTCCACTTGGAATGATTTTCTTGTCTTGAGATTTTTCATAACACCCAAAGAGGGCTATTTAATCTCCAAACTTGTGTGAGGAGCTCATGCCTGATTGTAGATCCTTTGGTTCAGACAAGTATCTCTGTCATTTCTTTCAGGAGGCAAATTTTTTTCTAACCAACCCCTCACTGAGGATGTGGCCCTATGAGGGTCTTAGCTTTGTGCCAGATCTCACTTCTAACTCCCTACCTCGCAAAGATCCAAAACCTTATCTCCTGGCTTCATCAGCCAGGAGATAAACCTTATCAGCTGGCAATGCCAATAGCCTTAAGTTCCTCATGCAGACAAATATGTTCAGGGCAGCTGTAGCATTGTGCTCATCACTCTGGTCTATAGCTCATTCAGTTTTTGTCCTGGAATTTCTCTGAATTTCTCCTGAGCTCAGTTTTAGTGGAAGGGAAAGAGGAGAGGAAGAAGTGAGAGGCAGAGGGAGAGAGGAGGAGGAAGGGGAGACATGAGAGGAGAAGGAGAATGAGGGACAGAGATAAAGGAGAGGAGTAGGAAGAAGGGAGGGGAAGAAAGAAGGAGAAAAAGAAGGAAGAAGACCAAGAGAAGGAGGAGGAGATATAATCATCCAGCACCAGTTATTTTGTAGCGGACAGAATTTTCCATTTTCACTGTATTACCAAAAACTTTGCAGGAACCCTGCATTATATTGAATTTATCTCTATCATTAGACTACATGCTCTTTCACCTTTGGGCCTTCGTTAATGTCTATTTAGTTTCCTAAGCTCTCCTTTCCTAATGCTTTCAGGCATTCATAACAACAATGGTTTCAACAATAGATAGATTTAATTAGCTCACCTGACTGGAATCTGGAGCTAAATGACCCAGCAGGCCAGTGGTGGCCTTCCCCCAGCCACTGGACGTGGAACAGGTCCAGTCACAAGACCTGACACCAGTGTCCCAATCAAGAAGGACAAGCAGAGGTCAACACTTCCGCTCCTCTTTATTAGCCCCACGGCAGATTTCCCTTTCTATCTTATCAATCAGAACATTCTCACTATATCCCTGGCCTCAGGAAGATGGTGATGTGACACAGAGTGCGTGGGTCGTGGCTGACTTACACTAAGCCTGCACAGCCTTATCTTCCCTGATTTCAAAATATCCCCATCCACCATCTGAGCAAAAAGGTGGAATTCCCTTAAAAATGTATGTTGTCGAGTGGAGAATAATGTTTTTCTCACCCTGGAAGCCCATTGAGGTCTTTGCTAAATTGTTACTATCCCCAGACATACCAGGTCTCCCGTGACACTCTCTCTTCAGAATGCTAAATTAGGTTCCCTTGTAACTTGCTTATGGGATTTTATTCTTACCCTGTGGTAACACTGCTCACACTTGACATTATTTGTGTGATGTCCCCCTTCCCTGCCATATTGTGAACTCTATGAGTGCAAAGATCATGACTATTTTTGTTCAGTACTTATAATACTTGTACTTACATGTATTTAGTGAATACTAAACATATATTTGTTGAAAAAGAGAACAGGGGTAAAAACAAAATACAATAGGTCTCTACCCATCCTTTTATTCCCAAACTTTCCGCTGAGAATCAGACCCAAATGTGCAATAGTCTACTAGACATCTCCATTCACGGATCTTAATACAGCCCTAAGATAAAACTCTCTTACAGAGGAGTATAATTTTATGATGAGATTAGCTTCTAAAGGAAACACAAAAGCCACAAAAGTGCCCTTAGGAATACATAAAGCACAGTGATATTCAGAGACACTGTCTCTTAGGTAAAACCAGCACAGCACCTAGGGCTTACTATGAAACTCTTCACAAAACAGGTACTATAAATAGTAATTACTTATTGCATATATGAAGTTATAGGTTTGGATGTGGTCAGGTCAGCAGGGTAAACCAGAGAAAAATAGTTGTAATGTCTAAAAGGAAGCATTCCAAATTCCTCATGCCTTCTAATCATGCCTGTCTAGAAAAACCTGCCATCAGATCTAAAATGTTGATTTATTTACATCCTAATTATGCATTTACCAAGCCCAACAACACAACATGGATATTTTCTAGTTTTTTCTTTGGACCTAAAGGATACAATCCCCATTAAAAAATTCGAAATGCAAACCACTACAGTGAAACTGCTTCCAGGCAAACAAATATACCTGGAAACAACCTGTCAATTTTGGAGACTTGTATTTAACTGTGAACACTGTCTTCTATTACTGGAACCCACTTAAGGATCCTCTAAAGTGGTCACTTAAGAAGAGGGTATTTCCTCTTAGTGATAACTCTGTGATTTCTAATGTCTTAAGGTTCTCTTGAAAGACTGACCAAAGCTTTAGTGTTTTACTGGTTATGGCAGAGGCAGGTGGGAGACACAGCAATACATTTTTGTCAGGAAGAGCACATGGTATTCATTCAAAGTAACTTAATTTAACCTGATTTTTTTCTACCGTGATTCATGGAATTCTTTCATTCAGTGGATTTATGCTCTGGCACTGGGTCTAGGGAGATAAAAAAGAATAAATGGGTACAAGAGTGTATCACTCTCTAGTGGGGAAGAAAGAAAATAACCTTATAGATGATAACAGCACACCAGCAGCATGCAAGAAAGAATTTTTCATTTCTTTCCCTGGTTCTACATTCATCTTAAGACACTTCTTCCATAAAATGTCTATCCTGAATCATGGCTGAGGGACTCATGAGGACCATTTTCAGGCCCACCATGTAAGGACTCTGTGGTTGTATTCTGCACAAAGGTGTGACGTCTAGGGAGGCCATTCCCATCACGGACATTTCCTGACAAGGAGAGATATGGAGGCTGAACCACAAGTGTATTAAGAGGTGTCTCCAGTCACTTCTGTCCTGTGCTTCTGCTTGAGAAGCCCGATTCCTTTCCTCTAGTTAGGCACAAAGCTAATATGGTTGTTTCCCCTGGGGGTAAGCTCACTCCACCTTCTCAGCCCCTCCATAGGAGTCTTCCTGCTGCTGTTGGCTTTATAGGGTATGCTTGTGGGTAGGGGGGTGCGAGCAGGCAAGCATAAGTACGTGTGTGTGTGTCCGGCTAATATCATTGTCTGTGGGGCTCAGGAAAACTCCCCCAGTGTAGAGCTATTTAGGTGATGCTAACTTCTTTTTTCTTCTTAACCCTACGGACCGAACAACTTCCTGTAATTCCCAAATAGGTACTAGAAGCAATCATCATCCCGTTTCACTTTCACACAAACAAAACTAAACAAAAACAAGAAAACACATCTTGCCTTTTTCTTTGTATATGCTCCCTTGACAGAAGATGATGACACGACAGCAAAAACCCCCAGCATCTAACCAGCGCCGCCTTTTGTGCTGTGCACTTGGAAAACTCCTTTGATCTGCAGCTGTAGCTGCTATTTCCAGAGTCTGGCTCTGACTGAGGAATTCCTGGGCAGCCCAGAATTTTCACTCTCGAGAGGCCATGTCCTTTCTGATCACAGCCTGCCTGGCTGCCCCAGCAGCTACTGTGGCTTTCAGCCGGCCACGACTCCCCTGAGCCGGCCCAGTGTTCATCCATCTTTCCTGCTTGCCGCTGCTTTGCTGCAATTCACTAAAAATCAAGGAGCAGCCCCAACTCTTTTGCTTTCTTGCTTTTTTATCCCTCTAAGGGTGAGTTAAACAGGCACAGGTAGAAACGTGAGTTTTGTTTTACAAGCACCTTTCTGGAAGACACAATTTCTGTCTCCCAAGTTATCTCCCTTGACTCAATAAAATTCTTAAAACAACAACAAAGGAAACAGCAGTGTATTAATTGTATTAATCCCCCCGAGGCACATAATAAAAGATCAGAAACAGATGACCTTTGTCACCTGAAGCAACAATAATTTCCACGGCTTAGATAACTACCTCATCCCGATCCAGACTGGATCCTCAATGACTAGAAATCCCAAGCCATATAAAATGCACAGCGTTGGGAAATGGGAGAAAGGAGAATAACATTATCCATGACCTGGATTTGAGGGAACTTAAAACACCTTGCTTCTCGGATTTCAGGATGGCCACTGTTGCATGAACCCTCCTGCAAGAGCAAAACTGTTTGAAAAACTATCCCCTTAAGGTACAGTTGATTTAGCCATAAATAAATCCTGGAGGGAACGTTCTGCTCTTTGCCAGGATGACCAGGTCGCATGAAGTGCCTGTTCTTTCACACGGGGATATTTGATAGGCCCCAGTATTGGCTGGGAAATGTAATTTGCTCAGTGAGGCACGCCCATCCCTTTCCTCTGATGACTCCCTCCTCCTTTTACAAAGGCACCGGCCCTTCGCCTCTTGGTATCCATTAGGGCTTATCTTATGCTGATAGCAAACAGTTATCAGATCGGTGATTATTTTTAATATAAAAAAAATACACAGGTCCAAAAGCCAGCCATGTTGGTTCAGTTACAGAAATTATACCTTTCCCTCCAGGTAATTCCTAATTAAGTAATTATAAGGCTTACAAGGCTCACTGAGGCTTTCCCGGATAACAGTGATCACTTAGCCTTCTTCCGTGAGCTGTTTTTCTTGATATTTCTCTTATGAGAGAAAGTTAATCTTTATCAGCAAAGTTTCAACTGAAAGGACACTGGTGCTCATCAGTGTTATCACTCTGGTGCGTCTGGTTTTCATCAAGACCTTTAAAATGAATAGCCTCTGGGTTTTCTATAAACACCAAGATGCACTAACGTGAGATATCTCTGAGTGGGTCAGGGATCGAATTGAGTTTCCATTTCTGCCAGCCTGCCACTGTTCTTTCAATTACTGCTCCTACCTTCGGTCTGATTTCTTAAGGTTTGTGTCCTGTAGGCAAAGGGAATAGCTATTCTTATCTCCACAGGAGTCGAGTACAGTTTGGTTCCTTCAACTAGGTAACAAGCGCAGATGATTATAATTTCTCTAGATTCAAATTTAAACTTTGCTATATAGCTAAGTGCATGATGAACACAGTTTTTTATTGCTCAACCAGAGTAAAGAGTGTCTCTACAAAGCCCCAGAAAAATGTGAATACTAAATAATGGTCTATAAGGAACATCTGTTTTTGAAAAGGAGATAGAAAGACACAAATGGTGACATAAATTGCCCTCAAATAATCCTCCGAAATTCAATGCATCAGAGGAGACCATTTCTGTTGCTGTATTCTACTAAGGAATTTTGTTAGAAGCATGTTTGGACAGGGCTTAAGTAGCAAATGAAGGGGATTGTCTGTGAGGAAAGGTGATGTGGGAAGGACCTGATCTAAATCTCTAGATACAAACCACTACCAGCTCCCCTCAAAGCTCTCCGTGCCACTTTCAGCAAGGGCCTCTACTTCTGTAAGAATTTCTTTAGCTACGGTAAGTCCCCTACATATGAACGAGTTCCATTCAGAGAGCATGTTCATAAGTCCAATTTGCTCATAAGTCCAACAAAGTTAGCCTAGGTACCTCACTAACACAATCGGTTATATCGTACTGTACTGTAATAGGTTTATAATACTTTTCACACAAATGGTACATAAAAAACAAACAAACAAAAAATAAAATGTTTTTAATCTTACAGTACAGTACAACCACTTATAGAGGATGCACGCACTTGACAATGTACACCAGACACGTGAAATAACTTACGTGGTTGGACGTGTGATCGCACATTCACATCTTTGAAAATTTGCAAATTGAAGGTTCATATGTAGGGGACTTACTGTATAAAAAATATATATTGAGTTGCTAGGGTTGCTATAACAAAGTACCACAAACTGGGGGACTTAGCACAAATGTATTGTCTCTCATTCTGGAAGTCAGAAGTCTGAAGTCAATATATTAGCAGGGCTGGTTCCTTCTGAAGGCTGTGAGGGAAGGGTCTGTTCCAGAACTCTCTCCTTGGCTTGTGGATGGCTGTCTTCTCACTGTGTCTTCACATCATCTTCCCTCTATGCATGTCTGTCTCAGTGTCCAAATTTTCTCTTTTTATAAGGACACAAGTCACATTGGATTAAGGCCCACCCTAATGACCTCATCTTAACTAATTACATCTGTAATGACCCTATTTTCCAGTAAGATCACATTCTGAAGTCCTAGGGGATTAAGACTTCAATATATAAAATTTGGAGGGATGGATTTCAACCCATGACAGTTGGATTGGTAAAAATCTCTAAATTCCCACTCAAGTCCAAAATTGTATGGGTTTTTTTCTTAATAATTCAGAAAAACAAACTCACAATTGTTTTTGGAAGCCAAAAATGAGGAGTGGGTGAGACCAAATTCTATTAATTAATTACTTGTAATCATGAAGTTATCCAGGTCATGCCTTTGCTTTCTGCCGCTCTCTTTAGAGACATATACAGTAGCCAGCAGATTCACTCACCAGTCTGTGTCCCAGCTGTTCCTTTGGGTGGCACAGGAACAGTTTTTTGGTGTTTGTTTGTCTGCACCACATGGCATGCAGGATCTTAGTTCCCCAACCAGGGATCGAACCTGTGCCCCTAACAGTGGAAGCACAGAGTCTTAACCGCTGGACCAGCAGGGAAGTCCCAGGAACAGCTGTTAAACATCTGGCAGCCCTGGCCTTCCTCTGCAACCCTATACCCCAGGTCAGAACCTGTCACTGCTGCTCTAAAAGACCAGAGACTTTATTTTATTTTATTTATTTTTTTTACTAACCTTGAATCGTGTTCCTAGATGTTTTTATTGTGTGTGCATTTTTTCTTGAGCTCCAGAAACCAGAGCAGGCTTGTAAAGCACACAGTAGTGGGTGATCCAACACTGTCTGGTGGTGGTGTTAAGCTTTACATTGTGCAACTAATTGCTCTACTGTGAGCCTGAGTGCAGTAGAAGCTTCTGTAACTTTCACTTATTACCTGAGTGTGTGCAAAGTATTATGTATCTAAAACATACATATACACTGTAGGTGTTTGTTTGTTTTAATAATGGCTATTCTCATTTATTTTTAACATCTTTATTGGAGTATACACTCTAGATGTTTTAATAGTTGGTGTGGTCAGATGGGGAGGGGTTGAGATGCTTTCCTAGCTGAATAGAGGCACTGGGGAGGAATTAACTTAAAATTGACCTTTGGTTCATCTCCTTTCAAAATGTATCTGTCCTAGAAGTGCTGAAGCATGTTATTTTATTTTATTTTTTTTTGCTTTATAACAAATTTAATCAGTTATACATATACATATGTTCCCATATCCCCTCCCTTTTGCATCTCCCTCCCACCCTCCCTATCCCACCCCTCCAGGCGGTCACAAAGCACCGAGCTGATCTCCCTGTGAAGTATGTTATTTTAAGAGAGGTTTTTGGTATTATTAAAAGAATATATCTTTAAATGGAATTTGATAGTATACCCAAGTTCCTCAAAAAGAAAATTAAGGCTTCTTTATACAGGCTGAGCCAGACTCAAAATCATCAACATATCTTTATTCTGTTCAGAGTCTACCTCAAAGAAGACCTAGGTAGGGAAAAGACATAAACAACCTGGGCGTATTTTGAATGTTCACTTTTCCTTAATGTTGGGAAATAGTTCTTACTATTCTGATAGAAAAGTTACAGTGACCCAGAAAGAATTGATACTCACTTGATTTTTGAATGAGAAATGAAGTACCAAGACATTTCATTACAGCCATGGGTCCTAGAGGCATTCTGAACATGAATTCTCTGATTGGTTTCTCTATGAGCACAAGGCCCTGGTGCCCTTCTCTGCACACAGCTGAAGGAAGGGCACTGTTCCTGACCAGAGAAAATTCCTCTAAGTGTCTTCAGTGACTGCTGGTCTGAAGATGGCTGTTACAGAACCACGTCTTGAAAGTATGTTAGAAAGAAACAATTTGGGTTCTTGACAAATTAGGGAGTAACTTTTTTTTTTTTTTTTTTTGCGGTATGCCGGCCTCTCACTGTTGTGGCCTCTCCCTTTGAGGAGCACAGGCTCCGGACGCGCAGGCTCAGCGGCCATGGCTCACGGGCCCAGCCGCTCCGCGGCATGTGGGATCCTCCTGGACCGGGGCACGAACCCGTGTCCCCTGCATCGGCAGGCGGACTCTCAACCACTGCGCCACCAGGGAAGCCCAGGGAGTAACTTTTGAATCTACAAATATTGTAGCTTTAGAGTAGAGCCCAACAGATTAATAAGTAAATCCTGTAGCTAACGTTTAGGAAAGGAGATTATTGTATTATGTTCCCTTCCAGAGATAAGATTTGTAGCTATGTAAAAACTGCATGTAGGATCTTCTTTAAAAGGGTATATGGATTCACACTTAGTATGCTTAGTGTTAAAGCCTATGAATGCTGAAGATGAGTGGGTTAAAAGTGTAAAGAAAATAAGTGAGGGGCTTCCCTGGTGGCACAGTGGTTAAGAATCTGCCTGCCAATGCAGGGGACATGGATTTGAGCCCTGGTCTGGGAAGATCCCACATGCTGCAGAGCAACTGTGCGTCACAACTACTGAGCCTGTGCTCTAGAGCCTGTGAGCCACAACTACTGAGTCCCCATGCCACAACTACTGAAGCCCACGTGCCTAGAGCCTGTGCTCCGCAACAAGAGAAGCCCCTGCTCGCTGCAACTAGAGAAAGCCCACGCGCAGCAACAAAGACCCAATGCAGCCAAAAATAAAAAGAAAGAAAGAAAATAAGTGATGCATCAATATATAATCTAGTCATTTATGACATCATCTCTGAATGCAGGTAAATCTATTTTTAATTTAGCTCACCTAAAGCTCCAGGAAGCTCCAGGTATTCCTCAAAAACTGAAAGAATAAAATAATCAGGGTAATAAAGAAAAGTCCTACCTGATTGTCACTTTTGTTTATGAAGCAATCACGTTATTTCATAATTTAATAAATACATGATCGAAGCATTGAATTTTATACTTAAAAAAGGCATTAGTGGTCATCTAATCCTTTTGCACTTTGCAGATACTGTGTTCTTTTACAAATTGAAGGTTTGTGGCAATGCTGTGTGGAGCAAGTCTATCAGCACCATTTTTCCAACAGCATTTGTTCACTTTGTGTCTCTATGTTACATTTTGGTAATTCTTACTTTTACACTAGTATTATGTTTGTTATGGTAATCTGTGATCAGTGATCTTTGATGTTACTATAGTAATTCTTTTGGGGTACCACTAACCATGCCCGTATAAGATAGTGAAATTAATTGATAAATGTTGTGTGTGTTCTAACTGTTCCACCAACTAGCCATTCCCCCACCTCTCTCCCTCTCCTCAGGCCTCCCTATCCCCTGAGACAAAATAATATTGAAATTAAGGCAATTAATAATCCTACAGTGGCCTCTAAGTCTTCATGTGAAAAGAAGAGTTACATGTCTCTCATTTTAAATTAAAAGCTAGAAATTATTAAGCTGAGTGTGGAAGGCATGCAAAAGCTAGGCCTCTTGCGTCATTCAGTTAGCTAAGTTGTGAACGCAAAGGAAAAGTTCTTGAAGGAAATTCAAAGTGCTACTCCAGTGAACACACAAATGATAAGAAAGCAAAATGGCCTTATTGCTGATAAGGAGAAAGTATGAGTGGTCTGGCTAGAAGATCAAACCGGCCACAATATTCCCTTCAGCCAAAGCCTAATCCAGAGCAAGGCCCTAATTCTCCTCAATTCTATGAAAGCTGAGAGAGGTGAGGAAGCCGCAGAAGAAAAGCTTGAAGCTAGCAGAGGTTGCTTCATGAGGTTTAAGGAAGGAAGCCATCCCCATAATATCAAAGTACAAGGTGAAGCAGCAAGTACTGATGTAGAAGCTGCAACAAGTGGTCCAGAAGATCTAGCTAAGATAATGAATGTAGGTGGCTACACTAAACAACAGATTTTCGATGTAAATAAAAGTCTTATATTGGAGGAAAATGCCATCTAGGACTTTCATAGGTAGAGAGGAGAAGTCAATGCCTGGCTTCAAAGATTCAAAGGACAGGCCCACTCTCTTGTCAGGAGGTAATGCAGCTGGTGACTTGAAGTTGAAGCCAGTGCCCATTTACCATTCTGAAAATCCTAGGGCCCTGAAGAACTGTGCTCAGTCTACTCTGCCTGTGCCCTATAAATGGAACAACAAAGCCTGGATGACAGCACAGCTGTTAACAACATGGTTTACTGAATATTTTAAGCCCACAGTTGAGGCCAACTGCTCAGAGAAAAGACTTCTTTCAAGATATTACTGCTCACTGACAATGCACCTGGTCACCCAAGAGCTCTGATGGAGATGTACAATGAGATTCATGTTGTTTTCATGCCTGCTAACACAACACCCATTCTGTAGCCTATGGATCAAGGAGTCATTTTGACTCTCAAATCTTATTATTTAAGAAATACATTTCATGAGCCTATAGCAGCCATAAATAGTGATTCCAACCATATAAATTCATAGGCCAAATATGTTGTACTATTCTCTTGACCCTTGAAAACTATTACACCTATAGCCAAAATGGTCTTTTACCACATTCTTGACAGAGTATGATCCTTGAAGTCTGTGATCCTCAGTAGGGAAGGTTTGAATGCCCAAAAAAGGATTGTGATTTCGGGGGGGAAAACTCAAAAATGCAAATACAATTTGTGATTTTGCATTAATCAGCAAATGATTTTTAATGTGATAAGAACCTCTAGATATTAGAGGCTTTTAAATTCACACATAATTACAATGAAAACATATCTATGTTCACTCGCTAATTATTGATGGGTGTATCAAAATCACAGACATAAAAAAAACTGTGTGTGTACATTCCTTAGAAAAATTAGCAATTCAGTGTTCTTAAAGAGATCTAGTCAGGGCCAATCTCTATAACATTCAAACAGAAATTCAGAATGTTTCCAAATGATCATTTTATTTATTATTTTTCTCTACCAAGAAGAATCTAGATTTTTTGGTATTTTTAATATACATTGTAATTGACACAACCATTCTTTGGGGTGGTCAAAAATTTATTTTGTGATTCTCTTAACATAATCTTGGCAGGAAAAAAGTTCCCAGGTGCACCTGCAGAGAGCAGATGGCAGAACAACTCTGCTTGGGGAGAGGTCTCCATTCCCTGCATGTATCACCCTTTCCTGGGAGTAAAGCACCAGGTGCTTCACAAGCTCCATTTATATTCCATACACTCTTCATCTTCTTTTGCTTTCAAATTTGCACGAAACTATTCCTCCCTCATTTTGTATTAATAACATTTGTTTACTCTTCTTCAGATTCATTATGGGACCCTGAGAAAAGTTAGTGGGCAGGAATGACTGGAAGGGGGTCACATTGATCAGAGGATAGTGCAGGCTGGAATAGGAATGGAGAAATTTCCACTGGTTCACCACAGAACTGAGAGGGGTATGGGAGAAGTTTTAAAGGGAAAAATATTAAAGAAAAAAAAAGTTTATTATTTCCTGTTTTTCTTCTCAGTACTTATCCTACAAGCTGAGTTCATACAAATTAATAACATTACCAACAGATAAAGTGAAGAAGGCTATGGCTACGGTCATCCCACAGAGGAGATATAGATTGTAGGCAAAATTTGAAGAATAGTAATCTCATCTCATCAAAGATATGACAATTAAAGTGGTATATCACTAACTCTCTATTAAATTATTAGAACCTAAAAACAATCATATCCAACCCTGTTATATACTTATGTTTCGCTAGTAGCAGTTTAAGTTAGAAAGTAGAGAATATATCTCAACATTTTTGATAATGTTTCTATCATTTTTGCCAAGATTTTCAAGCTGTTGGAATGTATCATTCAAAAAAAATTACAAAAGAAAGGATGATACCAACGTACAGCATGATATTCAGTGCAAGTTATGATTTAATATTAAATTGGAAAATAAAAACTTATATGTCCAATAAGAGAATAGTTAAATCCATTTTAGACCACTGACTTAATAGGATACTATGCTGTTAAAATATTTCTGTAACATAATATAGCAATATGGAAATACATTTATCATACAATGTTATGTAACATAAATTATCTCTTTACTGTGACTATATCAATGCAAAACTATTAAATAAAACATGAGTAAATGAAAACAGTTTGGGTATTAGAAAATTGTGATTACAGATATTTTTTTCTTTTTCCATTACTTTTTTATTATATGGTTATACAGTATTTGAAAGTTGATAATACTAATATGTTTCTCTCACAAAGCCACAGTCTAACCTTTAACAAACAATTCATTCAGTCAAAATCTTCCTGATCGTCACCAAAATTCAGCAGTGTAACCAAAACAGCACATATAATAAGGAGTGTTGTTCTTTAAGGAAAATTGCCTTTCCTAGTACCCATGATTTCAGTAATAATTTCATGTTAGAATGCTATCTGTGGTAGTTAAACTGAAATAAAATAACTCAAGCAACACACACGATTTAAAACTCAGTTTGGCTTAGCTTCTTGGGAAGCTTCACTATGGCCTTTCTTATTGACTCTGGTAACTTCCCAGATTGCAAAGTATCATTAAAAACTATAAGAAAAAAAAAACTATACACATCAGGCATAACTTTGTCAAAATTAAGCTGAAAGGCCATCTGGCTCCATTGTCTTATTGAATTTGTCACATTTTATAGGTAGTTGAGTTTCTTTCCTAATAATCTTTCCAAAGGATGACAAGAATTACCTCATAGTAGAAGTAAACTGCTACAATTGGTCACATCAACATGACATTTTCTCTCGCAGAATTTCACTGCTTACCTAAATTTTGAAATTTTTATTTTGAAGATCTCATTTCGAAATCCCCAGGAGAACTCAAAGGATCCATTTTATCTCTACCACCACCCAACTCCAGCCACCATCACATCCCACCCTGAATCTCAGACAGCCTCCTAATGGATCATCTCACATAAACTACTTCTTACTTCAATCTGTCCTCACTTTGGAGTCAGAGTGATATTTTCGAAGCACAATTTGAATTATATTGCAATCACCACAGCCTCATCCTCTATCCTCTGCTTTTCCCTACACCTTGCCTTTTAAAACACCCCAGTTTCCTCCTATTAATATGGCCTCCCAGTGCTTCCCTGATCTTGCCCCACCTACCCCTTCAGCTCATCTCATACCATCCTTTCACTATCCTTGGTGCTTCATTCCCATTGGCCTTCTTCCATTTTCCCCAGCTATCATGACGTTCCCCTCCCCACCTCCCCCAGCCCACCCCAAATCACAGCTTTTTCTCCTGCTGCTCATACTTTGCCTGAACATTCCACGACCCCTCACTGAGTGAACTCTACTTACCATTCGGATCTCAGTTCGAGGAAGCCTTTCCTGACCCTCCAGCACAGGCCAGATTCACCACTGCACACACTCAGCATCCTCAACTTTTTCCTGATGCTTATCACCAGTTTATGTATTTCTGTACTTATTTGCTTAATGTCTTATTCTCCACTATCTTTTAAGCTCTGGTAGAGCAGAGACTACATTAGATTTTCTTTTTTTTTTTTAATATATATATTTATTTACTTATTTTATTTATTTATTTATTATTTTTGGCTGCCTCAGGTCTTAGTTGTGGCATGCAGGCTTCTCTCTAGTTGAGGCGCATGGGCTCACTAGTTGTGGTGCAGGCTTGGTTGCCTCGTGGCATGTGGGATCTTAGTTCCCTGACCAGGGATCAAACCTGTGACCCCTGCATTGGAAGGCAGATTCTTAACCACTGGACCACTAAGGAAGTCCCCCAGATTTTCTTAGTATATTGTCAGCATTCAGCAGAGTTCGGCTTATAAAGTGGGCACTAAATAAATGAATGAATGAAAGCCAAGAATAGATTATATTTTCTCTCTGCTTCTTTACTTTCCTGAGTTTTTTCCCCTAAAAGCCAAAATGGTGTTCTTGTTATTTACCTAACACAGATTTTAGGGATTGCCCTGATGTTACTTTAAGTGACAGATATTGATGTTATTTGCTAAGATAAAATGCTTGATATACAGTAAGTCCCCTACATATGAACAAGTTCCGTTCTGAGAGCACATTCATAAGTCCAATTTGTAAGTCCAACAAAGTTAGCCTAGGTACCCAACTAACACAATCGACTACATAGTACTGTACTGTAATAGGTTTATAATATTTTTCACACAAATAATACATAAAAAACAAACAAAAAATAAAGAAAACATTTTTAATCTTATATTACAGTACCTTTAATAGTACAGTAGTACAGTACAACAGCTGGCATACAGGGGCTGGCATCGAGTGAACAGGTGAGACAAGTTACTGACTGGAGGAGGGAGAGGAGGTGGGAGATGGTAGAGCTGAAGGATCGTCAGCAGTAGGAGACGGAGGGCAAGCTGCAATTTAATTGACGCCTGACGTTGATAGAATGCATGTTCGCATCTTTGAAAGTTTGCAACTTGAGGGTTCATATTTAGGAGACTTACTGTATGTACGGTAGGCCTTCAGAAAAACTTTAGTGAGCAACAGAAATATCCCTATATATCTGACCAACAAGCCAAATATGGGCAGGGGTTAAATGTAAACATCTCAAGTTACTATATTTCAACTATAAGAGGGAATTGGTCTAAAAACCAAAAGTAGCCTCTTTGCTTCTTATCTTCCGAGCATCCTTTGGACAAAGTGTTTGTCCCATATACTGCATGGCTAGGACACATGGGTGAAATAAACACAACCCCTGTTCTTGAGGACCCTCTGTCTCACAAAGCTCTACAGCACCCCTATAGCACTGAAGACAACTTCCAAAATTTGTAGTCATAAGATCCAAAATTTTTTATATATTCTGTTTATATATTCTAACTTAAATGTATTCAGGTTTTACAAATAGACTGAATGCCTTTGTTTCCATGATGGGAAGAGTTTAAAAAATATCTCTAAGTGCTCAATACATTTTGGTTGAATGGACTAAATTTATCTATCCATCTATTTATGTTTTATAGCAACTTTAGAGCAAAATTTTACAATCACTTTTTTTCACCCTCCTCAGCTTACTTGAATATCCTTCAAAAAGAATTGTAGCATGCAATTGTAGTGGAGGAGCGATATCTCTCAGTTGTGCTCGGGTCCACTTATGATTATGAGAAATGTACAGCCCAGATTGGAACATCTTAGTTGCAGATCTCCAGTCCTGAGTCACTACATAGCCTTCAGAAAACAAGAGACCTTGAAATAAGAGGAATGAGATTGGCAACTTCAGATTAGAAGCAAATAGCAGCAGGAGTCCAAGCCAGCAAATCAGGCATGAACTAAATGAAGTATCTAAAAGTCCAAGAATGAGTCACTCTACTGAGAGATGTTTCTTTTGAAATAAAATGGGGGTAATAATAATTGTACTTTCCCCAAGAGTTTTCATTTATATTTGAAAAGTATTTAATCTGATATTAAAATGTGTTATGGAAGAAAAAAATGTTCCAGGTGTGTGTGGTGTATGTGTGTGTGTGTGTGTGGTATGTGTGTGTGTGTATTGGTTATTCTCAACAAGCATCCAGTCACAGCTTTTCAAGAAAGTGGGAATTCAAAGAGGTTTTATTTCCAAAGCTTATTTTAAAAGTGAGAAGATTTTTGCATGTTATGTTTTTTATATAACATTCCTTGAGCTATTTATCAAGGCACAGAATTGAAGAAACATGGTACTGGCTAGGAATTACTGTACTTAATTAAAAATTAGATGTAGATACTGGCAGCTTTGGTTTCACAAGATACCTGTCCTACCCACTGAGGGAAATTTAAATTCCACTTAGTACAATCAGTACATCAATACAGAAGTGTGTTGTAAGCAGATACTCTGCAGGAAGACAGAAGACGGTCTACGGCTGACTAGGAAAACAGACACAGAACTATAATTATTTTTATTGAGACTATTTAAATTGTGTTGGTTTCAAATGATTATCAAAAATATGTGCTCATTTTCATATTCAGAGAATTAGGAAATGTATAGGAAATAATATTGACTCCTAGAGCTATAACAGTACTACCAACCACTGTTAAAATGCTATTGTATTTCCTTCCAATTTTATGTATGCATATAGACATTTAAATTTTTCTTGCAAAATTGTGATTATGATTATATTATATATTCAGATTGTGAATAAGGGTTAAATTTAAGATTGAGTTTATGGATAGATTCAAGGTCAAGCTCATTGCTATGAAAACTTTATCTTATTGCAGTAAATATCTTATGACATATTTTTAATAACCATATAGTACT
Organism: Hyperoodon ampullatus; assembly: GCF_949752795.1. Taxonomy (NCBI): domain Eukaryota; kingdom Metazoa; phylum Chordata; class Mammalia; order Artiodactyla; family Ziphiidae; genus Hyperoodon; species Hyperoodon ampullatus. The sequence goes on from NC_136926.1 coordinate 44,685,992, forward strand.
TAATTATATAGTTATGTTTTAAACCATTCCCCATTGTAGATAGTTAGATGGTTTATATGTTTGTTTGTTTTTCTCTTATACATTGCTAGGTGTCTCTAATTATTAAGATAAATCTCTAAAAGTAGACTTTTATGGGTCAAAACCTTTAAATACATGTAAAGGCTATTTTACATGGATTACAAAATTGTTTACAGGACTTCTGATTCTCATAAGAAATATATCAAAGGATCCATTTCTTCACAAACTTAATATAATTGAATATTAACAATTTTATCTCTCTGCCAAATTCATGAGAAAATATAAAATTTTATTGTTGTAATCTGTGTTTTTTTATATACTGAGGTTGCATGGTCTTGTACATATACTTTATTTTTGTAAATTTTCATTTCATATATGATTGCTTATTTTTTAATAGGGATGTTAGTATTTTTATTCATCTCTAAACAAATCTCAAATATAGTAATAAGTTATAAATTTTAAAATATTTCCCCAATTTTTTTTTCTATTTTAATATTGTTCAGAGTGCCTTTTGACATTCATTCATGAAATAATCATTGAAATCTTGCTATGGGTTGCACACTGTTTTGAGCCCTGTGACACAGAAATGAACAAAACAGTAAAAAATCTGGCCTTTGTGAAGCTAAAACAAAACAGTCAAAAATCCTGGACTTCATGAAGTTTGTATTCTAGTTGAGGGAGAAAGACAACAAACAGATAGAAAATTAACTGATATTATGTTAGAAGATGGCAATGTTATGGATAAAAGTGATACAGAGGAGCTAAAAGATGCTAGTGATGATGACTGCAACTTTTAGCAGGGTGGTCAGGGGGGATGACGTTTGAGCAAAAACTTGAAGGGAGGGGTGGGGCTAGCCAGGCAGAAGAAATAGCAAGTGCAAAGTCAACAGATGAGATATGCCAGTTATGTTTAAGGAAAAGTACAAAAAATACTGGTGTGGCTAGAATCAGTTGATGTTGAGATGCCATTAGAGAGGTTATAGGGACCCAGATAGTGAAAAACCTAGTGCACCACTGTTAGACCTTGGCATGCACTTTGAATGAAAAATGGCTCATTGCAAAATTTTACATACATAAGTGCCATGATTGGACTTATAGGCTCATTCCGGGTGCCATATTGGAAATATGTGGAAGCAGGTACCACGGTTAGGAGGATACTGCAATAGTCCAAACAAAAGACAGAATAAGGTGATACTGATTTAGAATGGTCAGACCCTAGATATACATTAGGAAAGAGTTGACAGGATTTACTCAAGGCAAGGTTTTAGAAGGTGAAAACAAGACAGTGATGACTCTAAGATTTTTGGCCTGGGCAACTGGAAGGATGGAATGGTCCTTAAGATAGTCAAGTGAAAGAAAAAAGTCCATGAGATGAGATGAGATCACTCAGAGAGTGATTGTAGGTATAAAAAAGAAGAGGAGCAAAGTCTGAGCTCCAGGGAATGACAATGAGCAGAAGAGTCTGAGAAAGGGCCATTTAGGAGGAGGAAAGATAGAAGATTCCTGAAATATAGGGAAAGAGATAGTTTGAAGAGGAGAGAATAACCAATGGGGCAAATTCTGTTGATTGACTGGATAGAACAGTAACAGATTCAGACGTGCCATGAATATAATGACATGGAAGTTGTCCATTACCTTGACAGGAAGAGTTTGAGTGAAAACCTCTTGGAATCGGTTTAAGAGAAAAATAGGGGGAAAGGAGTTGGAAACAGCAAGTAAATACAACACTTGGGTTTAGTTTTGCTGCAAAGAGGAGCAGCAGTAGCTAGAGAGGAGGCTAGATGAGAGAGAGATTTATTTGAAATGAGAGTAATATGACTGGTTTCTATGTTGATGAGAAAGATAATTGGGGAAAAGATTCAGAAAAGAGAAGATTTAGTGGAGCAACATATTGAGTTGGAAAGAAACCTCAGGATCTACTAGATTAATGGAAGACTTGACTTTAGATAAAAATATGGATCGTTTATTCATAGTGACATGAGGAGGGGAAAGATATGGACATAGATGCTGGTATATGGGTAGACATAGTGGTGGAAACTTGAATGTTTCCTACTGATTGGCTTTCATTTTCCTAGTAAAACAGAAGGCAATTTCATCAGCTGAGAGTGACACATGCTTTATTTTTTTATAAGGGCAAATCTGTTGAGCTGTTTTTTTTTTGTTTTCTGTGTGTTTTTTTGGTGATTTCTTCCATTGCTTTTCAGTTTAGGAGTCCTCTCCCATATTGAGGTCAGTTTTTAAATTTCCTGATATTTTCTTCAAGTTTTTTAATATATAAATTTTATTATTTTTTTAATTTTTAAGGGAAATCTATCAAATAAACAAGTCTAAGTATGACACCAAACCCAGAATCCAAAAATTAATAACTGATAAACTTTACTATTTAAATATTTATGCATGGAAAAAATTTACTATAAACAAAGTTAAAAGACCAACCTAAAATTATTCTGCATGAGCTGGGCTGCATTTGTGACTTGTAAAATGTGACAGTGTGCCAGTTTTGATCCTAGGCCTCAGGAGTCCTTGCCTGCTTCCATGCTGTCTTTTGGAACTCTGCAATCACCATGTGAACAGCCCTGGGTTAGCCTCCTGAAAGATGAGAGACCTCATGGAGGAGAGTCCAGTTGCCCTTGCCGGGACCCAAGGCGTATGAGAGAGCCACCCCATTATGCAGACACATTTGCCTGTAGCCATGGGAGTGAGCCCAGCAAAGATCAGAAAAACTACCCAGTTGAGTCCAGTCTAAGTCATTAACCTGCAGACCCATGAGCTAAATAAATGGTTGTTACTCTTTTAAGCCACTGAAGTTTGGTAGGCTTGTTATGCAAAGACAGCTAACTCATATACTTGCTATGAGTATTTCTAAATGTTGTTGAGAGGATAAAAGATGCTTATTCAGCACCCTCTCCAGTCTCCAGAAAGAGTTAATTCCATAATTATTAATAAGCAGTTAGTCAACATAAAGCTGATGTTAATTATAAGGGCAGATGTGAGCTTAAGATAATCTTTCCCAAATTGTTCTCTTCCAAGCATTAGTCTTACTACGTGTTTATGAAAAGAGGGATCTCTGTGGTGAAACAATTTTAAGAAAGGGTTCATACTACATTCTATAATTGGAGCTACACAATGTCCATTAGCACATAAAGCCTCTAAGAAGTTTTAGGTCATGGCCTAAAACCTAGTAAATACTCAACAAATGCTCATGTATTCATATCATCATCCTTATCAACATCCTTATTATTTGCTGGCTACAAATTAAATCTGTCAGTTCAGATCCTTGCAACTTTATAGTTAATTGAGTTAATTGATTTATCTCTCAGATCCTTCCAGTCAGTTGACTTTTCATCTTAATATAGACTAAACAATAATTTTAAAATAATTTTATGAAGTTACTAAAACTCTTGATTTTGTCATTTTAGATGTTAAAAGAAAAAAATGAACTTTTATTGGTATGGCCATGCAAGTTAGTTACACAGAGCAAATTTCTCAAAAGGGAGTTCTAAGTAAATAGATACCATTTTTATTAACAGTCTGTGAACCTAGTGTTTGGTGACACTCTTTGGAATTCACTACTCTGAGGTGATGATGGCTAAATGGAAAATGTCACAGGTGAAATATTCTCTGCTCTTTTAAAAACTGCACAGGTAAAAGGCAAAGTTAATTATCTTACTTACCATCAAAAACATAAACAACCATGAAGCAAAATTTTCAAGTAATGCTGGAAAGTCCCCTTCAAAATCCAGCTCTGATGAATGCTAGTGGCCATGTATTATAATAATGAACAGGGCAAAGAAAGGGAGAGTATTTCCTCGGAGTTTAATCCTATCTATAAATGCAATGACCTTTCTTGAAACAAATAATAACAACAGTTTTTGTCTCATGTCTTTTCATTAAGCACTTCTCATTTGTTAAATTCTTCCTTTTTGGCATTGATTCTCATTGGTTATTCAGTGTTTACATGTTTTCTGCCATTTTACTTGGTAATCAATTGTTATCAATCTATTAATTTTTATCTGATAGCCATTTTCATTTTTGATCTAAGCACCAAACACTTGGCAGTCTTTACCGGTCAACAGATTTAAGAAATGTCCTAGATTTTATTGTTTACCTGTTTCTCCTGCCTAAGTTGCAAGAGATTGGAAAGCAGTTGACTGGATACACCTGGATAGTAATAATTCTGCTTATTTAGATAACATCTCCTGTCAATGTTAGTCATAGGGATTGTGGACTAAATTTATTCCCCATGTTACCCTAAACCCTTATCCTAGGCTTCTGTATTAGTTTACTAGGACTGCCATAACAACAGAAATTTATTTTCTCATAATTCTGGAGGCTAGGTGTCTGAGCTCAAGCTATTGGCAAGGTTAGTTTCTCTGAAGCCTTGATCTTTGGCTTGTAGATGCTGCATCTTTACCTGTGTTTTCACGTGGTCTTCCCTCCGTACTTGTCTGTGTCTAAATTTCTTCATATAAAGACACCAATCATATGGGATTAGAGCCTACCTTAATTACCCCTATAAAGGCCCTATCTCCAAATAAAATCACATTCCACAGTACTGGTGGTTAGGACTTTTACATACAGATTTTGAGGGGCCACAACTCAGTACATCACAACTTCCTTCTTAGTCTTCCTCCTTAACTATATTACATAAATGCTCTGTTCTCTGTCTTTAAAATAAAGATAAGGAAGCAATTATCTTCCAATGCTGGAAGTACCATAAAGACTCAGTTAAGTATCAGCTGATACTATTTTGGACCATCTATTACTATACTCTGGATCTGTGAAATGAAGAGTAGAATTATCAAGGGTGGAGGAAAAACGGGAGAAAATGAAGCACAGACTGCTAAACACAAAACTAGTCTATGGCATAGTGGTTAAGAGAAGAGATTCTTGAGTCAGATTAAAATACAGCCCTGCCACTTATCAGGCATAAAACTTTATTCATTGCTTTACATTTTAGATTGCTCATAAATCAATATTCCTCATCAAGATGTTGAAAAGGTTAAATGAGATAAAGCGAGGAGACTACCATCTAGGTCCTTGGCAACCAGTGGCTGTTATCAAATTAACCACCCCAGGCTAATAAAGAATTCACTGTATCCCCACTTAACTCTCGTGTGCTTTCTGTTTAGTCCAAAGAAGTGAATGTGACCATTTACCAAACCAAACACCATATTATTGTCCTGAAAATGTTTAGCTGAAGAAATGTCCCCTTTTCACTTAGGAAGAGGAGTGATGACTCTATGAATGCACTGTCTGTAAAGAGTTCTTAGGCTTACAGCTCAGTCCTTAAACTTTGTAGGCTATTTCTTAGATTCAGCACACAATTTCTGAAAGTCCAGCAAGTAACCTCACAAAAAAATTTAGTTGATCCAAGATTCACTCACTCAATTATCATTATTAAATAATAAGTAATAATAATTTATTATTTCACTCAAACTAATAAATTGGTCCCTAAAAATATGTCCAGGAGACCTTCAAGATGGCGGAAGAGTAAGACGTGGAGATCACCCTCCTCCCCACAAACACATCAGAAATACATCTACATGTGGAACAACTGCTACAGAACAGCTACTGAACGCTGGCAGAAGACCTCAGACCTCCCAAAAGGCAGGAAACTCCCCACATACCTGGGTAGGGCAAAAGAAAAACAGAGACAAAAGAATAGGGACGGGACCTGCACCTTTGGGAGGGAGCCATGAAGGAGGAAAGGTTTCCACACACTAGGAAGCCCCTTCGCGGGCGGAGACTGCGGGTGGTGGAGGGGGAAGCTTCGGAGCCGTGGAGGAGAGCACAGCAACAGGGGTGCGGAGGGCAAAGCGGAGAGATTCCTGCACAGAGGATCGGTGCCAACCGGCACTCACCAACCCGAGAGGCTTGTCTGCTCACCCGCCGGGGTGGGCGGGGCTGGGAGCTCTGGCTGGGTCTCAGGCCTGTGCCTCTGAGGTGGCAGAGCCGAGTTCAGGACACTGGTCCACCAGAGACCTCCCAGCTCCACGTAATATCAAACAGTGAAAGCTCTCCCAGAGATCTCCATCTCAATGCTAAGACCCAGCTCCACTCAAATACCAGCAAGCTACAGTGCTGGACACCCTATGCCAAACAACTAGCAAGACAGGAACACAACCCCACCCATTAGCAGAGAGGCTGCCTAAAATCATAATAAGGTCACAGACACCCCAAAACAAACCACCGGACATGGTCCTGCCCACCAGAAAGACAAGTTCCAGCCTCATCCACCAGAACACAGGCACTAGTCCCCTCCACAAGGAAGCCTGCACAACCCCACTGAACCAACCTTAGCAACTAGGGGCAGACACCAAAAACAACAGGAGCTACGAACCTGCAGGCTGTGAAAAGGAGACCCCAAACACAGTAAGTTAAGCAAAATGAGAAGACAGAGAAATACACAGCAGATGAAGGGGCAAGGTAAAAACCCACCAGACCAAACAAATGAAGAGGAAATAGGCAGTCTACCTGAAAAAGAATTCAGAGTAATGATAGTAAAGATGATCCAAAATCTTGGAGAAAATACAAGAAGCGTTTAACAAGGACCTAGAAGAACTAAAGAGCAAACAAACAATGATGAACAACACAATGAATGAAATTAAAAATTCTATAGAAGGAATCAATAGCAGAATAACTGAGGCAGAAGAACGGATAAGTGACCTGGAAGATAAAATAATGGAAATAACTACCGCAGAGCAGAATAAAGAAAAAAGAATGAAAAGAATTGAGGACAGTCTCAAAGACCTCTGGGACAACATTAAACGCAACATTTGAATTATAGGGGTCACAGATAATTGAAACTTTCCAAATATTACAAATTTTAATTTATAATAAATTTCCTTTTTCTGTCATACAGAGTGAAGTAAGTCAGAAAGAGAAAGACAAATACCGTATGCTAACACATATATATGGAATTTAAGAAAAAAAAAATGTCATGAAGAACCTAGGGGTAAAACAGGAATAATGACACAGACCTACTAGAGAATGGACTTGAGGATATGGGGAGGGGGAAGGGTAAGCTGCGACAAAGCGAGAGAGAGGCATGGACATATATACACTACCAAATGTAAGGTAGATAGCTAGTGGGAAGCAGCCGCATAGCACAGGGAGATCAGATCAGTGCTTTGTGACCACCTGGAGGGGTGGGATAGGGAGGGTGGGAGGGAGGGAGACGCAAGAGGGAAGGGATATGGGAACAGATGTATATGTATAACTGATTCACTTTGTTATAAAGCAGAAACTAATAAAAATAAAAAAACATAATAAATTTCCTTTTAAAAGTATCTTGAAATCCTTTTATTTTGTAATAGAAAGGGATGAAAGGAAAATAATATTTCGGAGTGGATATAATGAAAGCTACTATTAAGATTATCTACCATCGAAAGGGAGAGAGTTGCATCTAAGTATTGTATTTTGGATGTTTTATTTGCCTCTAGATTTCTAAACACAATAATGTCATTTGATTTTACCTAACTTCCATTGAATCGAAATGATATTTATGTTAAAGTAAAATGCACTCTAGAGACAATACAACAGTTCTCAGAAATGTGAAATGATTCCTTTTCTTTGTGCCTAGATGCCTCTAACAAGCTTCAATCTTCAGTTTACCCATCTTTTTAATAGTATGGGGAATGAATGAAAATAACTGTGAACCTAGTGAAAGAAAAATTGGACAGGAGGTATTGAGCAATCATGTTTTATTTATTCAGTTAGCAATTCCCTTTACCAAAAATTCTCTAGACAAATGAGAGGAATTAGAATGGTTATCCAGCACATTTTCTTTGAATTTCTTTTCAACTATGCTTGGCATTCAGCAGTGATGTGTCACAAAGGTACATCGATGGCTCCACATCCTTAGTGTTCTAAGAACAGGGTGAGGAGCATGCAATGCAATAAATGACTCCAAAGTTACATGTTAAATTTTCATCTCTATCAGAATCTTTGGGTGTTTCCATTATCAGAAATATTATTCTTTGTTAGGGGGAGAAAATGAATTCAGTGTATCTTTTGTGAAGGTGAAGAGAAGTATTAATGTTTCCTTAAATGCAGACTCTCTGTAATCATACCTATTTAAATCAGCCTTACTGAATACAGCAATGTCAGCATGTTATCTTGTAAAGAAGGATAAAATTATGCATCCTACTTGCTGAATTATTAATGGTGTTTAATTTCTCCAGCGTTCACTTTTGATTCAAGCGTCATAAGCAGAAATACATTTGCTGATTCACAAGAACAAAAATGGAAGAATTGGCCAACACTTTCCAATATCTATAGTCAACCATTGTCCTACTCTAAGAGCCTATTTCAAACCAAGTATATTATTCAGAAAAACTTTGGGGAATGAAAAAGTTAGCCTTGAGTTTTTAATGCAGAGTGGTAAAGAAGAATTTGTGTTTTGAGGACACCAAAGAAGTGGAGCAAAATCCTTTCAAGTGCAAACAATCACAGTTTACAGATATATCTGCCACTCCAGAGTTCACCAGAAAGGGTAATCATAATTTTATAGTGGGTTTCAATTTATACACTTAAAATGACTATTAGAGTGTTTTGTCAAGGTGGCCACAGGCAATCCTTTCATTTCTGGCACTGGAGTTGGTTTAAGTAAAGGAATAAAAGAATAAGATGACTTGAAAAAAAAAAATAAGCCAACACATCAACAAACAATAGAACTGTCTCTTGAAAATGTAGCTTTCCATAAAAATCTTAGGTTGCGTGATTTTGTTTAACCTCTCTATTCCTGCAAGTGTATATACAAAATGGTTCTTCTGTTTAAAAAGAGTAAAATCTGATTAATTTCAGTCAAAAGGGGGAAGGGGATATTGTAACCTACAGGGGCTCCAGTCTAAAGAAGGAACAGTCAGGACTTGGAGAAGTTGGGTACTGGGGGTAGCTTTGACGATCTCAGCAGGAGGGACCAGAGACCACCCTGTAGACTCCTAGCATGAGAATATTCAACTTCAGTTTCCCGTGCCCTTCGGTATTCTTGTTCAAATTCACATTATTGAGAGAGAACCCATAGCCCTCACTTGGGATGTGAGTATGTCCCTGTGGTAAGCTTGGGGGGTGAAGAGTGGGAGCGGGAATGGGGAAGAGAGCGGAGAGAGAAATGACAGGGATGTGAAGTATACCAGAGTGGCATGCCCACCAGCTCACGTGGAAGGAAGCAGGGCTGCTCCTCCAATGAAAGGAGAAAGCTTTCTCTAGCAGAGGGATGGAAATATTGGCTGGACCCTGCTCCCCATCAAAAATATAAGTAAACTACCTGCACAGTGACAAGAGCATAATTAGTACTTGATAAACATTAATCCTAATGATATATTTGGACATATTCTGGATTCTTAGGAGGCCTAGAATAAACTAAACAAACTCAAAAATGCATTTAATCTAGAGAGTGTATTTTTTTGTGCTGCCCCAAATAGTCTTTTAAACATTTCCAACCTTAATTCATTTTCAGTTTCTCTATGATTCTGGAAAAAACAATCATTTTCTTCTGACTTAACTGGAAATGAGAGGCAAGGACTTCCTTCTGCGCAGGGTCAAAGTTAGACAGAAATATACTCCATGTCTTGCTCATCTTCAGCACATGAGCTGCACAAAATCCTTCTGGAATCGCTCCACTGTCAGAGGGAACTCTAATAATTTTACCCACATAGTCAGTATCTTCCTATGCTCATTGTCCAACCCTTAATCAAAACCTCTCTTGGATGCTTCCTCTGGACTGTTTACATTTGAACAGAAATAAGAATCTTAAGGAAAAAGAAGAAAACCCTGACCTTAGAATTCCAACAACTCTCCTGAGTGGACAGGATTTGACAGCTGAAGAGTCTTGTTGATGTTCCATTGGGTTGTCCCCATCTTGGAGACTGGGGTCTTCCCAGGGAAAAAACACTGAAACAAGCAAGAGCCTGCTCAAATACAAGCCATTCTTCTTGCCCACGAAGTCAGTATGAGATTAAGTTCTTCCCAAGTCTTTCTGAATTGTTGATCTACCATCCCCTCCAGTCCCCATTTTCAGAGTCCAATCACCATATGACAGCCCCCACACACACTATTTGATTTGAATTCTGCTACCAGGCTACTCTGGGTCACGCTCTCTGTGTTTGTTCCCTTGTATTTTATTGTTGTTTGCTCCCTCCCTTCTTTCCTTCCTTTCTTCTTTGCTTTCTTCCTTAATCCTTCTTTCTTTTTCTTAGGCACAGAAAAATGCTATACAAAATCCGGATTTAATGACGACAGGACGCAGTAGAGTGCAACAGAATCATTTAAGGAGGTAAGATTTATAGTTTCTGTATCTGAGTCAGTCACTGACTAGCTGTGGGATGAGAACAAATCTCTTAACTTTTCTGAGCCTCTGTGTTCTCCTCTCTAAATAGAGAAGATTGTTTAAAACTAATGTGCCCCCTCCCCTGCCCCAGCCAGTTCTGTGCCAAACAGTGTATCAGAATGTCCTGGCTGGCACTGGTGGCAGGGTGGTGTTTAAAATGATACAAGTGCCATAGTACCCTGCCAAAGTCCAGTAAGGTCCCTTCTGTGCTCTCTTTTGAAGAATCCCTTCAGTAGTCACCACACTCAATGTTACTGATGGGATATGTTGTTTTCTTCAGGGACATTGGGGCAAAGTCAAGGCTGGAAACCACTGGTCTGGGCCATCTCAAATATCCTTCTGACACCAATTCTACGTAGGTCTGAGTTGGTCACAATCTTTCATCTCTTAGGATAAATCAAGGACTCCTCTCACTCCAAGAGAAGAATATATGCCAAGGACACATAATTAAGCTACCACACTAAGGGGTGTAGCTTTTAGAGGGGAAATGAATTACAAAGAGTACAGGACTGTACTCCTTTAAAATCTGCTTCCTTCACATAGCTCTCTGCTCTCCTTCTTCTCTCCTACGTGGCTGGTATCGTAAGAGTCTTCTCTGCTTTTCAAAAATGGAGTGTAGAAAACAAATTTGTGGTTATCAAAGGGGAAAGGTGGGGGGAGGGAGAAATTAGGTGTTTGGGATTAACATATACACACTGTTATATACAAAATAGATAATCAACAAGGACCTACTGTATAGCACAGGAATACTCAATATTTTGTAATGACCTATAAGAGAAAAGAATCTGAAACAATAGATATATGTATGTATAACTGAATCACTTTGCTCTACACCTGAAACTAACACAACAACTATATTCTATATAAATGAAGAAATAAATAAAAAGAAAGTGAGTGGGACCAGGGAAGAATTCAGAAAAATGAAGGCAGGAGCTAGTCTTCTCATGTCTGCTCTTAGCCAAATGGACCATTGTACTGCACCCACGAAATAATGGAATAATGCAGCTCAGCAGGGTAGGGGCCCAGCCAGGGACTCTGAGCTGAAACCCAGGTGAATATAAAGATTGTGCATCTGCCTGGTGCACATTTTCTGCTTGTATTCCCTGGGAACCTGAGGAGCCCATCAACAGCTAAGCCAGTATCTGAGTCAAGGATTGAGCATCACAGATAACCTAGGAAACACAACGTAAAAACGGAATATTAGCTGGTCCTGATTTTTAACTGCTAGAATCATGACTGGTTAAAAGTAAGAGTTTTAAAATCATGAAAAAGGGAAGTGTATCATTTGTATTTCCTGACATTATTCAGGTATTAGCATTCCTTTAAAAAAAAGGCTGCAGTGGGGCTTCCCTGGTGGCGCAGTGGTTGAGAGTCCACCTGCCGATGCAGGGGACACGGGTTCGTGCCCCGGTCCGCGAAGATCCCACATGACGCGGAGCGGCTGGACCCGTGATCCATGGCCGCTGAGCCTGCGCGTCCGGAGCCTGTACTCCGCAATGGGAGAGGCCACAACAGGGAGAGGCCCGCATACCGGAAAAAAAAAAAAAAGGCTGCAGTGGGTGAAAGAGCTTAGGATGGTTTCTCCCCTGGATGATACATAAACAGGTCACCAAATCTTCCATAGAAACAGGTCTATTTAATAATAGCAAACTACTCGTTGTTCATTACTTCTTCTAATTTTTATTCATTGCTACTTTTAGGATTATAGGAACAATTATGCTTGGAATTGAGGTTGTATCTGCAACAAAATCAGTTTGGAGAAAAACAGCATATTTGAACTTGGAAATATCTGCTTATTTTGTAAACCACTGTTTAGGAAACAGTGTATTTGGTCTATATTAAATATTTTTTCCTTTAAAATAACATGTGCTGATAATCAATTAAGTCCAAATCATATTCACATTACACCTACTATGGATGTGGTATGGTAATCAAGGTATTTTGATTACCTTGAAGGAATTTAGAATATAGCAAAAGAAACAGAGTTAAAACATAGAATATCTCATGTAACATTGATCTTATGATAGGGGTATGCATAAATATTTTGTAGTCACTCTAATGCTAGAAATGGCCAATCTTAAACATAAAATATAATACTTTAATGTTAAAATTCAAGTCCTTTGCACAACGTACAAGATTCTCTCTCATCTGGTCCATAATGACATTTCCAATGACTTCCTCTCTTTTCAATTTATAACGCAGGAATATGTGTAATTTCTAAAGACGGACTATGTTCTTTTATGCCTCCATTCATGCCTGTTTGGTTGTTTATTTGTTTATCTGTCTGTTTCCTGGTTAGATGAGACCCTTGCACGGTGGCTTAATAGATCCTCATAACCCCAGCACCTGCCACAGAGCCAGGCATGTAATTGCTATCCATAAAGATTTATGAAATTAAACTTAGTTAATTGATTTATTCTCCATGAGATCTTGCAAGTAAAAATCATTGCTCAGGGCTTCCCTGGTGGCGCAGTGGTTGCGAGTCCGCCTGCCGATGCAGGGGACGTGGGTTCGTGCCCCGGTCTGGGAAGATCCCACATGCCGCGGAGCGGCTGGGCCCGTGAGCCATGGCCGCTGAGCCTGCGCATCCGGAGCCTGTGCTCCGCAACGGGAGAGGCCACAGCAGTGAGAAGCCCGCGTACCGCAAAAAAAAAAAAAAATCATTGCTCATTGCTCTGCTCAGTGCTCTCACAATATTTTAGCCTTCCTATCATTTTATTCTTTTTTCTCTTTATCATGGAAACTGTAGAGGACAAGATTGATGTCATTTTTCTTTTTTCTTCTTTCACCAGCTCCTTGCACAGTGCTCACCACCTACTGGCGTCAAATATATTAATTGAATTAATTATAAGCAGACTAGGCTGATCAAACACCTTACCCAGGAATCTCAATAGATGGCATCTTAGTTATTTTTCCTAATTGCCATTTTTTTAGTGCTCCCAAAACTTCAGACACTATATTTGATGCCATCTAATGTAAAATCTTATGTAAAGGATCGTTAAGATCTACCCTAGTGAGAAAAGCAGCAAAAGTTATAATAGTCAAGTAGTTAGAGGCTCAAATAATAAAATAAAGATATATTACAAGTGTTAGAAAAAGCAACTCTTAACCAAGTTATTTTCTCAGGAATGCACTCATCAAGATTATAGTTTGTAGAACTTACTTGTTGTCACGAAGACAATTTCAAGCATAAATATTGGCAAATAAACACCATCCCCAGATTCCTCCCTTCAGTCCAACATCCTCATCTCATGAGGGTATAAGTTATATTAGAAATAAATTTTAAAATATATGTTAGGGCTTCCCTGGTGGCACAGTGGTTGAGAGTCTGCCTGCCGGTGCAGCGGACACCGGTTCGTGCCCCGGTCCGGGAGGATCCCACATGCCGCGGAGCGACTGGGCCCGTGAGCCATGGCCGCTGAGCCTGCGCGTCCGGAGCCTGTGCTCCGCAACGGGAGAGGCCACAACAGTGAGAGGCCCGCGTACCACACACACAAAAAAAGATATATATGTTATACTAAAAAAATTAAAAATATATAAAATGTATGTTATGCTAGAAGTAAATATATTTCATCTAATTTTCAAGAGTTTCATAAAGTGAAATTGGATAAGAGAGCAGGGAGGGACAGGCTGGACTGACTGCGGGATGGAGGAGAGCAAGGCAAACTGGGAGACAGAGAGGCAAAGAATACATTACTTTTATTCTTTGTTACAGAAAATAGCTTTTGCTTTGAAGAAGTTGCTGCATATTTTTTGCCCCTGGCTGCCCCTATTTTCGATCACCCCATTCACCACAAAATTTATAAACATCTAAGCAGAAACAGTGAACAGAAACATTAGAACATTACCTCTTTCCACATTTTTTTTTAATCAAAAACATACGAAATGGAATTAGCTAGCTTTTAGTGGTAGGCTTTTTGAAAGGTGGTTTTTATCTACCACTTAATTGACATAAAATCTTTGAAACTCTGCTGATGGGTGAGCACTCCAGAATATTCCCGCCCCCCTCCAGTTCTAACCTTGGCACTTTACTTGGGTGATTGTCAAACCTAGGAACGGCAAAGAATATCCAGACCTTCCTTTTTGAAACAGCCTTGATAATAGCAAGCCAAGGGTCTACCTTATTTTTGCTGTGGTTGTTATTTGTCTGTTTGCTTGGTTGATTTTTATTCATGTATGTTGTTTTATCTAGTATCTGACAGTATAACAGGTACTTGAGCACAAAGACTTGTCTTTCCTCTGAGTAGCTCACAAAACCCAAGTTGTGATTCAGTGACAAAAAAAATACATTTTAAAACTCTATCTTCTTTCCTATTTGGAAAAATTTCAGGCTAAACTACTGGGCTTTACAATGATTATATGGTGCTTTTCAACAAATTACTTGTGGTCTCCATATTGAAGATATCATGATTAAATTAAGGAGGAAACATTTAGCATTCATCTGTTTTTCAGTGTGGAGGGAAAGATTCATTAGGTCATATCTATATCATCCTTTGAGCAATTTAGTAGGCAAGAAATATTTTGTTACAATTTCATTAATCATTCATTATCATCCACATTAGAATATCCACATAACTTGAATGTTCAAAATAAACCATTCTGGACTGAAATCAAACCATATCCATCCAGTGGTACATTCTGAAGCAAATTCTGCTTATATTTTTGTAGCAAAGCAAATTCAGCTGATCACAGCAGCATAACTTTAAAACCTACTGAATTTCACTGAAGCCTTTCTCAAATTCACTTTTGAGTCCAAACTAAGCAAGATAAATTATGTACCCAAAGGTGTTTTTCTGAGAAAATTATTAGGGAATGAAAAATAGAGGTTAGCTTGCCATGGCCTCAGTATCACTACTGTTGTCCCTTAAATTAGATTTTCACTGAGATCTGCTACTGCTATTCCGGCCTTGGCCTTGGTACACAATGTGCCACGGAACTGCAGACAGCAGCACAAGCAATTAGATCAGCTCATGTGGGTGTGTGATTCTGTTCTAAATTTGTTAAGTTTGGACTACAAACAATATTAAATAGTAGATCATAAGCTGATTCTAAATTTGATTTCTTTAATGTACTCTATTTCATTTTATTTTACTTTTTCTCTATTTTTTTTTTTTGGCTGCATTGGGTCTTCATTGCTGTGCACGGGCTTTCTCTAGTTGCGGTGAGCGGGGTCTACTCTTCGTTGAGGTGCGCAGGCTTCTCATTGCAGTGGCTTCTCTAGTTGCAGAGCATAGGCTCTAGGCATGCAGGCTTCAGTAGTTGCAGCACTTGGGCTCAGTAGTTGCGGCACGTGGGCTCAGTAGTTGTGGCACACAGGCTTCGTTGCTCTTCAGCATGTGGGATCTTCCCAGACCAGGGATTGAACCCATGTCCCCTACACTGGCAGGCAGATTCTTAACCACTTCACCACCAGGGAAATCCCAATGTACTCTATTTCATTTTGATCTTGAGGCCTTAGTGCATCTGGGGAGTGGTTCTTGGGGGATTGGCAATTGGGTCAAGTAAGAATCACCTGGGGAATTTTTAAAGCATATGAATACTCATACACCTGATTCAACCCTCCATTCCAGTGCCCTAACTTTCTCCATCCTAGATGTGTGTAAGTTGAAAAAAGTTGATCTGATATTTTGGATACCCAGCACTGTCCAATATCACAAATTACAGAGATTGCTAGGCTGGGTTTATGCTGCCAAACTTGGAGCCGAAATAACATGGAGTTTCTCACTCAGCAAAAATAACAAAAAAGGAAAATCTTTTTGCCCCCAACTATAGAAGAGAAAATCAAAGGGATAGGGGACACAGAGTCAGGATGGCTTGTGTCCCAGCAGCTAAGAGTCGCCACTGTCCATAGCAGAATCCACACCTCTAAAGTCAGCCTAGAAACAGATGATGGTTTCAAGGGTGGAAGGTATCATCATCCTCTTCCCATGTATATCAATCTTGACTGTTCCCTGAAACTACAACCAAGAAAAACTAGCACAATAAATACTGTTATTTGCAAACCGTTGCTTTATGTTATTATATCATTGGATCTTTTTCTGCTTGAAAATGGGAAAAATGTGAGCAACTATGAAAATATTCTAGTGTCCTTGAGAGACCATTTACTAAAATAGAGAAGGACCTAGAAAATGACTAGTCCTGTAATGCCTGTCTGAAACTCTGAGGTGATCACTGAGTTACCAGAATTTGGCACTTGCTTTTACTTATTAAACTTTATGAATTCATGATGATGACTCTTTCACTGACACTTTTGGTATACCCATGTCTTTTGGACCCAGTTTAGTGAAACTGTTAAAATTTTCAACATGAAATTAAATTACTTTTTGCCATCTTCCTGGACATGAAAAGAAAGAAATCATTTACCTATTCCTTGAAGGCTGAACATGCTGCCATGTTTATTTCTGTATCCCACACAGCATAGATAGTTTATAGATATTTTTGAACCAAAATAACTGCTACATTTGAAGTCTTCATACATGTATACATCAACACCCCCATTTGGTAACTAAAGATAAACACATGAGTATAACAAAGTAGGAGAAAGCCCAGCATTATATTCTTTTAAGATTAAAGTTGTGCTGTCCCTCATTCACTCAGCAGTCTTTTATGTGCCAGTCTGAACAATGTGCCAGGCTCTTTTAGGCACTGGGGATACACAGAGAATCTCACAGTTTAATGAAAGTAAAGAGAGAAAAGATTACCTAATCTAGTGTGTAGTTTTCAATCCTCTTATTTTTATTTATCTCACACATCTGTTAATAGAACATCTATTATTTGCTTTTGTGAAACAAATATACTTTAGCAACTTGTTTGGGAGAAGATGTGATTAATCTTCTTCTTGGCCTCTGTTAGACTCTGGCAGATGTCTGGACTAGTGATCTCTGCCTGTTATGGGAGTTTGGTATGAATTTAACAAGCAAGCTTTCCCTAATTATTACTGTGTGTCACACAGACCTGAGTCATTGAGTGGGTATCTGAGAATTTTGACTTCTCTGCTGTGAAATAATACTGTAAGGCTTGGTCATCACAGGGTAGATTGACATCTTTAACAAGGAGAGAGCATGCGATTTGAAATCATTTGTTGGAAAGGAGAGAATAGCTGTGCTTTGTAAGGAGTAGCCTCATTAACAACTTTATGCTAAAGACCAAAGCTAGAATCCACTATTAAAGAGAAACCAAAGACAAAAATAATCTTAAAAATATAACCCACTAATTATTTTCCCAGAAAGCACTAACTGAATATAGTAAGGACTATAACTCAGATTTATAACTTGGATTTTTTTCCTTGTTTATGGCACATATGTGCAATATCATACTAGGAATACTAAATAATATTTGATTGCCTGGAACATCTTTGATTAATTAAAGAACAAAAACTTCTCACAGTTGCTTTTCACAGACTTCAAGAATTACCTAAAAGATTCTCAGGGGGAGCAGCAAAGTCACCTGAGGTAATGAACTGATATATAAATTATATATCTGGCATATAAATGATAGTTTGCACTTATATATATATATATATTATATATATAATTATATATCTGGCATATAAATTATAGTTTATAGGGAAATTACAGTCCACGGTCAGAAACTCAGGTGGAATGATCTAGCACCATGCAGTGTTTGGCATGTGGGAAAAGAACAAGATGGAAGGAATAATATCATTGTATAAGAAAAGTCCATGGATACACCTCAGTGTTTGAGAAGCAAAACCACAACTTGATGAAGAAAGTTGAGATGGATATGCTCAAAATATCTGCAGGCTGGTTCCCAGATCCTCTGTACCATATGGGGATTAGGAAATCTGTTCTCACGATGGCTTCATGAAGAAAGGAAAGACCTACCCAAGGACACAGAACTGTTCTCCGGTGCTGTCCTAAACCTTCATAATCGGTCCTGTACCTTCATTTTCTGATATCATTTGCCCATCCTACCAGCCTGAAAATGTTTCAGGGGCCCTCCCAGCGATGTTTACAAACACTGTTACGCTTGGTAGGTACTGCTGTCTCTTTTGAGAGACTTGTATATTCTTAGGTTTAGGGGACTTATGACTTTGGCTTTAGACCATTTGGTGAACAAATTACACCAGAATTGTAAAATGTGGTCAACATGAATAGTCACAGCTTGTCAATAGGGTCAAATCACATGGAACTAGAAATACTAATATCACCGTTTGTTGTGGCTTTCTGACCTACAGATCAGTGAAATGACCTGGTCAAGTGTTTCCTTGTCCAATAATGCATCTCCATGTGGTAGAACTCTTGAATTTTCCCCAGGCTCAGACTTTACTAGAATTCAAAGTATGCAGGCAATTTATTAATGCTCAGTGTGTCCTGTAATGATTTTATCAATATCTTCCCATAATTTATTATGCCCTTATCTCACAATAATTTTAAAACAGGTTATAAAAGCAATTCTAGTTTTCAATATAATAAATTGAGGTACAGAAAATAGAAGTGCAAACTATAATTTATATGCCAGGCACCAAGCTTGACATTTAAATATATTTTATAATTTAATATTCACAACAATCAAGAAAGTTAGGAATTATTATACCTACTTTCAAGGTGAAGAAACTCAATCCCCCAAAAAGACTATATAGCTAGGCCCAAGTAACAGAAATCACTCTTTGAAGTTATTAATAATTTTGGCCCAAATAAAATTACTCTATGCAATTCTGAGATTGTAACTTAGACAGATACTGTTTTGTTTTTGTTTTTTTGTTGGTGGTATTAGTTTTGTTTGGCATCTACTTTATGCCTACATTTTTTAAGTATGTTTCACCAAAATTGTCTGACTCCAAAACTCCATGAAAGCCATCTGAGGAATAGATCAAGAATCAATTGCTTTATAAAGATGCAATAGAAGTGTACTTCTTGGAGGAAGTCCAATATTTTGACATCACATTTGTAGGTTCAGGGACATTTCTAGGGTCTTAGAAATCTTAGGTGTTAAGGTCTACACCATTGGTAAGAGATACAGGAAAGAGTGAATCCAAAGAGGGAGCTAAAACTGAATGACACAAAATTGCTCACAGCCTGGGGACACAGTTTATTTATTCACACACATTTATTCAGTGCTACTGAATCCTCTGAGGAAGTTTCCATTTCCTCCTTTTCTCCTTCTAGGAACTTCTCTCTTGATCAGTGTAATTCCTTGACTGAATCCAGTTCTCTGCCTAGCCCATTTCTTCTTCCTGCTCTGTTAAAACAAGGAAGAAAAAAATCTACTATTCACATCCCTCTAGGATCATGGCAGTGGAGTTGGGTCTGTTCTCAGCAGACAATTAGAAGCAGGGCAAATGGGCCTATGGATCAGCCATTTAGATGATGACTCACTGCCCCCCAAGGAAGAATTTACCAAACCAATTTCCTAGGAATTATTTGCCTTTTGCCCTTTTGACTAGATGGGGTAAATCAATTTCAATGAAATAATTTCAGTTAATCTTTCCTGCATAACTTGTTTTGTTGCATGGATGTGAATCTTACCAGGTCAACCCCCAAATGCTTCATAAGTGCTTAGGCTGTCAAACCAAACTGAAATGATTTGCCCAGCCGGGGTTATACAGAGTCAGAGGCTAACCTTGGAATGAATTACCTCATTCCTAAACCAGGAATCTATCCTCTCTCACTGACTTTTTTTTTTTTTAACTAATAAAATTGGTCTAGCTAATTACTGGATTAGAAAACCTAAGACTGTATGAAAACATCCCTGATGGCCACAGAGGTTAAAGTGGGAAGAAGCAGGATGTATTTGTGTGCTGATTACCATTGAAGGACAAAAGTCTTCTGGAAAATCATGTTCTTCTCTAGCAACCAGCCCTTATGATGGATGTCCACCCATAGAGATTAAAAGGCTTCAGGGCTGCACACATAACAGTAATCAGATCAGAAATTGTTAAAAGCATAAGACAGATAAACCCAATGAGAAACCTTCAGAGGGAAGCAGATAAGCACTGCATCAGAGGGAAAAAGTCAGTGAGGCTATTCTGCTCTAAAAGTTATATTTTTTCTCTTCAAGAGAGGAGGAAGCACTGATTAGAAACAGAAAATTCGCATGCATTTTAAACAAAAATGAGTCCCATGGAATGCGTATCTTCCCAGTAGACTCTTGTCCCTGGGAGTCTGGGGCTCATTTTGCATCTAACCCTGTGTCATGGTAACCTCCCCTTATCTTTTTTAAAAAGTTGGGACCGGAAAATATACATCAGTCAGGTAAAAAAGCAAATGACTGGTGACACATGAGCAAATTTTAAATGAGGGAAGACCCGTGATTGAAACAGACTCAGATTCAAAGTTGGGCTGTGGAACAGCAACAGATAAAATGCTGATTTATTTAGCATTGCCTCACCCAGGTCAAAGCTCTGGCAGGGCTTTTCTTTAATTTATCTCCTCAGAATCTTGATTGCCGAGGAAAAAAAAATGAAATGATTCCCTGATGTAGATACATGTTGTATCTGCCTCGACATCAACACTTGCTTTTAATACTGCCCTGAGTGACTGACTCATATCTTTAACAGCTTTATTGAGGTATAACTTACATATCATAACATTCACCCATTTTAACTGGACAATTCAATGACGTTTGCTACGTTAGTAGAGTTGTGTAACCATCACCACAATATTTTCTCTTTGTCTACAGGCTTTTGCAGTTTGAATATAACTTGCCTAGGTGTGTTTTATTTGCTGTGTATCCTCCTTGATGTTCTCTGACACTCCTGGATCTATGGTTTCCTGTCTGCCATTAATTTTGAGAAGTTCTTGGTGCCAGTATTTCTTCAAATATGTCTTCCACTCCATTCTCTCCTTCTTCTGATATTCCAATTATGTGTAGTGTATGGTACTCCTTTTACAATTGCCCATGGTTCTTGCATGTTCTGCTTTGGTTTTGCTTTTTTTTTTTTCTCTTTGCATTTGGAAAGAAATGAAATTGGACCCTTACCTAGCACCATATACAAAAACTAACTCAAAATAGATCAAAGACCTAAATGTAAGAGCTAAAACTATAAAACTCTTAGAAGGAAAATAAATAGGGCAAAAGCTTCATGACATTGGATTTGGTCATGCCTTCTTGGATATGATGCCAACACAGGCAACAAAAGAAAAAATAGACAAATTGAACTTCATTAAAATTAACGTTTTTATTTTTAATAAAAATAAGACATTATCAACAGAATAAAAAGTCAACCCACTTACTTTTTGGGAGAAAATATTTGAAAATCAGATATCTGGTAAGGGGTTAATATCCAGAATTTATAGAAAATTCCTAAAACTCAACAACTAAAACCAAACAGCCCAATTCAAAATGGGCAAAGGACCTGAAGAGACACTTCTCCAAAGAAGACATCCAAATGGCCAATAAGTACATGTAATAAGTACTTATGTACTTATTCAACATCACCAATAATCAGGGAAATGCAAATCAAAACTACAATAAGATATCACCTCACATCCATTAGATGGCTGCTATCATAAAAACGAAAAACAACAAGTGTTGGTGAAGATGTGGAGTAATTGGAAACTTTGTGCACTACTGGTGGAAATGTAAAATGGTACAGCCACTTTGGAAAATGAGGCAGTTCCTCAAAAAATTAAAAGTAGAACTACCACGTGGTCCAGTAATCCCTCTTCTAGGTAAACACCCAAATGAATTGAAAGCAAGATCTCAAAGAGATATTGTTACACCCATTTTCAAAGCAGCATTATTCACAATAGCTAAAACATGAACACAGCCCAGGTGTCCATTGACACTTGACTGAATAAACAAAATGTAGTAAATAATACAATAGAATATTATTCAGTCTTTAAAAAGAAAGAAATTTTGACATATGCTACAACATGGATGAAACTTCAGGTTATTAGGCTATGTGAAATAAGCCAGTCACAAAATGACAAATACTTTGTAATTTCAATTATGTGAGACACATAGAGTAGTAAAAATCATAGACAGAGAGCATAATGGTGGTTGTCAGGGGCTGGAGAGAGTGGGGAATGGATAGTTATTGCTTAATCAATGTGGAGTTTCAGTTTCACATAACTGAGTTCTCTATATGGATGGTGGTGATGGTTGTACAGCATTATGAATACATTTAATACACGGAATCATACACTTAAAAATAGTTAAGATGGTAAATTTTATGTCATGTATATTTTAGCACAATAGAAAAAACAACAAAGAAGAAAAGAGCAACTAGAATACTATGTGATTAAAAATTAACAAGTACTCTTTTTATAACTGCTGGAACTATGAACTGAAATAGCTTCTTTGGAAAGAAAGCTGGCATTATCTAGTTAGGTTGAAAAATGTTTATATCCTATGGTTCCCAAATCCATTTATAAGTATATGCCCTAGGGGAAATTTTGCATTTGTGCAATAAAGGCATACTCTAGATTGTCCAAAACAGTAGAGATTGTGATAATAAAAAAGTAAAAATAATCCAAATGCCTATCAACTGTAGAACGGATAAATTGTTGTATATATTCTATGATGGAATATTACACAAAAGTGATAACTGAATTATACCTGTGCAAAACAAAACCAAAAATTAATAATCAAAGTTGATAAGGTACTAAAGCTTATGTGGAAAAACACTAAGAGAGAAAAACTATAAGGAAAACCACCTCTACCAGATATTGAAATAAAAAGATTCTATAATTATATGTTCAGCACACTTCTACTGCACACTCTGCTCTCCGCTAAAGCGTCTATAATTAAACCATTATGGTACTGGTGCATGACTAGACAGAACAGTGGAATAAAATATATAGCCCTGAAATAGAATCAAATACATATAAAAATTCAGCATGTGATAAAGGTGGCATTTCAAATCACTGGGACAAGATTGACTTTAAAATAAATGGTGCCAAGATAACTGTTTAGCAACTTGGAAAAAGATACAAGTAGATCTATATCTCACCCCATACACAAAAATAAACTCCAAATGGTTTAGGTACTTACATATAAAAAATTAAATCATACAAACACAAGAATAAAACATGGGTAAATGAATCTTTAACTTCAGGGTAGATGAAGACTTTCTAATTATGACTCAAAATACAGATGCAATAAAAGAAAAGATTAAGTTTGACCACATAAAAATTGAAAATTCATGTTGCACAAAATACCAAAAATAAAGTCAAAAGACAATTGAACAACTAGGAGAAATATATGTGACAGACAAAGGACTTTCAATATATGTGACAAAGGACTAAATTCTTAATTTATAAAGAATTCAAAAATTGAGGGACAAAGAATCAAATCTTCATAGAAAATTCTGAAAAGACATAAATAAACAATTCAAACAAAAAAGGAAATAAAATAGTCCTGAAACATAAGGGAAAATATTTAAATTAAATCATAGTGAGATATGCAAATTAACACTAAATGCAATATAAGATCCTGGATTAGAATCTGGAACAGAAAAGAGCGTTGCTGGGAAAAACTGGTGAGATCTGAAAAGGTCTGTAGTTCATATATTTTTTCCAACGTTAGTTTCCTGGGTTTGATAATCGAACTATGCAAGATGGTAACTTTAGGGGAAGCTGCATGAAGATTATACTACACAGGAACTCTCTGTAGTGACTTTGTGACATTTCAGTGAGTCTAAAATCATTTCTAAATTAAAAGTTTTAAAAAACTATATATTTAGGGTCACAGCATTTTGGGGAACACTGTTAAAAATCATGAGGGAATGATAAGTATAAAATATAGGCTAGTGGTAACATCTGAGGGTGACAGATGGGAAATGGATTGGGGAGGGACACTCAGGGGACTTCAGCCATAATTTTAAAATTATTGTTCTCTGAATGGGCATGAATACATGAGTATTTCTTGTAACAGTATTATACATTTTATATATTTGATACTTCTTTTGAATTAGTGAAATATATTTAATACATGCCAATATGTGAGATTCTAGCAGAAACAGAGTTTGCATTAGAAAAAGGCTTTGTAGCAACTTGAAGTTGCATTGCATTAAATTAGAAGACTCCTAAAAAGGCCTTTCGACGTTACAACTTAAAGTGTTAGGTTTGCTTACTCCTCCATCTGTAGGTCCCTAATGTGAGCTGGCTTGCTTTTGAATATAGTAAAATCTTGGCAATCATGCAGTTTAGTTCTGAGCTCGGTATCAGTGGAGAAAGGGAAACAGTTGGAATATTTGCCTTTGGATACAATTTTAAGAAGAGCAAATGGAAGAGACTACTTACTGGCACATACTGAGAAAAATCCCCCTTCAGTGTGTCTCAAGATACCCAATTAAGATAAAATTAAATCATGCAAATATTGATCCAGCTAAATTTGCCAGGGGTAGGTCTTATTATCAGTCAAGTTTCTTTATATCAAATAGCAAAGAACTGTAGAAAAGCCAGAAATGTTTTATATATTTTTTAAATCAGGGGAAAAGTAACAATGGAGAAGAACACACTTCATTTCACTTTTATGACTTGCATTGGTTATCGACTTGTAGTTTCGCTTATTGTGACCGATTACGTGTAAAATACCAGTTTTTCCCAGGTGTTTAGCATTATCATGGGTAGTACTTTACCCTCAAGGAGCTGGCAATTTTATTTGAATGAGATACACACAATTTAGATAATTTGCCCAGAGCTAGGTGCATAAAATGGAAGGCAGAATATCGGTGAGACCTACAATGGCACATGTGCTCTGTGCATCCTTAGAAAATCTCTATTAGAGATTTTATTGATCAAAGTAATTGGTGTTACTTTCATCACTTACTGTAATCACTCTTTTGTGGAACTTCATCCAATTGTTGTAGGAAAAGATGTACTTAATTCCACAAGAGTGTTTGAATGAATGAGCATCAATTTCCTTAGTAAGATTTTTCTTTAAGGGTATAGTCTCCAAAAGCAAACATCTACCTTAAAAATTTTGCAATAGAGCAAACTCAAACAATAAAAACGCATCATAAGAAAGGTACAGACAATTAGTCCCGAATTTGCTTAATATTGTCTTCACTGTTTATATCATTATACCAAGTTGTTGGCCATTATCTAATGGGTGTGTCTGGTAAGGAAAGTGGCTGGTTTATTTCAAGTCTACCAAATTTTACAAGCCTGTGTGAGTACAGACCACATCAAAGCATTCACCTTTGGAGGGCACATTTACCGTGATGCTGACCCTTGACCAAAACACTTTGCATTTCCTCTTTTGGAATTGCTCTCTCAGAGCTCACAACATATTCCGGGAAATCCTCAGTAGAGAAGCTTAAACCTTTGACAATGGATTCGATTTTTGAAAAGAAAGTTATGTGGAGTTCAGTATGGTTAATAAAATAGGTGATGAATCTGGCTAGTAGGATTCAGGGAGGAAAATGAGACATGATGACGAATGATGGTGACCGCTCCACGAGACATTTGAATGGATTTTGCACAAATGGCACTTTCATTAAAATGAGCACACAAACTTCCAACGCATCTATTTTGCAGAACAGTATTCATTTTTTGTTGCATTAGTTATGGTATTGACATTTAAACAAACAGCATTTCATAATTCCCTACAGTGGGGTCCACTGGTAAAGAATCTGCCTTACAGTGCAGGGGACGTGGGTTTGATCCCTGGTCAGGGAACTAAGATCCCACATGCCATGGGGCAACTAAGTCCGCGTGCCATAACTGCTGAGCTTGAGCGCTTCAACTAGAGAGCCTGCGTGCCGCAAAACTGCAGAGCCCACGTGCTCTGGAGCCCACGCGCCACAACTAGAGAAGAGAAACCCCACGCTCCACAACTAGGGAGAAGCCCGTGTGCCATAACGAAGAGCCCACATGCCGCAGCAACAGCAACAAAAGATCCCGCATGCCTCAACGAAGGTGCCGTGTGCTGCAACTAAGACCTGACACAGCCAAAAATAAATAAAATAAATAAATAAATCTTTAAAAAAAAAACTCCTTATAGTGCAACATTGGGGCCTGGTTAGGGTTTGCTGTCTGGTTTTGGAGGAGACTTGCACGCATCTCTGACAAAACTTCTGTTTCTGCGAGGTTAGGGCTCTTCCCTAGAAGCCACTTCAGCACTGTCACCACCATGAAGCACTGCCTTGGGTTCCCATCTCTTCTTCTAGACCAGGTGGAGCACAGAAGATTGAAGCAACCTTTTCTTTCTTCACAGAGCTTGCAGCCTAAACTAAAGGAAACCAGAAATCAAGACTGTTTCAGAGGTGGGGTAGATGACAATGAAAGCCGCAGGTCACCAATCCCCCAACCTACCAATTTGTTGAAATTTGATTAAAATAAAATGGAAAACATGTTCACTGAAGGAAGACATACAGCTGAAAGACATGTTGGATTGGAATAAGGGATATTTTCACCCACAAAAGCTAATTGTACGCACATAGGCCTCAATTTCTATCCAGAATCAGTTAGCAGAAGGTTTTCCTCTTCTGTTCTGACTGCAACTTTCTTCTGTAATTTGCAGCTGTCTTCGCACTACCAGAATCCTCCCAATCCAACCTGGCCGTCATCCCAGGGCCCCTCTCGGAGCTCAGGGCAACTGATAGCTCGAGTTAGTTGGTCATACCCTGACTTTGCTGCTTCTTCTCTCCTGAACTCTTTTCTAAAAGATCAGGCCAGGGTCTTTCCTTTAGATTTTCATATTTCTTCCTCATTACTTTTCAGGCAGTAACGAGAGAGGTGAAGTGCATGAGCTTGAATCCCAGCCTAAGACCTTAAATAGCCTTTTGATCTACCTCACAGAAGTGTTGTGAGGATTGAATGAGTTTGTGCACTAAAGCATGGTCCAGAATAGGCTCTCAATGAATGTTAGTTATTATTATTTTTATTAACGCTTTATTTTCACTGTGCTCAGCAAATACAACCTCTGTGGGCCGCCTCTGTACTCTCCCCTCACTATAAGCATTCAAGGATTCAAGGTCCCACCCCCTTCCCCTTCGGCTTGTGAGGAGGAGGGAAAAGGAATGCCTGTTACCTTCCAAGACTTTTATCTGGAACAGCCTTTATCTCCTCTGTGGGGATTTTCCCCAGGCTCTTTTGTCCTCTGTTTCAGAGCTTATTTTTCCCCCTTTTGTGTTACATTTGCTTCTGTAGAGGGGGTGGTGGGTAGAGTTGCCCTATTTACGAGTAGCCATCACCATGGTAACTTGGTATTTTGATACAGGCATGAAACAATTCTGAAGGAAAAAGAAGTCCCTTATTTTTCAACTTTGGCATGCAGATGTATGGGAATCAAAATCCTTGCCCAACATTCTATAGCTGGTTCAAATGTCAAAGCAAAGAAACAAGTTTTGTTGATATTTTAAATAACTATTGAGCAACCCCAGCATGCTATCAATTGAGCAGAACATTCTCACAATTAATTTCTGCCTCTTAGGCACTGACGCTTGCGGGCAACATGGCATATACTTTGGTGAATTCATTCTCTGAATGAAAAAATTGGTACCCATAGTCAGACAAAGAATTGTTGTGTTCACTCAAACTGCAAAGGCGTTGAAGGCATTGAAAAGGCAGTAAAAGATGTCATTTGGAGTTTCTGGGGTATTTTCATTGTTCATTGAGAGGGAACAAGATAGAAAATTTGAAAATCAGCCTGTTCTTAATGATCAGAGGAACATGGTTGTTGTATAGATAACTTACACACTGTGTGTGGAACCAGGAACAGGCTGGTTTTGATTACTAAATGTCTACTGTGTTCAAGGCTTCCTACTATGAGCTGCTAACATTGGTGAGTGAACAGTCACTCCTGCCTTTGACACTCTTCATTTGGTGAGGAAACAAATACTTACAATACAATGTGATGTCTCTATAAAGATAGCTACAGTACACTATCAGAGAAGAGAAGAAAAGAACACCCCATAGAGATGAATTTTGAACTCTATTGTTAAGGGCGGCCAGCAGAAGACATTAGAGGAAATAGACTCTGCCTAAATACTGGTGACACTACTGTATAGTATCTCTCTAGAATATGAACTGCTTTTATCCCCTCTGCCAAACAAGGGCAAACACAATCCCAGCCTTGGCATAATCCAATCACCTAGTTGTTCCTAGGTCCAGGCTTGCAGACAGACCCTGTGTGAATTCCCATGCTGAATTATTTCCAGTCTGCCCCATGTACCATCTTTTTTCTCACCTTTGCTTATTTTGTTCTATCTGTCTGAAATCTCCTATCATCTCCTCCTCTTTCAACCCTACATGCTTGCTTTCTCTTACCAACTTTTGTTGACCTTCAGGCCTTAGCTTTGCTGTTTCTTCCTTGGGATAACCACTGCTAATGCCCGGAGTGTGCTCATCCTCCTATTGGCCACTGCAGTATTCTCCACTTCCCCTTATACTGGTACTTTGTGATTGCCTGTTTTCTGGTCTGACTCATTCAATTTCACTCACTCCTTTCACTCACTTCACTAGGAAGCAATCGGTTGTTCCTTTTTGTATTCCCAGAGCCTAACCTAACTTTTGTTGAATAGATGTACAAATGAATAAAATGAGACATTGTCTATTATAACTGCTCAACAATAGAAGGGATTACCTTGTTGCATAATAGTGTTTTCTTGGATTTGTTGTAGCGGATCTTCCTGCAAGATATTTTGATTTTTTTGGTCATTTAATTATTGAGTTCTAAGAGTTAAATATTTTATGTACAAATTCTCTGTCTAAATATGGTGAAAATATTTTCTTCAAGGTTGAAGTTTGCCTATTTATTTTCTTTATAGTGTCTTTTGATGAGCAGAATACTTTAGTTTTGATGAAGCCTAATTTATCATTTTTTTCTTTTGAGGTTATTGCTTTCTGTGCCTAAGTCAATGTCTGCCTGTTGTAAAAATATTTTTTTCTACTTTCCTTTATAATCTGTATAGTTTTACCATTTGTGTTTAGGTCTTTGATCCAAATCAAGTCAACTTTTATGTACAGTGTGAGGTAGGAGTCAAGGTTCTCATTTTTGCATGTGGATATCCAGATCTAGTACCATTAGTTAAGAGATTTTTCTTTCCATATTGAATTGCTTTGACCAATTTGTTAAAAATCTATTGATTGTAGTAGGAGTATTTTGTTCCATTGACCTCTTTGGTCTATTCTGTAATAATACTATACTGACTTGATTATTATATCTTTATAGTAAGTCTTGAAGTCAAGTACTAAAAGACCTCCCAAGTTTGCTGATATAATTATTGGTCAACTGATTAAGAATTGGCATCTTAACAATATTATCTTACAATTCATGAACATAGTATATCTCCCTATGTATGTAAGTCTTTACTTTCAGTATATTTTTGATCTTTAAGCATAGAGGTCATGAATATCATGTGTTAAATTTATATTTAGGGCATTCCCTGGTGGTCCAGTGGTTAGGACTCCGTGCTCTAATTGCCAAGGGCCCAGGTTTGATCTCTGGTCAGGGAACCAAAATCCCACAAGCTGTGCAGTGTGGCCAAATAAATAAATAAATAAACAAATAAAATTTCTATCTAAATCTTTTACATTTTTGTCACATGTGTAAATAGAATTATATTTTACTTCTATTTTCCAATTGTTGCTAGTATATAAAAAATGAGTTTTGTACATTGATATTGTATCCTATGACCCTCCTAAATTTATTTGTTCAGTTAATAGATATTTTTTAATACTCCTCAGGATAGTATATAATACGTTATCTCTTTCTGATGTAAAGATAAAGGATAAATCACTTGGAAAGTGATCACTCTCCAAGCTCTTTCTTTTTCATGAAGAAATAGTGCAATAATAATTAAAATGGTAGAAGCTACATCTATTGAGTTGTTACTGTATATACAAGATACTGTTCAAGGTACTTCATACATATTAACTCATTTAATGCTCAGAACAATGCTATGAAGTATGTATGATTATTAATATCTCTATTTCCTGGTTAAGGAAATTGAAACTTAGGCAGTATAAGCTGAAGGCATTTTACAGTCTTTGTTTTTGTTACCAAGAACCTGCTCTGTGGATAGAGAGTGTAATCTCTCCCCCCATACTTATTTCTGGTACCTTTGTTTTACCCACTCTTTGCTTCTTTAAAAACTTGTGTCTGCCTTTTATGCATTTCAGTTAATATCACTTTAGTAATGATAAGTTCCCTAAAATCCAATTTTTATTTATGTTTAAAAATACTGTCCAATCTTGGCAAATATTCCCTTATCTCCATCTCTGCGGTGAGCTTCCATTTTTGTCCTTTTTTTTTTTTTTTTTTGCAGTACGCGGGCCTCTCACTGTTGTGGCCTCTCCCTTTGAGGAGCACAGGCTCCGGACGCGCAGGCTCAGCGGCCATGGCTCACGGGCCCAGCCGCTCTGCGGCATGTGGGATCTTCCCAGACTGGGGCACGAACCCATGTCCCCTGCATCGGCAGGCGGACTCTCAACCACGGCGCCACCAGGGAGGCCCCATTTTTGTCCTTTTAACTGTCATACTTTCCTGTCACTAATACTAATTTTGACTAGAAGAAATAATATTTTTCAATCATAAGAAGTAATAAGCAATTTATGTTCCCAGAACAACAGTCTTCAACCTTTTTTTAGTTGGTTGTCCTCCATGTTGAATTATGTGTAATGGGAAATTGATGTGAGTTACTATCCAGTAGGGATTGATTTAGTACTACCAATCTAATTTCTTCTGGGTCCTTAGGTCCTAAGACTATCCAAATGGCAATGATAGGTCCTATCTGTTTTGGTTTATTATGTCATCAGCTGCTTAAAATTTGAAGTTTACTTTTTGTAAGAGATACAGTAAATTTTTTACAACCTCAAAAGATACTCTTTACCAAAACACAGGAAAGCAGTACTGTGCTGTACACAAAGAGCAATTAAATAATGATAGCTCACTGATGTTTCAACATCTGACATCATCTTTGTTCTAGTATTAAAAACTAGTAATAATCTTAAGTAGCTCACCATCTTGTTATGAGGAGATTTAATATACATTTAAATCAGTTAAATATTAACTAATATTTAGTTCAATTTGCAAAGAGCTGGCACACACTCAGAAACATGGAAATGGCAACCAATAAAAGGAAAATGGTTTCTTTCCCTGAGATACTTATATGAGAAAATATTATTAACAATAATGGAAGTTAGTCATTCACATTGAGAAGGCACTATGCCCACAAGTGCCCTTGAAGCCACACATCAAATTAGCCTGTTTTTAAAGTTCTGATTTATGTAGTGCCTTATTCACTGTGTAACAATATCAGTCTTTGAAGTGCATCCCATATTTATACCAGTAATAACCATTTCTTTTTGTTTATAAAAATAACAGTGGGGGCTTCCCTGGTGGCGCAGTGGTTGAGAGTCCGCCTGCCGATGCAGGGGACACGGTTCGTGCCCCTGTCCGGGAAGATCCCACATGCCGCGGAGCGGCTGGGCGTGTGAGCCATGGCCACTGAGCCTGCGTTTCCAGAGCCTGTGCTCCGCAATGGGAGAGGCCACAACAGTGAAAGGCCCGCATACTGCAAAAAAATAAAATAAAAATAACAGTGAAGGAGCAGCTGAAATGTAATTTCCTGGAGCAGAGATCTAAGAATTGATAGCATCTTTTTAACCCTCTTTCTATCATTTTCAAACCCCAGTTCAAAAGGTCAAGATTTCTGTTTGTGCGATTTCTAAACTATGTTGCCCCATAAAGTAATGGAATTAGCAATGATTGAAAATTACACATCAATTTAGTGAATAGCATTTAATGAATATGTGAAAATATTAAAATATAAGCACACTTCAGTTATTCAGTATAGTTTAAGGGACAAGACATTTTATTTCTTCAGATTTTCTGATTACGTGAGGTTTGATCCATTTGTTCTAGAAATATGAACCAGTTCACTCACCTTATCTCATTGAATCACTTCATATTTTTTAAAATATAGACATTAACAAAGCACCAGTCTTGAATTTAGAAATGAAAATATTCATTGCATGGTCAATAGTCTTTGGAAAAGTAGTATAAAAAGAGAAATTTAAAGTTTCCACCAAATCCCATAAGTGGAAGAGAGTAATTTTTCCCCCAAAATTGATTTTATTTCAAATATAAATTTTAATTCAAAATATGATGCAAAAAAAAGTTTTGGAAAACAACTGGATAATTTAGAATTTATGTAATCTTATTTTAAGAGGTGATAATAAAAATGCAAATATGAAATTGCCTCTGGCTCTCTTAGTTAGCAGAATAAATCTTAGTTGAATCATTTGTCCCTCTTAATACATATTCATATTCATGCTGTAGCCTGAAAACTCTGGGGGAAAAGTAAAGGCCTTTCAAGGTATCTAGGACACCATTGGTAAACAGATTAAAACTCATGATATTTGGCAATGTGCCTTCTTCCAGTGTCTTTTTCTCATTGCCTATGCTTATGTCCATATGGTACCTCTGTCTCAAGGTAGGCGGGATCTTGTTTTCCCCAAATGAACCAGAATCAAATTCATATTTCATGTTAATCTGCTTATTCTAATAAATTAATGCTACCTGTCCCACATGCAGAATAACATGTCTTTGTCTGGGTGAACTGTTAGCATAATATATGTCTTTACCCTCTTGAAATGCCATATTTATTTGGGGCTCTTACTGTATAGAGAGACCAAGTTTACTAGAGATTTTTCTGTTATGTCATTATGACAGTTGATTGATATTATGTATATGAAAAATATTTAAATTAAGTTAACTTTGCCTTTTGCAAGAAATTCTTAGGCCAGAATCTTTGGGGATTATGAACCAATTAACCTTCTTTGATTTCTCTTGGACACTTCTTGGTTACCAGTTATATTTCTCAGGCCTTCTTTGGTTTTAAGTAAAAGAAAACCATTTTAAGCAAAGAATTAAATTTAGAGCCAGGATTCAGGGGTCTTTTTTGGAACTTACAGAGGACAGTGGGTCTGGTGCTAAAGAAAGTCTGAGAAAGAGGCATAGGACTCCTGTCTCAAGGAGTCTCCTATCCCCTCTGATTTCTGTCTCTGCACAGTTGCTGGGTTAGTCCATAGTGAAGGCCAGTTCCCTTTGTTTTTCAACCCATATGATGGAAAGTGGTTATTTAATAACTCCAAGCATACATTGGCCCCATTGATAGATGAGCAAGATGGAGCTGAAATCTTACTTGCAATGAATGAAATGTTTTCAGAAGTAAACTAGTATTAGCCCCATCCATTCTGGCCTGAAGGCTGAATTGTGTTGCACAGACATAACCGTTCCAGTTAGAAAACACATAAATGGTGAGGGTGGTTGGCACCAACACAATATTTTAACTCTCAAATTCCTTACTTGGAGTTTTGACTTACAAAAGATATAGATAAGTGGAATATTAGGTCAATCAGTTCTCTTCATTGATTTTTAGTATTTATCAATAACCAATCAGATATCATTCAAATAAATATAGAGCTTTATTTAAGAGAAAGCTAGAATTGGCTTTGTAACCAGGCCTACTGAATCCTACTCTATTGTCCAGAGGTATTAACAATATTTGCTGTTTGGAATCATATTTGGTAGCAAATCACATTATTTGCTCCTTTTTATTTTAGAAATAAATAGCACTAGACAACAGTATTGCTGAAAATGCAAGCACATAGGTTCATATGCAGTTGTAACTCTAAAATATTGTTGACCCTGGCACTCTTCTCTGATGTAATGCGGTCATATTTGTTAGGTCAAAAGGCAGAGATGATAGATGAATTGCTGAGATCATGGTGTTGATGAAGCCAAGGTCAAAGGTAGAAGCTCTGTATGGGCCAAGATTTTTGCAGAGAGAAAATGGAAAGCCTACATCTCAAATCTCACCTATTCTTGTTAATGTATACCATTAACAGGAGGGGAAACAGTGATAATGTTAAAGAAACTTCTTACACAAAAATGCATGTCTTCCTCTGTATCTAATATCAACTTCATAGATAAAGGGAAATTTTCCATTTAATCAAAGAATATCTTGGTCAAGAATAAAACCAGCAAATCCATACATTCTGGCCTTTATGGAAATAGATCCTCTTCACTTTCAGCTATAAATCTAAAAAATGTAAAGAACATTGTGAATTAATTGTTTAGCCATTCCCATGACCTAAAAAAATCATAATGTATATATATCATTCCAGAAATCTATAGCATTTTGTAAAAACTATGATTTTGCTGCAATAACTAGTGATCTGTTTTAATTTGCATAATTCCAGTTCTTAGGTTAGAAAAAAGAAGAGAGAGAAGTAAAGAGAGAGAGAGAGATTTATTACCTTAGCAGAAAAGATGTCTTGGGACCCAATATAGTGCTTTTACCTTGAGAAGTCAAACATTGTGTAACTCTAATCCATCTTGGATGCCCAAAGTCTCCAAGTTTTGAAAGTGACTGATGAGTCAAGGGATGTTTTGGGAAAAGCAAGCTAGAAGTGTTTGGGATTTAAACAACATGGCATTATGCCTCAGTGTATATTTTCTTAGACATTTGAAGTTTTTCTTAACTAAGTCTTCCCAAACCTGTGTAGCAGTTTACCAGACTTGTTGACTTTGATGCCACAGTACATTAGCAAATGCTGATAATTTCAGGTAGCTTTGATTGAAGAGCTTGTCCTATTTGGGATCCATGTGAGTAGTTTCACTGAGATAACGTAAATTAAAGCCAGAAAAGACGCAGCTAATACACACTAAGTACTTCTCACACAATTGTGAAAGGGTAAAATGATGAATGACCTGCCCACATCCTCTTCATTTTAATAAATACATAATAGGATAAAATATACCAAAAAATTGTGATTCCTCTATTGTACATTACTTACATCAAGTATGCTAATGCCTGTGTGTGCACACAGATGTATCTCGTAAGGTCTATTTCTTTTCCTGATTCTGCCTACTTCCATTTTAGGTCTGGCTTATGCTGCTGTCTGTGCCTTTGTCCATCAAGCAAGCCAGTAGGTTGTGTCAGTTAACTCCCCATCACCTTCTGACATGATTCTGAGAGCAATCTGAGTGCCATATATTCTCTGATGTACAGATTTCCTTTTAAGCTAGTGAAGGTTCCATTACTGCACCCAGGAGGAATAGATTTGTTTTTCTACCAGAATCAGAGTGGTCTCTTGTTTCTTTGATAATGTTGGATTTTCTTTTAGGAACCCTTTCCAATTTTAGCATATCTCTTTCCTACCCAAAAGGTCAGTTATTTTCTAAGTCAAAATCTCCCTTAAAGGGCCGTATAACAATATTCATAATACATTTATTAAATAAAACAATCACATTAAGGGCTGAACCATCCTATTAATATTAAAGTGCAATGAAATAGTTATATACATGTGCTTTCTTTGGTCGTTGACCACAGGACTTTATGAGAATCATTTTATTTTATTTTAATCTAATTTATTTTCCAGCTTTATTGAGATAAAATTGACACATAACATTGTATAAGTTTAAGGTGTATGATATTATATGTTGACTTGATACACTTGTATATTGCAAAATGATTACCACTTTAGCATTAGGTAATACCATCATCAAGTCTTATCATTTCTTTTTTTGCTGTGAGAACATTTAAGTTTTATTCTTTCAGAAATTTTCTAGTATAAAACATAGGATTATTAACTATAATCACCATGCTGTACAATAAATGCCCAGAATTTATTCATCTTATAACTGGAAGTTTGTACATTTTGACCAACATCTTTCCCCAACCCCTCAGCACCTGTTACCCACCATTCATTCTACTGTCTGTTTTAACAAGTTGGGATTTTTGAGATTCTATAAATAAGTGAAATCATACAGTATTTGTCTTTATCCGACATTTCACTTCACATAATGCCCTCAAGGGCAATCCAGCCAATTTTGTTGCAAATGGCAGAAGTTCCTTCTTTCTCATGACTGAAGAGTAGTCCATTACATATTTTTTATCCGTTCATCTGCTGATGGGCACTTAAGTTGATTCCATATCTTGACTATTGTGTATAATGCTGCAATGAACATGGGAGTGCAGATTATCTCTTCAAGATTCTGTTTTCATTTCCTTCGGATATATACCCAGAAGTGAGATTGGTGGATCATATGGTAGCTCTATTTTTAATTATTTGAGGAACTTCCATACTGTTTTCTGCAGTGGTTGTACCAATTTACATTCCTACTAACAATGCACAAGGGTTCTTTTTTCACCACATCCTCACCAATACTTATTATCTTGCCTTTTTGATAATAGCCATTCTAACAAGGTCTGAGGTGATATTTCAGTGGTTTGTTTTTTTTTTCGGTACGCGGGCCTCTCACTGTTGTGGCCTCTCCCGTTGCGGAGCACAGGCTCCGGACGCGCAGGCTCAGCGGCCGTGGCTCACGGGCCCAGCCGCTCCGCGGCATGTGGGATCTTCCCGGACCAGGGCACGAACCTGCGTCCCCTGCATCAGCAGGCGGACTCTCAACCACTGCGCCACCAGAGAAGCCCTATTTCAGTGTTTTTGATTTTCATTTCCCTGATGATTAGTGATGCTGAACACCTTTTCACGTTCTGTTGGCCATTTGAGTATGCTCTTGGGAAAAATGTCTATTTGGTTTCCTTGCCCGCTTAGTAATCACATTGCTTGGTATTTTGCTATTGAGTTGTATGAGTTCTTTATGTATTTGGATATTAACCACTTATCACAACTTTCCATAACCTAAGGCATAAAAATCTAAATTCTTTAGCATGCTATGCAAGGCTGAGCAATATCTGAACCTGACCCCACTTCAAGCAAGCCTAATTCCTTGTCACCCCATTCTATTCTACAGTCCTGTCAAATGACTTGACCTTTCTGAAAATGAGCCTTGCCATCACACCTTGATGCTTTTGATTATGTCGTTCCCTTCTAGAATGTTCTTTTTCTCCCCTTGGGGTTTGGGAAATTATCCTTTCACACTCATTTTAAGTATTGCCATGATGAAGAAGCAGAGTCATTTATTCTTTTTCATAGTTCCAATGCAATCAGCCTCATTTCTGCTGTGCACTTACCACCTCTTGTAGTGGCTAGTCATGTGACTCGTCTCCCTATTGGGACAGAAGCCCCTGCAGGGCAGACCCCAAGTCTTAATTACATTTATAGACCCATGCATGGCATCGTGCTTGGACAGCATAGAGGCTCAATCTATTGGTTGTTAACAACTAAGTATCTTTCCAGGTTAACGTACAAAGTGGAATATCTTTCTTTAATACTTTGTAGGTTTTTGCACCACAAGAGTTGTCTCTTAAGGATAAAAAAATATTTTTTATTCCCATCTAAAGTGTTGAATTTAACAAAACCCTTCTAAGAATGCTTCACTAAAACCTGAACTCTTTGATTTATGTGAATGACTATATTATTCTGCTGTACTATAAACACAGCTATAATATTGGCAGAAAATAGATCATCTTGGGAAGGTCAGATAATTTTAGTTTTATGTTTTTAGTTTTACTTTGTCTTGACTGTGGAAAACTAAGCTGAAGTTATAGACTTCATTCGCAGGCTTATTCATAATGAACAACTGCTGTGATAATCACCTGTCAAGGCTAAAAGATCAAAATTAATATTTATATACATTTACATTTGACAAAGATTTTTCATATACCATTTCTTTTTGCCTCTCACAATAACCTTTTAAATTAAGTACACGACAGGCATTGTTGTTATGCCCATGGTAGAGATAAAGATGCCAATGCTGACAAAGTTTGTGTGGTTGATTATGTAGTCATGACATTAGTA
The DNA here is from genome assembly GCF_949752795.1 of Hyperoodon ampullatus. Lineage (NCBI taxonomy): Eukaryota > Metazoa > Chordata > Mammalia > Artiodactyla > Ziphiidae > Hyperoodon > Hyperoodon ampullatus. Next base: position 44,723,969 of record NC_136926.1, read on the forward strand.
ATTGGCAATTAACTTTGGGGTGCTAGCTCAGGACTCCTAGCCCTAAAATCTTTCTCTTTCCACTAAACTATGTAACATCCCTGATTCCGTGAATCTGGCTACTTACAAACTCCTTCTAGAAGCAGACCAATCTATTTCTCACTCATTCTTTCATAGATTATATATTTTTCTTTCTTATCTCTTCTTCTCCCCTTTGGACTACTTCTGATATTTGCTGGGAACGTTAGCGGCATTAAAATTATAAGGTCAACTTTCAAATATATTAAAAGGTTGACATCTTACCGGAATGTGAACAATTTACAAGTGAAGACTGAAATTTTGCTTTATTGGAGATAAAACCAGTTTATGAATATTTATTACAATCAAAATGAAAACTATTGGGCTTCCCTGGTGGCGCAGTGGTTGAGAGTCCGCCTGCCGATGCAGGGGACACGGGTTCGTGCCCCGGTCTGGGAAGATCCCACATGCCGCGGAGCGGCTGGGCCCGTGAGCCATGGCCGCTGGGCCTGTGCGTCCGGAGCCTGTGCTCCGCAACGGGAGAGGCCACAACAGTGAGAGGCCCACATAACGCAAAAAAAAAAAAAAAAAAAAAAAAAAAAAAAAAAAAAAGAAAACTAATTTAAAAGAATATGTGTTGGTTAAAAATATTGGATTTTAGGGCTTCCCTGGTGGCGCAGTGGTTGAGAGTCCGCCTGCCGATGCAGGGGACACGGGTTCGTGCCCCGATCCCGGAGGATCCCACATGCCGCGGAGCGGCTGGGCCCGCGAGCCATGGCCGCGGAGCCTGTGTGTCCGGAGCCTGTGCTCTGCAACGGGAGAGGCCACAGCAGTGAGAGGCCCGTGTACAGCAAAAAAAAAAAAAAAAAAAAAAAAAAAAAAAAATATTGGATTTTAGAATTAGACATTCGTGAGTTTTCCTCCAAGTTCTGTAATCCACAATGTGATTTTAGACAACTCGCTTATTTTTTTTGAACATTAGTTTCCTCAACTGTAAGATGGATTGTTGTTTGGATACTTTTAAAGGAAGATACATTATTTAAAGCACATCAGTAAGTGTAAGATATGTATAAAACAAAGGATTATGTTATTGCTATATGACATTAGGCTAATTTATATTTTTATTATTTTTAATATGCTTTTTTACTGTTTTATCCAATAATCATTGATATGTACCACTGGAAAACATGAAAATAATCTACAGTCTCAGCCACATGATCTAATTTTCTCTCAAAATTCTGTTCACTAATTGTTAAAAAACCTATGGTGTGTGCAACACAACATTAGGATTAGTAGGGGGTTAAAGATGTGAAAACTACATTTTAAGCTTTTCTTGATCAAAATTGAATAGCTCAAAAAAAGTTGAATAGCTCAGTACTTCAGTTAATCAAAAAATATATAATCCAGATAGTCAAGTCAAAAAATCATCTGCTATAAATGAAGAATTGCAGCTTGCATTTAATTCTGAAAGCACCAGTAAATTATTTTTCACCTTCTTTAAAACTATAGGCATACATTTTGAAAAGCACACACGGTGTTCAATTGGATATGCTGTTCGACTATACAGTCAATATTTGTCGATCATGTTTGTTCTCACATACCTTCATGAATTTTTATAATGGATAATTCTTACATCTGACACCCACATTCTTAAGGTGATAAAAAGTTATAAGAGAAGAATAAAATGAAGAAAACTTTGGGTTATTTTTTTCCAATCACAAACATTTTTTTCAAATCTCTGAGATTTTAATGTCAGTTTAAAATTTGTTCTTGAAGATGCGACTTATGTCTATTAAGAATTAATTATCTGCTATACTTCTTTAACAAACTGTACTTTATTACTTTCTGAATATTTTCTTTATCTTGAGGAACCAAACCTCTAGGGCATTTTTTTTTTTTTTTTTTTTTGCTGTACGCGGGCCTCTCACTGTTGTGGCCTCTCCCGTTGTGGAGCACAGGCTCCGGACCCGCAGGCTCAGCGGCCATGGCTCACGGGCCTAGCCGCTCTGCGGCACGTGGGATCTTCCCGGACCGGGGCGCAAACCTGTGTCCCCTAGCATCGGCAGGCGGACTCTCAACGACTGCGCCACCAGGGAAGCCCTCTAGGGCATTTGTGAAAAATTAGTTCTTTAAGCAGCATTGAGCAGTACAGTGCAATGTCATATCTAAATTACTCTGTATATATAATCTAATAGAATTTAAGGCGTGCACACCAATCAGCTGGTCTACTAACATGTAGGTACATGCAAATTTTACCAGCTAAATTAGGATATTTGAAGGGAAGCAAAAACATTTTTAACAAGGAATTTAAAAATTCAGGGGGCATGATATTTACAGTCTGGATAGAAGGAACTCCTTTAAATTATAGAACTACACCCCTAGAGGTTTACACAAAGAACTATCTCTGTTTGTCAGGAGAATGTTTGTGGGCCTTCTGGATCAGATGACTTTTCTTTCTGTGTATATTTGGGACTGAAGCCTACATTTCCCACCACCTTTATTTCTTGGACTTCCTCTCCTTTGATTTGGCTGTACATTAGGACCTAGTGAGTTTCCCTACAGTTTCTTCCTTGCAGGCACCAAAGCAAGCACATTAAGCCCATGCATGTATGAGCTAATTGCTGTGGGCAAACGCTGGAAGTAATAAAAATAGCTACAATTTTAGATGTCTCCTGGGGTTTCGGTGTCCTTAAGAGCTCCATTACTTCTATTTCAGTCTGTCAATCCCCACCCCCCTCTGTATCAATATTTCTGATGTATCTTTATTTGATTTCCACAAAACACCAGAAGCACACAGTATGACAAACAACAAAGCAAAACCCCCAAACCCTCCTGCATGTCTTTTATGGTGGAAATGGAGGGGTGGTTTATGCAGTACAGTGCTAAAAAACTGAAGTTGAATATCAAACATCCCTCACATTAATCTTTTCCCTAATGCTATTTAATCATAGGTATTCTCTCATCTTTACCCCTATGCTTTTCTGACTTCCACCCCACACCACCACTCTCATTCTTCTGGATTTCAAATATGATATTCTTTATTCACCTCTTTTATACTCGGTCTCAACCCCAAGAAGTTATGTTCCTACACATTGCCTTATTTCCTGTAAGAGGAATTTGTATACCAGGTGGTTTAACTAGACCACGTAATAAAATGGCTAGGTACTAAAGTTTTAAAAAGTTAATAAGCATTCATTATGGTGTGCCTCCCAGAACTTTCTTGAGAATTGGAGAATGTAGTTCCCCAGTAGCTGAGAAAGCTGCCGACAGACAGTCCTACGGGCAGTCTTCTTTCAAGATTGCCTTTACTGGAGAGTGCCCAGTTATCTACGTCAAAAACCCTCCTAGGGCACCATGCATCCAGTGATTGGTCTAGTGGGTCTGTAGAGATGCAATGTCCTTGCCTCAATTTAGAACTCTGAAGGACCATTGCAGGTTTATAACAGCCTGACATGTCAGCTGAGGTCTTCTTTGAGACAGCATGGCAGCTCATCATCTCCTTCTTCCTAATCTGGTTTCTTTCACTTGTTTTCCACAAACATGGATCACCAGAGCCCTCCCTGATAAACTTCCTGCATGCCAATCATCTCAGAATCTGCTTCCTTCGGAACTCATCCCGGGACATGTTCTTACTTAAGTGCTCCTCTAAGTAGTTACCAACTCTCTCAAGTCAGAATGGACCTCTACAATACTTTTAGGCAAACCTGGACTGGTTCTTTGCTTGGGTGATTTCACATGGTAGGTTCATTTGCTCAGAGTGTGGCCTTGGGTATTTTGGGATGGGAGCCAGGCATTAGTATTTTTAAAATATTGCCAGCATTCTAGTGTGTAGATAAGTTCAGGAACCACTGGCCAATAACTCTGCCACTTCAAGTCTCTCTACCTTCCTGGCTGTACTTCCTTATTGAAGGAACCCTTGCTATCTCTTTGACGTTCTTGTGTTTGATTTGGGGAATAGTTTTACTTAATGTTCATCTGCGGAGCCATGCTTTTTCAACCCTGAGACCCATGAGTGAATTCAGTGTCCTTGGCTCAGGTTATGGTTCCTTCATTCTTCAAGATCTCCATGATTTATTTACGCATTGCATCTTTCCTAGAGAACTAGTGTAGTCATGTTAGAATTATGATTTGACAATAGAAGAATCAACTTAACAGACACCATGCATCAAAGGACAAGGGATTATTTTGTCACACTATTTACTTATTTTATCCCACCATTAAGAAGTCCATAGTTACAATAAATTATTTAAGAAAAATAAAAATTATCAAGCAAACGAATGCTGAAACAAAAGAACAAACTAATAGCTCTATCTTTGTCCTCTCTGGGTGTGACATCAGTAATTTCTGGGATAGCTAGGTACTAGCTTTTAATACATAAGGGAGACACATATTTGAGGCTTCAATCTATGTAGTATCTTTCTGAAGATACATATGCTGTTCAATTTTCCAAGTTATGAATTTAATATTTGTGACCTAACATTTATACTGCCCTTTACAGTTTATAACACATCTTCACATCAATTATCTCATTTGACATTCTCCAGTTGTGCCGAATAATTTAATAAACTGGGTAATACTGGCATTAAGTTCTTGTACAGAATGTAATCATGATTAACAAAAAGCAATTTAATGTATTTGCTGCTATGCTCTATACATCCAGTTATTAAGGTTTAATGTTGCATGATGACCTAATTTTTGAAAGATTCCTATACATGCAGTCAAAGGGCTTAAGAGGAATGGTACTATTAAGAAGGAAAATATTAGAAAGTGGATTTAGGATTAGGTGAGCCAAGCTAAAATAGATGATTCTGCTCACATAGCTCAGTTATTAAGTCTGAATCTTTTTTGCAGAAGTCCACAAAGAAAATTTCCAAAGTAATAAAGTTTTCTCTCTTTAGGATCTATCATTTCCAGTCAATTTATTCAGTTTTTAGAATTTCTGTAGTTCCAAGTTTCCTGGATGTACTTGGATGTTCTTAATCTTGGTGATGAAGGAAACAGTTGATAGGTGTTGAAGCGGTCTGGTCATTGGGGCCTGGAATCATGGACTATTTTGCTTCAATAAACTTGACTATTAGGGCCAAATACATTATATAAATTATATTTAATGCTGCTTTTAATAAAGATAACAGAGTTTTAAAAATAGACTGCAGAAAACTGAGATTTTCTTCAACTTAAAGAGGTAAAACAAAGTCTTTTTTTATTTTTTTTAATTTTTTTTTGCTTTATAACAGATTTAATCAGTTATACATATGCATATGTTCCCATATCCCCTCCCTTTTGCGTCTCCCTCCCACCCTCCCTATCCCACCCCTCCAGGCGGTCACAAAGCACCGAGCTGATCTCCCTGTGCTATGCGGCTGCTTCCCACTAGCTATCTACCTTACGTTTGGTAATGTATATATTTCCATGCCGCTCTTTCACTTTGTCACAGCTTACCCTTCCCCCTCCCCATATCCTCAAGTCCATTCTCTAGTAGGTCTGTGTCTTTATTCCTGTCTTACCCCTATGTTCTTCATGACATTTTTTTTTCTTAAATTCCATATATATGTGTCAGCATACAGTATTTGTCTTTCTCTTTCTGACTTACTTCACTCTGTATGACAGACTCTAGGTCCATCCACCTCATTACAAATAGCTCAATTTCATTTCTTTTTATGGCTGAGTAATATTCCATTGTATATATGTGCCACATCTTCTTTACCCATTCATCCGATGATGGACACTTAGGTTGTTTCCATCTCTGGGCTATTGTAAATAGGGCTGCTATGAACATTTTGGTACATGTCTCTTATTGAATTATGGTTTTCTCAGGGTATATGCCCAGTAGTGGGATTGCTGGGTCATATGGTAGTTCTATTTGTAGTTTTTTAAGGAACCTCCATACCGTTCTCCATAGTGGCTGTACCAATTCACATTCCCACCAGCAGTGCAAGAGGGTTCCCTTTTTTCCACACCCTCTCCAGCATTTATTGTTTCTAGATTTTTTGATGATGGCCATTCTGACTGGTGTGAGATGATATCTCATTGTAGTTTTGATTTGCATTTCTCTAATGAGTAAAGATGTTGAGCATCCTTTCATGTGTTTGTTGTCAGTCTGTATATCTTCTGTGGAGAAATGTCTATTTAGGTCTTCTACCCATTTTTGGATTGGGTTGTTTGTTTTTTTGTTATTGAGCTGCATGAGCTGCTTATAAATTTTGGAGATTAATCCTTTGTCAGTTGCTTCATTTGCAAATATTTTCTCCCATTCTGAGGGTTGTCTTTTGGTCTCGTTTATGGTTTCCTTTGCTGTGCAAAAGCTTTTAAGTTTCATTAGGTCCCATGTGTTTATTTTTGTCTTTATTTCCATTTCTCTAGGAGGTGGGTCAAAAAGGATCTTGCTGTGATTTATGTCATAGAGTGTTCTGCCTATGTTTTCCTCTAAGAGTTTGATAGTGTCTGGCCTTACATTTAGGTCTTTAATCCATTTTGAGCTTATTTTTGTGTATGGTGTTAGGGAGTGATCTAATCTCATACTTTTACATGTCCCTATCCAGTTTTCCCTGCACCATTTATTGAAGAGACTGTCCTTTCTCCACTGTACATTCCTGCCTCCTTTATCAAAGATAAGGTGACCATATGTCAGTGGGTTTATCTCTGGGCTTTCTATCCTGTTCCATTGATCTGTCTTTCTGTTTTTGTGCCAGTACCATACTGTCTTGATTACTGTAGCTTTGTAGTATAGTCTGAAGTCAGAGAGCCTGATTCCTCCAGCTCCATTTTTCGTTCTCAAGATTGCTTTGGCTATTCGGGGTCTTTTGTGTTTCCATACAAATTGTGAAATTTTTTGTTCTAGTTCTGTGAAAAATGCCAGTGGTAGTTTGATAGGGATTGCATTGAATCTGTAGATTGCTTTGGGTAGTAGAGTCATTTTCACAGTGTTGATTCTTCCAATCCAAGAACATGGTACATCTCTCCATCTATTTGTATCATCTTTAATTTCTTTCATCAGTGTCTTATAATTTTCTGCATACAGTTCTTTTGTCTCCTTAGGTAGGTTTATTCCTAGATATTTTATTCTTTTTGTTGCAATGGTAAATGGGAGTGTTTCCTTGATTTCACTTTCAGATTTTTCATCATTAGTGTATAGGAATGCCAGAGATTTCTGTGCATTAATTTTGTATCCTGCAACTTTACCAAATTCATTGATTAGCTCTAGTAGTTTTCTGGTAGCATCTTTAGGATTCTCTATGTATAGTATCATGTCATCTGCAAACAGTGACAGCTTTACTTCTTCTTTTCCGATTTGGATTCCTTTTATTTCCTTTTCTTCTCTGATTGCTGTGGCTAAAACTTCCAAAACTATGTTGAATAAGAGTGGTGAGAGTGGGCAACCTTGTCTTGTTCCTGATCTTAATGGAAATGGTTTCAGTTTTTCACCATTGAGGATGATGCTGGCTGTGGGTTTGTCATATATGGCCTTTATTATGTTGAGGAAAGTTCCCTCTATGCCTACTTTCTGCAGGGTTTTTATCATAAATGGGTGTTGAATTTTGTCGAAAGCTTTCTCTGCATCTATTGAGATGATCATATGGTTTTTCTTCTTCAGTTTGTTAATATGGTGTATCACGTTGATTGATGTGCATATATTGAAGAATACTTTCATTCCTGGAATAAACTCCACTTGATCATGGTGTATGATCCTTTTAATGTGCTGTTGGATTCTGTTTGCTAGTATTTTGTTGAGGATTTTTGCATCTATGTTCATCAGTGATATTGGCCTGTAGTTTTCTTTCTTTGTGACATCCTTGCCTGGTTTTGGTATCAAGGTGATGGTGGCCTCGTAGAATGAGTTTGGGAGTGTTCCTCCCTCTGCTATATTTTGGAAGAGTTTGAGAAGGATAGGTGTTAGCTCTTCTCTAAATGCTTGATAGAATTCACTTGTGAAGCCATCTGGTCCTGGGCTTTTGTTTGTTGGAAGATTTTTTATCACAGTTTCAATTTCAGTGCTTGTGATTGGTCTGTTCATATTTTCTATTTCTTCCTGATTCAGTCTTGGCAGGTTGTGCATTTCTAAGAATTTGTCCATTTCTTCCAGGTTGTCCATTTTATTGGCATAGAGTTGCTTGTAGTAATCTCTCATGATCTTTTGCATTTCTGCAGTGTCAGTTGTTACTTCTCCTTTTTCATTTCTAATTCTACTGATTTGAGTTCTCCCCTTTTTTCTTGATGAGTCTGGCTAATGGTTTATCAATTTTGTTTATCTTCTCAAAGAACCAGCTTTTAGTTTTATTGATCTTTGCTATCGTTTCCTTCATTTCTTTTTCATTTATTTCTGATCTGATTTTTATGATTTCTTTCCTTCTGCTAACTTTGGGATGTTTTTAAAACAAAGTCTTTTATCAAGGTAGGTGTACATATTGAAAAGGTGAAAGAATATGTATTATAGAATCTTAAAGTTCTTATGAAAGTTCCAACTGAACCTGGTTAATAATCTTTGAAAAAATAAGAGATAACATTGAAAGTTAAAGTGAGAAAGCTTTTTGAAAGTGAAAGCATTTTCTTCTCTTGTAAATTATAAAAGGACATATGGATAGGTAGATAAAGATGACTATGTCTTAATGACAGTAGATAACAATAACTAACTTCTGTGGAGTGATTACTATGATCGAGGTCACAGGCACTGTTCTCCCAACAGCCCTGTGATGTACCCCTATTTTACAGACAAGGACACTGAGAGACCAAGCAAATTGTCAGAAGATATGAAGCAATTAATGGGCAGAAGCAGGATCCGAACCCAGGGAGAATCACAGCCGCCTGTGCCTTCTGAGAAAGTTTAGTTTTTCCTCAAGGCACTTGAGGTTGTTGCAGTGTTCTGGCAGGCCAGAAGTTAGTATATTGGACAAACAAACCGTCTATGTTGGGTAAAGGAACAGAATAAAAGATTCATCTTTCTTAGCTGAGAAGAAAATGAGTTTCTGCTGGCAGACTGAATGTTCCCCCAGAGCCTTGGAAACGTTACTTTGATTTCCAAAATTATTCAGCTTACACCAGAAAATGAAACGTTTGGGCTAGAGATGACAGGTGGGTCTTGTATGAATGAATGAGAGAGACTGTTGATAGAGGCTGGGAGAGGAAGGATGCTTGGAGCAGCTTTCCAGGTCTTGGGTCAACAGGGCACAGTGCTGTCTGCCTAGAATTGGGGAAGGGATTGATGAGTAAGAATGCTAGGACTGTACCAGTCTTGGTATAAACAGTCCGAGAAAATGCCTTAGTGAGTATAAGGAACGATGAAATTTAAAAATTCCCCTCTCGGGCTTCCCTGGTGGTGCAGTGGTTGAGAGTCCGCCTGCCAATGCAGGGGACATGGGTTCGTGCCCCGGTCCAGGAAGATCCCACGTGCCACAGAGCGGCTGGGCCCGTGAGCCATGGCCGCTGAGCCTGCGCGTCCGGAGCCTGTGCTCTGCAACGTGAGAGGCCACAACAGAGAGACGCCCGAGTACTGCAAAAAAAACCAAAAAACAAAAAAATTCCCTCTCATCTTGGGGTCTCCGACTCCCCTCCCTCCCACATACCTCCTCACTGATGTTCTCAGAGTGTCATAGTATATGTATGTTTCCTTGTAAAATATATGATTTATTTTTAAAATTTAGGTTGCACTCATTTAAAAGTTTAACTGAGGTATGTAAATTAAAGATATTCGACTGTCTTGACATCCCCAATGGCAAGCCTATATGGTACCCCTAACATAAAGAATAGTGTGCAATAGAGCTGCTTTTTCCTTTGTTCACTCAGCCGTGTGTTTTTTCACTCAGTGCCTGCTGCCACTGAGTGACAGAGATAGTGTCAGCCCAGGAGCCAGACGGCTGGGCTTAAATCTTGGCTCTGCCACTTACTAGCTGAGTGTTAGTGGACAAGCCATGTAACTTCTGCTCTGGCTTCTCCATCTAAAGAAACTGGGGGAAATAGAAGAGACCTTATATACTTTAATACATATATCATAGACTCCAAGCCATTCTGATGCTAGTGCTTTATTGTTTTTATCAAAAGGCATCACTGGGGAGTTTTCACACAACTTTAACAGAATAGGACGCTATGGGGCCTTCTCTGGACAGCCACCTGCCCCCGCCCTGCCAGCCTCTCATGTCCTCTGCCTGCCTTGTTTGCAAAAAAACCCAAAAAACAAAAAACAAAACTCTAGCCTCTTAGGCCTTCCCCAAGTTCCAAAGGATAAATTTAATCAGAGATATGAGAAAATGCAGAAACAAAGGAAAATAGTCAAGCAAGACAAAATAATAATAGTTTAGCCATTAAACAATGGCTCCTCTTCAAGGGCTATACATAACATTCTGAGCCATATCCTTTGAGCTGTTTTGAAGGTACTGAATCCCCTAGCAGGTAGAAGAAGTTAACTGTATGCTGCCCACAAGCATGTAGACCTCAGACCGGTTGGAACCAGAAGGACTAGCTGAGCAGAGATTTATGGCTCAGATAATGTTACAACCACAAGCGAGACATGGCGGCTACTTGAAATTGCACGATGGAGACAATCATCTCTGAAAATAGAAGACTGTTCCCTACCCAGCCTATAGTCCGTTCTTCTTTTCCCTATAAAATATCCAAGCAAACTTAGCGAGTGGGGAGTTGGTTCTTTGGGACATGTCTACCTTTTCCCCATGATTGCCAGCTTCCTCAATAAAGCTGTCGTTTCTTTCACCCAACACCTGTCTCTCAGTATTGTATTTTTGAGCAATGAGCAGCTGAACCTGAGTTCCCTGTTGCGGAGCACAGGCTCTGGACATGCAGGCTCAGCGGCCATGGCTCACGGGCCCAGCCGCTCCGTGGCATGTGGGATCTTCCCGGACCGGGGCACGAACCTGTGTCCCCTGCATCGGCAGGCGGACTCTCAACCACTGCGCCACCAGGGAAGCTCTGAACCTGAGTTTGTTAACACAACTATAGTGCTGCACCACCAGGCTGGGATTCACTCAATAATTGTATGATGCTTTCTGATCTTAGAACTATTACATTGTGGGGGAAAAAATGATAAGTCTATTAGAGGTGATGAAGTAGGTAATTACTGTAAGCATTAAATGAGCCAATATGCCGAGTGAATAAATCAGTATCTTTGCACATAAAAAGAACTCAGTATGGTTAAATTTTTTCCATGTAGTTGAGTGTGTATGTGTTTTGGGGGTATATGTGAGCAACAGGTTTAGTTCAATAGAGTCTATGAGGCCATATTTTCTCCAAACACAAGAGTCAACTTCAATTTATAAGTTCATAGGGGGACTGGGAAGATAGGGCATTGATTCAGTTTGACTTAATCTGAAGGCCGTAGAGATCCTAGTGCAGTAATATGAACTAAGTAAGTACAGAAGGTGAAAAAACCCTGGGGCAAAGGAAGAAGTTTCTTTCAGCCTGTGGTTGTTGATGCCTTTATTTATACTAATGATCAAAAGGGATTTAAACAGGAAGGTAAAAAATAATCTCATGAAGCAAGAAAAACATTATTAAAATACAGTCTCAAGTAAACCTCCAAATCCAGAAGCCATTTAAAATTAAAATAAACTAAATTAGAAAATATTTTCATACAAACCAGTCATATTTCTCTTCTGACTTGGATGTTACCACAGTAAGTGTTTTTACCACACACAATCAAAAACCCTATTAGAAAAAAGCAGCAAACTCTAAAATTGTACTATGCAAACTGTATTTCCCACAAAGTAGAAACTGAAAAAATAAACTGTCACTGATATATGTATATTAACATACAAGATAAAGGTACCATTGTAAAACTTGAAGCTTCTTACTCAAAGTACATTAGTTGCAGAAAAAGATCAAAAAACAAATTACTGTAGCAGCTGACTGGTATCCATGCAGTAATTAAGTTCATCATGCATTCCTGAACAAATAAATACTTTTAAGAATTATCCTTGAGGTCAACATGTTGAAACTTTAAAAATTGAATAAATGAATCCAATATATTAAATATATATATTGATTTAGAGTAATAGAATACCTCAAAAATATCAGCCCACCATCATGTTTCTGATTCATAAAAGCATTTCTAGTCAAGAGACCCACTCCACCCCAGCCCATTCTTCATCTATGAGTAGGCACTTAAAATAATCAGTATCACAGTCCTTACATGGACATACATTTTGTTAAAACAAAAGAATAAATATATTCTTACACTTTCAAGTTGCACCTATATTCAGCACAACCATTTGTTGTAAGAGAAATTAAGGGAATCTGAATTACTTTAAATCTATAGATAATCTCCCACAAACTTATTTTAGCTGCTAATTTCCACCCACTGAACTCTTAATTAGACTGGCTAACAAACAGAGAAAAATGGTGATATATGAACTTTCATTACCAACCTTATAGAAATGCTCACAATCAATCAAAAAGTAGTATCTATAGTAAGACTGAATTTGCTGCCTCAAGAAAAAGAGTTTTGTTGCTTTCCTCCTCCAAATGCCTTCTTTTAAAAAAAATATTTATTTATTTTTGGCTGCATTGGGTCTTAGCTGCGACAGGTGGGATCTTTCATTGTGGCGTGCAGGCTTCTCTCTAGTTGTGTCACTGGGCTCCAGAGTGCATGGGCTCTGTAGTTGTGGCGCGAGGGCTTAGTTGCCCCGAGGCATGTGGGCTCTTAGTTCCCCGACCAGGGATCGAACCCGTGTCCCCCGTATTGGAAGGCTGATTCTTAACCACTGGACCACCAGGGAAGTCCCCCAAATGCCTTCTTAAAGGGGGTTAATCAACTGATATTTTCCAAGAAGAAGGGTTTTTGTTTGTTGTTGAACACACGGTAGTAATACACCTGTCAGGTATTTTATATTTGTATCATCTCACTAGCATCTCCTGTGAGTTAAAAAAAGTGACAGTTCAGGGTAGTATGGCTTTCTTTAGGTCTTCCAATTTTTCCTTTGAATACGAAAATGATACATTTTCCCCTCCCAATGAGGAAAAAATATGTAAATGAACAACTGTAAAGCTGCAAGGTAAAAATTAGAGTGGAAAGAGACCTATTTTTTTAATGCCTTTACTGTTTTAATACCATAGGGGTCAATCAGTTCACATGCCATTGGTCTGGAGATACCATGAAAAGCAGCGTGAACTCTTAGTGGGAGGGTCACCTCATATGCCCAGTTCACTGAGGTCACCTCTAAAAATACATGATTGGAGGTTACTGGTTGCAGAGATGGTGAATTATAAAAACCAAATCAAGACCAAATTGTAAAAACCATTATCAAGACTGATGTTTTGACCCATCCTCTTTTATAGTGCCTGTTTGAAAATGGCAGTAAAACAAATTTAAATTTGTATGTTGGTTTCAAGGATATAAAAGGCAAAATTATTCAAAAATCCTTAACAATAAAGACATGGACCAAGCTATATCAGGCAAATGCTAAAACAAAACCAATAGGAAAAGAAAGACAGGTATGGCTACATGAAGGACAAACAAAATGGAATTTAGGGCCAAAAGCACTAAAAGTTGTCAAGCAAGATGTTTCCCACTGATAAAAGCTAAAAACCAAACTAGAGGATAGAACAGTTTTAAGCACACATCAATATAGCCTGACATACAGAAATCCAAAATGCTACAGAAACTGATAAGTCAAAAGTAAGTAAAATACTAAATACTTGAAGAATAAAAGAAACAGGTTTAGAAAAATGTGTACCCTGTAATCAAGTGAATAAATATTCTATATGAATAAATCAAAAAGCTAGCTATTTGAACAGAAAAATAGACACTTTAAACTACTCTGCTGAAGGAAAAAGGAAAAAAAAGTAAAAGACAGAAAAAAAAGGATACATAACTTCAGATATGAAACAGATTTTTTAAATCCTATATGGAACTTTCTATCAATAAATTTTTAGAATGTTAGATAGACACTTTTTCAGGAAGATGTAAATTGTGAAAATTGGTCAGAAAGAAGCATAATGTCTAATACACCAGTTTTTACTGGGAAAAGCCTCTCCCCACAATGGTAAAATTGTAGAATTCTAACAAATTTTTATGAATAGATAATCCCAGTTTATATAAATTATCTCAGAGCACAGAAAAAATGGCAGTCTTCCTAATTCTTTATTGAGGCCAGAATAAATCTAGGATTAATATTGAGCAAGAATAGTGGAAAAACATAAAAGTACAAAAAATTACATGTAATTTAAAAGTCCTAAGTAAAATGGCAGCAAATCAAATACGTCAGTCTGTTAAAAGAATAACATTATGACCAAATAGGGTTTATTTCAAAAAAGTTTGATTCAATATTAGAAAACCTAATGGCATATTTCACTATATTAATGGATTAATATTTTAGTATCTCTGTGGATGAAGGAAATGCATTTTATAAAATTCAACACATACACATAAAATCTCAAAGTAAGCTAGCTATACCATGAAATATACCTATACCTATCGTAAATGTTATACATAATGATGAAATATACAAAACTGTCCTATAGATAGAAACAATAAAAGCTATGATTGACATTACTACTAACTCTACAGGAAATAAACTTAGTATTGATTTTGGAATAAGGAAAAAAACCTCATTGTATGCAATAATGATTATCTATCAGAAAAATCCAAGAGAATCACTAAAAAGCTATTAGAAATAACATAAGAGTAAAATGACAGAAACAAGAAAAATAAATAAAAGTGGATAAATTTCCAATACAGCAGTAAAAGAATCATTTGAAAAAAATGCTGCAAAAGTAGATTGCACTAAGGAAGCAAAAATTATAAAAAAGTGTAATAAAATGAGATGTTTAATAAAACTCTATATATAATTGGAAAAGCAAGAGAGATTGTAGTATTGGATGGGAGAATAGATGAAGCTATTAACTCTTCACAGCTCTATAAAATTTCCAAGAAAATTTGTTATGGAACTTGACAAAAAGTTTCTAAAATTAACGTACAAAAGAAAGATTAAGAATATAGAAAATTTTGATTAGAAGAAAGAACTGTGTGGACTGGCTTGTCAAATGATATTCTAATATAAAGATCTAGTAATGTGCAGGGATTAAGTAAATGATCAGAATAAATGGTCTAGAAATAATCATACACTTCTATGGGAATTGTGTATATGATAAAGGTGGGTTATGATTGGGTTAACAAATGGTGTTTGGAAAACAGACCATGTTATCTAGAAAGTTATTTATTTATTTATTTATTTATTTATTTATTTATTTATGGCTGCATTGGGTCTTCATTAATGCACTCAGGCTTTCTCTAGTTGCGGTGAGCAGGGGCTACTCTTGGTTGTGGTGTGCGGGCTTCTCATTACGGTGGCTTCGCTTGTTGCGGAGTCCGGGCTCTAGAGCGCAGGCTCAGTAGTTGTGGCGCATGGGCTTAGTTGCTCTGCAGCATGTGGGATCTTCCCGGACCAGGGCTCGAACCCATGTCCCCTGCATTGGCAGGTGGATTCTTAACCACTATGCCACCAGGGAAGCCCCTAGAGAGGATTTTAAAAGTTAGATTTCTACCTCATACAAAATAATTATCAGGTAAATTAAAGAGCTAAATAAGTGCAAAACCATAAAAAACAGAAAACAACATAGGATAATAATTTTATAATTTGGAAGTGAGAAGACCCTCTCAAAAATCTACGGTTGAAAATACTGACAGAGTAAACCACATAAATCAAGTGTTTGTCAGTAAAACACCATAGACAAATTTACAAGACTAGCAAAAGACCGGGAAAAAAATGCAGGTAACAAATTCTTACTAATCAATTGGAAAAAGCCAAGTAATTCAATAGGGAAATAAAAATAGGCAATTCAGAGAAACACAAATGGCTAATAAATGTAAGAAAAAAATCACCAACCCATCTCATTAGTAATCAGGAAAGTCATAATTAGCATGAGTTTATCTTATGTTGTGTATCATATTGGCAAAATTTTAAACACGTGTAATGTCCCAGATTGTTGAAGATTGTATTTTATATACAGTGTTGTCGGGAGTGTCAATTGGTGTAGTGTTTATTAGGGCAATTTGGTCATGTCTCTTTAAAATTTTAAATGCAGACATTTTTGTCATGGAAAATAACCCACTTCACAGAGCTTCTAGCACTTTGTATGCAAGTTTTTTATTGGCAATGTTGCAGAAGTGATCTAAATCACTAGAAATGACCTAGAAAAACATGTTTCTTGATGGGGTCCATAAACCACGTTCATAAATATAGTCTTCAAGGTTTTATTACATTACATGGTTACAGTCATTTTACAGAGTATTTTGAAACTAGCACTGTGGCCTGACTCAAAGGCTACCTTCCAAAGAAAAAAGAAAAAGGCCTTGGCTAGATTGTCTTACATTTTGTGGTTACTATTTTGAGCAGCATAAAATCCTTTTGCCAAAGAAGGAAGTTGCTGGCTTTTAGAAAGCCTCATCATCTTTTAGCTAAAAGGCACTTTGAAGTAACATTAAAACACTTATAATTTTAGCCATATTTAATTAACTACTGTTCACATTCTTTAATCTAGCAATTTCACCTCCAAGCATCTAACATGCAAAGAGACAGGCAGAAGGATGTTAACTGATTGCAGCATTGTTTGTAGTAGTGAAAAAGTTGGAAACACCCAATTACTTAGAACAGGGGTCCCCAACCCTTGGGCCGAGGAGTGGTACGGGTCCATGGCCTGTTAGGAACCGGGCCACACAGCAGGAGGTGAGCGGCGGGTGAGCAAGTGAATCTTCCTCTGTATTTACAGCTGATCCTCATCGCTCGCATTACCACGTGAGTTCCACCGGCATTAGATTCTCATAGGAGCGCGAACCCTAGTGTGAACTGCGCATGCGAGGAATCTAGGCTGTGCGCTCCTTATGAGAATCTAATGCCTGATGATCTGAGGTGGAGCTGAGGCAGTGATGCTAGGGCTGGGGAGCGGCTGCAAATACAGATTATCATTAGCAGAGAGGTTTGACTGCACAGAGACCTTAATAAGTCAATTGCTTGCAGGCTCATCAAAAGCCTATCAGTGAGTGGCAAGTGAAAACCAGCTCAGGGCTCCCACTGATTCTGCATTATGGTGAGTTGTATAATTATTTCATTATATATTACAATGTAATAATAATAGAAATAAAGTGCACAATAAATGTAATGCGCTTGAATTATCCCCAAACCATCCTCCACCCCATTCGTGGAAAAACGGTCTCCCATGAAACTGGTCCCTGGTGCCAAAAAGGTTGGGGACCGCTGACTTGGGAAAGTGTTAAACTCTATGTGCAATATTAAGGTATACTATATGTAGCAATTAAAAAGAATGAAGTAGATATGTACACTAATATGGAAAATTTTCCAAGATTCATTCCTAGTGAAAAAGACAAATTACAGAAAATACATAATGTACAATCCCACTTTCATGAAAACAAAACAAAATAAAATCTTTATGGAAATATATGTGTAAAAATGCTTTTTTGGAAAAGACTAGAAATTACATATTAAATAGCTAAACAGATGTTCCTCCTGTATCAGGGCAGGGGGCTTCTACTTTGTTTCCTGTTTTTTTTTTAATTTGAAAAAGTATTTTCACAAAGGAAATATAATCATGAATTACTCCTGCAAAAAAAGCGAACTTTTGAAAAATACTATGTTTACATTTACTGATTGTATATATATAAAATGCTTATTAGTGCTTAAAATTTATATATATATATGTGTGTGTGTGTGTATACATATATATATTTATATACACAAGCATACCTCAGAGATATTGAGGGTTCAGTTATAGACCACTACAATAAAGTGAATATCGCTATAGAGTCACACAAATTTTTTCTGGTTTCCTGGTGCATATAAAAGTTACGTTTACACCATACTGTAGTCTACTAAGTAGGCATCAGCATTATGTCTAAAAAAATGCACTTACCTTAATTAAAAAATACTTTATTGGTAAAAAAAAAATGCTAACCATCATCTGAGGCTTCAGTGAGCAATAATCTTTTTTGTTGGTGGAGGGTTTATAATATTGCAAGAATTACCAAAATGTGACACAGAAACAAGCAGTTACACAAATGCTGTTGTAAAAATGGCATGATAGATGTGCTCCACGCAGGGTTGCCACAAACCTTCATTTTGTAAAAAAATGCAGTTCTGTGAAGAGCAATAAAGCAAAGGGCAATAGAACAATGTATGCCTGTGTTAAGAGATAGTCTGTGACTGAACATCGACCATAAGAAAGTAATTGGGGGACTTCCCTTGTGGCACAGTGGTTAAGAATCCACCTGCCAATGCAGGCGACACGAGTTTGATCCCTGGTCTGGGAAGATGCCACATGCCGTGGAGCAACTAAGCCTGTGCGCCACAACTACTGAAGCCCGCACGCCTAGAGCCCATGCTCTGCAACAAGAGAAGCCACTGCAATGACAAGCCCGCTTACTGCAACGAAGAGTAGCCCCGCTCACTGCAACTAGGGAAAGTCCGAGCGCATTAAGGAAGATCCAACACAGCCAAAAATAAATAAAATTTAAAAAAAGAAAGTAATTATATTTGTTTACCTGAGTGCTGTGAAGTTTAAATGTTGCAACATTTGAATTTAAGAAGATAGTTCAGTTTTCATTTGGATGTACAGCAGCACAGAGGCACAGTCTAAACTCCATTTAAAAAAAGAGACTATTCCAATTAGCAAATTTAGTAAGTTTCATTATGAAAATTCCCAGAGGCAAAGTCTGGCATTTAATGATTAGAAAAGTAACAAGAAAATATTGCTTACAGAGTGAATCAATAGAAAAGTAAATTTCACTAATATAAAGTTATCTTTAAGTTAAGCAAAAAACCACATGGAGTTAATTAGAGGAGGTATATTGTGTAAGTTTTTTTCAAAGTGTACAACATAAGCATATGTAGTGAGATAACGATCATGAGGGATACAGGAAAATAGAGTGAGAATTTTTTCAAGTCTCTTAAAATCCATTTATGAGTCATAGTATGACACTGAACAGCTTTACAAAACTGAGGAAGGTGGTTTGCCTTTCTGTCCTCTGTGACTACATCAGGCTACTACTGTACTATATGCTTGAAATTTGTTAAGAGAGTAGATCTAAGTGTTCTCACCACACATACACAAAAATGGTAACTATGTGAGGTGATATTCATTAAATAACATGATTGTGGAAATCATTTCACAATGTATACGTATATCAAGTCATCACATTGTACACTTCAAATATACAAAATTTTGTCAGTTATACCTCTTTAATAAAGCTGGGGGAAAAAAAAGGTCCAGTCAGTGAACAGAAGTCAAACCAAAGTGTATTTCACTAGATACATCAAACAGTGGCTTCAACAGATTGCCTGGGAATTCCTGGCATCCGCTGCAGTTTCCAGGGCCAGCTCTATCCCTTTTTAGTGAGCTTTTCTTTAAATCGGTGCTCTAGTGGGAAAGGCCCGTTGGAGTCAGTTGTAACCGCAAGCGTGAGCAGAAGGGCATGAAGGATGTTAAGAATGACACAACGTTCACTGAACTTAAGGATGCGATTTGTATACCACCTTCAGTGTGGTCTATTCTTGTGTCACTTGATGTTTTTCTTCTACGATGAGAAGATCCACAGTGGTTCTCTCTGCTGCCCACTGGACACGGCTGCCACGCTAATAAGGGTTTCAGTGGTGAACAGTGCAAGAACTAATACACGCTTTTGTACTACGGTTCTCAACGCAACTCCAGGACCTGGATCTTTGCAACATTCAAAGCAGCTCAAGTAGAAAAGAAAAAGTTCAAACCAGTCACCAGATCCAAAATTAGCATTTTATTCAGAACGCTGGGGTCAGAGGTGTATCATTTATATTCTGGTACACAATACAGAGGCAAAGCTGTTGTCAGAAGTCTCTCCAGTTTAAAAGCTTTTTTTTTCATTTTTTTTAAAAAAACACACACTTTAGTAGTGCCACCAGTGTCAGGCCACCCCTTTCATTTCTTATGTTTCCTTTTTTTTTTTTTTTGGTACAAATTATGTAAAACATTTGTGCTAAGAACTTTTCTCCCTCCCCAAACAAAAATGAAAATAAAAAATAAAAAAAATTAAAAAATTAAAAATTGAGTATTCTAACTACAGCTCAACAACTGAATCAAATGTCACTGTTCTGTAAATACTTTATCCATAACGAAAGATATAAACATGCAAAAAACCTGAATCCAGTCCAAATAATACATACACGTGTTCTGAAGTTTCTGCACTTCTCCATAGACTATGCCAATAAAACATTATGTACACATACCATTTTTACAGTGAAGTGGAAAAAATACAGTAAATAAAAAAGTGTATATGGATTAAGACCAAAATGTGTCTAACATTCTAGTTTATGAAAAAATTCAATTTTGCTACAAATTGGTGATATGAAAACTCCCTTTATTTGCAACCAGCTGCATAAGTTTTAAGATTTTAGTGGAAAAAAAAAACAAACTAAAGTCTAAATCTAGAAGTAATGTACATTTTCCAATCTCATGGTCTCATCCCCCAAGATAATAAAATTGCTCCATGAGTGGTTTTGTCTCTTTAATTCCGTATTTTTAATAAAAGCAAATGCATTGTAACAAAAGCGTGTCGAAGCATATCATGGTTTAACTTACTGCTCCCACCACAAAATATTTTGTCTTTTACTTATCGTTTCAGAAATCAGTACCATTAAAGCCTTAAACATAAAACTAATTCCAATCTGAAAAAGGTACAAAAAGGCACATAAAATCCCAGTGCTTCTGTACTGTAAAATTCAAGTGTAACTGAGCTCAGTGTCTTTCCAAACAGTATTGGATCACTGATATTCCCTCTGAGCCCAAACTGGTTTACAGCCTCTGCCAAAGCCTCCAGCAAGCACTGTGCTAGTAGACTACAAAGTTCAAGCCTAGCTTCTGAATGCTTTTTGGGAATATCAGTTGAAATTGTTTGTACTTGTCCAAAAGCGAAGTTCACCCTGAAGTTCAGTCATCACCTCCACCGTACATGTCGGCAAGTTTCTTGAAGCGGGGCCCCCAGTCGTTCAGGTAGTCATAGTCCTGGTCGCCTCCACTACTGGAGGAGTTAAGGGAGCTCAAGGACCCGGCTGTGGAACCACTGCCTTCATAGTCAAACACTAAGAGGGAGTCATATGGCGGAGCTGTGGGATCGTTGTCAGCGGCTTTAAGGCCCTGCAGTTTGGAAGACAAGAAAAGGATGAAGAGAGGGTTACAATTAGCAAATCCACAAGCAGACGCTAGTGGTCCCGTGGCATCAAACACTTGTTTTTAAGTTTCCACCTGCAGACCACTGCATGTGCAACCCAGAGAGACTGGGGTTATCACCATGTTGGAAAGTTAGACAAAAACTAACTGTTGTCTTTCCTCTGCAAAGAAAGAACCCTAAGGAGTCTAGCTCAGTGAGGCTGAAACATACCATGGGACAGGGTTCATTGGAGAATGCGTTTGACAGGTGACAGAAATGAATGGCCAACTGCCTGAAGCTGTGAGGGGAAGATCTTAAGTGAAGTCTGGTAATGCATTCCTGTAACAGTACATCGGTCAAGACCAGTTTTGAATAATTACTGGAAGAGTAAGTTACATGAAATAATACAGAAGGCTATGAAATCATGTGGTATGTGGACCCTAATCTATGTAGGGTCAGTCAGAGGATTCTGACAACAAACTGGCTTAAAAGGAATTATAGGCAAGGCAAAAAGAGAGGGACATAGAAATGAGTGCCATATGATCCTTGCCCTCTGTAAGCTTACAGTCTAGCGTAACAGACATTATTGTAGGGTGAAATAAATGATAAATAAGTACCAAAACTATGAAGTCTAGACAAAAATCATCAGAATGCTGAAAACAAACTTCGACCGGCAATGAGAGCTACGCGTCCAAGGAGGAAGTGGCATTCTATCTGACATAAATTTGGAAGGATGTCAAAGGAAGAAGAAGACGGGCCGGATGTGATTACAATACAAGGAAAGTTATTCACTAAATCATTTATGTTCTCAACAGAACATAAAATGTGAACTTAATTGATAAATTGTGATCAGGTATTATTTTTTAAGAACGGAGTGACTTCTAGCTCCCACAGGCTTTAGAAACGTCATGATCCAATATCATTACATAGTATAAACATTGGGGAAGAGGATCCTGCCAATGTAAAATAATAGTATATACATGGCTCTTAAAAAGAACTGGAAAAATAAGAATCAATGAAATGCTTATCAATACACTTAACTCCTGCAAAAAGATGCTTTCTTTATACATAACTCATGTATCTGACGCTATTGTAATTCATAATTATGCTCTACAAAACTTTAAAGATTTAATGCTATGTCTTTTTGCCACATACTATTTTTTTATACTAAAAATACTAAGTATTTTTTTCTCTCATTTTTTCCCACTTCCATTCTAGTAAGTCCAAGATATACCAATGTTAGTCTCCAAACAATCATTCTCTTTTCCCACAACTCTTAGATGTAGACATAGAAAATGGACTTGAGGACACAGGGTGGGAGGGGGAAGCTGGGACGAAGTGAGAGTAGCATCGACATATATACACTACCGAATGTAAAATAGATAGCTAGTGGGAAGCAGCTGCATAGCACAGGGAGATCAGCTCGGTGCTTTGCGATGACCGAGAGGGGTGGGATAGGGAGGGTGGGAGGGAGGCTCATGAGGGAGGGAATATAGGGACATATGTATGCATATGGCTGATTCACTTTGGTGTACAACAGAAACTAACACAGTATTGTGAAGCAATTATACTCCAGTAAAGATCTATTAAAAAAAAAATGCCGGTGGGCTTATGGTGGCTTCACTCAACCAACACGTGATGAACTGTCCATCTTTAGATCAGTCCTTCCAATCCACATGTGTTTTATGAGTACATATATGTTTTTTTATCAGCAGAAAGGAGGAGGAAGAGGGAAAAGAGCATGAAAATTAAGGTCGGAGTCAGCACACGTAGTGGTTAAGAGCTCAGACTCTGGGGCGACGCTTCGGCTCCGCACAGCACTAGCTGTGGGACCTGGGCTAAGTTCTACCAGCTTCATTTCCTCATCTGCAACTGTAATCACAGTAATACGATCATTACGGAGACCAAATAAAATAAAGGGACCCAAGGGCTCACCACAGTGTCTGGCACTTGTTAGAGCTCAAGGAATACTAGTGAATTTTTTTTTTTTTAACTTTTAAGGTTAGAGAAAAAAATTCTTGCTTTGGAATTTGAAAAAAAAGAAAAATAGATGTGAAGACATAGCATTTTACAAACAAAATGGCAGCTGCTTGACTTCAATCAAAAACCAGAAAGAAAAGTACACCCTACTGCTTCCCCATCCCAGTCTGTCTCACCAGCAATCCTAACCTTTAATTAAACACCATTGTTCCTCTTCTCAGGTAGACTATTTACAACCCAGACATGCCTGTGTAAAGTAAAGTAAAACAAGTTTTCCTTGAACTACTTCAGTATATAAAACACAAATAATTTTAGATAGGAGTTTCTTGATCATATTTACAGAATAAGCTACAGGGCAATTCTGTTAAGATGGAGAACTGCAAACTCCCAATTTCTCAAAATTCCTAATTCCTTTTTGTGGTAGATTGTGTTACTGTCCTCAATGATTCACCATCCTCTCCCTGTGGGTGGATCACACGCCCGCAGCACCACAAGTGCCACTCCGGAGCCAGCTGACTTCCCTAACCCACTGTCAGGCTTGGCTACCCGACTGGTGTTGGCCAATGAATGGAAGCAGCTGCGTGGAGGAGACTCGAAGAGTCTAACATGCTTCCACCAGTCCCCTCGCCTTTCCCCCTCTGCCAGGAGAAGAGCCTGCCCCAGAGGAAAGTTTTCCTTCTGCTTGGATCCTGAAATACAGAAGATATGTGAATCATGGCATCAGCACCAAACTGGAAATACGGAAAGGTGAAGACTAAGATGAACTTGAAAGGGTCAATGGCAGGGCATCATGTGTGCCTGGATTCCCTGGAGATGAAAGCCATGGCCTGTGTTTCCTGTGACTTAAAATAAATGCTAGAAGCTCCCTCGTCTTCACCGGTGTGTTAAAGGGCCCAAGACTCTTCATCAAATGTCTACGCCACCTAATTAATTTCCTTAAAACAATTATAACACTGGTGATAATCCAGTTCCATACTCACCACCGAGGTTCTCAAAAATATTTCTTAAAAAATTTTTTTATCTCCTGCCCTGACTTTCTGGTCATTCTGATAGTTGTTGAATCTATGTTTTACTTCTTTTTTAAAAAAGGGTGAAGGCTATAAAACCCCTGAGAGGTCACTGTGCTAGCCAGAACATCAAACACTGCCTCAGGTTTTCATGATTACAAAAGAGCAAAAACCCAGTGAATTTTTCAAGAATTCTTAGGCAAGAGACATCATTCTAGGCTGAAGGTTAAGAACTTTAAGTCCCCTCCACTTGGAGAGCACTGATTTTTATCCGAGAATAAAATATGACTGTTCCGGCTGAGGCATTATATAAATTCCGGGTACTATTTTGGTAATTCTAAAAAGATCATAGTCAAGTCCTGAGAAACTGATGGTGACAGGCCGGCAACCAGGGTGAATGTACAGAT
This sequence comes from Hyperoodon ampullatus, assembly GCF_949752795.1. Taxonomy (NCBI): domain Eukaryota; kingdom Metazoa; phylum Chordata; class Mammalia; order Artiodactyla; family Ziphiidae; genus Hyperoodon; species Hyperoodon ampullatus. The sequence continues at coordinate 44,748,493 of NC_136926.1, forward strand.
AAATTTGGGAGTGGGAGGCGGGGCACAGGAGCTGTGGTCCTCCCTTATGGGATTCCTTTATTTGCACGTGTGGACACCACTTCACATGATGTGTGACACACTGTTGCCAAATTTACAGACTAACTGCATGTGTTTCTCTCTCCCTACCTGGGTTTGACTAAATCTAGAAGAGGATGTGCTTGTTTCACCTTTCCTGGAGAGGCAGAGCTTGAACTCTGGATAAATCTGAACTAGTTTCCATAGTGAACTGCCTCTGTCAAATCAAAGAGCTGTGGCTCTGGCTGAATTCTTGCTGAGCTTATATTTATAGACTTCTGATCCCATGCTTTAGGGATGGAGACATGCTTTCATAGGGACTATAAAAAACCCACATTCTTGGGTGAGAAACACATGAAGGATGTAAGAGGAAAGAGGTCCTATCGATCCCTTACATTCAGTCCTCTATTGTCTCAAATCCACTGCCTCAGTTCAGGCCATCATTATATCCTGCCTGGACCACAGCAAAGGCCTGACTGGTCTCTCTGTCCCCAGGACTATTCCTGCTTTTTTGGGGAGGGCAGTGTGCAGCTTGTGGGATCTTAGTTCCCAGACTAGGGATAGAACCCAGGCCCTTGGTAGTGAAAGCGCAGAGCCTTAATCACTGGACTGCCAGGGAATTCCCTATTCCTGCTTCTTACTTACAAACTACTATTGGTTCCTTTCTCAGAAGTTATTTGATTATTTGATGTCACATCCTCCCCACCCCAAGTAAAACTTTCTGATTGCTACCCCCTACAGCAGTGTTTCCAAAATAAGGGAGGAGTCCCCCTAGGTGTATGCAAGGTGATTTTTAATTGGTGAACAGGCACTTTAAAACAATTATTTTTATTAAAAAAGAAGTTACAATTAATTAAAAGTTTAATAAGTACATCATAGATGAAGTTTGCAGACATGGAAAAAACTAGGTGTTACTCAAATGCCTGATGCCTGATGTTAGGGTAAGCTATAGGATGAAGTCAAAACCCTCTGAGGAGCATTCAGTGAACCTAATCTGTTCACCCACCTTTTCTGTTGCAACTCTTCTCAATTCCAGCAACCATAACTGAATTATTCAATAAATTATTCACCAAAATCTCCAAAAACCTAAAAAAGTCATGTTCTTAGTGTACCTCCATGTTATTTATGCATTCATTTCCTGCTAGCTGAAATGGGATTCCTTTTGTTTAAAATGTCCCATCTCATTTTTTCATTTAATTTCCATCCATCCATCCACTGTTTAAAGCCCATTAAAAAGGTCACTTCTGGGCTTCCCTGGTGGCGCAGTGGTTGAGAGTCCACCTGCCGATGCAGGGGACACGGGTTCGTGCCCCGGTCTGGGAAGATCCCACGTGCCGCGGAGCAGCTGGGCCCGTGAGCCATGGCCGCTGAGCCTGCGCATCCGGAGCCTGTGCTCCACAACAGGAGAGGCCACAACAGTGAGAGGCCCGCGTACCGCAAAAAAAAAAAGTCACTTCTGCTGCCTGGAATTTTTCCCCTAACCATGACCGAGAGTAATTCCTGTGGTCTCTCTGGTCCTCTTTACTTTTATTGCCATGTTTTGGTTACACTAGATTGTGACATCCCTTTCTGCTGAGGTGGTGTTGTATTCATTTCATATCTGCTGTCCAAAACACTGCTTGACATCCAGTAAGTATTCTAGATGGTAGCTTTGTACTGTTGTCCTGGGCTTAATTTTTTCTCCTCAGCACCTCGTTCATGTTTATATCTATACCTTTCAGAAGAAGCTAGGATTTAGGTTTAAAATATCTGAGGACATAAAAGTATACCATGATCACATGACAGTGGAATTCTGTGACTTATCAACACCAACATTACTATGTCTCCTTCTGGGAAATTCATTTTACTGAAAGCATTCTTTTTTTTTTGGAAAGGAGAGGTTTCTGTTTTATTTACAGTTATAGGGCAGTAGAAAGTTTTTACTCCTGAATAGTAACTTGTAATGATAATATAATACTAATAATAATTAAGAGATTTCATTATGCAACAGTCACTATACCAAGCACTTTACGTCGATTTTATTATTCATTTCTCACTGCAATCTTAATAGAAGGGTCTATTATCATCCCCATTTTATGAATAAGAAAACTAGAAATCCAAGTGGTTACATCCAAAGACCTTGACCTTGTACAAGGTAACAGAGCTGTTAAATGAGGCACCTGGATTTGAACTAAAACACCTAACTCTTGTAGGAGGGGACAAAGATATTTTTAAAAGAATATGTTAAATTTAATTAATAGGAGAAAAAAGGCAAAAATTTTAAACTTCAGGAGTTTTAAACAAAGTATTCCAGGAGCACCTTCCATAAGTTTTTTAATAATATTAATCAAAAGTCGGTCCTTTAATAGAAATATGTCCTTGGTTTTTAGATTCCTGAGATAAAGACATATACAGAATTAGTATCATTATGGGAGGTATGCTAATATCTACTGTCGGGCTGAGATTAAATGACATTGTTTCAACTTTTCGCCATCTGAAGGCCTTGTTTAAAAACCTCAAAATAGAATGAAATTCTGTGTTTAAAATTCAAAAATGTGTGATTTGTTTTACCCTACCTACCATCTGGAAACGTTATCATTTTTGAGATTTATTATTTAAATAAACAAACTAGAAAAACTTCTCATGCGTTTACCTATTCCTTACACCTATAAACACACTCCACTTATAATCACCATATATTCTTCTTCCTTTGGAACATTCGGTACTATGCTAAACCAAATAAAACCTGGAGATAAAGAAATCTGTTTGTACTTTAAATGTATTTATAACATGTGCTTGAGGTCTTTCTAGGTGACTTCAACCACTTTTAAAACTTTACCTGTATTTATTTTTATCTGTCCAAGTACAGAAAGATACTGTACAAGTCTTTTTTTTTTCTTTTTTTTTTTTGTGGTATGTGGGCCTCTCACTGTTGTGGCCTCTCCCATTGTGGAGCACAGGCTCCGGACGCGCAGGCTCAGTGGCCATGGCTCACGGGCCTAGCCGCTCCGTGGCATGTTGGATCTTCCCGGACCGGGGCACGAACCCGTGTCCCCTGCATCAGCAGGCGGACTCTCAACCACTGTGCCACCAGGGAAGCCCTGTACAAGTCTTAATGCGTGTCTTAGGTGGAAGAATCTACACAGTGAGTCTGAATGTAATCTCTGATTTAGGCCTTTGAACAGTTTGATCTCTTTGGACTTTTCCACAGACCTGACCATCACATCCCTCGACCCTCTTTTCAGTTGTTTTCTGACACCTTAAACACCTTAGACTTTCTTTTTCCTGTGTCCAAAAGTAGGGCATTTCTAGGTATAGATTTTGGGTTCCCCTTTCTACTCCATATTCCTCTGCCTTAAAATCACATTCAATTTCAAGGATTCAGTAGCCGTTTGGGGAATCATTTCCAAATGTGATCCTTTTGTCCATTCGTGTACTCACCAAACCAGTGTGCCCCACAATGATTCCCCAGGGATACACCTCTTCCCCTGGACCACAGGAGGGCCCTGAGGGGAGGTAGAAGGGATGCTTGGGATAGGAGTCATGGAGGGATGCGAGTTCTAGGTACATTGGGATGTTGCAGGATGGCGCCCACCCATACTCTGTGTCCCTGACCCTTCTTGGTCTGGTAAAGACTTAACTAATGTCTAGAAAAAGGGCAAAGGACACTCCAGGCAGGAAAAACACTGTGGGAACTGGTGCTGGCATGGAATCACAAGCTGAGAAGAAATTACAAGTAGAGATCTCTGTTGCTGGCCCGTAGGATGCAGGTAGGGGAGGGGCCTGAGATGAAGCCGGACCACCTAATAAGAACCAGATCTAATGGGTGTCCTGTGCCTGGCAAAGTAAGAGTTCAGATACTGGAATGTTTGCCGGGTACAGCGATCACGCTAGCAGCAGCGCAGGGAACTCACACAGAGAATCTATGTCTAATGTCTTATCTACATATCACTGGCACAGGATGTACACACCATAGATATTCGGTAGTTATCTTGGTAAATGAATAATCCTTAACCAAGCTCAAGATGATTTCCAAATGAGCCATTTCTAACAAATGCAGACAATTTTCAAATTATGCATGGGTTGTATTCTGGAAGTTAATCTGCAAGTCAGTTGTTCAGAACAAACTTCATATATGTATTCACGCATGCTTGCTACGACCTCCAGCCACTTTATAGACCGTGTACCTGGCCGCTGTTTTAGGAAAAGGCGATTCCAAATGGAAATTCCTACTGTGTACCTTTTCCTACTGTGGCATTAGAAGGGTTGGGTAACTGAACCATACTAACTAGATACTCTCCTCTCTCTACTGAAGAAAATCCAGTCATGTTAAAAAAAAAAAATGAGTGAACACACCAGACACAAACACAAGGTACACACAAAACACACAACTTGGAACAGCCAATATCCTCATTTCCTGAATGTAATCAGCACCAGTGAGAGTGAAAGCCTCCAGACATGGGCCCCAGTGAATCCCAGCCAAATGCAGATGGGTGGTGCTCATGGCTGCATGCCCTACACACCTGCCACAGTCCTTGAATTCCTTGAAACAACAGAATCTAAGAGTTACGCAACATAGTAGATGCTTAGGTTACACAAAGAAGAACGGGAAATAGCCCCCATTTCAGAGAGAATGGATGCACTCATAAGGAAGAAATAAATACTAACAGTGACACCCCATGGTGAGGGCTACTACCCAGGGAGAGTCTTGTAACCTTCCCAGGGGTATCAAAGGGGCTTCACAGAGAAGGGGTGCTTGAGTTGAATCTGAAGGCTAAATGAGTGTCTCACTGAAGGTCAAGAAGGAAGGGCTTTGCAAAAGTTATAGTTAAATCTGTGATGCTTTTGAGGAACTACAAATAGTTCAGGGGGCTGCAGCACAGAAAGGGAATGTGGAGGGAAGAGAGGGCAGGAATCAGATTACAAACAGCCTTAGAATGACCCTTAGTGCTCGAATTTTATCACGAGAAAAGCAGAGTGTCCTGGATGGGATGGAAGCCCACAGAACAGTGACACTTCAGGGACTGGCAGAAACATTCAGGTAAGTATTTGCTGAATTACACCAAAGCCAGAATTCTTGCTTGAAAAAAGTCCAGTGCCTACACCTACAGTCAAAGGTTCACTATATCTTGAAACCTGACAACCACAGGAATAAAATAAACAATTTCTTGTAATGATGAAAGCTAAATTAGAAGTAAAATCATCAGGCACTCTTACATATTCAAAAATATCTAGTTTTATATATATATAAATATATTTTATATAATATATATATTTATTTTATGTAATATATATATTATATTTATATCATATATATTCCTGCTAATTCCCCTAACCAGGCCTATACATATATAAGTAATCTGGAAAAGTTGGGGCATATTTTTGTACATAAAGGAGTTACCAGCATCCTGTTTTTGCCTTCTATCAGCTTTTAAATCGTGTCTACTACAAATTAACCTATTACCAATTTAACAGAAGTGAACAGATAAGTTCAAAAAGTAGCATGTATTTTAGGAATAGATAGTAATGAATATTGTAAAGACAGATAAGCTAATTTTGTTTCAAAACTTTTCCTACAAACTAGAAGAGCATCTAAAAATCTAAGGTAGATTGATTATGTAGATGTAATATACAACTATTTCAAGGAAGCCCAGGAAATGAGTCTTATCTGCACGGGACTGAAGGCAATATATACAACAGATGTTTTCCACTTTGTAAGGCACTGAGACCAATTCTAATCTTGGAGATTCTGAGTGGGAGGATCTGGCCAGAGAACACGGGCCCTGACATATATTTGCGATCAATATCAATATGTATCATTCTCTTATACTAACAATAAAAATTCAAAAGAAGAATTGCAGTAAAACTGTAGACATGATTAAAAGAAGCTGTATAGGGGGCTTCCCTGGTGGCGCAGTGGTTGAGAGTCCACCTGCCGATGCAGGGGACATGGGTTCGTGCCCCTGTCCGGGAAGATCCCACATGCCGCGGAGCGGCTGGGCCCGTGAGCCATGGTTGCTGAGCCTGCGCGTCCGGAGCCTGTGCTCCGCAACGGGAGAGGCCACAACAGTGAGAGGCCCGCGTACAGCAAAAAAAAAAAAAAAAAGAAGCTGTATAAATCATCTGACTTCAAAACTTAAGGATTAAGTGTAGCAGAACTCTTGGTCAGTAATGAAATAAGAGAATGCTGTAATAATTTTGACAGTGGAAATCATATCTGTTATATTCAACAGAGAATTAGCTGCCTCTTGCAGAAGCTCTTAAAACTCCTCAACTAGACAAGTATTTAAATCACTTACATAATATTTAATTTAGCTGCTCTTCCTGCTAATCTCATTTGATGGATCTCTCGTTGTTGGGTAGGCACTGAATTCTCACCATTTGTGGCATTCAAAGGGTACATTGTGAGGAAAATAAAAGTGAACTCTTATTACATGTATCAGTGCTAATAAGTGAAATTAGAATTCACTATAATTCGTTAGCCTATTTATTACTTGTAATCTAGGGAAAAAATCCTTTGGAGAGAGTGTGACTAATACTGATAATATATACGGATGTCATTTACAAATGCAGAATATTAGCTGATCCGTCTCTTTTGGGCTGACCAAAGCCATCTCATCTGTTCTGTTACTGAAGCCACATTTCCTTTTGCATAAAGATAAAGTTAGGAAAAAGAATTGTGTTTTAATGAACTACATAGCTGTATTCCCAGCAAGCTGTGGTCTCCACAGTACTAACTGTTAGCATAAAATAAACACCCTTATAAAAAAAGTGAGTCTCTCTTTGCACCTCATTAATAAAGTCACCGATGTCCCCAGGGTGCGGGGCTGCAGATCGAACTGGGTACTGGGGCTCAGCGTGGATGGGTCTCTCATCCAACCGTCGGATTCCGACCGGCTTGATGGCATCCGGCTCCACGGTATCGGGCTGCTGGAGCTGGCTCAAATCATAGTCCTGCAAGAGACAAAACCAACACCCCATGGGAGATGGGCATTAAGATGGAAAGTTACAACCTCTCATACCCAGAATGCATAGAAATGAATGAAATTTAACATAATGGAAAAGTTGCCACTAGGAGCTTTTCATGTTATGATTAAATATTTCTTTCACGCAGCTCTTTCTTCTGTGTTTTTCATTTCGACAGTCTGTGCGCCATCTGCTTTCCTATGTTCCTCATCAGTTTCCAATGGGAAACAGCAGTGAGATGAGGTCCCACTACAAAGTGACTAAAAAACCGACTAGAAAATATAGTCGTACCATAGAAGTAAAAGTACTAGCTTAATGTTGATGGGGTTCAGGACAGGCTACCCCAAACTATGGCATCGTGGCATATTAAATATCTGAAGCTCAAGCACTCTTTTTAAAAATGGCAGAAACAGGAACGTCACTGACTCTTCCCACCTCACCCTTCTTCCCTGAAACAGGTCATAACGTTCCCGTGTGAAAAGCCCCCTCCTGAACCAGGAGGAGGAAAGTCCTCTTCATCATCAGAGACTAGGATTTGGGACCTGGAACTCTGCACAAACAAACCTTTCTTTAATGATAAAAGAATTACATGTTTATGATATAAAACTCAGAAAATAAAAAAATTATAAAGAAAGCAATCTCATCTGTAATTCTGCAATGCAGCAGTCATATTTGGGTGTATTTTATTACTATAACGAAATGTTATTTTTTTAAAAAATTTTTTATTGGAGTATAGCTGATTTATAATGTTGTGTTAGTTTCCAAGTGAATCAGTTATACATATACCTATATCCACTCTTTTCTAGATTCTTTTCCCATATAGGCCATTACAGAGTACTGAGTAGAGTTCCTTGTTCTATACAGTAGGTCCTTATTAGCTATCTATTTTATTATATACAGTAGTGTGTATATGTCAATCCCAATCTCCCAATTTATCCCTCCCCCGCTTACCCCTGATAGCCATAAGTTTGTTTTCTACATCTGTAACTCTATTTCTGTTTTGTAGATAAGTTCATTTGTACCCTTTTTTTAGATTCCACATATAAATGATATCATATGATATTTGTCTTTCTCTGTCTGACTTACTTCACTCAATATGGTAATCTCTAGGTCCATCCATGTTGCTGCAAATGGCATTATTTCTTTTTTTCTTTCTTTTTTTTTATGGCAAACCTTCTTAAACTAACCCTTAACTTCCTAGTTACTTCACCATTTACTACTCTTAGCCCAAACCCTTTGTCTTGTCAATTCTTTACAAATTTACTGTTTCTTTGTCTAAAAGGGTATAAACTCTTCATGCTCTGGTCACTTCTTCAGGTCTTCATTCTGTCTCTTTTTTTTTTTTTTTGCAGTACGCGGGCCTCTCACTGTTGTGGCCTCTCCAGTTGCGGAGCACAGGCTCCAGACGCGCAGGCTCAGTGGCCATGGCTCACGGGCCCAGCTGCTCCGCGGCATGTGGGATCTTCCCGGACCGGGGCATGAACCCGCGTCCCCTGCATCGGCAGGCGGACTCTCAACCACTGCGCCACCAGGGAAGCCCAGGTCTTCATTCTCTTGTGAAGGCCCCCATGTACAGGTAAAAGTTCCATCAAATGTGTGTGCTCTTCTCTTGTTAATCTGTCTTTGTTGGTTTAATTTTCAGACCCAGCCAGGGACCTGAGGGTCGAGAAAACTTTTTCCTCCCCTACAATGTTATATTGCTTTCATACTAAAAAAAATTGTTGCAAGCGTATTTTCCTTTACTTAGAGGAAGGTATTAGTTCATCAAGGTTTCAAAACCACTTCACTCCTCCCTCCCTTCAGTGGTCTAGAGCAGGGGTCCCCAACCCCCAGGGCACAGACCAGGCTGCACAGTAGGAGGTGGGTGGCGGGTGAGAGAGTGAAGCTTCATCTGTATTTACAGCCACTCCCCATCGCTCGCATTACCACCTGAGCTCCGCCTCCTGTCAGCGTTATGATGAGTTGTATAATCATTTCATTATATATTACAATGTAATAATAATAGAAATAAAGTGCACAATGAATATAATGCACTTGAATCATCCCCAAACCATCACCCCACCCCACCCCACCCCGGTCCGTGGAAAAATTGTCTTCCACAAAACCGGTCCCTGGTGCCAAAAAGGTTGGGGACCACTGGTCTAGAGTCTGCAAACTATTGTTGGTGGGTCCAGTCTGATCTGTGGCCTGTTTTTCTTGAAGAATAGCTTTTACATTTTTAAAGGATTATTTAAAACAACGGTAACAATAAAGAAGACAAAGAATATTCTACGGAGACTATATGTGGCCCCCAAAGCCTTGCTATCTAGCCCTTTAAAGAAAAAGTTTTCCAACCTCTGGCCCAGAGGTAAGAAGCCAGGGAGTGTGGATTCTCTTCTGGTGCAGTCCTGTGGGAATGTCTTGGAAATACAGCCTGTCCACTTTGAGGGGCAGAGAAGAACTTGAGAAGAAGGATGCTCTGGGCATTGGTTGGACCTTCAGAACTATTTTCAGCTTTAGCATCATCCAGCTGGACAGGAAAGTCCAAAGACACTAACTATAATGTGGAAATGCATCAACATTTTAGGTTTGGGCAAATACTTGATAGTTTTCAAACCTCTAAATTCTGGTGATATAAAATGTCACATCCCCAGCTTAACTGAAATTCTCTAATTCACTGTTGATATTTACAGAAAGTACAGATTTTCTGGTACTCTTTTTAGTTCAGGCTTCATCTCTGTCTGCAACCAGCTCAAAACTGTTTACAGTTATCTCTGTAGTGGTTTTGATTCATTCGACGCTTGAATATTTACCATGTTCTGAAAATGCTCGAGATCCTTTACATATGTTTCCTCACTTAATGGTCTGAACAACACTGTGTGACGTTAAGTTTTATTATCCTCATTTAAGAATTGAGGAAACTGAGTCTCAAATCACCTAAGTCATCTGTCGATGGCTCCAGATCTACTGAGACACAGAGACAGGCTCTGACTTCAAATGGATTAGACTCTAAAGCCTAGCTCCTGGCACAGGCCATCTGGGAGGGCGAGTCAAGTCCCAGCTACAAGGTTGGATGGATGAGGGAAAAGGGGCAGGAATGTGAAGAATGATTAAAACAACAAAGGAGTCACTGACATTCAACCCACTATGTACCAGGAGCTATACCAGCCTCCTGTAAGTGTCTTCTCACTGATATTTTCTCCTTTCTTCTTTCTGAAGAATGCTTTATTACCATAATTTTAGATGAAGAAACAGACTCGGAAAGGTTGAGTAACTTGTCCAAGGTCACACAGCTGGTATTCGATTGACATGAGAATCAAAACCAGGTGTGTCTGACTTCCAAATGTCAATCTAAAACTGAACTCTGTTCGTTGAGACGCCTTAGTTGTTCTGACAACCCTCCCCTAAACAACTCTTAACCAAGGGCTTCAACTAAGCTAACGAGTGAAGGCACTCAGGAAAAGCTCCTCCTCTGAGGGATGGACAAGGTGATACGGGAGGGGAGGCAGGCACACAGAGTAGGACAAGCCAGAGTGGGATGTACGGTTGGTACATCGCCAAGTATAAAACGCTTAGAGGGGCTTCCCAGGTGGCGCAGTGGTTGAGAGTCCGCCTGCTGATGCAGGGGACACGGGTTCATGCCCCGGTCCGGGAAGATCCCACATGCTGCGGAGCAGCTGGGCCCGTGAGCCATGGCCGCTGAGCCTGCGCGTCCGGAGCCTGTGCTCTGCAACGGGAGAGGCCACAACAGTGAGAGGCCCGCGTACCACAAAAAAAAAAAAAAAAAAAAAAAAAAAAAAACGCTTAGAGAGGGAAAGAGCGCATTAGGTTCCAACCTTGAATGACACGTGGGTTTGGGAGAAAGGACCATTCTGGGGGAATCAACAACGTGAGCAAAGGCATGGGGATGCTGTCTCCTTTTGTGAGGGTAGAGTATTTCAAAGCACCCATACAAAACTTGAGTGAAAACACCTTGATCTTGCACACATGGGCTCCATTTAAAATTTTATAGGACGTGTGAGTTATTTATAGACTATCTTAAAGCAGAGGCACATAATGGTATGACAGACGGGAAAGCCTTTGCAATGTTAAAATGTTATACAAAATAAAGAAGGGGGATTCATTTAGAGAATTCTGAATGCTTACACACGAATAAGCATCGTTTTCCAGGCGATGTTTAATTACATAACTACCAAGCTTAATAGAGGGGCTTAACCATGAGTAAGCGTGTCTTCTGACAATGATGGAAGCTTTTTGTAGAAAGGGGAAAACAGACTAAGTACAGGGATGATGACAGTTAATAAATATTTTTACACTGAGAGTGAAAAATGGTCTATTAGAGGTCTCAATTACATGAAATTAAGTAATTGAATCTTATGCTTGAGGACTGTCTTTAACCTGGTGACACATTCCTTGACCAGCCTCAGTATATCACGACAACTCCATATAAGAATACAGAGTGATTTCTTTGGCGTAACTGGAGCCACGAGAGGCAGTGGGATGTTTCTTACGTGGAAAGGACTTGTCCACCCTGATTTCTTATACAGCTCCCACTCTATCCAAAGGTTACAAGCAGAAATGCATTATGTTTGGTTGACAGTGTTGAAAAAATTTTCTAATAAGTCGTCAACACACAGACTTTGGGATATTTTACCTGAAAATAGGAAGATGTGGTGTAAAACCAGGCTTAACTTCTGACACAGCAATCTGTTACAGCTGAGAGCATCTATCTCCTTTGGACAAGGACAGTCTGTCCACCTGGCCTGCTTCACTTATTAGTGTATACATGCATCAGTATATTCATTTACAGATTCTTACCTTTCTTTCGATAGCCCTTTCCTACTATCTTAAGAACCAGAGCAGGAAATCTAAAGATGTCTGTGGTCAATATGTCAGGCCCATAGAAAGTGCTCACTAAAAATGTGTTGAAGAAAATTCTCAGGGATGATATTATGCCAGATGTGCACAAGAGCAAGAAATGTGCTTTTGGATCGCATGACACACCATGGCAGTAATTCACAATGGGGAGGAAGGGAAAAAGACCCCGGGTCCCATTGCTGAGACTCTTTGCCATGGTGAGTACCTTCCCCTCCATGATGCAAACGTGTCATGTTCCTCAGATACACTGACATCTAAAAAAGAGGCACAAAACCACTGATTTACAGGAAACTAGAATTTGGGTTAAAGCACGCAGCTTAACTTTTCTCTGTGATGGTTTCCCTTGTCTATTGCAAATACGGGATATGAAAATCTGATGGTGGTATGAAGTGGGCAGAAGTGTCTTCAGATCACAGAGACGGGTTTTTCTGTCCACATCCATCTGTGCTCTATGGCAGAGTCCTGACCCGAGGATCCAATTTTAAGCCTTTTGATAAGGGGTCATTCTATGTGAAATTATACATCCTGAATTATATATCTTTATAATCCCATGATGCTTTACTTAAACACACAAATTACAGCATGTAGGATAAGAATTCTAAAGAGAATTACAGAGACTGAAAACATTCTCAGGGTCACTGGGTTCATGGCCTTACTTCTGAAGATTAGAAAGAACCCCAGAAGAAATCTTATTTGGTTCCTAAAACTCTCTAGAGAAAAAGTGGATCTAAAAATTCTCTTACGATTGTCAACCTTACTTTGTCAACATTAACTTCCCAGAGAAATCCAGTTTTCAAACGAAGGCCATGGAAAATCTTATTTTAACTAACGTTTGGAATATGTGTTATTTGGCAATGATCATGAGAAGCAGGCACAGAATTAGGGTTTTTAAATATTAACATTGCAAGTAACTGAAAACACTTCTTTTTGGGTCTATGATTTAAAATGTCTTAAAGGTGACACAATTTTGGGAGAGTTAGTAAGAGTTAGTCAGCAGCTTTAACTCTGGTTCTGCCTTTTCTTATTAAATTCCCCGACTTGCAATGATTTATAATTGGTTCAGAAAATGATACCACGAATCGACCTGAAGGCATTTGGTTACGTTTAAATAAAATAAAATGCTGCTTCAGTATAAAGTGAAATTCTAGATTCCCAGGCAGAAATTTCAGAAAGCTCTGTGGCTGGTAGAATCTACAGAATCGTGCAATTATGTCTGTTTTTTAATTTATTTTAATTTATTTTTTTTTGCGGTACGAGGGCCTCTCACTGTTGCGGCCTCTCCCGTTGCGGAGCATAGGCTCCGGACGCGCAGGCTCAGCGGCTATGGCTCACGGGCCCAGCCGCTCCGTGGCATGTGGGATCTTCCCGGACCGGGGCACGAAACCGTGTCCCCTGCATCGGCAGGCAGACTCTCAACCACTGCGCCACCAGGGAAGCCCTAATTACGTCTGTTTTAGAGAGCGATGAAAATATTCATTTACCGTATCATGAGTATCTAAAGAGAGCTTACTGGGTGCCTGATGCCATTTTTAGCTCTGAGAGTGTGAAAGAAGGAAACCAACCTTTACCTGGTGCCCATAATCTGTCAGGAGTTACCTTAGGTGCCTCCTTATGTGATATCTCAGACGCTCCAAGCAAAATCCTGCCAAGAGAGTGTTGTTCTATCCCATTGATTCTCGTAACTCGGAGAGGTTAATGATTTGCCCAAGATCATGGACTCAGTTAAACAGTGTGGAAGGAGCAAACAGAGACCACCAGGCAAGCAAAATAACAACTAAAAAAAGCTGCATCTTCATATATAGAGAACAGACATGTGGTTGTCAAGGGCGGGGCAGGATGAGGGAGGGAAGGACTGGGAGTTTGGGATTAGCAGATGCAAACTATTACATATAAGACGGAAAAACAACAAGGTCCCACTATATAGCACAGGGAACTACATTCAATATCCTGTGATAAACCATCATGGAAAAGAATATGGAAAAGAATATGAAAAACAATATATATTTGTATACCTGAGTCACTTTGCTGTACAGGAGAAATTAAACACAACATTGTAAATCAACTATACTTTAAAAAAAAAAAGGCTGTACCTTGTTGCCTGGGCCAGTGAAGAAAGGGACAGAATTTGCTGAAGGGGGGAAAATGAGGGGCTTTAGGAGCCAGAAGGGAAGTTCAAGGTGGTTATGCTAACTAGGCACTGGAATCCAGGACTCCGGTCTGTGCACAGCTGGTTAAAGCCTCACTGCCTTTTAGTCAGAAAGGAGTCTTCACTTGGGTCCAACAACAGTCTGTCACGTGAGGGAGGGGGAGGGCTCTCAAAGTTCCTGGTCCTTTCTCAGCCTCCACCAGTGAGAACCAGGGATGGAACACAAGAGCCAGTTTGGCTGGTTGGTGCAAGTGGAAAATGTTCCTTTTATAGTAGCAAAGGCAAGTAACTTTCAAATTCCCATATAGATAAGGTAAATATTTTTAATGTTTCAAGACTGAGTGAGAGAAATAAAAATACTAACATGAAAGTAAGTGGACAAAATTCTCAAGGGGGAAAAGAAAAAGGTACCCGATACTTTTTTCTTTTTCTTGCCTGTGGCACAGGTAAGAAACCCTTCAGTCAGACACAAAAAGGAATGGAAGATGGAAAAGGAAAACATTATTACCTCACCCTATATAGCTCCTGGCGTTAAAATAATTGAATAAAATAGCGACGAGGTGTCAACACATTACTACACAGCTGCTGACGGGTAAGTTGAATACACTTGCAAGCTTTATGTAAATTACATTACAACCTGATTTTCTTCCCCAGTGAGGTATAGTTATGATGGTAACTATTTACACAGGGGAACTGATGTGGAAAACAAGGTTGATTCTAGGGATTACAAAAGCCCCCGAAACAAAAGATTTTCTAACAGCTTTTCTGGTTTAAATCATAAGCCTAATAGAAATAAAATAACTTGGAGACTTAATATATAGATGAAGGTCCCCCATTCTCTGTTTTCATCCACGTTTTCATCTCACTGGAGAGCCGCTTTACTACTCCCCACAGTGGGAGGGAGGTGAGTCTCCATTAAACACATTCACTGCTTCTGCTTCCGTGGTTTACCGTTCATGCTGCCCTGTCACAGCTTCTTTTAAAATTCTGTTTTCGAGAATGAGCACATTCTTTGGTGCAAAATTGTGGTTCTGCTTCAGAAACTGGCACTGTTGAAATTTTATCACAACTTATTTCCCATTGTAAAATTATGGCACGTTCTTTTGGAAACAAATGCAGCAAATACAGTGCAATTCAATTTGATTCAACAAAGACTTTCTGAAGAGTCTCTTGGGCCACAGACTTGATTACTGACCTCATAGAGCTTTTAGTCTAGTGTCTTTTAAAAGGACACATTTAGGGCTTCCCTGGTGGCGCAGTGGTTGAGAGTCTGCCTGCTGATGTAGGGGACATGGGTTCGTTCCCCGGTCCGGGAGGATCCCACATGCCGCGGAGTGGCTAGGCCCGTGAACCATGGCCGCTGAGCCTGCGCGTCCGGAGCCTGTGCTCCACAACGGGAGAGGCCACAACAGTGAGAGGCCCGCGTACCGCAAAAAAAAAAAAAAGGACACATTTAAAGCTAATATAAATTTAACATAATAGATAAAACTATTACAAAAATATGGAAAATGAAGGTGTAAGGAGCTGTGAAAGAGGTGCTGCTGAAAGAAATAAGGATATGGATACATAAATCATTTCTAGCAGAGTAACAGGGGCTTCAGAAAATGATGCTCCTCTCAAAATGTGAGATTTATTTTTTATCCTAATGTTTGTAATTTCCCATTCTTTCTATGTAATTCAGTTACAGCCCTATAAACATGGACATGTTTTCTTAACCCTTTCAAGCACCGTCTTGGGAGACAAAAAGTATAGCTTTCCGAATGCATCTTCAGTAATACATTCTCACCCCAAGCCCCAACTTCTCCTTACGTAAAACAAAAATGTCACCACTCTGAAAAGGTCAAAGTCATTCTATCTTAGCGTGACCTATTTTTCTATCTTGGAGGAAATCTAAAGATAGGTAATAAAGTAATGGCAGTATTTGGTTGGGAATATGGTGACGGCATCAAAATCCTTCACTCATTTATGTCACGTTGTTTTGGAATTTCCTAAAGAGATATAGTCTTTGTTTTAAGATAAATTTACAAATGAAATCAATACAGAAAAGGGAGTATAGTGTTGTGATTTTTAAAAATGGATTCTGAAATCAGAGCATCTGGATTCAAATCCTGGCTCTACCCTATCTATCTGGGTGACCTTGGGCAGATTACATAAATTTCCTGTGCTAACCTTCAGAGTATTCAACCTTTGGACAAAAGAGTGAATGAAGACTTCATTAATGGAAAGAAGTCTATAGCAGGGATCAACTTTTCCTGTAAGACCTAATAGTAAATATCTCAGGCTTTTTGGGCCATCGAGTCTCCGTCAAAATACCTCAACTCTGCTGCTGCTGTGTAATAGTAGCTATAGGCAGTACGTAAGCTGTGGACATGGCGCAAGGCCACACAAAATGGAATTTTTATAAAGTTCCAATACAACTTTATAAAAATAGGCAACTGGTAGATTTGGCCAACTGGCAGAAGTCTGGCATATACCACTTAATATCTTAGCTTTTTTTTTACATCCTGGTAACACATACTTGGCATACAAATCTTTATCTCTGTATTGCTGGGTAACTTTCCATTGCTCTAAAACTAAATGTAATAAACTTAAAATCAGTCAGGAAGAATAAACATTAAGATGAATTACATAAAATATTGTGTTAATTTACGTGAAGTGATCAGGATAGTAAATAAAAAAGTCACGTGCAAATCAACTGCACATTAAAAATATTGAATGCCCAGTAGGTAATGGGTACCAACCAGTTCAGACCATATGTTGTCTGTAGCCTACCAGTGAGTCACCTGGCCATGAGGGTTTTTGAAAACAGCATGAAAAAAGGGATGGCAGTGTGCTAACCCAAATTCCTGGTGAAATTTTCCTCTTGTGAAATCAGTGTCACTCTTTCAATAGCTAATACATACTGGAGTTTGCAGGTGGGTATAAATGCATGAATAACTTGGGAACATATTTAAAACGGTGTTCTTTGGCCAACAATGAAAATGTTGAAAGTGGTCTCCACAGCTATGTCCAGAGTCAGCCATCTGTTAGCTTGTTTATAAAGCAGAATGATTTTGTAAAGCAGTTATTTCGAAGAATCAAATATACCAGTTTCATTCTCTGCTTGAGTCAGAGGGTCAGGCTTGGTTGTCCACACTGGGGCTGGTTCCTGAGATTGGTGAGTAATCTTTAGAGACCGTTTTGGCTCAAGCAGAGATCCCTGGTCTCAGGGAAGTGGCTGGTTTGGTCTCCAGGTGCTTTCTTGTACCTGTGCCTCATCCTTCCGTCTAGGTATCCAGCGTGGATTTTAGATTTTAGTACCTGTTGCCCAGATTATATCTCAGGTCTTTTAATAACTTGGCTCCTCAAATTGCTTTTCCAGATTCTACATTTGTCAGTGTCAAAATGTGCTCAATTTTGCAAGCCATGCTTAATGAATTAATTGGGTCTTACCCTTTGCCTGTTCTAGAGCCAGATTACCAGTGGTCATCTAATAAACTGAGGGTAAGTGCCCAGCCTCACTGTTTCTACCAAGTAACACCTGCCTGCCATAGACAAGCAAGAGTAAATAAAGCGTCTTTCATGTGACCTCCATCCCGGCGCATAAGAGCTGGGCCTCTCAAGTCACGTGGACCTGGGTTTGAAAACTGGACTAATGGCAATATCTACTGCATAGGGTTGTTGGGATTATAAAAGACACGTGAACTGAGAGCAGAGCCCAGTGCCCGACATAGGATAAGTATGTAATGAAACACTGGCATTTATGAATCTGATCATCATTTCCTGAAGCCATCATAGATTTCAAAAAATGAAAGTGAAGTTATCAGGCGGTAATGGTTCAATTAACCCTGTAGAAAGACTTGCAAACTAAGAGATTCTGGAAGAGGGCCCAATGCACAAACATTCTATGAGTGCCTGCGAGGTGTCAATTGTCCTAGATACTGGAATAAAAAAATGAATGTGACAAGTCCCTGCTCTCAGGGCCTTTAAGGTCAGGACCAGGGCTGCACACAAGATCTCAAAATAGAGGCAGACACGGGATATGCTGCGGGAGCATGCAGCAGAGACACTCGATTCAGCCTGCGACCCTGAGAGATGTATTGAGATGGAATCTTGGGGGCTGAATAGAGTTAGGTAGGGCAAGACTGTGGACTAAGCCATAAAAGTGTGAAATAGCGTGGGCTTCCCTGGTGGCGCAGTGGTTGAAAGTCTGCCTGCCAGTGCAGGGGACACGGGTTCGAGCCCTGGTCTGGGAGGATCCCACATGCCGTGGAGCAACTGGGCCCGTGAGCCACAATTGCTGAGCCTGCACGTCTGGAGCCTGTGCTCCGCAACAACAGAGGCCGCGATGGTGAGAGGCTTGCACACCATGATGAGGAGTGGCCCCCGCTTGCCACAACTAGAGAAAGCCCTCGCACAGAAACGAAGACCCAACACAGTCATAAATAAATAAATACATTTAAAAAAAAAGTGTGAAATAGCGTGAGACAGGTTAGATGTATAGGAAGTTCAATTCTACTGCAGTTTAAAATGCAAGGGGGAGGATCAATGAGAGGTAAAACTGAGTCATCAACCCGCGGAGTCCCCCTTCCTCAAAGCCAAACCCTGAGTCACAGGAACTGTGGGTTCTTTCCCCATCTCAGGCACTTCAACTCTGTTAAATGTGCTTTCTGTGTCATGGAGATGCTGGGGATCTGATCTACTGAAATACTGAGACTAATTTCTAGAGATCACATAAGACATAATTTCATTGAAAAAAAAAAAAAGCCAGTTGACACTCGTACAGCAATCACGTCTGGATCTTTTGGGTTTTGGAATCCCTGCCCACTAAAAAGATCTCCTGGCATGACTCCCTTTATCCTTAAATATGTGATTCCTTTCACGTGCAAGTGCTGGGCCTCCATCAAGAAGACTTTAGTATCCCCGGGGCGCAGGGGCAGTGCTCCCCAGGTGGGGGACAGCTGCTCTCCCTGGATTTGGGTGAGCCTGACACACAGTGTCCCATTTTCCTGCTGGACCTCCTGTGTCTCCTCTGTGTCCAGGGACCCACTTCTTTCTGACACATCTGGATGGGTCAGATCGATGCTCTTTTTTTTTTTTTTTTTTTTTGCAGTGCGCGGGCCTCTCACTGTTGTGGCCTCTCCCGTTGCGGAGCACAGGCTCCGGACGCGCAGGCCCAGCGGCCATGGCTCACGGGCCCAGCCGCTCCGTGGCATGTGGGATCTTCCCGGACCGGGGCACGAACCCGCGTCCCCTGCATCGGCAGGCGGACTCTCAACCACTGCGCCACCAGGGAAGCCCCAGATCGATGCTCTTGATCTAGCTGTGGGTAGTTACTGTGAGAAAGCATGTTCTCACAGAACCTCAGGAAGATTCTCTAAACTCAGGTACCTAACCAGGGTGGCTAGAGTCTTCCAGCTGGTCACCAAACCCATTTATTCTTCTCAAGGCAGGAGTGGAAGTGATGTGTCTCATTTCCAGGCCTGGCCCATGAAAATCTCCCACAAATCATCCTTCCTGCCCTTCTGTCACCCAGTGACACATGTATGTATGGCTAGGATGACCTTGGAAGCCACATGTGGAAGATGGGGGAGTCACTGGCGCTCTTAGTGACCGCGTGGAATGGCACAAACTTTCTCTCCCCATTCCAAACTCCCATGACTCGAAACCCAATTATGGCCAAGTAAGCAAGAAATAAACTTCACTGAGGCTTAGGTCACTGAAATCTTAGAGCTTGTTATAGCAGCTAGCCTATTTTAACTAAGAGATCTGCCTAAATATATTTTGTGGCTAATTCCCTTTCTTTCTTTCTCTTTTTCAAAAACCAGTACTACAGGAAACTATCCTATGGTTTCAGAGCACTGTAGTTCCTCCTTCCCATAGGAATTTGTTTTTGTTCATCCAAAGCATAATAATTATTATATCATTGAATCAGAGTCTGCAAAAAGGGGTATCTACAAAGGATAGGCTGATAACATAAATCCATAAAGCTGGCCTGGTATGGAAAAAAGGAAACCAACAATTACTGGGACGTGCTTGCTGCTTCAAGAAGTCTCTGTTTAGTTTCCAACAATCACTGCCATGTCAGAATGCAGGCCATCTTTCCACTTCTTGAGAGGACAGGAGACTTTCAACTGATCCAGAATCCAGCTTTCTGACATGGCCCCAAACCATCAGGGCTGGTAGCAGGTACCTACTCAGAGAGCTCAGAACCATCTCTAGTGCAAAAGAAACTAGCCCAGAGCATGTCTCTTAAGACTTCAGAAACCAAATTTGGGCATTCCCAGAGTCCCCATCGGCCTGGAATGTGAAGCCTGCTGAGCCCAAGAGGTGCTGGGCCTTGGGGCAAGAGACTGAGAGCAAACAGCTTATTAGCCAATTGTGAGGCTATGCTCAACAGCAGCAGTAGGTATGGGAATTCAGAGTGGTACCCAGTCGATAACAAGGGCTGAGAATCCAAGAGTGACCCAGAGAAAACCAATGTGGCGTCTTCACGCAGCTCTTCACACTTTCGGTCAGGATCAGCTCTGACCAGCATCAGCGTTAATCTCAAATGAGTTGACTCTGCTTGTGCAGATGCCAAGCCTGCTCCCTTACTGCTACCCTTGTTCTCCTGAACAACCAGCTGTGGTCCTAAGGCTCCCAGCGTCCACTGACTGTCACTGGATAAACTTCGGAACGTGCATAGCAGCACCTTCTTTCATAGACCCAGAGCCCCCAAACAGCCCAAGGCCTCGGGAACGGAAAATCTTCCCAAGTTAAAATTTAAGAGCAGAGAAAACTACTCTAGATCCTGGAGCCTACTTCAAGGAGGGGACGGCCTTCTTCTGATAAATTCAGATGACATTCTGAAAGGCACTGTTTTCATTGCCAGGCTGAGCTTGAGCTTTGCCAAGGAAGGTACCATCTTCTTTGGGCTCAGGCCTACTGGGATTTAATCCCCACCTTCACTACTTTCTAACAGTGGGGACCTTCTTTGCTGGACTGGGGGAGGGTCAAATGAAATTATGGATATAAAGCACTTAGTACAGGTATTCAGTACAGTGCCTAATACATAGGTTACCACACACACCCCACCCCCCAACAATAGCTTCTGCTGTTATTATGGAGAATGAAGCTGTATAATGTCAAGAGATTTAGGCAGAGGTTGTTTAAAGACAGCACTAGTGAGTATTATAAACATAATATACATTCAGTATATGTCTGTTTAATGTAACAGTAATCGTAATTAAGTCTGAGCTTTAAAGAGCAGGAAGCTAACAGTTTCTGTTTCCCATCCTGGGGCTAAAAGGGGACGGTTCCAGGAGAAGTGAACTACCAGGTGGTTACACTGTACATTCACCCGTATTTTATTAGTGATGCTAATATGGAAGGAACCAGAAACAAAGATCCTGAAAAGGGATACAGTGTCTGCAACCAGCTCCACTGACCAAAAGGGCACTGAAGGACATCTACTAATGAGGATAATTAAACATGACTTGATAACCACCCAAAGACCCCCTGATCACGGCAGCGAAGCAGATAAAGAAGGGACCTCACCCTCTGAAAAGAGACTGGGCATTATACTGAGTCTGTCCAACTGCCAACAGCACTGTGAGGAAATAATGGTTGTGTTCAGAACACATCTAATGCCAGTTTCAAAGACAGGCCCAACCTAGTCACATGACAATGGAAACCAGAGCAGAATATCCACACGCACCGAGAAAAGTCTACTGTACACAAGACAAGAGAAAAGATATGGAGGTGGTTTTTTTTGGTTTGTTTTTCTTTTCTTAGGCTCTATATTTTTAGCTATTTTGTTAAAGAAACTAGCAACCTGTGTTTTGGCACAGAACTTAAACAGAGATGCTAATCAACAGCAGGGAAGATAAAGGCTCCCTTGTAAAGGACTGTTTTGCTTTGTTTTCTTTCTAATCAGTGAGCTCCTGAAGGATACTTCCTCTGGGCAGGAAGAATAAGAATTCTGGCTAAGCCAGCTTTAGGCTAGGCGTCATAGCCTCCTGGCGACAGCTGCTGCAGACCTGCCTTTGCCTGTAGCCACAAGCCTCCACCGAGATCTACCCATCTTTGAAAGCTGATGATTCTGAAAGACTGTCCGGCGGAGACGTCCAGCAGACCACAGCCTGATCATGACAAGCTGTCTGCTTCCTATGGCACAGTCTCCAACCACATCTGGAGGTAACACCCATGCTCTGTAAAATACCAGCTACGTGTAATAAAAATCGACCAAAACTTGTCTAGAATGTAACATGGCACCAATTCCATTTCCGAGGCTCACTCTTGTAAAAACATAATGTCTTCTAAAAAAAAAAAACAATAAAAAATATGAGCCAAAGTCTGTTGCCAAAAAGGCTTAATGCATGCTTCAAAGAAATAGAATTTCTAACAGGGAGCCACATGTGAATTATGGACAGTAGTATACAGTGTACTTCACAAAACTGAACTTCTCAGGAACCAGCTATGATTTTAAGATTAAAAAGCAATGGTATCTTGTTTAGAACATGGAGAAGCATTTGGCATAAATTCACTTAGAAAGTAAGAGTATTAAATAAAGTGTTCTTTTTCTTAAGGAAAAAAAAGTAAATGATAAAATCCATCCAAAACTTTAAAATAGAAATCTTGATGAATTCTATTGGAGAAAATATCCTAACAGATAGGGAGATATATTAGAAAGCTCTAGTAATGAAAACAGCATGGTATTGGCCTAAGAATAGACAAATAGGACAACTAGTACAGCACAGAGCACCTGGAAGCCATGCCACAGGTCCAAGCATATATAACCACCTGCTTTATGATAAACGAACCCCTTCAATGCAGTGGAGATGGGTTATCTTTTTAGTAAACAGTGCTGGATAGCCAGCTAGGAAGAAAACAAAAAAGACCCCTGATCTATATCTTTTTTTTTTATTGGAGTATAATTGCTTTATAATGCTGTGTTAGTTTCTGCTGTACAATGAAGTGAATCAGCTATATGTATATCTATACCCCCTCCCTCTTGGACCTCCCTCCACCCCGATCCCACCCAACTAGGTCGTCACAGAGCACCGAGCTGAGCTCCCTGTGCTATACAGCAGGTTCCCACTAGCTAGCTATTTCACACATGGTAGTGTATATATGTCAAACCTAATCTCCCAATTTGTCCCACCCCCCCTTCCCCCTCTGTGTCCATACGTCCGTTCTCTACGTCTGCTTCTCTATTCCTGCCCTGCAAATAGGTTCATCTGTACCATTTTTCTAGATTCCACAAATATGCGTTCATATACGATACTTGTTTTTCTCTTTCTGGCTTACTTATACTACATGAATAATCCATTACAGATGGATCACAGACTTAATATAATAGGTAAAACCATAAAGCTTCAAGAAGGCAAGATTTTTTGCGGGGGGGGGCATTCATTAACTCAGGGAGACAAAGTTTTCTTAAATAGGTATAAATGTACTAACCATAATGGAAAAAACGATAAATTAGACTTCATTAAAATTAAAAACTTCTTTTCATCATAAGGTACCACTAAGAGAATAAAAAAGCAAGCTACAGAATAGAAGGTATTTATAATACATTTATCCGACAAAGAACTGATATCCATAGTATATAAGGCCCTCCTACAAATCAATAAGAAAAAGACAATCAACCCAATAGAAAAGTAAACAAATAAGCTGAACAGACACTTCACAGAGAAGATATCAAAATGGCAAGTAAGTCAGTAGGAACATCCCAATTAAATCATAATGAGGCATATACTACCAGAGTGGCTAAAATTTTGAAAGACTGAAAAAACCCAAGGGCTAGTGAGGATGTAGGGCAATTGGAAGTCTCATATGCCGCTGTGGCTGGGGGAGTGTGAACTGGTACAATCACTTCAGAAAACTGGCAGGATTGTACTGAGGGCTGTGCATATATGCATATTCTAGGACCTAAAAATTCAATCCCTGAGCATATACCAGCAGAAATGCGCCAAAACACAGGCATAAGAACATTCATAGCAGTTTTATTCATAATAACTCAGCTGGATCAACTCAAATGCCAAGTGTAGTAGGATGGATAAATAAAATGTGGTCAATTCTCACAACACAACAGTATTTGGCAATGACAAGAAATGAACTACTTCTAAATGTAGCATGGATGAATCTTCCAGATAAAATATTGAGTAAAGGAAGCCAGGCAGGAAAAGTACCTACTGTATGACATCCATTTTTATAATAAAATCCAAAACCAGGTAATGCCCATCTATGGTGATAGAAATAAAAAATACTAGTTACTTTTGACACAGGGCATACTGCCTGACAGGGGGGTACACAGTAAGTTTCTGGGGGTAATGGAAACATGCTTTGTTGACATGAGTGATGATTATACTCTTAAACAGGGAGGAAGCCTTCTGCTTCTGGTTGGGATAGAGAAAAGCATGAGATTATCATTTACACTCTAATGCTAAGAACAAGCCAGCTATGTTACTAAATCACAGATTTCTGAGAACATAAGATAGCTAAAAACATAATGAGATCTAACTGAATGAAAATAAAGAAACCAGCAAGCCCTTTCTAGGAGAAAGAAGACCCATAACTGTTCTTATCCCTGGAGGAAGAGTGAGAAGAGTCATTCAATGGTAAAAGGACAGATCACCCTGACTCTGAAGGAAACTTTAGAGGCCATGAGTGGATATAGGCTTGATGGAGTCACATCCTTGGGGAGCCTGTACCTACCACCAGCTCCTTCCCATAGGCCTTTACCTAGTGCACAAAGTGGGGGTCCACCAAAGGGTGGGTGCAGGGCCACAGACCTGTCATACTAAGGAGGGAGTTTGGATTTGATAATTTCCAAAGAGCAGATGGGGTGTGCATCCAGAGACTGGACACTCATGAGGAGGCTGCCGCAGGTCAGTGATGTTTCTGACCTAAGTGAAGGCAGTGTCCTGGATGATGGTGAAAGTGAATGGATTTCATGAACCACTTTAGAGGCAGAGGAGACAGAACCTTCGGTGTAGGCTTCCTATACTGCATATTTTATTCCGCTATTATGAGGTAAAAGTTAGAGTGAGTAAAAAACCCGTCATCTAATTTTGTCACAATTTTCTATAATGAGAACTGCAAATGGGAATTGTAACAGGATCAGAGAATGGGTGGAGGCTCTTGATCTAGACTAAACTGCCATCAAAGAACCAAGAGGCAACAGAAAGATGCCACAGGAAGACCAGCACTATTTCAATAAAGAAATGAGCCACTGAGGTCAATCCAGATCAAGTTCCAGAAGAGTCTTTGGACTATCAAGAAAGTGGGTAGGAAGCGACACATTTGTGCCCAAGAGTTGATCTGGGAGCAGAGAAAATTTCCTGGGTCAGGTAAAGAAGAGGTTGAAGATTGATGAGCCAGATCAGTTGACATCAAGTACCCTGGTCCAGACCCTCGGATGCTGTGAAATATCTTGGTTCTTGATTCTGTGCAGCATCCGGTCATGACTGGTATCCTTCTAGTTGTTACTATTTTTACCGAAGCTTCACTGAGTTGGGTTTAGGTTTATGCCTAGAAAATTATGCATAATGACATGAAAAATAAAATGCTGAAAGAAGATTTATGAGATAATGTGATCAGTATAACGTTTGCTCTTCTTGAACATAGCTCAGGAAAGTGAAAGGACAGATTAATGAGGGATTAAGCCAAACATGAAATTTAATATCCAAAGACATTATTTATAAGCAAGAAACCCTGGGGTATATTTATAGAGCCACTTTAATTAGTCAGTATTCAAAACAGCTTTACACATGAGTCAAGTTTTCAACAGATTTAAAATACACATCTCTTCTAAATGAGAGAATTGAGGTATTGTAAACCAAGCATGGAACCAGGAATCAGAAGCGGGCTTGAGTTCTGACTCTGCCAGTTACAGACTTGGAGAGCAAATCACAAAACCTGTTCAAATGGAAAATGGAAAACTCTGATGGACTGCCACAAAGATGAAACACAACAATGGGTGTGAATGTGCTTTGTAAAACAAAGAGCGATATATTATTTCCTCAAAGGAGTAAAGAAGAGAAAGAGAACATATGTTCAGAAATTTGCTTGAATTAATTTTTCAAGTTAACAGTCCTATCACTAATGTCTATGTATATACTCTGCAGACAGAGTATTTTGAAGTTACTGATAATGATCCAAGACCCAAGGATTCTGGGTTCTGACTACTACCCCCAACACTTGCATTAGTATATGGAAGTGAGAGCTATCCAATGTATCTAAGAAATACCTCTCACAGTGACTGCTCATGGATTATACTCATACCTTCCAGATAATTTCTAAAGGAACTATATATTGATAACTATATAGTTAGTTTAGGCTATATCATCAGACAGAGCTGGATTCAAATCCTACCTCTATCACTTCCTAGTTGTGTTAATTTATAGACTCCAACAATCCCTAGGATCTGTTTGCTAACACAAAAGTGGAGGTAGTCACAATACAGTACACAGCTTTCAAAGATTTAAGAGGTAACAGCATTTAATGTGCTTAGCAGAATGCCTGGTATGTAGTACAGACCTTGAAAGTGTTAGTTATAATGATATCTAAAATGTTGCTTCCCAGCAGATAAAATCCTTCATTTTCCACCTACTGGTCATTCCCATCCTTGAACAGGGATGCAGTTCCTTATGTACACACAGAAGCTCATGTTATTCTATAACCAGTCAGGAGCTCAACATTTATTAAGCAACTACTATAAGCCAGGCCCCATGACAGACATCACGGGTACAGAGGTGAACTAGATATTGTCTCTATCTGCAAATATTTCTCAAGAATGTAAGACTCTTGGGAATTCCCTAGCGGTCCAGTGGTCAGGACTCTGCACTCTCCCTGCCAGGGCCCGGGTTCAGTCCTTGGTTGGGGAACTAAGATCCCACAAGCCATATGTGGAGTGGCCAAAAAGAAACAAAAGTAAGACTCTTGAGGGCAAATCTTTGTTGGCTCTGCCCACCTCTGTTTCCCCAATGATTAAAATAGTGCCTGGATTATTGAATGTGCTTGGTAAATGTTTATGAAATGAATAGCCTGTGCTTTTTCTGCCATACTGATAGAAATCCAAATTCCAACATAGAAACTACTTTTACTTTTATTTTGGATATGCAATGAAGAAAAACTGTAAAGAAAAACATTTTTATCAGTACGGATATAATTCGTATTAGGTGTAAATCCTGGGGTCCTTGAATCAATGTTAATGATCTTCTCACAAAATAAATACAATGACATTTGGCACTTTGGAAAAAAAAATCAATAAGCAGCACAGGTTGGAAAGAATTCACCAAGTGTTTGGTAATGTGATAAAGGAAAAGAAACTTGATCCCATTCTTTTACTCTATGTATTAATATTTTCCCCATCACTTTAAGTTTAAGATGATAAAATTTCACTGAGAGATTTAAAGATTTAAAACATTGCTCACCTGGTCTTCTTCTCCTCCACCTTCTTCATCATATTTTAAAATATTATCTCTTACATCGTCTTCTGGATCAATTAAAAGTTGCTTGGCCTGGCGTTCCTTATCCCGACGTTTCATCCATACCACGAACATCAGAACGAGGACTAGGCAGAAAGAGAGTAAAGACATACAGTATTGTAATTTTAAAAACTTGTGATTAGACCTGTCTAATCACAGTCTTCAACATTAAAAATTTATACTTATATGGCTGGAAAACTTGTAATGCATCTTCTACTCTGTTACCTATTTCTGGCCTCACATGACCAGAGACAAGACAAAGCAGAGGCCCTGAGCGTTAGGTTTAGAGTGTGAGGACCTGGGTTCTGCAAACTGGTGCCCTGTGAACTCACTGAGTGGACGTCTGTCCTCAGTTTTACCATCTACAAATGGGGACAAAAACTATTTCTGTCTTTTACTTTGTCTTGCCAGAGGATAGGATACGCTTAATATAATGGCTTGTGAATTTTAGAACAGCAAACAACAGTAAGTGAAATAGTCACTCATTATTTAATTGCTGTTTCATTCCAGTTGATCCATCATCATTCTACTCCCCAAATCAGAGAGAAGGGCACTTGTCAAGGACAGGACGTGCTTGCCAAGATGCCTTTGGTAGTACACGAGACCTGGATCAGCGACTTGATCTTGAGGATTTTTGACTCCCAAGGGCCTGGGTCTTACTACTGCACTATTGTGCTTTTCCCTTTCCTATTCAACTGCATGTTTCAGGTAGCAAGCCCAGGGGATTAGTTTGAGCACTGAAATAACATTAGGCGTTCATGCTTTACATTTCTGTGCCAGGATTAGAATCATAAATTTTCCAGTGCGTTGATGTTAAAATCAGCATTGATTCATTTTCCTTCAAAATGGCTTGAGTCACTTCTTCATGCCACAATCCATCAGCTCTAAGTCTTTCTTGATAAGGTTGGTGTATATGCCCCATGTTAGTTGAAACTGAAACATATCCTTAAGTGTACATCTAGTGCACATTCCTTCTAAAATCTGGGGCTATCAGTTTACATCCTGAAGCAAAAGATTTAATGACTCTATTTGAGCACATTTTTATTATTGGCCATAAAAGTAAATATCCTCCTTTTAAAGCCAGATACATGATCTCATTTGCCATTGTTCCAGGGCTAAATCTAGCAAGTGGATTATTAGTATAGCATGTAGGTTTCAAATTATAGTCAAAGTAGTCTCCACATAGGAAGTAAAAAATGCTTAGCCTTCTACAGTAATTGCTTAGAAAAAAAAGGGACAGGATTCTAAATTACTAGAACACTTGCAAATGGAGAAAACATAAAAGAAATGGCCAACATTTTCAAGAAAGTGATTGGTGCATAGCATGATTGCACAGTAAACTAAGTCCTGCTGCTATTCAACAATACAACACAGGGTCCAGGCAATTTATTCTTTTAACCTGCATGCTTACAAGTGGTTCCTAAAGTAATTTCCAGTGGTTAATTCCTTGCATTCCACTGAACCAAAGACTGCAAAGTATTTTAAAAAGAGGCAATTCCTTAATCTAGACTTGCTGTAAAGACAGACAATTTATTGAGCTGTGCAATCATTTCTATTATCCAATGTGCTGTATGAAGTACAATCTCTCACTATTTTATGCAGCCCGTCAAAAACAAATACCTTGATCCTTGCATGACTGGAGCAGGTTGCTGACTGCACTTTATATGAAGGAAAGCAAAGGAAAGCAATATACTTATTTTCCTAAATCACCAACTACGTGCCATGAATTCAGACTCGAATCCTAAGAGAAGGGCTCCAACTGAGCACTGTCTAATATTTTTCTATGAAAAGAGTTTGCTACAGCTCCCCAGGCGATCAGCATCAGAAAACTGCAACAGGGCACGAAAGAGGTGGGCTGGCTGGGTTTGCTGCAAACATGTAAGTGCTTGCAAGGATGCTCAGGGCTTCTCTCATTCTGAAGTGGGCGTGGCTGCAAGAAAATGCTCAGAGGTGGAAGAGAGTTGTTAGATTACGATGAAAGGTGACAATAAAAAGTTACTTTGCTAAACATCCTAGAAGCAACAAGAATTACACCTAAGAGATGAGGAAAGTACTCACTGAGCAGGATGATGATGCAAAGCAGGATTGCAATGATGGCGCCCGTGCCCAGCCCTGCTCCCACAATTCTATCCACATCTGTGCAGTCCCCGTTGGAGTCACACTGGCAAACCTTCACGCGAAGGATGGAAATATTTGACTTGGGAGGATTACCCGAATCTGTGATTATGATTGGAACTTCATATATCCCGGCTTCAAGAAATTTTATCTTTAAATTGAGCTGAGCAAAATCACCTATACAAAAAAGGGAAAAATACAGTCTGATAGTTCATACATTATACGATTCAAAAACACATGGCATTTTCCAGAACGTATTACTTCTGAATGGTACATATAAAGCAGTTTTCAACTATCCTGCACTGTAAAGTTTTTTGTTTTTGTTTTTTGGGTTTTTTTTGTCTTTAAGGGCTCCTAATATCTTATTTAAACTTTAAGTAGCTTTTAAAATACATTTAAGGGGAAGATAATAAAGCACTTAAAATAAACTTTTCATGCCAGGTCAAAGCCTCTCAACTGCACATATATTCAAATAATGAACCTGTTCTCACCATTAAGCCGAGTGATGGTCCAATTTCTCTTAATAGTCACTGGAGACAAAGGAAGATCAAAAGCAAATGGTCCAGCGTTTGGATCAATGTCATAGTCAAGTGCTGTGATGTTAATTGAATTGGGGTCCGGAGTTTCGCAAGTCTCTGCTTCTTGAGGTAGCACTTGAGGGGCATTGTCATTAATATCAAGTAAATAGATCTGCAGTGTTCCCGTTCCACTCATAGGAGGGATTCCTTAAAAGGGAGAAAAAAACCACAAACCGATGCTGAACAATTCTTTCCCTTGAGACTCACTTACGGTGAAACTAAGTTTCCAGCCTGCTTGCCCCTATCACTGCGTAACCTTGGAAGAATGTAGTTGCCACAGCATCTCTCGGCAGACTGTTTTTGGTACAAGGCCACTTCATGCCTCTTTTTCAGGATGACCCTGTGCTGCCCCCGCTGGGGCTGCGGGCGCTGAGGGGGCGGTAACAAGGCGCATGCGCACGGCCCTGGCCCGACCAAGGGTGATCCGGCACCCTCGCCGTCCTTACTCTGGGCCCCGTGCACATCGCGCTCCTATAGGCACCGGGGGATGTAAGAGAAGCAGAACCCCGGGCTCATGATCTCCTGGGCCCTACTCTTTGAGGGAGAACCAAGCCGTGTGCACAAAAGTACCCGAGAATGCTTTTCAAGCTCAGACACTGCTCTGAAATATCGAAACAGTCTACAGAGAAGTGATATGGACCCACAGACCTCATCCTGGGGAGGAGCCCATGGAGAAGAGACATGGTATTTACTGATCAACCAACTACCTCCTTGAGAAAGTATTAGGTTGCTCCCTATATGTTATTTCATTGTCATCCTACGAAGTAGGTTTAAACAGATAGGCACCGAAGTTTCTGTAAACTGGTCACGGTCGCACCCTCTTAGAAGTGGTAGGGTTGCTAGTAAATACTGGTCTGCCTGACCCCAAATCCATTCTCATTCCACTATAAAATGTGGTCTCTGTACTTACCACTTGTGAAAATTTAGACTGGTGATTTGGACTCTGCTGTGTTATGAATATTTAGAAATAAATATATAACAAATACATAAAATGTAATGAAAGCATTATATAAACATAATATTAAATATATAAGACAATTACATTTAATTATATAATTTATCTATATTATATAAATCTAATTTAATAGAAATATAGGAATTTTCTAAGTAAGGCTGAATATTGAAACCCAGAGGTTTAAGTGACCTGCCCAAGGTCATGAAACTAGGAAGGTGCACACATACAATCCTCAGGAGGGGACGAGGAGAAATCTCCACGGACCTCTCTAAGGAGTACGGGTGGCTCTGAGAGCAGGGAGTTTAAGGTGGAGCGGTAGGATGGCTGTTCACCAGATTCTAATAGCACCAGAACCACTATGATTCTTTGTAGTTTGAGTTAGTTTCACATTTATTATCACATTTAATATTATTTGACTGCCATAACAACTTCATAGAATAGCAAGCAGCAAAAACAACAATCAATAATGAAACAAAGGCACAGAGATTATAACAGCTTGTCCAATTATTAAGGAGAACTGGGGCTCTAAATCCAGTCTTGTGATTTAAAGTCAAGTGCATTTGCAAAGCATCACAGCTACACAGATTTAACTGCTCACTTCTCTCTTGTATCAAACACCCTTTCAAGTAGAAAACAATCCACCTTGGTGAATGAAAAAATCTGGTTGTAACTCACAACCAACATATATACATATAATTTTATAGCTCTTTAAATCTCAACATAATGGTGCAAGATATATTACTTTAAGTTTCACTGTGGAGAAAGCTGCCACTTACATATGGCGAGACAATATACAACAGACACGAATGCTGTGCTTTGATGTGAAATGGCAGAAGGGGTTCCTACCAAGTTTCAATTCTAAATATTTGAACAGTAGGTCTCATATTAGAAAGGATAAGAAATATTGCTTTGGCCCTGTCACCTTGTAGATTTCTGACAGATAATGATCTCATTGAATCTTATTATATAGGATTTGGAAAGGTTCTTTGAAACTGTTCTTATCAAAAATGTTGATATGCGACGTTTTTCAAACTGCGTATCTCGGCCACCAAATAGAAAAGCCTACTATTTTTATTAGATGCTAACGTTCACAGTCCAACATTAAAATGATTTTAAAAGATGGTCATGATTCAGTTTTAAAACTATTAACACATATAGAAATGTTTTTTTGAGTGTTTAGTTTGTGCCAGGCACTGTTTTAAAACCTTTACATGGACAAGCCTTGTTATCTTCCCCTGTACACTATGAGTTATATACTGCTACCATGATCCCTATTTAACAGAAGAAGGAAATGGACAGATTAAAAACCTTGTTGCCAGTCCTGCAGTTAGAAAATGATAGAACTGGAGTCTGGACCCTGGGGGTCAGGTGGAACTTCAAAGCTTCACTCTTAAAGCATGTCATATTGAGAGCTGAAACAAGTCTGACTCCAGTTTAACGTGAGTCATTTTCATCTTACATATCTAAAAAAAAGTGCTCTATTAATATCAGCCATTTAGAATCCAGCAGAGACCCAGAAATAAAAAAGATGCTAAACTATATGTTTATGTTTTTCAAAACCAACACACTAAAGCTCAAGTACTCAATTATTTCAATTTAGGCATGAAATTTAGAGTTTCCTAGCCTACGGCAGACTAGAGGTAGAGAATTAGCGAGAGGAAAAATGCTAGATACAGACAAACTGATGGCAACAAACACATTGACTAGAAGAAATATAAAAAGACCATCTCAAAAACCACTGTGTCTGGGCCACTGAGGCATCAAGGTGCAGCAGGGCAGAAAAACAACAAAGGCCTGTGATCACAATACTAGGCGACCACGGAGGGTATAAGGACATTGGGAACATTCATTACAGAAGACAGGGAATGTATCACAGAAAGCCCAGTGGAAATGGAAAATAGAAATTGGGGCCTTAGAAGAATGAAGGTCAGTTTTCTAGACAATTGGGTTTTGTAGAAAACTTCATTTCCTGATGATGCATTTGTGATAAGGCTCTATGCTCTTAACAACATCCAGGATAATACAGTGACTATATTTAATTACGTACCATTGTCAGAAGCAAGGAAAGTAGCGTTATATATATTATTTTTCACATTGGGAGATTCTCTGTCCAAAAGAGCAATTGTAGTTATCTGCCCATTCACAGGATCTATTTTTAGCCAGTTGGCAGGATCAGATAATTTTGTGTATCTACAAAATGAAAGCACAATACATTTAATATTTTTGACACGACACTTAAAAAATAAAGCCTATTTTTCAGGTTTGGTCCCAGATGAAACCAGTGCGTTAACTTGCATTTTTGTAGATGATGGTTGGACATGCAGCCATAACGCGGGAAAGAATTTCTGTGGCAGTGGTTTGGGGAGGTACATGAAGGTTGTGTGCTGTGTGGGCAGGCGTGCAGGAAACACTGCATAGGTGTTCCAGGGAAAAGACCAGGAGCCCAGTCTCCCTACTGCAGGTTGGGGTTAAGGGGGATTTGACAGATCTGATTTTAAGCTGTTATCTAGTTCATAGGATAGCAACGGTGCAGAAAAAAATAGCTCAAATATATCTTCTAAGTGAGCAGGAGCCCTAACGTATAGGGCTTAAGAGAAATTTTAATAGAAGTTGAATTTTCTATCACAGAACACTCCTAAAACGTTTACCATCTTATCATGGTGGAGATGTGGTCACAGTGGGGAGGACCCCTCCCCCCACAAATTCCCATTCCTTGTAGGATCTCCCCACCTGGGCCAAGCCTCAGAACTACACCCTTCAAGGCAAGTCCCATGGTCTGAGCAGATTTATCTGTATCAGCTTAACCTCCTTTTTTATTTGGCGTGGGGATAAGCTTTTCAAGCTTGGGAAACCAATAAGACAAATTGGAAAACATATCCTATGTTTTGAAAGGTAAAAATTTGCGGGAGTCCAGTATACCTATTCACTAGCTATTTCTCTATCTTGATTCCAATGTATAGAGAAATGAAGAAGATATGCAGTTATTTATCTGTTAGCAAGAGTTCTAAAAGAAGTTAAATAAAATATCAGCTAATTTTAAAAATTACCATCACCAATGATGGATAATAGTCATGTGGAGTATGCTCTGCCAACCGTCTACTCCCTCATTAGGAAGGATAAGTTAGACTTTGCGGAGGCTGAAAATCTTTACAGATATGTTTTGTAAGTCCTATAACCACTGTACAGGTGAGGGATGAAAATAATTAGCTCTTATATCTTGGTGTTGGCATGAGTTTTCTTTTCTTCCTGATGTGTGGGGAAGAGATAAATGTTATAAGCTTCTGAGACTCCCCTATTTACTCACAGGAGAAACTTTATGTGATGGTTGGCATAAAAGCATAGGCTAAATTATTACTAAAGATTTTAAAAAAAGGAAAGAGGACAGAAGAAAAGAGGCTGAAAACTTATTTCTTTAAATAATACATGAGTAGATCCATCTTATATTTCCGATATAATATACTCATGGATCCACTGAAGAAACTTCATCAAATAATTAAAAATAATCTTGTAGGCTTCCCTGGTGGCGCAGTGGTTGAGAGTCCGCCTGCCGATCAGGGGACACGGGTTCGTGCCCCAATCCAGGAAGATCCCACATGCCTTGGAGCAGCTGGGCCCGTGAGCCATGGCCGCTGAGCCTGCACTCCGCAACGGGAGAGGCCACACCAGTGAGAGGCCCGCATACCACAAAAAAAAAAAAAAAAAAAAAATCTTGTAATAAGGAGTTTGGGTGCTAATGAAAATTTCTCACTCAAATGGTGAATAGATTTTGTGCACAGCATAGAACGTAAATTACAAAATTGCATTTGATACCTAATATTTTGCTGCATATATCGATCTGGGTCCTGAGCAGTGAACGTTGTTAACATGGTACCGGCGTGAAGACCTTCTTCTTGGCGAATGATCTTAGGATTTGGGGCAAAATAAGGGTTTTCATTCACATCAATAACTGTGACAGACACAGTTGCAGTTGACTGAGGTGGGTGCTGAATACCCTTGGCTAATGGCACTTGATTTTCTGCAGCGACAGTAAGGACATACATCCTATTTGTTTCAAAGTCGATTGGCTGGAAAAATAAAAAATATTTTTTTAAAGGAGAAACCATATTTTTGCAGGAAATAAGAATATTTGCATTCTGCAGTTTATCCTTCTAGCAACTCCATTTCTAAAACATTAATTTTTCATTCACTACAACATAGGTTCCTCTCAAATTTCTGGAAAATATGCATTAGCATGACCATTGACTGAAACATTTATCGCAATTTAACCTACTTATATAAGATATTTATATATCTTGGGCATTTCAAAGATTTATGTTCACAAAATAATGCTTATTACTATTGCATGCTGTATTTATTTAGCTACATCTAACAACTTAGTTATTCTTAAGAACAGCACTGTTGACCAAAAATAAAAAATACTAAATAATCTGGAATCAAGTGAGAACATGATGGTGTAGATTGTACTCTCAAACATTGGTACAAAGACCACTCCTCATCCAGGAAAGCTTTTACCAGGCTGTGATGAAGTGGACAAAACAAAAACTAGAAAATGTGATTTTTTTCCTCTTAAAGCTAAACTTACTCTATTTAAAAGTATCATTCATAATTTGAAGTATACATTTTAGAGTACACATACATATACACCTTAAATAAACAGTAGTGTTTGTAGGTAGAAGGACTTTTATTTTTTCCTTTGTTAGCAAACTAAAAACTTTATTTTTTCTGGCTGTTTTCCAGAATAATTTTGGGGATTTTACTGGTCTGTACAAATCCCAAATCTAAGAATGCCACTCTAGATAAAGGCAATGAGCAAATAACCTTAATGTAAATATTAACTTCCAGAGTTCCACTGAATCCCATTGTCAATAGAAAAGTTACCAGGAGTCAAGGGACCACACTGGACTTTCCCTCTTAATTTCCCTGATCATCTTCTAGCTGAGGTGCAGATAAGCATTACTGTGCATAACAGTATGAAAAAAAGAGCTTGGAGAGCTCTCATGCCATCCTGGAGGGTCTAAGAAGGACCAAGGGCAGCAGCTATGAGAAAGCCACAATATTAGCACAGACCACACCGGTTTCTTCACCTAGACCACCTCCTCAACTCTTCAGAGTTTCTTCTTCTCACTCTACAATCCCCAGTTCAACTTCCCTTTCTGAATTATTTTCAACAAGACGGCAAAGAAGCCAGGAAAGAAGACAATTCTTTTAAGTAAGCGCATTAGCTCCATGAAACATACCTGACAACACTTACTTATGCCAAGACCTTTAATGGGTATTAAGCTTATTTATCCCACAGAACAACATTGAGACTTAGGTACCAGGTATCTCCTCACTGTCTGTGTAAGAACCTGAGGCTTAAAAAACCTGCCATGTTGTCTCCACTACAAAGGGCAGAGCTGGGGTTCGAACACAGAGGGGTGGTGCTGTCACTCACTATGCTGTGTTCAGAGAATTTCCCACTCCCACCTCAAGGGGGAGATTACCGTTCTACTCACGCACATATAACATTCTTGGCAATGGAGCCCTTGGTACACCTTTCCCTATAAGACCAACATTCAGGTTCCCTTACGAATCAAGAATGTTGGGATGCGAGGCAAAGAAGCAACTCTCTTCCCTGGGTGGCTACAAAGAGATGATCGCTTCAAAGAGCTCTTCCATCCGTTAGTACCATCTATTTGTTCCCCTTGAAGTTAACATCCCTTTTACTTCCGGCGCTCAGCTTTGTTTTATTTTTTTTTTTGACAGTTAAGGATCAGAAGAACCAATTTCTTAAAGTCTTGAAAATAGCACTTAAAAACAGCAATGTAGGGACTTCCCTGGTGGCACAGTGGTTGACCTCCGCCTGCCAATGCAGGGGATGCAGCCTCGAGCCCTGGTCCGGGAAGATCCCACATGCCGCAGAGCAACTAAGCCCGTGCGCCACAACTACTGAGCCTGTGCTCTAGAGCCCATGAGCCACCTGCTGGGGCCAGTGCGCCTGGGGCCTGTGCTCCACGATGGGGGAGGCCACCGTAATGAGAAGCCCACGCTCCATGGCAACTGGAGAAAGCCTACGTGCAGCAACAAAGACCCAACGCAGCCAAAATTAAATAAAAAATTAAAAAAAAACACCAAAACGAAATGCAAGCTAATACTTTAAAAAAACAAAAAAACAGCAATGTAAATTCAAAACCTTTTAAGAGCGTAGGCCCTCTCCTTGCCTACATTCACCCTGTATTACGTCTGTGATATTTTCTGGTTTGTTCCCTGAGCCAATACTCTAATAGCAACCTGTAGACATAAGAATAGTACGTGTGGGGCATCCTTCTTAACAGCTATCAATCGGCCATCAAAAATCCATGATGTGACGTATCACGAACACATCCATGGCACTGACAGCACTGTTGAGGGCTGTCCTGTCTTCACTGTTAAAACTCCCCGATGATTGAAAAACAACCATATTCCAGGGATAAAGTGAGACTATCTATGTTGGCCTCGGCATAAGTGAAAAATAACAAACGTGACTCCTACAAATACATTAACCCAGATTCAGAGATGTCCAAAAGAAAAAGTCCTGAGATTCAATAACAAACTAAGGGGTAGGTGGCATATATGGGTTGCTGCAGAGTGGCCATCAGAGAGACCATCGCACTTACTTTTACTACGGTGACTAAGCCATCGTTACTGTTGGGGTCGGTTTGAATGGCAAAGCGCCCGGCGGGGTCCCCGCCACTGATTCTGTAGATGGCGTTCCAGGCTGGCGTGTGGGGCTGATCCTTGTCCGTCACAGTTAGATTAGCAACTGTGATATCTACCCTGTTTTCAGGGACTTCGCCATAGAACTATAAGAAAAGACAAAGCTCAGTCAGAGAAGCGACAGGCACCGCTGAAGGACAGTGTGTCTTGATGACCACACTGCCCTGATTTTACCACCCCATTAAATCTTTATTATCCACACTAAACGAGGAGATTGGTCATGCAGGTAATCACAGCATTTATGTTTGACTTTAAAAATACTATAACTTTTTTCAGCCCTCAAATGTTTTTTTTAAATTATGTTACAGTTTCATTAATATTAAAATTAGTGTCCTTCTGTGAGTATCTGGGTGATTAATGGTGGGGGGCAGTGGGCAGGAGGAAAGGACTTGTCTGAAGGAAATCATTTTACTCAAGAGATCACAATTATATGCTGACAAAGTAGCATCTATCAGTCACGTGGTTCGTGCACCTGGAGATATTTATAAATATTTTGTTATAACAGCATAAAGTCTTTTTAGGGCATTTCTTCCAGGCAGCATGTTTTAACAATTTTATCAGTGGACTTGGAGAGAACGAAAAAACAAATTACTTCGGTGCCTTATTTAAAACCCTGGTGTAAGTGACAGGAAACTTAGGAGTCAGTAGCCATTCTACCACGAGAAGAATGAAGCAAGTTCTAGCTCTGTTTAACGCATTTATTATTCATGACAAAACTTCTCAGTAATGGACCACAGGCCTAGACTTCTGTGAGTGACAGTCTGTACTTACTGTCATGGCAGTAAACTCTGGAGGATTGTCATTGACATCTGTCACCGTGATGACAGCCGTGGCTGTGTTTGAAAGGCCATATGTGGGATTGCCTTCCATGTCTGTAGCTTGAATTATTAATGTATACTGTTGCACTTTCTAAAAAGACATAAAGATAACAACTTAAATGAAACGAATTCCTCAAGAAGACGTAACAGTTGTTCTGTAAATGGCTTTGATTACACACGGAAAGCACAGCATTTTTCACTCTGATTAACAGGACTCAAAATTTCCCAAGTGGAGTTTACTTTAACTTGTGAAGCACAGGTCTGGTCCTTGTCTAGAGAGATTTAACTATACGTTTTCGCCTCTACTCGTGGAAAGGAAAGCATGGCAGATGTGTGAAATTCACTGGGAAGCTGAAACTTCCATCTGGTCTCAACCTTTCTTTTTCTTCTGAACTTCACAGCATTGTCATCAAGCATTCAAGGCATGTGGTTTGTATTTACTTTCTCATACGTTAATTTCTACTCGGTTTAGGATACTGAAAACAATAAAGAAACTTGAGAGAGAAGAAAGCATATATAATTCATAAAGTATATATGCTTTCCTTTTATGTATCCTTACAGATGTTCTTTCTATTATAACAAGGTTGATACAGTAATTTTCTCCTAATTTCCATTAGTGTATATTATTTACAACTATAGAGGAGAGAGACGTTGTTAAATGAAGTCAAAACCAGAATAAAGGGTTTATGTCTATATCCTTCATTTTGTAACACAGTAGATATTTAATAGTTGCATACTCAGTGGACTGCTATTTGGGCATAACACTCATTGGGTCCACAGACCTATAATGAATACGGATACATTTCATATAGATGGTTAATATCAAATAGGCATCAGTGCTTTAAAATTCCAGACTGAAGTTTTTAAAGGGGAGCCATATGCAGCTGTAATGTATCTAAGAGAAAAATCTTGAGATTGTCTGAAATGTCTACAGCACTAGTTGATGAAGTTCTGTATTAGGAAAACCTAAACAAAACAAATACCTGAAATCATTAGAAATCTTTGTGGAAATTGGCACAGATAAAAAATATAGATCATTGAAAAATGTTAAAACATCCTGAACAACAAAACTCACTTCTTCATACAAAGATAAACAATCACTGCAAAGAGTAGTTTACTCTAATTCTAAATATAGCCAACATTATGAATGGCCACTCTTGAGGGACTTCTGGAGCTTAGAGAGAACAGACACAAATTGTAGCTTTTGCTTTAGTTGTTAGTGGGAAAGGCAAGGCAAAGAAAGGGGTAGGAGGGAAAGTCAAACCTCACACATTCAATTTTTAGTGTCTGTCCACCAAGATGCCAATCTCTAGCAGTTATTTCAGTTCCTTTTCCTTTGTCTTCAAAAAAAAAAAAAAACCACCCAATTTTTTGATTGGAAAAAAAAAAGAAACAAAGGAATAGTGTTGGTTGAGCCATTTTAATTTTTCTTAACCTATAACCCCTCACCATAATGCTTACATAGGCTAAAATATTTCTCAATGATTTCCATTCCCAATCAAGAGTGTCATTTCAGCTTAATGCTCTCACAGTTAACAAGAGAATTTTGTAGGGCATTCAATTCAGCCTCCCAGCTGAAAATCATGAAAAATAAAAATTTGTTATGACTTTGAAATGCCATTTTTGTTGGCTGCTATTTGCAGAAACAGATGAACATTCTCGAAAAAGAAAAAAATGGAATTTTTTACAGAAGATAAAAAATGTACATAGGTATTATCTGGAGATATGGTTCTTTGTTAATGTCTACTTTACAGTGGTCTTTAGAATTATATAAGCATAATATGTACAATTTTCCACTGAGCTGAAAGATTGGGATCAGTAGCTAATACTTGAAATTTCCTGTTGCTTCAAGCTAGTCTTCAGATATCTAAGTTACAAAAGAACATTGTTATTTCTAAAATGCAGTGTTTCCTCGAGTAAAGAAAAATACCAACTTGGTAAATAATATAATCTCCAATTTTAAGTGCCTGATTGGTACAATGCTTTTACATTTAGTAAGGAAGTCATCACGGTCTGTGTTTTAGACAACCAAACTATTTAGAGCTTCCTGCCTAATTTAGTCACTTGGCATCTGGTTCTGAATGACATTTAGATTTCATAAGAATTTGACTCCCACCCTCATAGTTTCGCATCTGATCAAGGGGACTTTGCTTAAAAACGTTTCCTTGCTTTCTGTTCTAGAAAGGACAGAGTCTCAACCCCTCTGCTTGCTGTCAATCCTTCCGTGTCTGTGACTCACCTTTCCCACCAAAGCTCTCACCTTCCATTCACTGACCCCACACCTTGAGCTGTTTGTATTTACCTTCAAATGCCTATCGCATCCCTGCGCCACTGCATTTGGCATTTTCCTCTGCCTGAATCAGTGGTTCTTAACTGGAGCGATTTGGCCCTACATCTCCCCCAGGGGATATTTGTCAATAACCTGAGACATTTCTGGTTGTCACAACTGGGTAGTGCTACTGACGTCTAATGGGTAGAGACCACAGATGCTACTAAACACCTACGATGCACAGGACAGGCTCCCACAACAGAGACTTATCCTGTCCAAAATGTCAACAGAGCCGAGGTTGAGAAACCCTGGCCCAGAATACCCTTCCCCCTTTATCTGAGCCTAGCAAACGCAAAGCTTAAAGTCACTTCAGAGATGACTTCTGAAAGTCCTTGAGGAAGAGCTGTTTACCTACTCAGGACACACCTCTATCACTGTTTCTAGTTTCTGAGACTGTTATCAGTCCATCTTTCTGTCCTCCCTGGCTACATACACGCATACCCACACCCCTCCCCAGGGTCATTGCTTTGCAGATGTTTATGTCCCTGGCATACAGCGTAATGCCTGACACAGCATAAGCAAGGGACAAATACTTTTGAATCTGTAGCTGGTGGATGAACGTACAGGAAACCTTGGGCCTTGCATTATAGTATAAAAATCATTTCAGGTTTGGGAAAAACCATCTCCTTATTTACATGGCTAGCTATCATTTATTCATTAAAACATACATACTGGGAGCATAAACTAGCTCACTGTTTCCCAAACCGCTAAACTGATTCATATACCATCTTCCCAATTCTGCTATATCCTCATATTTCTACACCATGAGTCACTTACTATTTATCCTGACGTGAACTCCCTTTTAAAAAACAATTTATTGTAAAAGTACTGTAAATGGAAAACTAGCATCACTTGCCATAAATATAACTCTAAAACTAAACACAATACAATGCTTGTGCTCTGGCAGTCTCTACTTGATGGAGTAGCATCTAAAAGACTTGTGGTCTCTGGTTTTCCCTAGAGGCTTCCCTACGTGTATCAGTTAAAATCATTATACTTGTGTGCCACACTTTTGAAACTAGAGCACTGAACTGGAGTGCTCTAAGTGAACGAAGAGGTGAGAACATTCAGTCATCCATTTGGCACACATTTAATGAATGTCTACTAGATGCCAGGCAGTGTAGTGTTTACCTGGACAAAATAATGAACAAAACCAGAGATGGTTGTGCTGCCATTAAGTGGAAGAGACAAATATGAATGGGCCACAGGGCCAAATGTGCAATGCAACCATAGTGAGAGGAGGAAGAAGTGATGGGAGGAAGCTTTCATAGGGTGCCTGCAACCAGTCCTCCAAGCCTGGAGGGAGGAGTGAATGCAAGACGCATTTTGGGGGTAGACGGAGAGGAACTTGACGGCCAAATCAATCAGTGGATGGAAGGCAGGGCACAGGAAAGGGAGGTATAGACCATGATCTTGGGAAACTGGGGAGGTGGCACACTGATCACATGAAATAGAAAATTCCTCAGGAAGCACAGATTTAGGGAGATGATAGGTTTGCTCTTGAAAAGATGCATTGAGCTCAAGGATGGACAAGTAAGTAATAATGTCTGAGAACTTGGGAGGGAGGCGCAGGTTTGTGACCCTGTTCAAATTCTTAAATGCAAAGCCCCAGTTCCCTCATCTGTGAAATGGGGCTGACAGTGCTATCTACCTTATAAGTTTGTGGGCTAAAAAAATTTTTTTGAATGGTTACTGTATACCGGGGCATTGTTCTAAGGGCCTTGATAATAAAAAATAACATTTATTGCGAAGGAGCACTAACCATGAGCCACACTATACACTGTGTCTCATTTAGTCCTCAAAATAAACCTATAAGGCAGGTGGACTGTTTTCATCCCCATTTTACAGAGGAGGAAACCAAGGCTTAGGGAGCCAGGGAAGCTTGCCCATTGACACTGAGTCATAAGCAGTTGAGAAAAGATTTCAATCCAGGTCTCTCTGAGTCCAGAGTCTGTACCATTAATTGTTGCGCCATATGAGTGCCCTCCAAGCAAGTGGGAATATATGCACGACCTGAGTGAATCCTGAGTGGGGGAAGGAGGTGGAAAGCCAGATTCCAAAGACACCAGGAAACGGTAGGAGTGAGAGGTGAGTATGGGCTGCGCTTCTTAGGAGTCTGGTGTTGACAAGAAGAAAATTGAATAACTTGAACTTTTCTTCCACATTCCCGTTCAAGGTGAAAAGAAGAGGAGCACGTGGACCTCAATGAATATCGGGAGCTAGCAGGCAGATATGATGTCCATGTAACACGGTCTCCGTGTATCTGGAGGAACACACGCCACTGTGTGTGCCCTGGGGAGGGGCTGAGGACCGGCTCTTGGAGAGTGAGGAGTAGCCTGCTCTATAGAGAGATGGGACAGAAATCTTCAGGCAGGGGAAACAAAAGACAGAGAAGAATAGAAAAGTTCAGATCTGTACAAGGACTGACATGTGGCTGTATGGGCGGAGGGCATCACTGGCTCCTTAGCAGGACGTAAGGAATTCTAGGAGCTTGGACTAAAGAAGGCTTTGGGACCAGTGTCCTAGAGGGTCTGGAGCACCACGTTAAAGAGCTCTGACTTCATGCTGTGGGTTGTGGATTATGAAGGAACCAGTGGGGTCTGTAGGAGGGAACCTGCAGAGGAGGGAAGACCAAGACCACAGAAAACAGGAGAACATTCCTTCAGGAGAGAACACAGAATTCAGGGCACAAGTAAACGTATTATGTGGTGTGGAAAATAGGAAGCATAATTCTTTCTTCATCGTGAGAAAAACTATGATGAGGAGTCAAAGTGATGGTGATCATCCACTGGATTCTGGGAATGGATTTATGATGGCAGCAGGGAAAATGAGAGTTAATATGTATTGGACACTGTCCTGAACACTTTCTGCCTTGTGTTACGTCATCCTTACAACTGTCCCATGGAGTAGATGTAATATTATCACCCCCATTTACAGATGGGGGAGCTGAGGTTTCAGGTTAATACACTGAAGGTCCAATAGCCCATCACAGGCAAAGCCATAATTATTCAAATCTAGTGAAGCAGAGGGTAACTCATCAGTAGTCCTGACCGAAAAGGGAAGGAGATGGACATATAAAAGCTGGAGAAAAGAAAATGCCAGGAATGGGTACCACCAAATCAGGCAACAAGAAGTCAGGTGGATAAACAACAAGGTCCTACTGTATAGTACAGGGAACTATATTCAATATCCTGTAATCAACCATAATGGAAAAGAACATGAAAAAGAATATTTTATAAAACTGATAAAAAGGATATATGTAAAACTGAATCACTTTGCAGTACAGCAGAAATTAACATAACATTGTAAATCAACTATACTTCAATAAACAGACATTTCTCCAAAGAAGATATACAGACTGCCAACAAACACATGAAAGAATGCTCAACATCATTAATCATTAGAGAAATGCAAATCAAAACTACAATGAGATATCATCTCACACCAGTCAGAATGGCCATCATCAAAAAATCTAGAAACAATAAATGCTGGAGAGGGTGTGGAAAAAAGGGAACCCTCTTGCACTGCTGGTGGGAATGTGAATTGGTACAGCCACTATGGAGAACGGTATGGAGGTTCCTTAAAAAACTACAAATAGAACTACCATATGACCCAGCAATCCCACTACTGGGCATATACCCTGAGAAAACCATAATTCAATAAGAGACATGTACCAAAATGTTCATAG
This sequence comes from Hyperoodon ampullatus, assembly GCF_949752795.1. NCBI lineage: Eukaryota > Metazoa > Chordata > Mammalia > Artiodactyla > Ziphiidae > Hyperoodon > Hyperoodon ampullatus. Next base: position 44,793,149 of record NC_136926.1, read on the forward strand.
CAGCCCTATTTACAATAGCCCGGAGATGGAAACAACCTAAGTGTCCATCATTGGATGAATGGGTAAAGAAGATGTGGCACATACATACAATGGAATATTACTCAGCCATAAAAAGAAATGAAATTGAACTATTTGTAATGAGGTGGATGGACCTAGAGTCTGTCATACAGAGTGAAGTAAGTCAGAAAGAGAAAGACAAATACTGTATGCTGACACATATATATGGAATTTAAGAAAAAAAAAGGTCATGAAGAACATAGGGGTAAGACAGGAATAAAGACACAGACCTACTAGAGAATGGACTTGAGGATATGGGGAGGGGGAAGGGTAAGCTGTGACAAAGTGAAAGAGCGGCATGGACATATATACACTACCAAACGTAAGGTAGATAGCTAGTGGGAAGCAGCCGCATAGCACAGGGAGATCAGCTCGGTGCTTTGTGACCGCCTGGAGGGGTGGGATAGGGAGGGTGGGAGGGAGACGCAAAAGGGAGGGGATATGGGAACATATGTATACATATAACTGATTAAATTTGTGATAAAGCAAAAAATAAAAAAAAAAAAAAAAAAAAAAATAAAAATTTTTTTAATGTATTTAGAAAACCAAAAAAAAAAAGAAATCAAGTGGAGGTTAAAAAATTGAAGGCTGGCAAGTATGGTGGGTACAGCTTTAGGCCTGGAAAACCCCAAGAATTGGAATTTTTTTAAACCTGGAGATGAAAGGTAAATAAAAAGCTGAATCTCAGTAAGCATTTCAGTGATTAGGAATCACTGACAAGGGAAATGACTCAACATAAAAAAAATTGTGAATTCTAATAGAAATAAAAGCATCTCCAGCCTGCACGGAGGCCCGGAGAAGTCAGAATAAGGTACCCCTGGCCTTAGGCAGAATTACCATAAACCGTCCAAGATAGATACATTTTCCCCATGTTAAATGACTTTTAGGAAAGGAAGGTTTTCTATAATTTTCCCTAGTAACTCGTTGTTGTGTTTAATAATTTCACTGTCAAGGAGCAATTTCTCATACTGTATCTAACCCGTGATTCACCAGTTTTGAATTCACGTCCACATTCATTTCATCGGGTCGTGGATAGCTGCTTCCATTCACCGCAAGACATACTTACCCAAAGTACAGCCTGACTTCTGACTTTCACCCTCTAAACTAAATACAGTCTCTTTGATTTTTAAATACAGTTGGTTTGCTTTGGCAAAACTATCTTTCATTCTCTATGCCTCTTGCTTTTCATAAAACAGTGAGGATAAATGTGATAGGAATATTACCGTATGAAAACAAGATGAAGTCCCACTTCTGTATCTCACAATGAGAGTGTGAAATGAAAGAGAAATATTAGCTTTGGGAGATGAGCTATACCTACTTAGTATGTGAGCAGCCTGGCACTCAAGTGACAATATTAAGAAATATACCATATTCTTGTATAAAATATAGCATTCATGCTGAATTTACTGACATTTAAGAATAGTATTTCATACAGTAATGGAAGAGATGTAAAGACATACATGTTCCAAATATCACTGAACTAAAGGTACTACTGCAAAAACTAAATTTCAACAATCTCTGGTGCAAAACATTCCTAGAGGAAGAATTGTTGACACGTGGGAATTAATAAGCACAATGTAATAGCCATACATCTAACTCCTAAGTAAGGTCTCAGCTCAGTTGTGAATTAAGTAATCTTGATTGGCTCATATTACTTTATTAAAGTGTTGCTAGCACTATCTTGCGTATATAATGAATTGCAATAGTAATGTTTTATTCAATCTAATTCAAGTGGATGCTACTTACTAAGGCAAATAAAGCGTCATAAAAACCAACTCCTAAAATCCTTGTCAGTAATATTTATTATGATAGGTCTAATGGTTGGTTCCTTTTGACACACATAATATGAGATCTTATCACTATAAAAGCTGGCTCAGCCAGAAATCTACAAGCATGGATCTCTATGAGTTGGCACCTGGATAATTCACTCACACAGTGATTACCGATGGTCGCTAATGACCTTGAGAATCTCTAAGGGAATGGTCAGAACAGAATAGAGAAAGGGTGTAAAAAATTTGTAAGGGCTAGAGTCTTCAGGAAAGGATATAAGCAGGGCTTGAATGGCAGCATGAAGAACTGGAAGGTTCAAGATCAAGAAAAATGGGCAAGACATTCCTGGCAGAAGGAATCACGTGACCAAAACACAGCAGGGTGCCGGAGCATGGTGGGCTCAGGTCTGTCACAGCGAGATGACCCATCTGGAATGACTGAAATACCTATTCCCTCTCAGCCTGTGATACTACATAATAGTTCAATACTGTCAAGATTTTATGCCTTTGCAACAAAATATTAGGCCAGAAATGTGTTTCTCTGCATTTATAACTTTAAAGGCTTGTCAGCAGAATGAATGCCATTCTTGGTGTTCAAACCTGTTAAATAAGTTAATCTTAGAGTTAAAGGGAAGGAGATCATCTCTTCCGCACTAAATCAGGAGGCCACAAAAAAAAACACATCATACATGTTATTTGTAGCCTCTTAGAAATACGAATGTTAAAAATTATCCTAAATTTATGTATACTTTATTTGGGCATGATTTTTCACTTAATTCCTCACCAAAACCTTTGAATATGAGGGAAAACAGAAAATGCCCCAAGAACTGTAAAAATTAGATGCCAAAGGGTTATTGGCATAACTTAGTCAATGATCACATTAAATATTACATGGACCAGCAATGATTTATCCAGGATACCTAGATCATGTGACCAACTTGAAGTTCTGTAGAAAGGAGTACAACAGATTTCTTCGTGACTGTGAGCATTGTGAAAAATCTTGTGGAGATGTTATTACCTGGAGACAAACTGTATGTGACCCTGTGCACTTTTAAGATTACAAACAAATTCAAATACAGATGTCAATTGGCTTACCTCTCTGTCTAGTCCAGCTGCCACTGTGATAATGTCCCCAGTCTCATTGTTGATTGTAAACATGTTGGGCGAAGGGCTGCTTGGTGCCTGGGACAGGATTCTGTACCTCAACATCCCATTGAGGGCATTTGGATCATCAGCATCAATCGCAGTGACCGTCATCACATATGTTCCTAGACATAGCAGACATGGAAAATGAATGGTCACACTTCATGTCAGGGTCTCCCAAACGGAAGGTATATTTACCTTCTCCATCAATCTTCATCCCACTTTTTCAAAGCAACATGTAATCATTTAGACTTGATTAAAAACACTACTGATAAGAACAGTACTCAATTCAAAAAATACTGAACATGGCTGAGATGCTTGAAAGGAAAATTATTTTTTTTAAATTTACATGTATAAAGACTCAATGTTTCCATATACTTAGAAGACAAATTCACTGTATGATTCAAAGAAAGAATCCCTTTAGACCTTCACTGATATAAAATGCAAATAATAAGTAACATAGATGTCATCTGAAACTTCTTTTATGGCCACCAATGCCTTCCCTCTGCCGTATTTTTTCCGTTATGCAGTAACATCTAAAATGACATGCTGGGCATGATTCTCCCCAATGCCTAAGTCACTTTCTGAAAGTAAGCCAGCTGCGTAAGGACACACACTCCATTTACTGAGGTCGTGAGGAATCATTCCATGCATGACTGTTTTGGTACATTGAATAGGGAGTTTTGCATTGTGGTTCATTATTTCCTAGGAGATTAAAAGAACATTGTAACAAACTCAGGGACTTCAATTTACTAGATATTGTGGAAAGGAAGTCTACAAAGCACCAGGATCAAATAAATTCCAACTAGCTAGACAAACTGTGCAATTGAGAAGTGGAGAGAAAAGTAGTTACTATTAAAGATGGTTTGTTCTTTGTGATCTTTATAAGAACTGGATTATAAAATGTTCCATCTCCAGCCTACCATCTTTGTAAGTACCCTATGGTCAGTTCTTGTTTAGAGCCTTTACCATTGCTGTTCCCTCTACAGGGTACATTTTTTCGCCCCAGAATTAACTAAGGCTTGTTCACATAATTCAAATCTCTTTTCAGGGGCTTCCCTGGTGGCGCAGTGGTTGAGAGTCTGCCTGCCGATGCAGGGGACACGGGTTCGAGCCCCGGTCCGGGAAGATCCCACATGCCGCGGAGTGGCTGGGCCCGTGAGCCATGGCCACTGAGCCTGCGCGTCCGGAGCCTGTGCCCCGCAACGGGAGAGGCCACAGCAGTGAGAGGCCCGCGTACAGCAAAAAAAAAAAAAAAAAAAAAAAAATCTCTTTTCAGAGCTTGTCCCTCTAAACAAGACACCCTGTTTGATTATGTGCCAACTTTGATTGTTTTTTCCCAAAATTTTACTGCACATTTACTTTCTTGTTTGCCTTTTACATTTCTCCTCTACTAGATTTTAAGCTCCAACAGGGCACAACTAACTTGTCACTGCTGTATCCACAGTGCCAGAACACTGCCTGGCACACAGCATGTGCTCTATAAACATTTGTTGAATGAATGAATTGTTAAAACAACAAAAAATATGTTTTGGAATCTTGAACCAAATACTGCTTACAATATTGCATCTTAGTCTAACTCAAGATTCATGGCATTATCAAACCTTGCCTAGAAGGATGTTTTCAAACTTACAGAACACTGCAGGAAATCGACTCATGAAATGTCTTCATGTCTCCTGATCACTGAGAGTCATTTATTTATGGGAGGGATTTATGGCAATTCATGGTCAGATGCGTAATAAATATATCTGTAATGGTTTATTTTTGACAATTTTTATGAAACAATACTTTTGATAAAATTAGAAATAATAAAGGAAAAAAGAGAATGAATGATTTTAAAAGACCAAAACCCTTCCCCAGGCAAAAAAGCACAACGTTTATTTATCCTTAGAATATATGTAAAAGCCTTGTGTTTTAGTAAGGATATGTTTAACATGCTTTGATTTTTTTTTCCCTGTATTTTAAAATACTGACGAATGCGACTCTGAAATGTGACTCAGAGCCACAGATGGTTGAACTTCCGGCACAGCCTCTGTCTTCCCACCCAGCTGCCTGCACACCCCACTCTTCTGAGGATACAGACAAGTGTATTTGGACCAGGAAAAGTGCCAGTTTAAGGCATAGTTGGCTATATCTATAAATTGGCTTATGCAAATCCAGTATAGATGACGAAGGAAACGCATAGCGTAAGTTTAAATGTTGAGGCTTTCTTACATACAAAATATTAAACTATAATTAATTAAGTCTCTCTAAATACCCAAACATCTCAGGAAAGCTGGCAAAATGTTTCCTTTTACCATCTCTATCCCAACTGATTTTCTTGTCCACAAGTTTTCCAAACTCAATAGACCTTTCTGGCCTTGGTATTCCACTGTGACTGAAGTTTACAGGGTTTTCAGTACAAGAATCTAAAATCTTGGTCAAATATCACTTCACAATGGCGAGAGGCTTTCTGGCAACTGCTCTTTCTAGGCTAGGTCACTTTCCATGACACTAGTTTAAATGCAAGGGCTGCAGAAGACATTAGGGTCACCCTAAAAGTAAGTATCTTGTGTAGCTAGAGAACAGCAATCTCAGCTGTCACCAAGCCCCCCTTCTCTGCTTTTGGTTTTGCCCCACTGCCTGGTCCTAGGAACGCCACGTGTTTTAAGACACTCCAGTTGTTTTAGGTGCTGCTACGACTAATAAGATAAAATCTACACTTTACAAACAGAAAGCCCCTGGTCTTCCAGTGCTCACTTACTAGCTGCATGGCCTTTATCAACCATAGCAGAATCAAAGGATTGTATAGATTTTACAGTCTAGAGTCAGATACTGTAGCATATATTTTTTCAAAGGTGGAAAAAGTTATAGTGGGCAGTAGAGGTGTATTTTTCTGTTTTCTCTCTTCAATCTGTTTTTCCCTAAGTTACCTTCCTTTTTGCCTAAAAGCAGCATGAAAGAAAGAAAATGGCACAAAAGGCTCACGTGATTTCTCCTTATCCTGCTTATATATATGTTGGATTACATTGCATTTCCTCAAGCAATCTCCAAATTATGATCTTTGAACTTACCAGGCTTTGATCCCTCAGGAACCGTCCCATTCCAAACCTGGTGTAAGAACTCAGGTCTGTTATCATTCATGTCAATAACATTGATGACAATGTCAATCGGGTTTTCCACTTGGTTTCCATTAATATCCACTGCATGCGCCCTCAACTGCAAGAGTAATTAGAAAACAAAACAATTTAACAGATTTAGGTCTCGAGTGAGAAGATAAAAGACAACATACCCATGCTACCAAAACAGCACAGATGGACCGAAAACCAAAAGCTATTCGTCCCATCAAAAAGAAAAAAAAAAAAAAAAAAAAGGAATTCCCTGGTGGTCCAGTGGTTAGGGCTCCGAGCTTTCACTGCTGAGGGCACGGGTTCGATCCCTGGTTGGGGAACTAAGGTCCCACAGGCAGTGTGGTATGGCCAAAGGGGGGGAAAAAAAGCTACTTGTCCCATCAAAATTTAAGTTAGCCAAACTCTATATAATTAGGGGAGATGGAGCAGCAAAAGGTCACCACTTGCTATCTGCTAGGCACCCTGCTCAGAGCTCTGTGGATTTTACTTCATTTAATATATATACAAAAGAGTGAGGCAGAAACAAATCCACATTTGAAGGTAAGGAAATGGAGCTTCAGGAAAGCTAAGGAACTTTACTTTGTTTATTGACAGAGCCCCTGTCCAAAGCCGGTTCTGTCCAGCTCCCAAATCCTTTTGCTAAGTCCGTACAAGAGTCAGGGTAACTAAAAATGTGGTACTGGCCTAGAATAGTCATAGAGAACAAGAGAAAAGGAGAGGGCTTCCCTGGTGGCGCAGTGGTTGAGAGTCCGCCTGCCGATGCAGGGGATACGGGTTCGTGCCCCGGTCCGGGAGGATCCCATATGCCGCGGAGCGGCTGGGCCTGTGATCCATGGCCCCTGAGCCTGCGCGTCCGGAGCCTGTGCTCCGCAACGGGAGAGGCCACAACAGTGAGAGGCCCGCGTACCGCAAAAAAAAAAAAAAAAAAAAAAGAGAAAAGGAGAGAATCTGGAAAGAATTAAGTGTGTACAAGGAATTTTGACTCTTTTTTAATTGTAAAAGTCACTCACTCATAAATATTAAAAGTACATAAGACAGTTGTTCCTTTCCCAAGGTTGAGTTCTCAGTATTATAGGTATTTTTTCTAGAAATTTTATCTTTTTCTTCCTTTTTAAACAAATATAATCACTCAGCTACTCTTGGCAAAATATCTTCAAAATCTTTTCATCCAGAACATAGAAAACCATTTCAATCTTTTCAAAAGCTATGTAGTGTTCCACTGAATTGTTTCTTTTAAAGAGAATGCTTCTATGATCTTCCTGTTAAGTATGATGCTGGCTGCTGGTTTCTGTCGGATATGCTTTATCAACCTAAAGAATCATCAACATATCCTTTTTTTATTTAGAGGTTAACACATGAAACAATGTAAATTTTATTACACTGGCCTTTTCAACACCTACAGAAAGAATCCCTTTTTCCCTTGACTTATTTAATACATTACATTACATTAAGAGATTCTTAATAATGAACTATCCTGGCCATTCTATAATTAATTCTATTTTGTTATGGATATTGCTCATGTATGTGCAAGTACTGAGAATCTGGAGATCAAGAATTTACCCTGAAATTGACCTGAAAATATTTATTTCCTGATTTTTAACCACAAAAGTTCAGATAGTGAGAATTCGCACAGAAGAGATGTTTAGAATTTTTGATATTGATATTATTTGTATTCATAAATTAGAAACTAGTCTAATTAAGGACTGGTCTATTGTGTGCTGCCTTTATTAAGTCTTCCTATTAATGTGATGTTGTTTTTGTGAAAGGCTTGCAAGTTTTACTTCTTTCTTTATGTTTTAGAACAATATAAAAAGCATTAGAATTACATGTTCCTTAAGGATTTTAGAAGAATTGGTTGATAGAACAATCAAGGCCTTTGGGAGGAGGGAGCTGAGTGATACTCCGGATTTAAAACATTTTTAGTTTTTTATATGCTTATTTGCCTGTTTATATCTAGGGGAGTCTTGCTCTACCACATATCAATATCTTAATAATTTTCAAAACTTCAATAATCTTAAAAGTTTGTACAAGTGCAAAAATTCAACAAATATATTAATGAGAAAAATAAGAGTCTAAAAACAAACACATGCATAGGTGGAGTAAAAAGTATGGAATGACATGCTAAATCAATGGAATACTAATTCAATATACGGTGTTGGGATAACTGTGCTGGCCGTAAAGGAAAAACAAAGTGGATCTATATCCCTTTCTTCTTTTACTAAACTAAACTCCACAGAGGTTGAACATTTAGAGGCAAAAATAAATAAATAAACAAAACAGATAAAATGGAGGAGATTAGCATCTTGGAGCAGGAAAAACCTTTATAAATATCTCTGGAAAGCCAGAATGCCTGATAAAATTAAAACAACAACAACAAACATCACCATGTAAAAACTATAAGTTATAGTAAGGTAAAAACTATAAACAAAGTTTAAAAACAAACAACAAAAGGGGAAAGATATGACAAATCATGTATTAACAACGCTAGTAGATAAAAGGTTCTTAAAAGTACAGAAAAAGATAAACAACCCCCTGCCAAAATTCAACATAAGACAGGAGTAAGGATATCATAATATGCAACATATGCAACTTAAAACGTCAAGATAATTCTTTTACCAATAGTACTGGCAATAAATAAATAATGCCTGGAATTGATAATGGAGTAGAAAGTATCTACTATATAGTGGGAACGTAATGCAACACAATACAACTATTCTAGAGAACAATTTTACTATATTTATCAAAATAATTCCAATTTTAGGAAATTTTTCCAAGGATATAATGCGAAAATGTACAGAGAGATGTTCATTGTCACATTATTTATACAGTAGTTATAAAATAAAACTGAAAGAACTAAATTACCCAAATATCTACCAGTAGGTAATTACTTAAAATTATGTTAGAGCAATCAAAAATCATGATATAAATAGTGATTTACTGACATGGAAAGATGCTAAATCTTATGATTGCTAAGTGACAAAAGCTGGTTTCAGAGAATGATCCCAATTTCAAAACAATACATTTATGAACCTATGCACAGAGAAATATCTTACAGAATATCACCAAAGTTAGGAAAAAAAAAAAAAAAGAAAATGGTTAGTTTTATGTACTGGGATTTCAAATTCTTTTCACTTTCTTATTAATACTGTATTATTTGAAAAATTTCATTTCTGTATTATTTGAAAAGTTTTTACAATGTGCCAATATTCTTTTCTAAGAGAAAATGATACCTTCATTAAAAGTTTTAGTAATTCATATAGAAATTGGAGAAGTAATAAAGATCAATTTAGGTTTCTATATTAAATGCATGACAAAACTGTTGAAATCCTGTTCCAGAAAAATGTGCAAGCATGGCTAGAAAAAAATGAAAGAAAAATGCTTTCTGGAATTTAGACTTTAATATTAGGTAAGTCTTGAGTTTTAAAATACTCATTACAATATTATTTTTAAATCAGTTTCAAACAAATATGTATATTAAAAATATGAACATATAACTATATACAAAAGCTGTTATAACTTAATAGGAAAATGAATAAAATAGAAAAGTAACACAAAAATTAGCATAAGAAATATAACCAGATAATATATCTAAGAAAAGATTGCTCACATTGGCAGATTGATGAAAGCAAGTATTGGCAGGGTTATGTGGAAAAGGGAAATCTTAATTCCCAGTAGGCAGATCAAAATGGCACATCTTTCTGGAGTTAATATGACCAACAAATAAAATAAAAATGTGCTATCCATTTTCTACGACTCTAATGGTAATAATAATACCACCAGGAACAGATAAAATGACAAACATAAAGGTATATTAATAAGACACTGCTATTAAAATGATAGTTTATATATTCAATGAATACTATACAGCCATTAAAAATGTTGTGATTTTTATATAATTTATATGAAAACAGTTTTGACCCCTTTCATGTAAATTTGTTCTTATAAATTCTTAGCCACATATCTGAAGGCAAGTATCAGCATGTCAACAGTAATATGATTTTAAACAGTTTTAGTATTTTCTTTGGCATTGTTTGTTTTTTACCATGAGCATTCAGCAATTTTATGAAAACAGTAAACTTATTAAAAATAAATTGAAAAGGCTACAAGTACATTTCTGGTGTTAGAATGCTCAGGATCAAAGTTTTAAGACTGATGTGAGAGGCAAATGTTAAACCCTGCACATATTTGGAAGAGTATTAATACAGAGAATTATCAGCTGTTTGAAATCTTACATGAAACCGGGCTATGAGCTCGCGATCCAGAGGCTTGGTCACTGACAGCTGACCTGAGATGGGGTTGATAATGAAGATACCAGTTGGAGGCTGGTCGGCTCCCGGCCCAGTTACGCTGTACCGTAGAGAGAGGTTTTTATCTCTATCGGACCTGATCTGAGGGTCAAGAAGACAATCATATTAAACAAGGGACTAAATAAGCTTATTATCAGAGACAGGGCATGCCACACCTCATGGTCTCTTCCAGTTACAAACGTATACCATCTCTTCCCAGAAAACCCTTGAAGCTCTGCCTGTCCTGCTCCTTTTCCTTGCTTCTGGGTGATGGGCTTCAAAACGAGATGTTACCAATCACCAGAAAGACTGGGGGCAATGTTAACATCTAAAAGAACACACACTAGGAGTAGTGCAAAAGTCAAAATTAAGGAGCATCAGTTTTTAAACAGAATCAAAGTCTCTCCTGGGAATCTGGAGGTTAGACTATTTAACCCAGTAACAGGTGTCCAATTTAATGAAGATAAAAATTGTTTACTTTTTGCATGAGTTAGGATAAGAAATAATTGTCTCACCATAGTGTGAAAGAGCCTCACATGGGAACTCTAAGATTATGGGTGAGCCTGGAAGTGAGATTCCTGTACTTGCATCGTGCTGATGTTTTTCACTGCAACCAAAGCTTCCCATGTTATTTTAAGGTGGCACCTAATACCCCAAATTCTTTATTAATAACAAAGCATGCAAGAAATGATTTTATAATATATTTCTATTACTCTTACAAATTATACCCATTATAGGCTCACTGCCTTCTCCTCCAAATACAACAATTCCCGGAAAAATAAGTTTACAGATGAGTGGTCATAGGAACAAGCTAGAAAAAGGGAGGAAGGAAAACAGTACAGAGAAAGGGCCAGTTGAGCAATACTGTGTGGAGGTGATGATACGAGATATTTGTGTATTAGGTAAATACCTTTAATCCAGTAACAGAATCCAGTTTTTGTTTTGTTTTGTTTTTTTAGCTAAGGCAAAATTCTTTTCTTTTCTCATTCTCCATTAAAGTAGAAACACAGAACATACCTCGATTTGGGGGCTACGTCTTTCATTGTTAAACTGAATTATAATGCACATTACCATAGACTATACAACACAAATAAATGACTTATTAAAAAATACAGCTTTCTGTATGTATCTATTGGAATGTTAAATTAATCCTATACAGAAACATTTACTTTCTACTAGATGGGAATACAATGACTTTGTTTTATTTTCTTTTTTTTTTTTTTTTATTTATTTATTTATTTATTTACTTATTTATTTACGGTATGCGGGCCTCTCACTGTTGTGGCCTCTCCTGTTACGGAGCACAGGCTCCGGACGCATAGGCTCAGTGACCATGGCTCATGGGCCCAGCTGCTCCGTGGCATGTGGGACCTTCCCGGACTGGGGCACGAACCTGTGTCCCCTGCATCGGCAGGCGCACTCTCAACCACTGCGCCACCAGGGAAGCCCTATTTTCTTTTTGTAATAAATAAAAGGTTGCTCATTTTACTAAACATGTAGAGATATCTGTCATTTTGTTCTCTTGGTCTAATGGTATGCATTTAGAGTAACTGGAGAAAAATCTCACTCTTCAGCTCTGAAAGCCTATGTTTTTGCACAGCCCCAGGGAGTCTGTTAATGGTATCAGAGGTCATTTTTTATTTCTTTAGAAAACTCTCAAACGCACTTGGTACTGGCATTTTTAGCAATGATTGCCCCTTTATTTTTTCTTTGGCCCAAAAGCTATTTGTAGAGGGCAAAGATCATCACGGGGAGTGCAGATTTCAGACAGGGAAGGTAAGGTGTGTGGGAAAGGGTATGGTGTGGGTGTGAAGCATGTTGGAGCTAAGGCGTATGTATTCAGACACTGAACAAACTTTATCATCCATGAAATATACGACCGATCCACAGAGTGCTCTATCTATAAATAATCTGAGGTAATGAAAAAATGGAGAAGAGACTGTTTACAACACTACAGACATTTCGTCAATACAAAACAAAATATGTTTTAGTACATACATGTCGTAAACTCTACCTTGTGAAAAAAGAGACAAAAGCACTTCTAACATACACTTGACACATGCCATGGAGATCAATGAAATTGTGTCACCCTACCCTGACAAGTTCTTGAGGAAAAGGCCCTCTGGAGTTTTCTGGCAAGTTGATTGGAGGGATAACCCAGTCTCTCTTCTGCCTTTGTAGGTAGCCATTGTGCTTAGTCAATTGTCTTGGGAATACTATTTCTTCAATTTCTTGTGATTCCTTTGCATTAAAATACAAGAAGACATTCCTGAGTAGTAGGAAAACATTTTCTGAAAGTACATCAATATCAATGGATACCTGTAAGCGTAGGAATCACAGTTTATTATGAACAAGAAAATAGGTCTGGAGGCCCTCTCCTCGTCCCCCCATTAAAATAATAGAAAACACCATAAAATTGTGGGTGACAGTGTTCACTGAAAAATTGAATTCCAAAAAATTTATTATGTGGCACAGCTGTGTAAACTATCTGCAGTTTCTATAAGCCATCTTAGATAGTAGTTAATATTGAGCAAAATTTAATAGTACCCTCTTATACATTTCTCATTAGTTTAAACCACAGTTCAGGTAAGGTGCTACTGTGTACGTTAAATTTAGATCTTGATGTGCTAAAATATAATTTGGATTTCAAAAGAAGTTTAATACATACTGCTAAGGAACGTCTCAAATATTTATGACCCTATTAAATCCCACAGAATTAATGCTGTACTTATTCTAAACCTATGTCAGCCATGATGGATGCTGTAGATGACCCACTTTGCACATGGGGTATTAATCTCTGCTGGGTGTCAACATTTTCTTCTGTTTCTCCCTATGTCTGTAGACATTTTAGCCATTAGCCCTTGCTGCTTCAATGCAAAGATCCAAGCTAGTTTGCTGGAACACAGCGAATCATCAACAACAACCAAAGCATCTTTTCACTCAGTTACCAGTTCCTTACTTTATAGTACCCAAATGACAGGATTCCCCCTAACAGTTAATAGATTAACAAATTACATTTCACATAATGAAAGTCCAACATTGGTATAAGAGAAAAAATATCTTTTTCTCTAATATTTATTCATATTTGATTATGGCTGTGTATTTCACATTTACAATTAAATACCAGAAAAGAATGTACGTATTCTTATCTCTCACAGTACAACAAATATACAAAATGTAATAGTCATAGTTCATAAAATCATGGACTTGATATTATATTAATCAACTCAAAGGACTAGAATATTCAGAACTAATAATGTTATCATAACTTTACTGAAGAAGTTAACGTTTCTATTTAAAATTCTTAAAATAGTGCCTTACACAAAATAAGTGCTCAATAAATATTGAACTGAATTGAACTTTACTCTGTTAGAAATGTATCTTATTTATTTTATCTTGGCTTATAGCAGCTTCCACCAGAGGGAGTATATTATTCCTAAAAGTCATGTCGGTAGTATAAATAATTCATACTCCCCAATTTAATTATTAAGAGACAAGACAAAAACCCAATACTCCTTGACAAATGCTTTCCTTCTACTACTATAAATCTGTATTTCCCATCTAATAAATTTGGCTGGTGACATCTTACAAACAATTGTTTATTTTGTGGTTAAATTTAATACCTTATAAAGCTTCTAAGAAATTTAAAACAAACAACTACTTCTAATTTAAATTAAGTTATAAATCTCAAAGTATAAACAAACCTTTCAAATACAGTTTAGGATTGCTGATAATACATTTTGTCTAAGCATCTTATAAGGTTAAAAACAGCAAAATACTATTGTAGCAAATGAAGTTGATACAAAGTCAAATATTGGCCACCCATTAATGTGATGCAAAGTATGTATTTAGTTCAAACTGCACATTTCTGATCTGCAAACATAACTCCATCCAAAGCCATACTTGGATACTCTACCTTCACTGAATCCTCAGGTAGGGTTGGTTTGAGGCTCAATTTTACTGCCACTTGCCACTTTTCCTGAGTCTCTTTGTCTTGAGCATATATCAGGAACTTTGAGTGCTCAGAGGAGAGGGGAAAGCTTCTCACGGCATACACCATGCCATCTTCATCCACCTTAAAATCTGCTGGTTCGCTGCTTTCATACTGTACTTTTCTTTTCCCGTTGCAGTTGCTAAACTTCACTGCAAAAGATAATAAATACATAAGACTAATTATACCACAAAGGCAAAAGCAACTGTTCATCTAAAGCTATATCCTGATTAGGTTAAAAATAAAATGTAGCAACATGAAACACAAAAATTTTATTTTTACATTATTAAATTTTCATTAAAAATTTTGTTTAAAGTTACACCACTCCATTTACAGTTATTCCAAATATTAGCTATATTCCCCATGTTGTACAGGACACCCCTATAGTCTATGTTACACCCAATCATTTGTAGCTCCCACCCTCACCCCTGTATTGCCCCTCCCCCCACTGGTAACCACTAGTTTGTTCTCTATATCTGTGCGTCTGCTTCTTTTTTGTTTCACTCACTAGTTTGTGGTATTTTTTAGATTCCACATATAAGTGATATCATACAGTATTTGTCTTTCTCTGTCTGACTTATTTCACTTAGCATAGTCCCCTCCAAGTCCATCCATGTTGCTGCAAGTGGTAAAACTTCATTCTTTTTTATGGCTGAGTAGTATTCCATTGTGTGTGTGTGTGTGTGTGTGTGTGTGTGTGTGTGTGTGTATACCACATCTTTAGCCATTCATATGATGATGAACACTTAGGTTGTTGGGTTGTGAAAGAAAATGAATTAACATTTGTTGAATGCTAGGCACTGAACAAGACACTTAAGGTTATTTGCTTTAACCTTAAGAATAACCACCCAAAGTAGGAATCACTTTATCCGTTCTACAGATGGGGAAGAAAATGCAGAAAGCCACCAATGCTCCATGCTGTTTGACTCGTAGTGGTTGTCTGCCCTACAAGAGCACAAAGGGATCTAACTCAACTTATGACTCAAGTCTTAAACCTTTAATAGACAATGAAAGTAAAGTAAAAGAGGCTTGATAGATGCTTGGGAAGAGAGTAATGCCACATTTAGATCTCTGAAAGTACCAAAGTAACTAGCATATTAAAAAGGAGTTCTTCATTTGGAGCATAGCTTGAATGTCCCACAGAGGGGAGGAGCTGAGCCCCTCACGGGCTAATGAGAGTGTGTGGCAAATGAGAAAAATTCACACTCACTGTTACTGCCACTGACTTTGGCTAATTTGGTACTCAGCTTACCTATTTGGATTCAGGTGTCAGAAAGATGCAGGCTAGGAAAGATAGAGGCCTTTGAAAAAATGTATTAGCAAAGAAGGAAAAAATGTGCCTTTTTCTACAAAGGGTCACTGCACATCATATGAATGAGAAGTGGGTGATCCCAGAGAGTCTGACATCAGAGAAAACACGTGGGAGGAAATTGCATAATAGTCAGTTACTTAAAATTGTTTCGCTTTTCTAATACCCCTTCCCCCATTGGTTTAATATTTCTGTTATTAAATTGTTCTGGGTTTTTTAAACAATTGGTAATTTTCATTTGCTTTAATATTAAAATAAGCAGCATTTGGGGCATTACTCAGTTTTAAAGAAAGGTCTTGTATTATTACATAATTCCCTTTGTACATTCAACCAGTGGAATCAATACCTCAACTCAAGGTCCATTGCCAAATGAAAAAGTTCTCCTTAGTGAAGTATCAACCCTGACTTCATCCTGTGGTTATGATTTAATGCACAAAATATGCCTGGTTCACATGCTTAATCAATAATTACCAGGTTTTACTGTTTTCAAGTCATGCAAATTAAAAAGCTTATTAATTTCAATGAGTGTTATGGACTGAATTCTGTTCCCCCAAATTTACGGGCTGAAGCCCTAATTCCCAGTACCTTAGAATATAAGTATATTTGGAGATACGGTTTTTAAAGAGGTAATTGAACTCATACGGCTGGGCCCTCAACCAATATGACTGGTGTCTTATAAGAAGAGGAAATTTGGACATAGATGCACATATACATAAAGACCATTGTACAAACAGAGGAAAAGATGGCCATCTGCAAGCCAAAGAGAAAGGTCTCAAGAAAACCCAAACTGGCTGGCCCCTTGATCTCAGACTTCCAGCCTCCAGAACTGTGAGAAAATAAATTTCTGTCATTTAAACCACCCACTCTGTAGTCTAGTAAATGGATAATACACGAATTCCATTTGTTAACCATTGGTCAGTGTTTATTGTGTGTTGTTTTGTTCATTTATGACTTAGATGCACCATGAATATTTTCTCAAAATTGACCAGATTCACTTCTGCCCTAGCACCAAGCGCTGAAACTTACTTAGGAGAAAGTTTTTACAGAAACATAGAAATTAATAGAAAAAAGTGGAAAACCGCTATATTATAGAATCTTAGTTACAGCACTAATACATATTTATAATTTGTATAATATATTTATTTACCATTTATGGACTTTCAAAACGGTTTTCAGGAGGACTATGGCAAAATATGTTTACCAAAAAACCTGGTTAAAAATAAAAAGGAGAGTGGACAGAAGCCACTTGAAAGGGAGAAAGAGATATTCAAGGGACATGGTAAAATTAAGATTAGATTTAAATTTTAACTTTGAAGATGAGGAAGGCAAACATCATAGTTATATGACTTGTGAGGAGAAATATATAGTTCACTGGAACCAAGCTGTTTCTGTTATTAACATATTTTCCTAATGGATAGTAGGTAAAGAATTCTGAGTAATATAATAAGATTTTCAACCTTTATTTTCCAAAATATGAAGCAGTTTGATCTTTTTTTTTTTTTTTTTTTTTTTTTTGCAGCACGCGGGCCTCTCACTGTTGTGGCCTCTCCCGTTGCGGAGCACAGGCTCCGGACACGCAGGCTCAGCGGCCATGGCTCAAGGGCCCAGCCACTCCGCGGCATGTGGGATCTTCCCGGACCGGGGCACGAACCTGTGTCCCCTGCATCGGCAGGTGGACTCTCAGCCACTGCGCCACAAGGGAAGCCCTTGATCATTTTTTAATGCATAGGTTTTTAAGAAAAGGTGATGATACATTTATTTTAAATTAAAATGCATCCTTAGCAGTGAAACTATTCTGTATGATACTGTGACGGCAGATACATGACAGTACACGTTTGTCAAAACTGATGGACTGAGCAACACAAAGGGCGAATCCTAAAGTAAAATTAAGGACTTTACAGTAATGTATCATTATTGGTTGTAACAAATGTGCCACATTAATGCAAGACGTTAATAATAGGGAAAACTATGGGGTGGGGTGGATATGGAACTCTTCACTTGGTGCTCAATTTTTCTGTAAACTTAGAATTGTTCTAAAAAATAAAGTCTATTAATAATTTAAAAAATACTTCCTTTAGGGGAACTAGCTATATTATTAGATATTTAAAAGGAGTAGACAGTTGTCAATATCCTGTCTCTCCCAAACATGAGTTCCAGTGAATTGCCCCAATGTGGTATTAGCTGGAGCTGGATAATATAACTGAATCAATAACTTTACATAAACACCCTATGTATAGAGATACTGAATGTAGTTTCATGAAAGTCATAATATTTTACCAGACACGTAATAAAGTTGAAATTCTGTTATTTTAAAAACAATCGAACTCAACTTGAAATATTTTTTTCTGACAATCTTCTTTACATTAAAACATTAATTTTGCTTAAGTGCTCAAATAACTTAAGAGTAGAAGCTGCAGAATTTCAAAACATAGGAGAAAAGGAAATAAATTGCCTTAGACAACTGAAAAAACAAACTTGATCCACTGGATCATTCAAATTTAAAACAACTCTAACACAATTAAATGTTTGTGCCTAAAAACATCATCATATTAAACAAGAAATTTAATATTAGAGCCACTGCATAGTTTACATATAATACGTAGTTACTGTGTTCTAGCCTACATAAAACTTTGTTAACATGATTAATATGAAATTAAACACCAGTGAAATAATTATTTTAAAGTACTTTTGACTCTTAAAGCAATACCTAAAATTAATGTTGACCATAAAACCATAATATCCTTATAAAATATTAACGGCAAACCACAGATCTTATATATTAAATGTATTAGCAGTTACATAAACCACAGAAATGAAAATGTGCAAATACACAAATACAGTTCATAATTTTTGCCTAAGTAAAACATCACCCATATTTAGAAACAATTATAAGAGAACACTGTAAAATAGTTTTGTGCCTAAATATCCCTTTGACTTTTTTATTGTATTTTTTTCCCACATTAATTGCTATTTCTGAAGGCATATTGGGAAAACAAATAGTTTCACAGTGTTAACAGACGTTCTCCTTCTATGGGGACAGGGCAATATTTATTAAGGAGCTAGCTGTCTATTAGTGAAGAAGTGATAGGGAGGAAGGTAGAGAACTGTCTCAATATTAAGGACTTCATGGTGTTTTTACTTACAGATTCCAATGGAGAAAGGTTACCAAGTGCAGGTTTGTTCATAAGTCTGCTTAGATATTCTTCGCTTACTCTAGGCCCTTTCTGAGTTTCAATTTGAGGAACAATTTTTCCTAGAACCATTTAGGGTCTACCAATCCTTTTCACATATGCACAGTAGGATACACTAGAGACAGTTTGGAAATTTCCATATGGACCTTGGTGGAAAAAGTCATTACATTTTCTTTATAGCATATAATTATGATAAGAAAAATGAAATACAGAGTTTTGGGAAACATACTATTAAATACACATAAAACTTCCATACAAAAAAAATTTTTTAATCTTTAATAAGAAATTTAAGCTTATTTGCATGAAATGCCTTTTTAATAACAAGTTTTATGATGGAGACATCAAATGCTTGATAATTACCACCAAGGCAAACTTTATTCATAAAAGTTGGTGGTAGCAAATGGGTAGCACAGAGTTCATCACTTTGTCTCCAATTGACAGAAAGTTCTTTCTTGTCATGAACCATGAGGGATATACTGATTATATTTCCTGGTCCTTCTTTTTCTTAATTGAAAAATACAATGTTGAAATTCCTTGTGGAAATGCAAAAGTTTTCATATTTTTTTCATCTTAAGTATTTTAAAATAATGATAAAACTTGACTTCAAGTATATATAGGTATTGCTCTAACAGTCAATAATTTTTCCTTAGGATTTAAAATGTAAGACCAACTAAATATCACAAATGAATCATTTTTATCCTTTTTCCAAAGTTGAACTTTGCTTCAAATCCATAAGCTTGGTGAGTATGTGTAATATTATTTACATGGCCTTTGCGATTTTCAATTAAGTTCATTCAGGTGCTCCAAAATGTCAGTTAAATGGGTTATTTTTTTCAAGCGAATAACTCTCCTTCAACAAATCTGCAGTGAACAACATTCAAACACATCCATTTTTCTATTAGCTAATAAACTCTTGCAAAAAAAGTGTCCTTTGGACAGCTTGGGCACTTTGGTATATATCAGCAAATATGGTTTTCTAATCCCTGATCTTTGCATAAAGCTGTTGACATTTATTTTCATAATATCAGTTTATGTGGTTTTAAGATTTATCAGCAAACCTTTATATACAAGACTTTCTAGGTGAGTAAAACTAACAGAATCATGCGGCTCTCAGATTAAATTCCTGATGTTTATATCTTCATACCATTTATAGCCATTATACCTTCATGCCATTATGGCCAGAGCATCAGCCTCATGTAATATTTGCTTAAAATCTTGCTTTAAAGTGTTCATTTGGGTCTTTGAATATATGATTTACAAAAGTTTGTCGTCCTTTTTTTTTTTTCAAAATGAGTAATGCTCGTCAAGGATTCTCACGACTGCTATTAACCAACATATTTATTAATTCCTTAAAGTCATCAACATGCAATGATCACTCTTTTGATCGAATAATCTTTTTGATTAGTGCTGTCACCATGATGTGTGACATGCCAACAGTACCTCTCCTGAGTGTATTACTCAAAAGTGGCTCCTTTTCTATTTCTTCTACTTCCTTGGTTTCCAGTATAGCACTGATGATACATATATAGGCTGGTAAACTAAGAAATTCTGCCTTTGTGTGAGGCATTTTGGCCTAAGGCATTAAGTGTAAAATCCCATAAATGGCTTTTAGAGCTTGATCATGTAGTGATATACTCAATCTTATAAAGGAATTTCTTTACTTTCTGCTTAAGAGAATCCAAAATTTCTTCTGCCTAAATTGGTGGTTTTGGGGTACAGTGACCACAAAATTAGTCCTGCATGGAGCTTCACTGGCTCACTTTTGCATCAAATAAAACCTTTAGACCAAGTGTGAGAATAATTATAAGCACTCATGAATTCCAATTTGAGGGAAAACATTTGAAGGAGTTTTTGTAACTGAAGTCTTTTCATTTTTCACTGGGTTGGGAAAGTAAACATACTTTAAAATGAAATCTAAAGACAAAAGAGACTGCAGGCATGTATAACTTCAGAAAATCTATGTGTAAATAATATATAATATACATAATATATAAATAGTAAACTATAAGTAATATTGTCCTATAATATACTAATGAATATTGTAAATATTACAACTATAAAATAAATATATTTCAGGTCTTCTGCATTGTTAAAACATTTAAATATAAGGCATATGAAAAGCTTGGAAAATTAAACATACTGTAATCTAAATTGGAATAGTGAATATTAATTTTCACTTAATTTAATAATTGAGGGCCTCCCTGGTGGCGCAGTGGTTGAGAGTCCGCCTGCCGATGCAGGGGATACGGGTTCGTGCCCCGGTCTGGGAGGATCCCATATGCCGCGGAGCGGCTGGGCCCGTGAGCCATGGCCGCTGAGCCTGCGCATCCGGAGCCTGTGCTCCGCAACGGGAGAGACCACAGCAGTGAGAGGCCCGCGTACCGCAAAAAAAAAAAAAAAAAAAAAAAAAAAAAAAAAAAAAATAATTGAAAGTCTTAAAAATGTACAAAATATAATCATTATTTACAGTTCTGGATAATCAAAAAATATTTTGAAAGCAATTCATTTCTGCAACTTACAGTCCTGTTTAGTAATTTAGTAAATTTTATATCCAGAAAAACCAATCAGTTTAATTCTAAGGAATATGTTTCCAAAAACCTATATAAATTTTTTTTTTTTTTTTTTTTGTGGTATGCGGGCCTCTCACTGTTGTGGCCTCTCCCACTGCAGAGCACAGGCTCCGGACGCGCCCGCTCAGCAGCCATGGCTCACGGGACCAGCCGCTCCGCGGCATGTGGGATCCTCCCAGAGCGGGGCACGAACCCATGTCCCCTGCATCGGCAGGCAGACTCACAACCACTGCGCCACCAGGGAAGCCCTATAAATTTAACATAATAGAGACATTTTAATTTTAAAAAACACACAAAAATTAACTATTGGTTTCCATCGAGAAAAGATTTTGACTGTTAACTTTAAAATCCAACAGGAATAAAGGAAAAAAAGCAAAAGAAGAAAGTGGAAAAAAGAAAAAGGAGGGAAGAAATAAACAACTGAGAAATCTAACAAAGTTAATAATTCTCTGGTACCTGACAAAAACATAAAAAGATAAAATTTATATATACCTTCTCTTTTAGAATTAAATGGAGAAAAGTATGAGCAAAAGATGCAAGCAAATTAAATTGAAAGAATAATAAAAGTAACATTTGCATAAAATTTTCACTTAGGATAAACACACTGATATAAAAACAATGATCAGGTGACTGGGGGGCTTCAGTGGGAAAGGGGACATTTTGGTGCTCACTCCATGTGCGGCGAGTACTTGGTCAATGAAAAGATCTGGGGAGATGCTATGTGGAGACTTGGGTCTATGCAAGTCTTAGTAAAAGAGAAAAATAATAAAAATAATAAAAACTTTCAGGAAGTTTTTACAGAAAGCCATGAAAGAGCATTCAAATGTAATTTTCACTATTGTGAGTTAATTTACTGACCTGTTTTATAATAAAAATGCCTTCACATTTTTAACACTATAAAAAAGTTCAACCATGAGTATCTACAGTACACTTATATCCCATTCTTGGCAATCTGGTTGGGAAACACTGATCTATTTTGCCATACTGCTGAAATATTAATGCTTCAGTTGGCATTGCGAATAATGACCAATAATTTCAGTTTTTCTCCTCTTTCTAAACATTCAGAAAGATGACACTTCTCATCTCCTTGGCCTTCAGCATGACCATGTGGCTTACTTTGGCCAATAAAATCTGGGGATTGAAGTCACACATATCGCTTCCCAGCAGTAGCATTTAAAACTTGATACCCTCTACAGCCAGACAAAACTGTAATTCAAAAACATACACGTACCCCTATGTCCACAGCAGCACAATTCACAATAACAAGGACACGGAAACAACCTAAATGTCCATTGAGAGGTAATGGATAAAGAAGATGTGGTACATATATGCAATGGAATACTACTCGGCCATAAAAAAGAATGAAATAATGCCATTTGCAGCAGCATGCATGCAACTAGAGATTATCATACTAAGTGAAGTAAGTCAAAAAGAGAAAGACAAATACCTTACGATATCACTTACATGTGGAATCTAAAATATGACACAAATGAACTTCTTTACAAAACTCGCAGACATAGAGAACAGACTTGTGATTGCCAGGGGCAGCAGGGTGGGGGGTGTTGGGAAGGGATGGACTGGGAGTCTGGGGTTAGTAGATGCATAGAGAATGGATGGACAACGAGGTCCTACTGTATAGCACAGGGAACTATACTGAATGTTCTGGGATAAACCATAATGGAAAAGAATATATAAAAGAATATATATATATATATATATATATATATATATAGAGAGAGAGAGAGAGAGAGAGAGAGAGAGAGAGAGAGAGAGAAAGAGAGAGAGAAAGAGAGAGAGCCACCTGAGTCACTTTGCTGAACAGGAGAAATTAAAAAAAAAAAAAGTTGATGCCCTCTTTCCCTGCAGTGGCAATTAAGAAAGGACATGTTAAACACAGATAATAACAGGATCGAACCCCCAAGGGTGAATGAGCCCAGCCATGGAGAACTGCCCTGGAGAGTCCCCTGCTTCCACCAAAGACTTCTTCGCAGGAAGGGGAAATTGACATTTTTTATGTTAAGCACAGAAGAATGGGGGTAATTGTTACTGCAGCACATCCTAGCCTATCATGATAAGGTCTCAACTTGAGTGACCTAAATCCCTCTCACTACAGCAGAATTAGGATGAAGTGTCTATGAAATGAAATAACTCAGAATCAAACTTATTGTAGATCAAATTAATACAACTAAAATACTTCTTACTACTAAAAGCGTTGGTATTTCCCCACCAAAAGCAAGAGGTTTTATTATAATGTTCTCTAAAATGTTATAAAATCTAGAGAAGCTGTTATTTCATTTTCTTTCCAGGGCAAGTCATGTAGTATTTAACTAACATCTATATACAAGTTGCCACAAATAAAAGAAAGGAATAAAGAGCTATGATATTCTTTGTGAAACTGAAAAAAAATCAAAACAAGCAGTAGGGATGATAATGATATGACATTCAAAATATGAAATTTAGATTTTCAATTGTCCAATAATGCTATGCATACAATTTCATATATTAAACCTTTGGAAGAGCAGCAAGATTATTATATTCTCCCTTATATGCAATTCTAGTAACTCAAAAAATTTAAACTGTTCTTCTGTTCTTCACTTCATTGATATTCTTCCTCCAGGCATCTCTGTTTCATGAAATTCAGTGAAAACCCTTTCTTTTGACAGAATCCAGCTAAAAATATATAAAATGATCAGTGTTCAGGCAGAATTACTCTTTTTTTTTTTTTTTTTGCAGAATGTGCCCATTAACAAATTACATTGAAATATCACTACCTCTAATTAAATTACTCTGACAAAACACAGGTTGTGTGGAAGCTCTTTTTCCCAAATGTATGATTATTAGTCTCTGAAATCTGATGCAATTTAGTTAGCTTTATGTTTCAGGCTACTTATGTCAACAAAGAAGGATCCTAATTCCTAAGTTTTGTGACAGGTTTTTGTTAATTTTTAAAGAAAATAGAGTTCTCCTAATAAACTTTGCTGAAAAAAGAAATTCTTGCTAATTGGAGTTTTCAAGTACCCCACTAGAAAGGAAAAAACAAAACTAAACTAATCTTGTGTTTAAATCAATTTCAACAATGTGGCTTAAAAATGTGCCACAGAGACCAGAAAGAGGGAATGTCTCCCCAGAATGCCCAACTTACTAAGACATGGGTATACCAAGAAACAAAAGGATGTTGTACATTTTATAAAATTTGAATAAAAGAAAGAGGTACATAGAACATAATGCTCATTAAGCAACTCAGTCCTACAGTATGACATGATATCACATGAATGGAAATTAAAGTCCATTGAACTATTAAACTATTAAATCCCAAATTATTTGCTGATAGTAAAGTTACAAAACAGAAAGGATAAGATTTTCATCCTAAACACTTAAAACAATTTAA
The DNA here is from genome assembly GCF_949752795.1 of Hyperoodon ampullatus. Classification (NCBI taxonomy): domain Eukaryota; kingdom Metazoa; phylum Chordata; class Mammalia; order Artiodactyla; family Ziphiidae; genus Hyperoodon; species Hyperoodon ampullatus. The sequence continues at coordinate 44,817,963 of NC_136926.1, forward strand.
GAAATATTTATTCCTTTACTCGATTTTAGAGAAAAATATCCTTGTCATATATGACGAAATGACAATGTACTGATATATAAAACAGCTCTTGAAAATCTGCCATAATACATAACTCATAATTTAAAAGCTGAATTCCCAATTATTACTGTGAAATTCCCCCAAAAGAAATACTGGCTCACTTGCTGCTGGAAAGAACTTTGCAAAGAGCAAAGTTGGACTTTCTACAGAAAACAAACTAAAAATTTAACAAAAGCAACACCAAAACCCACAATATTACATGCGTTATTTCTAAAGGCTGTCTACATTTTTCTGAACGTGAGCAACATGATGTGTATTAAGTATTTAACATATGTCGGATTCCATAAAAATGTCATCAATGTTACTATGTCTTTCACAGAGCCAATGAAGTTGCTCAAAGTAATTATATGAAGTCCCTGAGTTGCCAATGAAACTTAAGTAGTAAAAGCAATGAACAAATTCTAATGTAAATTCAATTAATGGGTTGTTAGTTGGTAAACATCACCGTATAACCTGGGGAAAAACATGGCCTCCATCTTTTTATTGTCTCAGTAGACCAGTTTCCAACTTTTTGAAGAATTATTGTATAAACCCTAGAAAGCTGCTCTAGTAGCATGAAAGTATTCTTCTAACAACCTAACCAGATAGTATTTCTTAGTACTTACTCTGATCTACTGCAGATAGTCACAAGAAAAACAAGGGTAAGTAATCTATGACATATAATAAAAAAAAATGGGCTATGATTTTAGTGCATCAATATAATAGTAGTAAAGGGCTATTTCAAGATTTATTTGGTTTTACGCAAATGCATAAATACTTGAGTAATACTCTTTTAAATGTCTTTCCTTATTTATATTTAGAAATTACATTTTATGCTTATTAAATTTTTATTATAATGCCCAGAATTGCAGTCATTCCAAAATGCTGTCATTGGTTTAAAAGAACCAACCAAACAAAAAAAATAAAACAAAAAATCCTCTTCAAAAGTGTTCCCCTCCCTTCTATCACAGCCTGAAATGAACATCTACCTCTGTGAACACACCAACTCAGCAATCCAAATTGCTGGGCAAAAATCTGCTGCTTCAACTGACAATAATAAGCCTTCTACTCATTAATGGGTTGACATTCCCTCTTGGAGAAATGATTACACTTCTATTTCACCATTCTCCTTAATTATAACAAAGTGCATGGGATGAATGGTCACACACTGTAGTATTATGGCCAGCTCATGTATGCTCCACACTGTGATTTATCTGAAAACATCTTAGGTGCATGAGTGTTCTGCCCAGGGACATTATTCTTACCCCCGCTTTTCCAAATGACACTATGGCACTTAGTCCAGCTCTTAGGTAAACTTATGAAGGGTCAGGGTATCTCTAAGTTTTACAGAGATAAAGATTTTGCATGTCTGATTTACCCCATGAATACACAGGCATGTATTAAAGGATTTTCACTACATTAACCAAGAGGATGTCAAGGCAAGTATCCTGTGTACACACTATTTACTCCCAACTTAACCAATTCTCAGTCCGCATGTGTTAGCCACAATAAATTGCATTAGGCTAAAACAATATCCTTATCCCATCCTGATAAGTAGATGCATTAAGCAGACCAGTTGGAATTACATCTTTTTGCCTAAAAGCCCCAACAATACTAATGTTTTAGGATAATATACTAAAAGCCCTATTTTTAAAAAAGTAACTTAGACATTTGACTTCCAGAGTCATTAAAATGAATGAAAACAACAGACGTAAATAATTGAGACAAAGACAGAAAAACATACACCTAAACAGGAATGATGAAAGATCTATTAAATGTGAGTTTTTCATCTTAAAAAATCCCATTTTAAAAAAAAGAGGGATATAAAAACCAAGAACAAATAGATATGCAAGGTATGAAGGAGACTTCGGGATAGCATGGCATGGCACAGTCGGGTCATGTTTTCAATGGACCACCTTGCTCCAAACAGGCAGCAATGATGAAGTATAAAGAGTTTTTAAAAAGAGAGAGACAAAACCTAGCCACACTCAGAAGCAAAATAAACATCTCTGTGGACCAGAAATGAACTTAATGTAAACTGCCACCTGGAGAGGAAGCAGGCAGGGACAACTGGAAGTTCAGCTTCTGTTGGGTTAAGGGGCTTGAAGGTCAGAAGACGTAAGGCACAGCATCTAGGTTGCCATTTGAGGCCAGGGAACGGGGCTGGGACTGGGCTCAGGGTGGTTTTGTGCAAGGGCAGAATGAGAGATGAAAACAAAAATTCCACAATCCCAAGTCATCATACATCAAACAATCTAATACTAAGGACAGTCAGCGAAATCAACAATCAGAACCTAACACACTCCAAATGAATTTAATTTCATGGAACATTCCTTGGTTCACTCTATCCCACTGGCCACTCCTTCTCCAATTCTGTAAGATGCCTCAAGCTTCAGCCCAGGATCTTCACTTCTTTCCATTCTCACCCTAGGTGATTTCAACCAGCCCCAAGGTTTTAAAAACCACCTACACAAAGAAGATTGTTGAGCAAGTCTATATAAACCTTGACTGTTCCCTCGAGCTCTAGACTCCTATATCCAATTGCCTACTTGCCACCTCCATTTGGACATCAAATAGGCAACTCAAACTGAACAGGTTCCAAAGCCGACTCCTGATTCACTTCTGCCCCCAATCCCTCAACAAACGCCAGGGTGAACAGTTTCACCCTTCACCCAAATGCTCTGACTACAAGACTAGGAGTTGAGCTTGACTCCTGTCTTATTCCAAAAGGAATCTATTTGAAAGTTCTGTCAGCTCTGCTTTCAAAATATATCCCCAATATGGCCATTTCTCATCACCCCCACGGCACCAGCCATTATCTGGGTTGAATTACAGCTGGAGCCTCTGACTCGCCTATCACTCCCACTCTCTGTGACACCTAGAGTGGCCTTTTAAAAACATAAATTAAATCATGCTCCAAGGCTTCCTATCACACCATGTAGAACAAAATCCTTAACAGAAGCCATTGGCCCTGCAACCTCTTCCTCCTTTCCTCTTGGAGCTCATTGGGCAGCCACAGTCACGTAGGCGGTCTGGTGATTCCTCTAACAAGCCACACTGATTCCTGCCCCAGGCCCTTTTCCGTATATTTGAAATATTACACAACGCAGGAGAGAGGAAAGGAAAGAATAAGAGAGGAAGTAAGAAACTTGGACAACAGGCAGGCAGGAGATTGATTAATTAATTGATAGTTAATCAATTAATTGATTAATCAGTTGCCCAGGTAAAAGACCACTAGGTTAATTTTAGTCTTTTTAGCCTTTATAGATAAAGTTACCTTTCCTAAATTTTTCCAACTTGCTTCTTTTTTTTTTCCATGTCACTGATAGCAATACATGATTAGAGTTGACTTTTTCCAATCAAACCAGATAATGAATAAAAGGAATGCAAGACCCTCTTTTTATTTATTACCTGGGTTGACTAGGGATGAGTAATAGGAATCATAGAACACATAGGGGAGGAGCACAGCATATCATGCATCTTAATAAGAGCTAAGCAAATAGAGAGGCAGCAAACAAAAGTGTTTTGATGTTTGCAGCCTCGTCATTGGCCTAATGAGCAAAACGTGTAGCCATGGCTGGGATGCCACAGACCACCCAGAGTCTGTGCTCTACTGTACTACATGACCTCTCAAACAATGGTGGTTTGAAAACTCGCAGGAGGAATGAACAAATTCCAACCAGCTCCTCAACAGTGAAAAATAAGGCAAACAACAACAGTCTAGTGCTGAGCTAGTGATCATTCATGGATGCATGAAGTCTCCTCAGAATTGGGGACCACTAAGAATGAGCATAAAGCAACTTGTGGGTTTCAGCATCTTAACCACCAACTATAAACTGCTTCAATGAGAAGGTGGATAGGATGGCTTTTTTTTTTTTAACTTTTTAAAAAACTTTTTAAAAAATTGAAGTATAGCTGATTTACAATGTTGTGTTAATTTCTGCTGTACAGCAACATGACTCAGTTATACATATATATACACATTCTTTTTTATATTCCTTGGATGATCTGATATAAAGAAACAAAAGACAAAGGTGGGGATTTCACCCTCTTCCTCAGATCCAAAAGTACTAGTTAATAACATCACATGAACTTATTTTGTATGTATGTGTGAATCCATCTATCTGTCTACTTAGTGCTGTACTCTGAATAAGTAGTATCTACAGAGTAGGTGGTCAACTTACAGAGTAACTCAGCATGTACAGAGTAAGCAGTCAACTAATACTCTCACTACTACTGTTTCCAAGTCCAGAGTTCAGAGTTTAGAATGTTTGTGATATGTCTCATTTAAATATCACCTACAATGATATAAATACTTTCATGTACTTATTTTTTCCTATTCTTTCTTTAGTTGCCCATCTTTATATACAGGGAAACAGAAGGCCACAGAGTGTAAGTTCCCTCATCACATGGAGAGTGTGGCCACTGCTGCCCGAAATTCTTTGGGGGGCATCCTAAGAAGCACCCATTACATCTCAGGACGAAGGGTGATTTCCATTTCTCCCCGAACAGCCCACTCTCAATGAAAATTAGCCGAAGGATTCCTTGTCTGCCATTTAAGATGAATACTGAAATGAAGATAACAAGATCCCTAATCTCTAGGAGTTTAAAATTAGGAGGAAAGGGCTTCAATAACTAACAGTAAAGTAGAACAATATATAACAAGATGGGCCAAACCAAAGCTTTTGACAATTACAACCAAAGGGAAAAAAGGGATCAGTAAAGATGTAGTGAAATGGCAGCCGACTTTTGATCTGAGCAGAGAAGAATGAACAGGACTCCGATAGGCTGCGAGGCGACAGGCGAGAGGTGGTGGCTTCAACATGACCGAGGCATGGCAGTCTGGCAGTGATGGTGCCTTCACAGAGGCATCAGTGTTTATGGAAAGAGTGGTGTCTGGATCAGCTCAACTGCTCCTCGCTCAATGCCTTTGTTAAGGATGAGTATCTGTAAAGGATCTTTTTCTAGGGCAAATTTGTTTGGCAAGGAGTTTTGGGGACATATTATCTTTGTGGGGGAGGGAGTTTTATGGGCTAAAGGCTTTACTGAGAGAAGCAGTCTCCAGGTAGACTGAAATCCATTCAGCTAAAAGAAGAAATGTCAACAGAGGTACAAGCAAACAATCTAATCACTGATGCACATGAAATTGGTTCATAGAATTCAGGGGCAGTGTGAGTGTATACCATGCCTATGTGACAGTAGGATTCAGTGTTAAAACTTAAATGCCATTCTAGCTTTTAAAAAAGGCTTAGCATTTCCCCTTTTCCGGAGCCCATGGGTGACCTCTTAACATGAGGAAGACCATGAGTGGCATTTTTTAAACCTGGGAATTATTCAAAAATACACAGTATCATATGCAAGATGTGATTATTAAGAAATAGGATTGATTCCGCAAGTCACACAGAAAAATCAGACTCATTATATAACAAGCACGCCTTGAATAAATTATAGTCCAAACAACAGGGGCACTAAATATGCACTTTAATTTGGAGTACAGTACAGAGGTAACTTCAGTTTCTAATCAGATGAATTATTCATAAAGCTAAAAGATACTAAAAAAAAAAAAACACTGCTTGTATAAAGGCCAACTCTAATCTCATGTATTTTATAAGTAATCTCCACTAAAACACTACCGTTTTATACTCAATTGAACCATACCCTCAACTAGTCTGACGTAGTGTACTTTTCTCTGAATAAGAAGGAACTGCATTGATGATGAGATTTTTTTCCTTAACATTCTGTTCTTGTTTGCAAAAAATAAAGAGAAGAGAGGACCACAAGTCAGTAAATTCAGTTCTGGTTGCCGTCCCACTGATGCCCAATAATCCTCTAAACAGCTTTGGATCTTCATTTCTTATGGGAAAGTCTCACTGGAAGACTGCTAATATCTTTTTACAGCACTAAACATATGCATACACATATTCTAAAATTCAGTATCATAACAAATCCCTGAGTGAATATTACCACCGAACATGATACTGGTTTTTTTTTTTTTTTTTGGTTGTTTTGTTTTAATTGTTGTTGAGTAAGTTTTAAGTAAAAGACAATGGCTTCTCCGAGACAAAAAGCAAAGGACTACTCCTACAGGAATAAAATCATTTTAAATGTATTGTTCTCTAGTTATTAAAAGCTATCCAATCCCAGAGCAAAGTTAAAATCTAAGTATCACATTCCATGTAACGATGGATGAAAGGGCAGCAACAGCTAGAGTGACCGAAATCATGACAATGATTCAATGGTCACTCCTCCTTTCAAGAGGTTAACAAATTACATGAGCATTAATGAATTGTACTTTATAATCTGGTTGCTTTCCTTTTACTAGAATTTGTATGTCATCAAGAAAAGTAAAAGAAGCTTAAGATATTCTGTTTGAAACACAACTCTTCCTCTGATAGACCAATCACCGTCTTTGCATGAACAGATTTCAGTCATTTCTGTACTAGGGTGTCACAATGAGTACAAATCTTTGAAGGCAAAAGATACGAACAGTTTCAAGTTCCAAATTCTATTCCTCACTCCCTTTAAAAATAATGAATGTCGGGCTTCCCTGGTGGCGCAGTGGTTGAGAGTCCGCCTGCCGATGCAGGGGATACGCATTCGTGCCCCGGTCTGGGAAGATCCCACATGCCGCGGAGCGGCTGGGCCCGTGAACCATGGCTGCTGAGCCTGCGCGTCTGGAGCCTGTGCTCCACAGCGCGAGAGGCCACAACAGTGAGAGGCCTGCGTACCTCAAAAAAAAAAAACAAAAAAGAATGTCAATGAGATGAGAAGAGGTAAAGCCTGAACTTCTTTAGAAGACATTTCTTTAAAACAGTTCTTTAGAAATATTTCTCTGAAAATAAAAACTCTGGAAGATAAAAATATGCATTCGAGACAACTAAAGATGCGATCCATGATTTCTCCTAAGTTTGCAATTTTGATAGCATAAATGCTCCTCAGGAGAGGTAAATTGAAGACCTACAAAGTTCCTTGGGAGATTATATGGCAAGAAAACCAATATGACTATTTCAAGATGAAGTAAAATAGGTGCTTCTTTAACTTTTACATGACGTATGTTCTTTTAAAAGTTTCCAATAAAATAAACTCAGTATTTGTTATAAAGGAGACATTCTTTATTCAGTTCTTATTATAATGGCCATACAAAAACATTCTGCTGCAAGTTTTGGTTTCTAATGAGTAGCATTCTTTTTTTTTCAGGTTCAAAGTCAATTTCTTTAAACCGCCTGTTTTATATGCACACACCACCTTTTGATAATTCTTTCATGGATTACACTTTAGCCTTTAAAACAAGCAACTTTGTTGAATATCTTATTATTTTTATTTATTTATTATTTTCTAGGCAGTTTCAAATCCCTTGATGTCTGGCAAATTTTTACAAAATTAGTGAGGTCAACCTTCATTTCTCAGACTTGCAGAGTTACTTTAGGTTAACAGAGATCTCTTATTTAAAGATGACTCATAGGGCTTCCCTGGTGGCGCAGTGGTTGAGAGTCCGCCTGCCGATACAGGGGACACGGGTTCGTGCCCCGGTCCAGGAAGATCCCACATGCCGCGGAGCGGCTAGGCCCATGAGCCATGGCCGCTGAGCCTGCGTGTCCGGAGCCTGTGCTCTGCAACGGGAGAGGCCGCAACAGTGAGAGGCCCGCGTACAGCAAAAAAAAAAAAAAAAAAAAGATGACTCATAGCCAAGGACTTTTAAATTTGACTTTATTTTCAGGAAGATCTACTAAACTCAAAGTAGATCTTAAGTAAGAGAAGTATGCGACACATTCTTAAACACATTTAGGCAACTAAATACAAGTTAATCACGCTTCAAATAAATTAGATTTGTAAAAATATAGACATATGAACTAAAATGTAAAGGGACATTAATATTGTTTTCTATTTATAAGATTCCTTTTCATAGCTGCCTGATATTCTATTTTCTTACTCCTTTTCCCATGTCTGAACGTGTCTGTCCTCCTGTAAGGAAGGAGCTGAAATCTAAACGTAAACACGGCAAGTGTTCTACCATCAAGGAAGTCACAGTCTCATCTAAATACTTCTCTAGCAAATTATGTGATTTAAGATGAAGATCTACATAGTGGGGATTAGGGAAATTAGGCCACGAAATCAAAAAGCTGAAGGTGACATTTAAAAACATGTTTAAATAGAGTATCGCAAAAGGGATAAAGTTTGCCACAAAAACATGTGTCTTGTAAACTTTTCATTTATTTGCAGTTTGCAGGAAAATGTCTACTACATACAGAAAGGGACCAACAGAGTCTGTTGCCAAGTATCAGCAGCTGGATTTGAAGATGTGCAATTCTCTATACTTACAGCGCTAAGGAAGGCAAAGGAAAAATATGGCTTTTAAGCATTCCCTCCTTAAATCACCACCCCTGCCCCACAGAATACATGTGCACACGTTTTTTGTGATTATGTTTTTTTTTTTTTTTGGCTGCGTTGGGTCTTCGTTGCTGCTCTCAGGCTTTCTCTAGTTGTGGCGAGCGGGGGCTACTCTTCGTTGTGATGCAGGGGCTTCTTATTGCGGTGGCTTCTCCTGTTGCAGAGCACGGGCTCTAGGTGCACGGGCTTCAGTAGTTGTGGCTCACGGGCTCAGCAGTTGTGGCTCATGGGCTTAGCTGCTCCCCGCCATGTGGGATCTTCCTGGACCAGGGCTCAAACCAGTGTCCTGTGCATTGGCAAGTGGATTCTTACCCACTGCACCACCAAGGAAGTCCCTGTGATTATGTTTTAATTTGATTTTTAGAATCACAGAAATTCATAGCGTCACTGACTTCTTTTTTTTAAATATAAAATATGCTTTGTATATAAGCCTTCTCATTTTATGCTACTTTGTTTTCTGGTTCAACCAAATCACTGTTAGTGAGAATGAATAAGGCAATTTCTGTTACCTGAAAGGAAAACGTAGGATTCTGCTCGGTTCTTTAATTTCTCCATGAAGATACACACATAGCTCTTTAATAAAAACATGCCATTGAATTTCCATTTCCCATAATTCCTTCTGCTTAGTGAACAAAGTCATAATAGGTATGTCAGAATAAAAACAGGGATAAAGTTCTTTCGAGCGGGCGGAAATGCCTCGGCAGCTTTTTATAACTGGAATACTGACCGTCAGCAAAAAAGAGAGATTGCGTGGCTCAACAGGGTCCACATTACATCTGATTCACTGATCCCTTTCAAATTCTTGCCCCCAACCTCGGTGCAACACAAAACCCTCCTGAGCTCTGCCGGTCCTTTTGTCTGTTTGCAAAACAAAATACAACAGAATAAATTCTTGGGGGTGGGGGTAGGGGTCGGGGGAAACAGCTTTTCTCTTTGGACAAATCTCCCCCTTTGGGTTCTCTTAAGATGAGTGTTCTACCTAGTTTTGTCAGCTAGTCACTCTCCGTCACCTGTTACTTAGCAATTCGTTAAGTAAAAAATATCTGTAGCTTTCTCCAAAGAAGCAACTTGAATGAGAGGTCAATAATGAACGTGCTTTGTGTACCCAGCAGCACTCAAAGTGCTTCTGAGATCATTAAGGCTGGTAAGGACTTGTTGGTTTTGTACCCAGAATTGGGTATGAATCCAAGATTAAATGTCAAAGTGAGTGTGTCGGAGAATACTTGTTAAAATACAAAATTTCGTAATTAGAGAAATGCACTCTATGCTCTAAATGCACCTAAAAGGAAAGAGGCTCAAAGTGTAAAACATGCCTACAAATAATTTCGCTAATGGGTAGACACAAGATTCTTGAGTGCTTTTTCTCTCAGATTGCTACAGACGTTAAACGTTCCAAAAAACTTTATAAGGTTTTCAGATAGGGTTCTCGTGTGAAGGCAGAATTACTTTTAACAATGGCTAGTCAGATGTTGTCTTGTTCTGAAACATCCCCCTTTCAACAATTAACTTTCCAGTTGATACCATATGCTAAATAGTTGAGTATAGCATGAGAGTACTGTGGGAACCAGTGAGGAAGTCTACAGAAGTATCTTGGGACAATTGTGAACCTTGGAGGATTTGGGAAGATGAGACTAGGAAGAAAGGGAATTCTGGTAGGTAACTGGAATAACCCAGAGCAGAGGAAAGAAGACTTACAACATACCGAAGGAAAGGCAAAAGCTAACCACTGCTTGAAATATCAAGTTAATATAGGGATAGAGTGGAAGATACACCTACAGATTTAGTATAGACAAACTGTAGAGCTCTTGTAAAAATTTGGGAGACAGATACTGAAGATTTTTGGGCAGGGAAATCGCAAGTAGCGTTTTGGGACAAATGACCTAACTTAAACACACAGGCTGGGATTAGAGTGAAAAGCCAAAGACATTTTACTGAAGAGATCAGTGGTTGAGCATGATCTAGGGACCCGAGCCAGTGGTGGCAACAGGAATCCCAAAGAAGAAATACAGATTCAAAGAAGCGTTGAAAAAAGAATCCATAGGAACAGAAGACTAATTAGATGTGAGGAGGAAAAACGGCTAGGAAGGAAACGTAAGGAGTCAAAAAGGATTCCAATGTTTTGAGTCTAGCTGACTGTTTAAAAAGAGGAGTGGAAATGGGCTACATTTGAGGGAGGAAATAGTTTTAGGAAAGACTCCTTTCCAGAACTGCTGATTTAATTTAGCATTAAAAACAATATACGAATCGTGCATCTTCTGAATGCCTGACATGGGGCTAGGTGGAAGGAATTCATAAATTACTCTACAGACCTTATCTGAAGGAGCTCTTAGTTTGATTAGAGAGACAGACACACAAATCGCGCGCTCAGCCGAAGTCACAGGGATGGGGTGAAATCTTTCAGGGAGAGTCATGTCTAATCTAAAATTTTCCTGCTGAGGTGATCTTGTTTAGTTGTCTAATTGACAGAAAACACCTGATAGCCATCTCATCCGCAGACATCTCTTCAAAAAGATAAAAACTTATTGAGTCAAGCTTTTGTCTTTTTTTCCTCCTTATAAAATCTATTCCCTTCTTTACTCCTGGACCTTCGGTAATTTGTGTTTTTTTCCTCTGCACCACATTCTAACTTGCTACTACCTTTTTCGAACATAAAACTCACAAAATTAAATTCTTAAGAGCTCCAATGCTGGTGCGAATTATTGCCAACAACACTTGAGTACCTACTGAATGTAAAATAGTTTTCAGCTTTTGTAACTCTTAGGCAGGCTTGGTAACTTCTTCCGAGCCTGAAAATCTTTGGAAGGATTAATGATCATTGAGCCATGCATGCTCCATCTCTGGTGTTGTATACAGGGTGGCAGCAGCCTCTAAGAGTCATTCTTTAAGTTCTTGGTCCCTTGCTTAATGCTCTACCAGATTTATGGCTTGGGTCTCATGTCACAAAGAATCCCTTCATTTCTCTCCTTTCCACAGTCACTGAAAGTTATCTCTGGTGAGGCCACAATCTATACTGCATGAATCCAGTTCTGACATCTGAGGATTCTGAGGCTCAGGGGAGGGCAGGGACATATGATGCATGGGATGGCAGGTGTCTGAGGTCAGGGCACATGGGCACAGTGGTCCCCTTCACTTGGCTACATTCTTCTAGTGTTCCTTCCAATCTGCTCTGGGATGGGGGAGACTGGCGGAGACTGGCGCTGACATTTCAGTGATTCCCAGACATGACCCTAATGGTACCTGATGACTCACTCCAGCCTGAGTAGGCAGCAACTCATATTTCCATTTTACAAATGAATTCATTAAAGCTCAGGGAGATGAAGCAACCTGCCGGAGGTCCCACGACTGTCAAAGAGAACAAACTGCCATTATTTGGGACCAAATGAACTACAAATAATGGTAGGTTTCTAGCTCACATTTAGCTGATGGCTTGTTAAATGACCTATTTTCTGCTCTATCAGTGCCAAGTCAGGATTCACAGTATGCATCATGTGTTTTTTTAGTCAAATCGAGGTTTTTCTCACGACTAATTTGTAAGGATAATTTCCCTCCAATTCTACTAGTTGTAGGGATAAGCAATCCCCCAAATTTAGTCTTGTGTGACTATAAAACAGATCTTGGTATTTTACAGTGACACCACAAACACAAAGGAAGCAAAGTTAAAGTAAGTCAACATTCATGGTGCAAGAAAAGGAGCGTATTAGGCAACCAACAGTGAGTCAATGTCTTTTAAACTATATTCTGATGATGACGCAGGCTTTACTATTGTCATGACTGACCAGCAATGCCAAAAATAGAAGCAAAGCCTTTTTTGATAATTGAGCACAAATAAAAGTTGCAAATAGTTTTTATTATGATAATACCTTACGATGGTGTCACCAAAGAACAAATATCTATTTTCTTACTTGGAGCCGGTGATGCTTATTGAATGTTGACTAAGCATTTGTGCCCAGGGCCTTGGAGTTAAGTGTCCAAGCAAGTGTGTGTCACGCTGTGGTCCTTTCCGCTTGCTCTGCTTTACAGCTAAGACACTGCTCTTTAGCAAAGGGAATTATATCAGCTGTACTGTCTGATTAAGATAATAATAGGACCACTATCCTACCGCTATATAGCGCTTGAAGAGCTACAAAACTGCCTTCATATAAGCAGAGGGTAAATTATGATTTCTGCTAAGGCAGTCCTCCAAAAATGTGATGCCAATGGCAAAATAATTAACTCATTTCCCAGTAGCTAAAATTCCGTGAGGAACAGAGCATGGTAATTTTCCTAGGTCAGTGCCCTGATAAACACTGCGTTCCTAAGATCTGCACTCAACACAAAAATTCTTAGTCTTACCTCCTGTTAACAGAAGTGTCAGAAACAAGGTCATCCATAGGTTGCAAAATTGATAACTGCTTGAAAAACATCAGATGCAGAAAGCAGAGGAAACAGTATAAAGGAGAAGTTGAACTGACATAGTCCAGCTGAGCTTTGAAGTGGAATTCTGCAAACCCTCACTATAGTGAATACCCTACTAAGTGCAGCACTATTAAACACAGAACAACAAGATGGGGAACTCCAGTCCTGGGCTCCAGAGACTCACAGGATAGTGAAAGAAAAACAAAGACCAAGGATTCTAGCTCATCATTCTCATATTGAAAGATCTTTGGTCCATTGATTCAGTGATTATGCCAGACACACTACATACACTATCTCATTTAATCCTAAAAACAACTCTAAAAGGTAGATGCTATTTTAGAGATGAAAAGAAAAAGAAGAAAGAAAACAAGTTACAGGGAGATAAAGTACCAGGTCCAAGGTCACACGGTGGTGGAACTAGTATTTGAACATGGCTGTGTGATTCCAAAGCCTGGTATGTATGCTTTTTCAAAAATACCTCACTGCCTTTCAGTTTTGGGAGAGGAGTCCATAGCAAGCACAAGGGGAGAGTAAAAACATAAGCCTTGCCATGAATCAATATATTTATGAATAAAACTATCTTTCCCTTAGAAACCACACTAGATTACACATTTATAAAATAATGAAATCCTATCGTTTGATACATTCGTGAAACAATCTCTCTTAATTGGCATGTTTGTAAAAGTGGTTTCCTGCTGTGAAAATCTGTTAAAATAAGGTATCCACAGGCACCTGGGCTTCATAAATCTTTTTGACTTTTCTTAAAAAAAAAATCACAATTCATTTAATTTCTCACTGGAATCACACATCGAGTTTTACATGAAATAAGAAGAATGGATTTCTACTGAGTACTTCTTGCTTTAATCAAAGCCTGAATCAGACCCAAGACTCACTAGGCAAAGTGAAAAAAATGGACAGTCAGCAGGCATCTGTGTGTTTTCAATGGATAAGTGTCCATGACAACAGGAAAAAATGCCACAGCAGTGCAAGCAACACTGTTAGCAGGCTCAAAGAGATTAGGAATAGAATTAGCCTAGAGATCAATCCACCTCTTTCCTTTCCTTCTTAGAGATGAATCATTCTCAGCAGAATTAAGAAGCACTGCAGAAACAAGAACCTGCCTCCTCATCACTTTTATACCTGTTCCTGAACTGATAGAGAGCTTGTGTGCTAAGTGCTGTCCATCTGGCACTTTTTAACAATCCTACACTTTACATATTTCCTTGTAATTCATGAGCAAATTATAAAGTTCCCAATAACCGTAAGAATGGATGAAATGAAAATGTGTTTATTTTCTAAAAATGAATACACAAAGGTATACCATTTTATCAAAATGTTTCCAATTACCTTAAGTATGTAACCCTGATTTCACTTAAATACAATTTTTTCATTCATTGGCCTTATTGAGGTATAACTGATGAATAAAACTGTAAGATATTTAAAGCATACATTGTGATGATTTGATATACGTGTACATTGTGAAGATTCCTCTCACCTAGTTAATTAACACATCTATCACCTCACATATTTTATATGTGTGTATATATATTTATATTTATTTTTTGGTGAGGACATTTAAGTTCTGTTTAAGTAAAACTCAAATATACAATATAGTGTTATCAACTATAGTCACCATGTTGCACATTAAATCCTCAGACTTTATTCATCTTATAGCTGAAAGCTTTTTAAAATATAATTTATTGATGAAACAAATGAATTAATACCAAGAAACGATTTTCTCTTTAAATAGTTGTTCTTAGGTTTTGTTACACCCTTTGTAGTTACAACTGAGAAACAGCTGTATACTAGGAGGGCAATCATCATCTTAAAAACAGGAAATATGAAAGCCGTAGCTGGTATATTTGAAACACCAAATTGTTAATAAGCACTTTTTATTAACAATATATGTGTTTTTATATTTTACTAATACATTTTGTTAAATTTTTTTGACTGTATGTATAAAGGAAACAAAATTCTGAACATTGTATTTAGACCAATTGATTTTTTTTTCTGTTGATTCACAGACAAGATTTTCTGTTTTTATAATAGCCAATAATATAGCATTGGAATTACTGAAATAGTGCTTTATTATTTTACTTTAAGTGTACTCTAAGTTAGAGGTTCTTTGGTAATTCCATGATTAACCTGCCTCAGATGACATCTAAGGTGATCTGTTTGACACTAAAATCCACTCTTTATAAAATGGTATTATAGTTGGTGTATCTCCAATGATGGCCTGACATAACACACCCAAAGCATATACACATCTTAAACTTTGATAAATTCTGTTGTATTCTTCATGTTGAAAATAAGTAGACAAATCACCTCACTTTAACATGCCATAAAATCATTCATTCATTTAACAATTACTTATTTTTCATTGAGGTATAGTTGACTTACAACGTTGTGTTAGTTTCAGGTATACGGCAAAGTGATTCAGTTCTATATATATATATATATAACTATATATATATAGTTCTTATGGCCCACACCTTCGAAAAATGTCATTTTCATTTCAAGTTAAGAAATAAAGTAAAGATAGAAGAAATGATTTCCCTAAGATCAAAAGTTGGACAAGAGATGGAAAGGAGCTTAAGAGGCCAGGTTTCCAAGTGAATGATCTCAAGTGACAGGATCAGCACTGAGGAACCACCCCCGGCTAGACTGTGCATCTCTTTTTCAGCTTCTTGAAATTTTGAACAGAGATGCAGAAACCCAGGGCCCTGCAGATAGCATGTTAATTTTCGGCTGAACCCTGGAGGGGAAATTCCACAAACTGCTCCACTTCTTGGCTGTTAACCTCTTACTTTGTTTCTGGGAGACTTTCTTGGGATTCTTCCAATAAACAATCCTTTTGCTTAAGTTGGTTTCTGTTACTTGTAACCAAAAGAACATTAATATTATCAGGTTGGACACAAAGTTCGTTCGGGTTTTCCCATAACGTCTTACAGAAAAAACCCAGATGAACTTTTTGGCCAACCCAATATATCCCTTCTCACTGGTTCATTTTGTATCCTTATTTGAATTCATTTCCTTTTTTTCTAATTACCCTGCTAAAGACTTTCACTGTTCCCTACTGCCAATAAGATAAAATCAAATCTGCCAACATTCTGATATTCTCTGTAGGGCTCTCCAATAAGCTTTCAAATCCAGGTCCAATTGCACACATAGCCTGTCACCACTTCCATCCCTTGCTTCCCATTCTTCCCAAAACAAAATAATGGAAAAGACAGTGAACATAATTTTTTTTAAAATAAATTTATTTATTTATTTTTATTTTTGGCTGCCTTGGGTCTTTGTTGCTGCGCGAGGGCTTTTCTCTAGTTGCGGTGAGCGGGGGTTACTCTTCATTGCGGTGCGCAGGCTTCTCATTGGGTGGCTTCTCTTGTTGCAGAGCACGGGTTCTAGGTGCACGGGCTTCAGTAGTTGCAGCACGCGGGCTTCAGTAGTTGCAGCATGCGGGCTTCAGTAGTTGTGGCACTTGGGCAGTGAACATAGTTTTAACGATATATGTTTGGCTTCAATGCTGGACCTGCTAATTATTAGATGTGGAAGTTCGCACAAGTTTTCTCACCTCTCTAAAACATAGTTACCCTTTAATAAAGTGAGGATAATCATATCTTGTTCCTAGAGTTATACTAAAGATGAAAAAGAATATATATATATATATATATATATATATAAATAAGTAGCACAGGGTCTAGCATATAGAATGTTTTCCATAAATGACAGCCATTTAATTTCATTATGACTTAAATCTATATCTTTAACCCCAAGCCGTTTCTTGAGATTCAGAGCCACAGATTTAAGGGTCTCTATGACCTTTCCATGTAGACAGACCTCAAATTTCAAATTCAATCTATCCAAAAGAAAAATTAACATCTGCATTCCTTTCAATCTGGGTTCTCGTACATCCCTTACTTTGAACAATGAAGGATACCATCATCCATCAGTCACCTAGCCACAAGTCTAATCATCTTAAAACTCTTTCCTCATCCCACTCGAACCCCACCCTGTAAAATTTACCCCCTTAACATCTCTCAAATCCATCCTCTCCCCTTGTCCGGGCACAAAGATCTTCTATGCCTCTCACCAGGCTTCCAACAATAGCTTCCTATCTGATATGCTTGGCCTTTGCAGAGCTCACCAAATTTACCCTCCCAACAGCTAATGAAGATGTCTTTCTAAAACTCAAAGCAGATCAAGTTTAAATCTATTAATAGCTCTCCATTGATTAGAGAATAAAGACGTGCTCTTTGGACTGTTACACATGTCCTTGACAATGTGGCCATGGCCTAGAGTTAATTCTCTCATCATGCCTTGTTAGTGAACTCTGCTCCAATCACATCTACTTGCTTACAGTTTCTGGACCACAGCAGCCTGTTCCTGCTGGTCCATCTGAGTGGAACGTCCTTCCTTCAGCACCCTGGCAAGTGGCTATGCATCTTTCGAGGGTCATTTCCTTTATGAAGCCTCGGCAGATATAGCTCTCCCACACATTTGTGCTCCAACTGTAACCAGTTGCAAATGTAACCTTAAATACCTCCATCACACTTGTATTTAATGTGTTTGTGTACCTATTTTTCCAAACTGAAAGGGCAGAGCTGTGCCTTTTTCCTTTAGGGTCACTGATGATCAGCTCAGATCTGGCCCATAACAGGCCCTTAATATATGCTCCCTGAATGAAGGTAACAAACAGAAAGAGACAGCTAAGGGGATTTAAAATTTGAATTTCAAGAATGAAAAGCAAAGTTCAGAGTATGTTTCGGAGTTTGAAGACATTCAGAATCTCACAGGACCCACAATAATACAGAATATCATAACTGTTCATAATTATGATTTCTACTAATTAAGAAGACATTCCATCATAGCTATTCAGAATACCCTATTTAAGGTAACCACATGTGTGATGAAGCTGACATGTTATTCCAAAAGGGGCTGAGTCAAGCGTGCATTTTTGTAAGATGGCTACTGCCCCTTAAATGACAATTTGAGAGACTTATAAATGTCTTCTGGTCTAAAGAATTTCAATGTGGTGCATTACTGAGCAACACCAGAAAACAGCTTACTTGTGTCTAGTAATCTGAGATCATCTCCTATATTATTAGGAAATTTGGGCATCTTTAGTGTAAAGTTGCATAACTTCCTTAATGGGTACTGAAAGTTTTAGAAGGAAACAAGAAGATAAAAATGCACTGGGGGAAACTGTTTGACAGCTGATTAAAATAGAGAATTACTTCTTTAAAAAATGTTGATAAATATGCAATAATAAAACATTAAGAAAATATGCAAAGATGTGGTCAGAAACCAAAAAAAAAAAAATCAGTAGTTTTTGACATAAGGTGATTCAAGGAAGGGAAAGTAAAGAGAACTAACAATTTAGAAGAAAATCTTACATTCCTGAATCAAATTATGTTGTAATATAAGACTCGGTGCTGAGAAAAACACTCTGCAAATTTACAGAATGCATCCTAGATAACAGATCTTCTACATATTGTCACAGACCAGAATAAAATTGACATAATTTATCCATCAGTTTCAACCTACTCAATCAAAAAATCTAAAGGAAATGAATGGACATTTTAATAGACTTTAAGAGCACTATCCATTCTAAGTTTAATAAACAGTTGAAAAAAAATTGTTTAGACTTTTCCAATGAACTTCTCTGGAAGCAAAACATCATAATTTTTTTTTTTTTTTTTTGTGGTACGCGGGCCTCTCACTGCTGTGGCCTCTCCCGTTGCGGAGCACAGGCTCCGGACGCGCAGGCTCAGCGGCCATGGCTCACGGGCCCAGCCGCTCCACGGCATGTGGGATCTTCCCGGACCGGGGCACGAACCCGCGTCCCCTGCACCGGCCGGCGGACTCTCAACCACTGCGCCACCAGGGAAGCCCAAAACATCATAATTTTGCATTTAAGATTTCACTTCTGTTGAACTGGAATAATGGATGAAAGTGACAGGAGCCATGACTGATTAAGCAGAAGTAAATTTCTCCTTTTAAAGCTGCCTTAAAGGCAGGTACACGATATTACCTTTGTGAAATCTAGTGGAGAGTTGGGAAAGGAAGATGACGAATTTCAAGAAGCAGGCATTACCGGGATGTGTGAGAAACCAAATGATTGTATTTGATGGGATTCCTAGAGGGATTCCTTTACCCTTCAGATCTTCTATGGCTTGTGATCTATCTGCCATGCTCCAGGGAGTTCACAAACGAATTACCATCACTTCCAGAAGAAGTGGATTCTGAACTGTAGGAAAGGCAGCTGAGTAAAAAAGCACTAAGAGATTTAAATACCTAGAAGCTTGCTAGAAGCCAAGAAGAAATGAGATACTGATAAAGGTTAAACATCTGTCCATAGAAAGCCTTGACTCTCTATATTCATTGCTGAGCAAGAAAACATGTCAAAATACTCTTCATTTTACATCCCAAGATGTTTTAAGACCAGAGGGTAAGATTGGCCTCCCAAGCACTCAGCCAATAAACTGTAATACTTATGATCATCCTTTTAAAATAAAAAAAAAAAAAAAACATTAAAACTTGCCTTCTAAAGCCAGGCTAGCCATAACTATCAGTTAAGGTAAAATCAGTTAAGGTAAAATCGAGTTTTCATCTGATTATTTAAGTTCTCATTACAAAACATTTTATTTATTTATTTATTTATTTATTTTAAATTATTTTTGGCTGCATTGGGTCTTCGTTGTTGCATGTGGGCTTTCTCTAGTTGCAGCGAATGGGGGCTACTCTTCCTTGTGGTACACGGATTTCTCATTGTGGTGGCTTCTCTTGTTGCAGAGCACGGGCTCTAGCTGCACGGGCTTCAGTAGTTGCAGCACACGGGCTCAGTAGTTGTGGTGTATGGGCTTAGTTGCTCCGCAGCATGTGGGATCTTCCTGGACCAGGGATTGAACCCATGTCCCCTGCACTGGCAGGCAGATTCTTAACCACTGTGCCACCATGAAGTCCCACAAAAGATTTCAGATTGGCTAGCCAGTCATTTCCATATGCAGAATAATGCTTTGGTGAGTTTGAAATGTGGTATTTTTTTTTTTACCTTTATTTAGTGTCAAATGCCAAAAAATAAAAGGGGAGGGGAGCTGAAATAAAATTTCCTGTTACACTTTTGCTCCACCTCTCTGCTTCTCACTTGACATGATGGTCAAAGATTTTATCATGTTAAACGTATACACAGAAACAACCCTGCCAAAATATGCGTCACGTGGTGATAAATAATTCCAGTTGTTATAAAGAGTAACTGAATTTGATATGTAATGTGGGTCCAGTGTCCCCAAAGCATACAAAGTGGGAAACAGGAGATTGACGTTAAAGTTTTTCTGGCATTTCTTCAAAACTACAGTGTTATTCATGATGCTATTTCCCAGCCTACGTGGGGGTGTTTCTATTTAATATATCGGAAGCACGATACTCAGGGACACGAATTTGAATGGAAGGAAAGAACGCTGAGCCCCTAACTAAATGCAGCAGCCTCTCTACTTCAGAAGAGGCAAACACTGCCAGCAAAAGCAACAAACTCAATTTCTGTTGAAACAGAAACGGCAGAGCGTGAAAGAGCAGCCTGCCATCAGACATTGGGAGTTTGATTTTCATCAATGGCAGGTGGAACAGCCCTCTCCTCCCACTTGTGTATGGGGAGAAAGAGAAGACAGACAATACTATCTGCATGCAAGCAGAAAGACAAACCTTGCAGTCCACTTGCTCACTCCAGCATGAAATCCCCAGCAGCCTCTGATGCCCCTTTAGGCACTATTTTTTTCCCTGAACCCATCTGATGCTCCTAGTTATTGTACATTTAGAGGGAAACACAGTTCTCTTTAAAAAGATTCTGCTGGAGTCACATCATATATGGGAAAAGTTTTCAACCGGAGGGCTTATGATTGATTTGTTCGGGGTCATGTGGAGGTACAAGGAAAAGTCTGAAAGAAGCAGCATGCATTTTACAAGTCCCCTCTGTGATGTCTACACAAAAACGTGCCGTGGGCACGTGGTACTTGTGCCAAAACAACAGTCACTAGTTGCTTTACAGCTATTTCCAATTCACCTGTTACAATGCTAAACAAGCTCCTGAAACTCTGCCTTCAGTGAGAGATGAAACTCTTCACACAGAGATGAATGAACAGTACAAATACACACTGCGGTAGGACTGAAGGGCAAGTTAGATGGAATAATGCAGACTGATAAAACAGAAAACATCCTCAGCTAGATGCGATCATTAATGATACCACAGAAGCACCCATGTGCTTTACAATTTTTATATGCATTTGTTCATTGGGCATAGTGTACTGACCAGAAGGATGCTGAGGGACTAGATTAACTCATCCCTGAATAACGTCCATGACAAGGCCACATGCACATTCAGTGTCAAAAAGTAAACAACCAACAACAAAAAACCTTTCCAGCCATATCCTGCAGACCTGTTCACTGCTTTTAGAAACTTTCAATACAATGTAACCAGATGCAATGAATAATAATGACAGATGATGACAATCATTTTAATCGTTTGCATTACGAGACAGGAAATATTCACTCGCTTCTTCCCCCGCTATGGGCAGAATATTACTTTCCCGTTCCATTGATGTTGGGCTTGAATCTCTCTTGCTTTGGCCATGGGGATGTTAATAGACGTGACGCAAGCCAATGCTTGAAACGCGCTTCCACTGAGGGGCCTGCCTTCTTGGTGGATGCCATCACGGTGCAAAGGAACATGATCTGGCTCTACCGCTCTACCACTGAGTTCAGGAGGATGAAGGGAATGTGGAGCAGATAGACACTCAGTCTGCAGCTTGTATCCAAGCCCAGCCTGGAGCAGCTGAGCCTTACCCAGTCCACAAATGCATGAGCAGGAATAATGATTGCTGTGCCTGCCACTGACTTTTGCAGTGGTCTGTTATGCAGCATTATTTTGGCAAGAGCTCACTAAGGTAATAGTACTAATAATGATAGGATTAACGTATCATCATAAATAGTGTCTATACGTTAAATAATGGTATAGGATGAAATAAAAACATAGAGATTTCGTTATTGCTGACAGAATATAGTTAAAAGCCTCAATCAAATTGGACCTTCTTAGTTTTAACCCCCTCCAAGTTCATGTAAGTAGCTGCTGCCATTTCTTAAATATGATGTTTCAGCCTCAGCGTCTCAGGCACTAAAGCAGTCACTTTCTATTCATTTGACTCTTAAAACAATTCCCGTAATGTAACTTTATTCCCCTTCTGATAAGGGAATCAAAACTCAGAGGTTAAGTAACTTAGACCACAAAGCTAATAGGCTGCAGTTCTCGATTTCAAGTAGGTGCATCCTTAATACTTACCATATTTCAGTAAAGGTTTTTTCTATTTAAGAATGTTTAAAGGAGGAACAAGCTGACTCCACAGAGGAGATATAATGTCTTTTTCATTTTTGTTGCTCTGCAGGGACTCATCTGGCACTGAAATAGCTCTCCCATTCCCACCCCCAGATGGTCCACTTGACAAGGAGAGGCCTCTGGGGAGGCCTGAAAGCTCTCTTCTTGTAAAGGAGAAGTACAACCTAGAAAATTCCTAAGATAGCCATAAGTTTTAGCTCAAGAGGATACTTAAGTTTACTTCTTTTCATCTATGATCATTAAGTTAGCTCAGTCTTGATAAGGGCTATTTATACATACATACTAAGAACTGAAAAGCAAACAATTCTTTCAAACAATTTTCCTTCCCCATTTCTAAATCTTATGCATATTATCAAAAAACAGATAACTATGAATATTATCCTATGAATGGTAGCTTTTAAAAGATTCTGAGGTAGCTTTTAAAAGATTCTGATGCAGAGACTCAGTCCTTCTAAGCATTATACTAAATTATCATTAACTTCCTGTTGCTCATAAAATTCCTGTTTTATCAGATATATTTCCTAATATTTCAGGGTGGTCAGGCTATTTCATAGTAGTGGAAACTAAAGGATAGCTAACATGACACTGGGTAAAGATCTTTCAAAACTTTAAGATGTAGGAAAACTAGATATTATGTTAGGAGTAAAAATGACCTTGCGAAGATACCAAATGCACTAAAAATAACACTTGCATAATTGATAGGATGACATTATCTCTACAGTCAGTAATATCAGGCTTGCAACCAAAAATGTCTGCTCATCCTAAGAAATGAAGTCTATAAAGTAAACGGAGGTAATTGCATGTAAGATGACAGATTCTATGTCAGAATCATTCTAATACCTATCAGGAATGCTTGACTTTTAAAAATTAAGATTTTAGTGCTCAAGATTTTTAATAAAAAAATAATTTAATCCTTTGCTGCAAATGAACCATACTCAAAAATGCTTCCTACTAACTGTAGAATTGCCCTTCCCCTGGTACAAGATTCTTTATGACTACGCTTCCTAGCACACTGTCTGTATCAGGCCTGCTAGGAATGCCTGTGTCTCTAGGAAAACAAACTGTATGAAATACTTACTGGTATATATTTTTCTATGGACTCACTATGTAATGATGATAATTATGTCATGACATTAATTTTAATTGGGAATAACTGTAAAATACACAAAAAGAGAGAATGCACAATGAACTCATACCAATCATCCAGAGTGGACAATTATCAGAATTTTGCCGTATGTGTCTCTTCTGTCTCTTTTGTTGTCACTGCTTAAGTATTTTAAAGCAAATCCTTGATCCCATTGGTATCTGTCTCAAAAAATGTGAACACTTTCTTACAGGATCACAATGCCATGACAGCCCTAATACAATCAATGACAACTGTTTGGCATCATGGAATAACCAGTCTACGAAGTTTAAAGCAAGTTTGTTTTCCCATCATAGTCTATTTCACAAGGAAAATTACTTGTATTTCCCAGCACTACAATACTTTTCCAAAAGGAACAATGAAGAAATGAAAAAGTAATTAGACAAGTCATAATTTCCATTTTCAATTTATAACACATGGAAAGTAATTTGTGTAAGAGATGTATGACTAAGAGAAGACATGGTATCAATATGTATATCAAACTTGTAATTAAACAGACAAAGGGGGAGAAATCATTACTTGAATGTTAGTTTATATTTAGGCTGTAACAACAGCGAATGAAAAATTGTATTTAAACTGCTCAGAGTTCATTGTCATTAAAAGTGAACTCTGAAGAACATCCTTTCTTAAGTTAATTTAAATAAAAAGCTAACATCATATTTAAGGGTTTGCTTCTCCATAGAGTCTTACTCGTATTTGTTTGGAAAGGGAGGGAAATTCCAAAAACTGTAGAGAGGTGGTTTCAAGTGATTAGACAGTGCCCTAACTTCAGTGTTGCACATGCATCAAAAGAAAAGAAAAGGAAACCAGCATGGGAACAAAGCAGAAACTGACAAAGGACAGAAAGTGAAAATATCTGCCATGACCAGGTGGCCAGGTGCTCTCCAAGGGCTTCTGCTTGTTGGACACCAAGAAATAGATCATTGAAACAATAAATGCTGAAGAGAGTGTGGAGAAAAAGGAACCCTCCTACACTGTTGGTGGGAATGTAAATTGGTACAGCCACTATGGAGAACAGTATGGAGGTTCCTTAAAACACTAAAAATAGAGCTGCCATATGATCCAGCAATCCCACTCCTGGGCATATATCTGGAGAAAACTCTAATTCGAAAAGATACATGCACCCCAATGTTCACAGCAGTATTATTTACAACAGCCAAGACATGGAAGCAACTGAAGTGTCCATCGACAGATACCTGGATAAAGAAGATGTGGTACATATATATACAACGGAATACTACTCAGTCATAAAAAAGAATGAAATAATGTCATTTGCAGCAACATGGATGGACCTAGAGAGTATCATACTAAGTGAAATAAGCCAGACAGAGAAAGACAAACATCATATGATATCACTTATACGTGGAATCTAAAATATGATACAAATGAACTTATTTACAAAACAGAAATAGACTCACAGACATAGAAAACAAATTTATGGTCACCAAAGGGGAAAGGCGGTAGGGGAGGGATATATTAGGAGTTTGGGATTAGCAGATACAAACTTCTAATATATATATAACATAGATAAACAACAAGGTCCTACTGTATAGCACAGGGAACTATAATCAATATCCTGTAATAAACCATAATAGAAAAGACAATTAAAAATAAAATATATACAGGCTAGATCACTGAAACTAGCTAACTTGTTTTTTGAACAAGAAAAGAAATCAATCTCTCTCCTCGGATCACTAAAACATTATATTCTGTGTGTTATGGGCTGAATTTTGTCCCTACCCCCCAAATTGATAAGTTGAAGCTCTAACCCTCAGTACCTTAGAATATAAGGAATTTAAAGAAGTAATGAAGGTAAAATGAAGTCACATGGGCAGGTTCTAACCCAGTATGACTGGAGTCCTTATAAGTAGAGGAAATTTGGACACAGATAGGCACATACACTGAGAAAAGATCACACGAGGACATGGTAGGAAGGTGGCCACCTGTAAGCCAAGGAGAGAGGCCTCAGCAGAAACTAAACCTGCCAACAACTTGATCTTGGACTTTTTAGCCTCCAGAACTGTGAGAAAGTAAGTTTCTGTTGTTTAAGCCCCCCAGCCTGTGGTATTTTGTTATGACAACTCAAGCAAACGAATATACTATGTAATGCCGAAAACTCTAAAACTTAAGTCACTGACTTCATTCATAATCAGGCAAGTCAGTATTACTTTAATTTTTTAATAAGTATTAAACATTTTGTAAAGATATTAATACGTATCATATCTCAAAGTGAACTATAATTCATTACAGTTACCAAATATTCAGTCAGGAATCGAATTTCCCTGACTGTCATGTATATACATACATATGCATATATACATACACATTTGCATGTAGATGTGTTTCTTTCACGTATAGACTTTATGTGTACCTGTATGTCTATTATAAACCTGCACACACACATACACATTTGTTTGAATCAGATTCCGGTGAGACTGGTTCCTTTAATTTATAAGTTTTCCATCCCCTTTTTCCTTTTAAGTTTTTTGCTGTTGCTGAAGAAACCAGATCATTTGGGCTACAGCATTTCCCCACAATCTAGATCTTGGCTGATTGTAATTCTATAATGTCATGTAACATGATCCTCTGCCCTCTGTGTTTCTTACAAGCTGACAGATCTAGAAGCTCGATCAAATCCAGGCTTATTAATTATTTTTTTTGTCAGGGGAGGCTAGTCCACAGATGATGTTGTGTATTCTTATAAGAAGGAAACAACAGAGTTTCTTTCTTTTAGTCATTGGTGATCATTGCCTAGAAACACTATTTCAATAAGAGATGCAAAATGGTGATGATTGATTTCTGTAGCTCCTTCTTCATGTATTAGCTGCAATACTTCTATAAAAAGGAACTTATTCTCACCATCTATTCATATATAGGGCTACCATGAAATCAAGCATTATAGAAAAAAACAAGATAAATACTTTATTATTTCCCATTATTTAACAATTTTCAAATCAGTGACCAAAATGGGTTAGTTTTTTTCCACTGCAGTCATTAACCTTGTTCATGCCAAAGCTGACCCAACTTGGGGAAACTTTTTGATAAGACAAGTAATCGTTGATAGTTGTGTTGCTGTGTGGTAGGGCAACAAGATATTCCAGGTCATCCCATATACTTGTGGACAAAGAATGTCACCTGCCATATCAGTAAACAAAGGATGTTGCGGCCATGGAGCCATCAGCCCCTGCAGCCTCAGCTGTGCAACCTGAGGGGATTCAGGATGGAGAAAAAGAGGATACTGGCCTTAGGTAATCAAGGTGCAAATCAAAGAAATGATTTCATTGAGCCTAGATTCTTGCATCTTCCCATACATAGAAAAGCACTAAATTCATTAACTTGAGATGTCTGGTTTTCTTTAATTAACAGTAATCTTTTGATGTTCCGACTACTGGTTTTTGGTGCGAAACATCCTATACCCTGGCTTCTCCCTTACCTCTTTGGAACAGTCCCTCAGAGCTATCTGAGAGGCTGACTCTCGGGCTTAAGTCCTCAGTATGTCCACTGAATAACACATAATTCTCAACTAAGGTTGTGCATTTTTTCAGTCGACACACTTCTTGCCATTCACTTGGAATCAGCCATTGCTTCAAAGAGGTTCCTTCTGGTGAATCTCGGTGTGGACCCCAGGGGAACTCATGGCTACTAGAAGGATGATCATTGTTTTCAGGTATTTTAAAGGACACATTTAAGAAATAAACATTTTAAAGATGAATTCATTTTGATACCTCTGACTTGATATAGGGTATCAGGATTTTTACTCAGTCACACTAATCTTACATCTTCCTTCTCCTAATCAAAAACATGGTCACTTACTTGCTTTATCCCACAATTACACACACAACAGTTTCCAAAACGAACACTGCTACCAAATATGATTGTGAGAACATTTAAAATTTCTTTGCCTCTTTTTTTAGATCTTAGAGTATAATCCACTGAGGATATACAGTCAAACTTCTGTGTCTTAGTATCATTTGAAATGATTTGTCTCTGACTGGTTAGACCAGAAACTAGATATACAGTGAGGTTTCTTTATTTCATCTTTAATGGTTGTCTTCATTTTACTGATTTTGTTTTATACTTATGTAAAATATGGACACATTTCCAGAGTCAAATCCACAAAACACCCCCCTTAAATAAGCAGTAGCACTGTTTATTTAAGTACACTTTCCTGGGCAGTGCTGTTTTCACTTAACATTTTATCTAAGAGATCTCTCCACAGCAGTTTATAGATAGCCCGCATTCCTTTTATAGCCGCATAGTACTTGCTCAGATGGATGTACTATAATCTATTCAACCAGTACCCAACTCAGAGTCATTTGGTTTGTTCCTGTCTTTAAATTTTACAAACAGCTGCAATGAACAGACTTATTTTTTTGCAATAAACTTGTGAGATATTTAATCTTTTTTCTAGCCACTTATGTCTCTTTTAACTTTAAAAAGTATCTAACATTGTTTCAAAAGGAAGGGAATATAATGGAATAGGATAGACTCCTGGCAACTTTTCATGCACCTGTCCACTAAATGAAAGGATCTAGCGATGTTTCCAACAGAAACTATAGAACATTCAACTAACTGACAGCGATTTATAATCTAATATACTCAACTTGAGTCAATAATAGAGTCTCAGCTTTGGGTGTTTTCATTATTTTTACAGCATACTATAGATGAAAACTTTTATAATTCCTAGGCTTTTTTTTTTTGCAGTACGCGGGCCTCTCACTGTTGTGGCCTCTCCCGTTGAGGAGCACAGGCTCCGGACGCGCAGGCTCAGCGGCCATGGCTCACGGGCCCAGCCGCTCCGCGGCATGTGGGATCTTCCCGAACCGGGGCACAAACCCGTGTCCCCTGCATCGGCAGGCGGACTCTCAACCACTGCGCCACCAGGGAAGCCCCCTAGGCTTTTTTGAAAACATCTCCTGATACTGCCAATCAGGTAATCCACACTATGCAGTTGAGAAATGCAAACAGGAACCACATTAACATGAAATCAGGCGGCTGCCTATATGAAAACTTTCCAAATTTTAATGGTACAACATTAAGGGAAAAAAATGGAATGAAACATCACAAATTGTGAAATGCATGTTTTATAAAAGCCTAACAGGCTCCCAAATTGTTCAGACTATATTATAATATCATAGAAAAACAAGCAGGGCTTTAAAAAGCAGCTACTCCCTCTTAAGCCAGTCATTTTAAGGGTGATTTTCTAAAAAAATAAAAGTAGATAGCTTTGTAAAATTCTATTTATTTCATGAAAAAGGACTTGGACAAAAATCACACCCCCCCCAAATTATTATAGGGCGACAGCAACGTTGATACCGTTTTCTTGCATTTCAAATCTCAACCATTTTACTGGACATCTCATTACTACTATAACACAGCCACTAACTGGTGTCAAAGAAAAAAAGAAAAGAAAGGTGGGCAGGGAGTCAAGAACCAGCAACAGAGGAAGAGTACACGGGCCAAAGGCAGGAGAACACCCCATTTTTTGGGGGGATGGGAGGAGAAGCAGTCTTTCTCATCTGGAGGAAAGAGAAATGGGGACCCCTGGCAAGTTATTTATGGGGGCACACACCCAGCACAACAGCAGATCCCTCTCACCCACCGTATGGAGCAGGAAAGCATCATTAACGCACCCTAATAAAAACTTTGCACAAGGGTTCCTTTCTCATCTGCATGCAAAACTAAATGTCAGCAGGAGGCCTATAGCTTCAGGAAGCCGTAAAGGGAAGCTTGAACCCAGTAATGATCTGTAGCGGGGTGTCTACGGAGACAAATTCCCCTGGCTGGGGCAGATCTGACAGCGGAACTGTGTATATGTAAAACTTCACATCATTTAAGCTACACGTCCCTGGGATTTGTAGACAAAGTATCCTCTTTCATGCTTCAAAAAGCATTAATAGGCTTTTCTACATTTTTTTTCCCCTAAAGGAGCTTCCTATTATTACTGGTAACCATCTACATTCTCCAATCTTCAAAAATCGCTAGCAGCACATTATACTGCATACATCCAGCCCCAATTTATTCTATCGTTAAGGTCGACTTAAGCAAAGGAAAAAGTAATACAATATTTATTGCCTGCCTGAGAGGTGTTAACAGCCAAAACAAGTTAAAATATATGCTGTCCTTCACTTATTTCTCCAGATGTGTCTGGATGAGAAACATCTGGAAATCTCTTAAAACTATGAATTCCTCAAAGCGGGAAGGGAGTGGGGGAGAGGGAGAGTTTCTTTCTCCTGTCTCGAAAGGAGCCTCACCCCTGCATCTAGTATTTGTACGGAAGTGATTCCTGGGAATTAGAACAGTTTTCCCTATTCTTTTTCTTTTACTGGCTTCCTAAAGTAGAAATTTTTCCATGAAGTACCAGCCAGAGCTTATGGGGATACACCAGAGTGTACTGAAGTAGAGAATGGGAGGAGAGGGAGGAAAGGGGAGGGAGAGAGAGACACAGAGGGAGGGGGTGAGGAAGGCGGGAAGAAAAAAAGAGAAAGGAAGAAAGAAGGACTGAAATAGAGACGAAAATAGAAAAACAGGGATGAATGTAACTAGCCACCTCTCCCAGTGTTCTGAACTTCCCGAAGAGATCTCAGAAGAAAGAGACCTGAATCTCTCAAGGCTCCAGTACTTTTGGTGATTCATTTCTCTCATTTTAAGCAAATGTTCACTCCATTTTATATTTTGTACTTTTGTTAAACAGGGCTTCAGGTTTCTGAATGCGTCTGGCTTGGTTTCCACATTCATTTATTCTTTTTCTTTTCTTCAAACCATTTACTAGAAATGTTTTCAGATTACAACCTGGCTTCTCGTCCCCTTGGAGGAGACTCTGGAATAAACCCCAACAAATCCCATCACTCGGGGCCTGCAAGTGAGGGGCCTTGAACTTCCAGTTTCCTTAGCTTCCTGATAAACCTGCCTCTGCTCTTTCCTACTCCTCCCTTGGCTTGTCCTGTTCAAGAACCATGCATTTTCAGGTCCCTTCCTTCCCAGCAGCTGCCTCCCAGCATCAGATTTCTCAGACCCAAGCACGTCACAAATGGTGTTTTGCTACAACTCAAGTGCTGTGCTCGGTGGCCACTAAAAAACTATAAATTACTGTGACCAGCCCCATTTGTAGCTCATTTCAACATGCCTCAGTCCCTCTTGTAAAGGGAGCTCTTGGGAGGAGAGTCAGAAACTCAGTCATCAAGGGGTTTATCTCATGTTAATACTTCACTGTTCAGAGAGGTAATAAGATATAAGCCAAGATCCAAACCAGGGCCCCAATTCTATTAGGCATCACAATTGATCATCTATGCAACGTAACACCCAGATATCAGGATGCAGGTAATAGGCTGATTAAGGAGAATCCAAAACAATGCTTTAATTACAGAAGATGTATTACTCAAAAAGGCACTCAAATTGTATGTTAAGAAGAATCCCTCCCAGAGCAAATGTCATAGAGAAATCTTCTGAAAGGACTGCTATTTTCAACTATAAATGCTTCCATCTCCTAATATGGAAGAGGGATTACTGTTCTACATTCTCAGACGCTGGCTCAAGTGCTAAGAATGCCGGCTACACTGATAATCCCGTTATTGTCAACTTCCAAGGAAATCCATGGTCACTTGCTATAGAATTGGTTCCTTGTTTTCCCAGAGTGCTGACGTGATAAGAGATATTACATCAACATCTTCCCCATGGTAGTCATTGTCATTGTCATCGTCATCAGCAGCAGCATCATCATCCTATCCAATTCTACAATATTAAATTCTGCAGGAGACCATAAGCAAGGGTATCTTAGAGGAAGACCTAGTCAGTCCCCTGGGTAATGAGGTGATTAATGACTCAGAAAAGCAGGACAACCACCAGCATTCATTTCTTGTAGGCAACGCCAGACTTGAATGCTGGGGGTTTGAAAAAGATCGCAAAATTCAATTTCACTCTCCCTAGGCTCTGATGATTATTCCTTAAGATACACAGTAAATCTGAGGAAGAAGGCATCTTGGGGCTTTCTGTGTAAAGTGGGGGTGGAAGGTGATAGGGTTTGGGGCTACATCCCCCCACCTTCCCTATTTGTTCATCAAATATCTGAGAGCCTGCTAGTTTCAAGATTTGCATGTCAATTTCTGCCACAACTCTCTATGATAACTGTTTGAAGAGTACTTAATCACTGTCTTTAAAAGAATTATTCTTAAATTCAAAATGTTTACCTGAAAAGCTAGAACTCAACTGGATTGAACTGGACGGCCTATTTCAACTGCACACAGGAAAAAGAAAAGACTTAGCCAAAGCAGATAATTACGAAATATAAAATAATTTTATTTTCAAAACTAGTTACAGATGAACTTCAAAATTGCAGATATTTCATGAAGAGAAACACTGCTTTTACATGATTGAAAGTAAAACTTGGATTCCTAATCAGAGTATTTTTAGATTTGAAGGTTGCCACCTTTAGAGCGAGAGTTCGAACAAAGGCTCTTATGTTTAATGCATCAACAGTTTTCAGAATAATTCTTGATAGCAGTGCATGGGATTGTATTGACAACCCCCTTTTCCAAATAGACCCCTTTCACTTTTCAAAGGCTAAACTCTCCTTTTCTTACTGCCTATCAAACAGACAAGCATGTAATTAAAACCGTTTTACTAATTCTCTTTTCAGTTTAGGTGCCACTGAAAGGCTGGTACTACTCTACTCTTTGAATAATGATTTCTATTAGAGTCAGGTGAATCTGAATGGTGCAAAGGATAAGTTTTACCACTGGATCA
Organism: Hyperoodon ampullatus; assembly: GCF_949752795.1. NCBI lineage: Eukaryota > Metazoa > Chordata > Mammalia > Artiodactyla > Ziphiidae > Hyperoodon > Hyperoodon ampullatus. The sequence continues at coordinate 44,850,074 of NC_136926.1, forward strand.
GATGGAAAAAAAATTTAACCTGTAAGTTACAAAAATGTGTATTGTCAGAATCTGAAATCCACAATATGAGCACATTGAGCATTCCAAAGACTCCACTCTTGCAGCATTTGTATACATGCTCCTCCAAAATCAAAGAACTGACAAAGCCCAAAAATGTAAAAGGCCAAAGTAAATTTCAAGTAACACTTGAAATAAAAGCCCTAAAATAAAAGCATTATAGAAATTTAGTTTTCTACTCGAATCTTTCTTCTCATAAACAAACAAACCTACAAAAACAAAACCTCATAAACTGGAAGGGAAAACAAACTCTATAAATGTACTAACAAATAGACTGCATGGATTTATATACTTCATGGTAAAGGCAATAACTAGAAATTTATTTTAAAAATTCACAGAATCTGAAAGCAAATATTGGTAAACTCATACTGAATATGCAGTATATATATTCCTGTGTTTGTGTTTTGGGTTTTGTTTGTTCTTTGTTTATTTCCAGCGACACTGACTAATTTTTTCATACCTTTATTGAGATATAATTCACATATTATACAATTTACCCATTTAAAGTATACAATTCGATGGCCTTTAGTATATTCACAGAGTTGTACTTCCATTACCACAATTTTTTTTAATCCAAAAAGAAACTCTGCCCCTCTTAGCTATCACCTCCCTTACCACCCCCCATCTCAACTCCCTACTACCGAACCCTGGGCAACCAATGATCTACTCTCTGCCTCTATAGATCTACCTATTTTTTAGATATACATGGAACATATGGCCCTTCCTGACTGGCTTCTTTCACTTAGTATAATGTTCTCAAGATTCATCCAGGTTGTAGAATGTAACAGAACCTCATTTCTTTTTATGGCTGAAAAATATTATTTTAGACAGCTATGCCATATTTTATGTACCCATTCATCAGCTGATGGACATTTGGGTTACTTCCAATTGACTACTTTTAAAAATAGTAACTCTTATCTAGTTTTACTTTCTTGACTAAATATACTCATCCTATCAAGCTCTACAAAGCATCCTCTCCGCAAAGTAAAATAATTTACTTTCCATTCAAGATTATGGTCAAAAGTACTAAATGTCCCTGAGTCCAGTTGTAATAGTTAAAAGCAAGGCTCACCACCTCATATGGGCCTCAATTTTCTCATTTATGAAATGATGGATTGTCTAGTTATGGTGAAATAAAAATTATTTCTGAGTTTCAAGTATGAGGAATCTAGAAATTGATTCTCTGCCAAGGATTTCATTGGCTAAATCCATCCAGAAACAGAGGGCAAAGGAGCCCAATGGTGTAGCCCATACAGGCCAGCCTCCTGGGGCAGAGAACCGACCTGGAGGAACAAAGAAAAGATCCCTGGTCCCCAAGCACTTCACACAGTGTTTCAAATTTTGAAAGCTAAGAGTAAAAGAGGAAAAAAAAATATCAGAGTTAGTTGCTCTAAATTGTCAACATTATGAGCAAGTATGGTGGTTATTTATAAACACAAAGAATGTTCCAGAGAGTCCAAATGATAAGTCGTCAGTGTGCATTTCTGAAGCGCCAAGTAAGCAAAATTAACAAACGCGCACACACACAAACACTCATAATGTCACTATCAAGACCACTTTGAACAATCTGAGAAGGAACACTCAGATAAAGCACAAAACTTATCAACAAATTAAAAATAAACCGAATTTACTCATACAGCCGATAATGCAGACACTTGGTATTAAAAGCAGAAGTGTCAACAGCATGACCAAAATAGCTTCAGTAAGCCTTGTGGCAAGGTTATGACACCTAATGTTCATACATGAAGATAATGACATTAGCCACTATCACTCAGTAGCAGCAGCTTTAAGACTAAACTTGGTCTTAAAAAGGCTGACAAGAAATGCCCTCCAGCTAAAGAAGAGCTGTAGAGCCAACTCATCATGGTGAACTAGATCCTGGGCTGTTCCATTAACTAGTGACTAATTTGACACAACCTGATAGGCACCATGCTATCAACAGTGAAAAGCTATTCAATCCGAAATCTGTTTAATAACCTGAGAAACTGAGGTTAAATAAGAAGAGGACAAGTCATTCCCCACCATATAATAAACCATCTTTATTCTTTCTCTCTCTCTCCCTCTCTCTCTCTTGCTATTTTTGGAGAACAGTCATATATTACTCAAGGAGCATAGTCCTGGATTCTCCCTTAACCAAGACTATGCCTGGTAAATGACTGAGCTATTTCTGTTTACCATATGAAATAGAACCACCATGAAAACTCATTCAGCTCAACCAATTTGAAATTGTAGTAATCCTGACACATTTTTTACTTGGGGAGATGCACATTATTTCAGAATTTATGCAAAGAATTTTCTACATATCTTTATATTACAGTAAGTATTTTCAATTTTGGAAATTCGATAACACTGGCACTGTAATGCTACCCTTTGCTTGTCTTGTTAATCTAGAATCTGACATGCTTCTTCAAAATTTTTCGAGGTAACAATCTGAAAATATCTATATGATTATTCTCTAAGTGGTAAAAAGAGTCGATTTTTTCTGAACCTCCAATATTGCTCCCAGGCAATGGAAACTGAATTTCATTCTTCCCGAAGGAACTGCCCTCCTCATTTTGGCCTCTGTGCCATGTTTTTTCACTCCAAGTTTCAAGTGTCCAGAACCAAGAGACCCAGTGACAACCAACTCATCTTAACGCTACTTTCCAGGACACCTTCCAGGTGGACTGCCTTGAGCATTCCTCTCTGAAATCTTGAGAATAAAAGACAACATTTGATATCTCACCTGAAGATGAGCAGTACCCAGTCCCTGGGCTTCCACAAGCTTATCTGATGCCTGTTAGTACAGCACACACACACAAGGAATAAGATGCCCCACCAGAATGTGAGATACATGAAGGCATGGACCCTGTTTCATGTGATGGTGGAGTCGCCCCCATAATGAGCCTGAGCTGTGTTCAGTGCTGACCATCCAACTTATCTGGATGCATCTGGGGGAATGACTTACCTTGCCCTCCACCTCACTTTGAAAAACCCTGAAGGTTCCACTTCCCTGGAGAGTCTGTTAAAAAAATGTGATACACAAGCAGCCTCCCAATCGAGAATAATGCAAAAAGTGAAGGTCTACTTTCAGGCCTCCAGTGCATCCACAGCCATGAGAAGCCCAGGAGGCAAGATGGGCTCAGGAGGATAAGAAACACGGTGACTAGCCAGACAGCTAACCCGATCTGCACAGGACCAGAGATGGGAAAACTGGGGTGTGGTTGGGGGATACAGCTTTGAATTAGGCAAGAACTCTGAAAGGTCAAGAAAATTTACACACACACTCTCTCTATTACCTATCTATTTGTCTGTCTATCTATCTATCTATCTATCTATCTATCACCTTCTCTGTATAGGGCACCTTGCCAAGAGTAAAGGTTGCTTAGGAAGTATAGTATCTGCAGCTATTGCTCTGCCCTCTTAACAACCCTAACTACAACTACTGCCTTCATAATTTACAAAGTGCTTTCATAGTAATTATCTTTTTTGAGTCCTATTACCAGCCAAGGAGGTAGGTATAATTACCCTCCTTATTGCTAAGGCTGGGAAAAGTGCGTAAAAGTTGCTAAGGTTCTTGCGGGGTGGAGTAGAGGTGGACTGCAGTGGGGGGTCATTCCATCCTGCAGCAGGAGACGAACTCCACAAGCCCAGGGAGCAGCCAGGGCCGAAATGCAGAGGGCAAAGTGCGGAGCCAGTGCATCCGGGAAGAGAACACCACTAGTCCAGCCTCTCTTCTGAAGCTGGACGCCTCACTAGATCAATCTCTACAAAATGAAAACCGCTTGACTTTCTCTGATGCACGCAAGAGCCTTCTGGAACATCTATTGTGGGTGGATCACTGAGAAGGCAGTATGCCTGGTCCCAGCTCCCACGGAGGCCCCTGGCCTAACTGGAGACAACCAAGAGTAAACAAGTAATTAAACATCCTAAGATAAATGTTTCAGCATTTATCAGACAGCATAGGTAGAGAGGCGAAATTTCAGGAAATGGTAAAAAAGCATGCCACACCGTTAATTACAAGCAATACATTAGTGGTAAGATTCGGATTAAATTACAACTAGATTTAACGTATTTATTATTCATGAGACATTCTGTTTTTCAATTATTTTTTTTTCCTCCTCCACATTAGCCCACCCATTTTTAAGCCTCCAGCATTAATTTGATTTCCCACCAATAATTCAAAGATAATGACTTGTGTCTTGGTTCTGTCTGCATGGATCTTCCTCTGATAATCTGGAGAGAAAATGATGTGTATCTCCCCTCTTTTCAGACAGTGGCCTTAGGGATTTTATTCATCGTGGGGGCAGGGCCTTAGCTTTTCTGACAGATTTAAGGAACTGGAAGACAGAAATCCAGAACTGAACAAATATGTTAAACTCATTTTCTTGCAGGTTTTCTGTCAAGTTTTGCTCCCTCCCTCCCCCCCCTCCCCACTTTTTTCCCCTTTCTTTAAGTAGGAGGAAGAAGCTGGGAAAATATGTATTTCCCAGTTCCTAAAGGGACAGAAAAAAAAGTGCTAGAGTGAGCAAAAAAGCAGGTGTGTACAAGCTGGAAGGACGTCTCTGCTCTGAGCAAAAATTCAGGTGTGTACAAGTTGGAAGGTCATCTCTGCTCCCTGGAGAATGAAGCAGGAAGTTCACAAGGGCAAGTGAGTGAGTGAAAGAAACAGAGATGGGGAGGACAGAGGGACATCTGTCCATAACTGTGACTCCATCATCAATGCCTTCACAGCAGAACACTGGGGACAGGAGGCCACCTCAGCCTTCCTGGGACTGCAGGACCCTGACCCACCCTACCCTTCTCACCCCTTATCTTCCCATTAGTTAAAAGCAGGCAAATAATTAAAACTCTTTTATTGCTAAATAAGAAACCGCCGGCATTCTGAAAAGCCGACATGCATTTTCTTAATCAGCAACCAACCCAAGTAATTTTGTTTATAAGCTACTTAAGATAAATCCCGCCACTTAAAAATTCGAGATGAGCCTATGTACACTGTCCATTTCCTTGAAGTAGCTCGAGGAAGCCTTTCTCCCCTCACTCCTCCTTCTCACCTTGGGGACTTCACTAATAACCCTAAGGGTGGCAACAATGCTGCCTATGGTAGTTCCACCATCATTAGAAAAAGGGACGGGACTTCCTTGGTGGTGCAGTGGTTAGGAATCCGCCTGCCAATGCAGGGGACATGGGTTCGAGCCCTGGTCTGGGAAGATCCCACATACCGCAGAGCAACTAAGCCCATGCGCCACAACTACTGAGCCTGCACTCTAGAGCCTGCAAGCCGCAACTACTGAGCCGGAGTGCTGCAACTACCGAAGCCCACGCGCCTAGAGCCCGTGCTCTGCAACAAGAGAAGCCACCGCGATGAGAAGCCCGTGCAACGCAATGAAGAGTAGCCCCCGCTGGCCGCAACTAGAGGAAGCCAGCACACAGCAACGAAGACCCAACGCAGCCAAAAAAAGTAATTAAAAAAAAAAAAAAAAAAAGGGACTAGTTTTATGAGACTTTCTTTTTTATTTTTTTAAAACTTTTTATTTTGTATTAGAGTATAGCCGATTAACAATGTTGTGATAGTTGCAGGTGCACAGCAAAGTGACTCAGCCATACATATACATGTATCTATTCTCCACAAGACTCCCCTCGCATCCAGGCTGCCACATAACATTGAGCAGAGTCCCCTGTGCTATACAGTAGGTCCTTGTTGGTTATCCTTTTTAAATATAGCAGTGTGTACATGTATGGGACTTTCTTACACAATTCCTCTTCTAAGATCCTAGAAATTCAATAGACAATAGGGATAATGATATTGCTTTTGATAAGGCCACCAATGACTGCTTAGTTGCCCAAGTCAACGACTCTGTAGAGAGCTCGTCTTGAAAGATGCAGTCAGATTTGACACTGTCAATCCCTTATACCCTCTGCTCTGAACCTTCACCCTCCCACCCCTAACCTAGCTCTTGGTTATCATTTTCTCCTGTTCCTCTCCCACTTTTGTGCCTTTTTCTTATCTCTTTCTTCCTCCTCTCTCTTGAGTGTGACAGTGCCCCAGGGCCCCCTGGTTGAATCTTCTTTAAATGGTATAAAGAGCACTTTGGCCTGTCCAAGCTAACGACCCACCTATCCCCAGGCTAGCCTTATATGACTGCCATACTGCATGCTTTCCAGCTTCTGAGCAGCGTCCGCATCCACGGGGCTCTCTCTTTCCTTTGCTCAACCTTGGAGACTCAACCTGCCATGAATCTTCTCCATCCTCACCACAATTTGGGATCATGACTTGTTAGCTGTCTGTCTGACTCACTAGTTCCACCAGGTCAGGGACTCCATCCCTCTAGTTACCCATACTACTGCTCCAGAACTTAGCAAGTAACCAATCAAGAGTTCTGAGTAACAGAACAGATGAGAAGGTCATATCTAAATGACAGAGACCAAAACCAAAACAAAACAATAATTTTCCATGAAACTTTTACATGTAACATGGGGAGACTTTCTGAACTTTAGGATATATTCATCATCACAATGTACTATCCTTCAAACAGAAGTAATCTATTAAAAGACCTTAAATACCACATCTTCTCTATCCATTCCTCTGTCGATGGACATTTAGGTTGCTTCCACGGCTTGGCTATTGTAAATAGTGCTGCAATGAACACTGGGATGCATGTATGTTTTTGAATTAGAGTTTACAATGGAATACTACTCAGCCATTAAAAAAGAATGAAATAATGCTATTTGTAGCCACATGGATGGACCTAGAGAGTATCATACTAAGTGAAGTAAGTCAGACAGAGAAAGACAAATATTATATGATATCACTTATATGTGGAATCTAAAATATGATACAAATGAACTTATTTACAGACAGACTCACAGACAAGGTTACCAAAGGGGAAAGAGGGTGGAGGGAGGGATAAATTAGGAGTTTGGGATTAGCAGATACAAACTACTATATACAAAATAGATAAACAACAAAGTCCTACCATATAGCACAAACTATATTCAATATCTTGTAATCACCTATAATGGAAAAAATATGAAAAAGAATACATACATATGTGTAACTGAATCACTTTGCTGTACACCAGAAACTAACACAACATTGTAAATTAACTATACTTCATTTTTTAAAAAAGTCCTTAATTGTTTGCACCCAAGGCAATAATTTCTGCTCTATGCAAAGTAATATTTGAACATGAGTGGTATCATAAATTCAAAATAAAAAATCCATCAATGTTCAAAAGCATATGAATTCTAGTTAGATTCATGGGTTACACAGTTATGTGTGTGTGTGTGCCTATACACACCTACATGCATACTCACACATACACACACTTAGAGTTCCTATTACTGAGCTACCAGTATACTAATTGTCAATAATCTCACATAAATTATATAGATGGCGACACAGAGTGGTTTTTTTTTTAATGATCACTTTACAGATGCATATAAGCCAGAGGGTACTGCAAGAATATCAATGAGAATCATTATGCCCTGTAATTTGGATTACATTTCCTTCAGTTCTCTAGTGTTAACAAGCCTTCTTCCAAATAGCCCTATTAGTAAATGAAATATTTACCACACTGATAAATTTGCCACAAAATTTGCTGACCAAAAATATTTTTAATGTTGATAACTTCATTTCACAAGGCATTTATTTCATATCCTTTGTCAAGGTTTACATACAACAGAGGCCTTTAAAAAGCTTACTAGGCCTGTTTTCTAATGACGTTTTTTAAGTTTTTATTTTTAAAAAAATCAATATAAATATAAGATCTCTTAGTTGATTATTTTTCTTTGAAAAATATAAATCAAACTCCTGAAGCACTAGAAAATGAAGACATTATTTTAAAACTCTGCTTTTAAAGCTGACTCAGACAATGAGTCTTTAAATCTTTACATTTTTTTAAGGTGGGGGGTTGACTGTTACTAAATGGGTGACCTTGAGCCTTCTCAGCTTACCAAAGGCAGATGACAGTGCCACTCTGCTGAGATTCTTGTAAAGATTATAATGCATGGGAAGCATTTGACTTGGTACCTGGTACATTAGAAAGTACACCATATATATTTATAGAATTAGTAAAGAAATGAAGCTACTGTGGGAGTATTACAGGCTCTAGAATGAAAGTCCCTGGGTACAAAATCATTTGCTACTAGTCATGTGACCCTGGGAGGCCTTTACTCAATATGTCCAAGATTCAGTGTCCTTATCTATAGAAAAGGGTTAAAAAGATGACCTGGCTCCCAGGGTTGCTGCACAATTCAGTAAGATGGTGCCTATAAAGAGCTTAGCACAGCACCTAGCCATTCATCCTCTTATTATTTCCACCGTATTAATTTCATTTAGCAGGGGCAGCAGATGTGCCCAAAGAATTCTGGGAAACTTAAAATTCTCATTCTACAAGGATTTTTTAAATTAGATTTTGGTTTTTATTCACCAAGTTAGCAAGAGTATTTGATGCCCACTTGTGTCCACATGTACAAAGAGGTACAAAGCAGTCATGGGAAGGTGGACTTGATATGTATATGATACTGTCTTGTCAAGCAAAGGTCAAATGATGCCATGTAATGCTGTACGAAGCTTTGAAATCAACTGAATGAGGAAAGCAGTGAGGGAAGTTGGTTGCCATATGACACATACATATATGAGAACACTGAACCCATCAGCGTAACACAGACACATTTTGTGTAATGCTTGTTTCAACAAAACATCATCATCCATGACACTGAATTAACACTCTATCTCCAACTTTAATGACTTTTTAGTTTGCTGGTGTGGTTTAAAACTACTTTGCCTTTATGAGAGATGTATTATAAGAAAGGCTTAACTAGTTTCATAGTTTGCATGTTATAACTAACATGATAGAATTTAAATCGTCTGTGAAAGAGGCCCTTTTTTAAATTCCAAGCTTGAGAAACGCTGTTTTTAGGGAATGCACTGATTAGTTCATCAGATCTCTCACAAAATTATACCCAAACATCTTTGCCAATCTCTGATAGGTGAAAAAGCAAAGAGCTGTGAAAATTAAACGAGATGATGCATGAGAAGTACTCTATACGGTACCTATCTCCTGTTCTTAATAAAGTTTTGTCATTATCATTACCATCATTATCATAATCATCAGTCATCATTATCTATAGACGCATCTATTCATCTTTCACTTTAAGAAGGAAACCTGGGTGCTATTTGTATGAAGTAGCCAAATTGGCAATAAATGTTCATTTTATCTTTCCTATTTTAGATAGTTACTGTTTTCTGGTACGCTGGCCACGCTGTTGTTCTAAGTATGTTCAAACTGGGAAAAACCAACAACTGAGTAACAACATTTTATTCTGCTTGTGAAAAGCAGAAGTCATAATCTTGGAATCAATATGAAATGAATAAATTACATCAGAGATTTCAGAATCTTCAAATTGACTAAAATGTAAATTTATAAAGAAAGACGTTATCAAACTAGAAATTAAAACAAGATTGATATGTCCTCTAGTAAAGGAAATCATCAGTACAAGGACATCCAAAAATTCCTGCTTTTGTTACACTAAAGCCTTCTAACAGAGTGCTGTCTGAAAACCCGGAAAGATCATCATCTTTTAACTTCCTCTAAAAATCAACAGAAAAAAATTAAAAGAAATTGCAAACATCTATCGTGTTTTAAAAGAAAAGGAACAGTGGTTATCACTAACATTTATTCTCCTATAAAGTGGAAGCTTTGTAAAATTCTAGATGCTAAATCAAATCTGTGGTCATTGCAAGGGAGGCACTACTTGGTTATCAAGTTCAAAACTCATTAGGCTCTGTTCAGAGAACACAAAGTTGGATGTAAGCTTTATACCAGGAGACATCCACGCCATGGCATATATACTTAACTACTTGCAAAATGTCCTTGCATACAGAATACATTACATTCTTTTTGCATTTCCACTTGACATGAAAACATAGTTTTCAAAAGATCTTGGAATGTGCTTTCTAAGACCTACTCTGTGCCCCAGAACCCTCCAGATTAACTCAAAGGATTCTCCAGAGCTGAAAGAACTTTCCAGGTCATCTTATGTCTTGGGCAAACACTACACTTATTGAATTCGTACAAGGAAAGTAGTGATGTTCACATATAAATCAGATGGAGAATTATTAATGAATTTCTTGATTCACTAATGTCTTGAAAAAAAAAAGGAGTGGGCTTCCCTGGTGGCACAGTGGTTAAGAATCCACCTGCCAATGCAGGGGACAAGGGTTCAAGCCCTGGTCAGGGAAGTTCACACATGCCGCGGAGCAACTAAGCCTGTGTGCCACAACTACAGAGCCTGCGCTCTAGAGCCCGCAAGCCACAACTACTGAAGCCCACGTGCCTAGAGCTCATGCTCTGCAACAAGAAAAGCCACCGCAATGAGAAGCCCGTGCAACGCAACGAAGAGTAGCCCCCACTCGCCGCAACTAGAGAAAGCCTGCACACAGCAAGGAAGACCCAATGCAGCCAAAAATAAATAAATAAACTAAATACATAAATTTAAAAAAAAAAAAAGAGGAGTATCTATATTTCAGCAACAGGAAAGGTAGAGTGTTGAGGAAGAACTTAAGGAAAGGTAGGTTGAGGTGGTAGGGGCAATCGCTGGTGACTAACTGGGAAACTGGGGTAAGGGAGTGGAATGATATCTCCAACATCAGAACCAAGTGCTTCCTGATCTTACCAGCCTGCCTCACCTCCTGAGCCTCCCCTTCCTCACATCTAATACCCAAGCTACACTAAATTCTCCCTTCCAGTACAGTAAGTCCCCTACATACGAATGAGTTCCATTCCGAGAGCGTGTTCGTTAAGTCCAATTTGTTCGTATGTCCAACAAAGTTAGCCTAGGTACGCAACTAACACAATCGGCTATATAGTACTGTACTGTAATAGGTTTATAATACTCTTTACACAAATAATACATAAAAAACAAACACAAAAAATAAAGAAAATATTTTTAATCTTACAGTACAGTACCTTGAAAAGTACAGTAGTACAATACAACAGCTAGCGCTTCTTAGCAGTACTGGCTACGTCACCGCTGCTTTTACACTTTCTTCCAGACATCCTGGGCTTGAAATAAAGACACTGTACTATTGTACTCTATACAGTACTGTACAGTAAAGTACACAAAAGCACAGCCACTTGTAGAGGATGCACACACGTGACAATGTACGTCAGACACGTGAATTAACTCACGTGATTGGACTTGTGAATGCACGTTCACATCTTTGAAAGTTCGCACCTTGAAGGTTTGCATGTAGGGTACTTACTGTACTGTGTTCTTTCAAGCACTCATGCATTTGCACATGGAGTCTTTCTGCCTGAAATACCTTTCTCCAGCAGAAAAACTCCTACTTATCTTTCCAGGCTCTAGGAAAACATTTCCACACATCCACAGCTTTCTGTGCCCTTTCCCCAGCAGTTTTTCATCCCTGTCTTTTATGCCTCCAAAGCCCACTGCTCACTCTTCCATTGTGAGCGTTCTTATTTCACACAGGGCTGAGCAACCAAATCTGGGATAACTTAGAATGGGAATTTCCTCTGGACACTCATAACATCAGTCTGCCACATACGAATCAAGAGTAGAGCCTACCTTGAACTGTAATTGTTTACCTGGTTTTACTAGTGGACTTTCAGTTCCTCAAGCCTATGAGAATGTTTCTTATTTATCTTTGCATCTAGCAACATGGTAAGTGCTCAACAAATACCTGATAAATAAGTAATGAAAATAATCTAACATTTAGCTATTTAAATTAAGATTCCTTCTTACACATAATTTTCAACTTTTAGGTTTTTTTTTCAGTATACACTTGGCTTAATTTCTCAAACTAAAGCTCTGTAGTTAAAAAGTAATTCACCTCCTCTCCTCCTCCATAGGTGGGGATGGGCCATATTTCTCATCCACTGAATATATTATAAAAACCCTTGTTCTCTAATCATTCTTTCTATTCCTTTCTTTAATTTCTCCATTAATTCTTAAAATATGGCAACCTGGCAAGAAAATAAATATTATTTACAAGAGAGCCATAGTGAAAGGTTTACATTGTTTCCAATCTTGTGTGAGTCTTGTCTGTATACAATCAAATACATATTCAGCTGTATTTGGGTCTCTCCAATTATTTGCTGTTCTATAGCTCTGTGCTTTCCCTTGATGCAAATTATCCTACTTTTTAAGAGATCATGGCTTTAAATTCCATAATCCCAATGAATATTTTTCCTTTGTAGGATCAATTTACTTAAAAAAAAAGAATGCTCTGGTCAATGGTTTAAAGTGGTAAAGATTCCCAATTCCAGTTCTGTTATCAGGTCAGAGGCAAGATGACACATACTTGAGAAAGGGAGAGCTCTGTCAACAGGACACTGTCCTCAAAACCACAGCCCTGCATTGTTAGAGCAAGGCGCTATGACCGAGACTTTAATTCTAGCAGATACAGTGGGTAACCTTTATAAAATGTGAATTATTTTTTCCGGAGAAAATGTGTCATATGATCATACAGGCTTAACTGATTTTTAAAAACCGGCCCGTTATTTTCTACATTAAGGGAAACATGAGGTCAGAAAAACATCTTCCTACATCTAACGTGTAAACTGAAATTCTCTAGAATGAATTTACCCAGAGTCTGATTCAGGGACCCTGAGGAGTTTTCAGTGACTAATGACAGATTCCTCAGGGCTGATAATCAAAAGACAAAGAATATTCTGGTAATTAATTTACCAGAAGGTGGAGAAAAGACAAGGCCCTGAAGGCAAAGAAAAAAACCTAAAAAGACAGCTGCTGTAAGGCCAAAGAGAAATTAGCCATGAATATTGAAGGTCACTACCTGAAATCTAACACAAGCCCAGAGGCCTCTCAGGGATATTCTAAAAACCATGAATAACACCAGAATACAGAAATCTCTGTTTTCATTTCCTATTTAATAAGGCAACTTGAAATAGCCCGTTCCTATTCAAAAAGAAATTAAAATTCCACAGAAGTTACACTAAGACACAAGTTTACAATGCAAACTGGTTGATTTTTGCTGTAAAGATGCCTCACTTTCTAAATTTTGAAGTTGTCAGACAATACCGCATAAATTTAATAACCAGGTCTTTCAAAAATTAACAGCACAAGACAACAAAGGAAAAGGAAGTACTTTAAAAAAAAATCTGACACCTTTGATTATCAAAGAATGGGGAAACAAATTACCACAAGTTTTAATACAGTTTAAAAAGTTATTTTGTTCGTATAATACTTATGGCTCATTTGTGAAATCATGGTCATGCTAACTTTTAACCCAATGACCAACCTAACTTAAGTATTATACAGTAAATTGAGAAAGATGCATTTCTCCTGCACACTGTCAACGAAGATACCTGAGCACCTAAGATATTCCACACCTTGTAATAAATACCAAGAAAGATATTTAACGATAATCCAAAGGGTCGTGGCTCGTATGTGAATCATTTTTCCAGTAATGCAGATTTCCTATAAGCTCAGCAGCCACTAACTCCTGGAAAGCACAGCTGAGCCTACCTCAGTGCCTTTTTTAAGCATTCCTTCCACTTTGAATGTCTTCTTATCCCAAAGTAGCTTTGTGATCAAGGGCAAGTGACTAAGCTCTGAGACTTGGGCTCCTGGTTGAGAAAAGCCTGTTTATGAGGCTTACCATCCACAAAGGGCCTAGCAGGACCTCTTATAGACCACTGGAGTCACTCACACTTCCCCTCATCATTCTAGATCCAGCCCTAGATGCTATTCGTCCATCTAGGTCAGGATAATCTCTCCTTTAACTCTAACAATTTACATTTAATTGCTTTTAAATTATTTACTCAAATTAGTAATTCTCCCCAGGTATATTTTATGCCATTAGGACAGGTCCCTTTTATATCCTGAAGTACTTCATAAAGTACTAGTCAAGATAAATATTCACTGAAGCCCAGAGTGGAGCCATTTAAAATATTTTTTAGGCAAACAGCTTATACCTAGATATTAAAATTAACTTTTAGGGAGCGTTTTAAAATTACAAAGAATCCCTCACAAACAGGCTATTTTTAAAGTTTTTTATAAACCAGCTGTAATATTTTATCTGCTAAGGTGTTCTTTGCAAGTTGCAGTATTATAAATCTTACTTCTTAGACCATCCTACAGAAGTAATTTACTCTCTATTATATGAGTAAAGCACAACATTAATTGTATTATTTCACCTATCATGTGTAACAATGCTTCCTGGATGGTTCATAAGGCTTCAATCGGATGGTTCATAAGACTTTGCTGAATAATGATTACGTCGCATCTGTAAAATTAATTATTTTCTATGCTACTAGCATCAGCCCATGTCAGCATGGTTAAATGGTTAGCTTAGTGGCTGTGGAACCTTACCTATAATTTAACATTAAGGTAATGAAATATATGTGAATGTCTGCCAAAGGTGAAACATTTTAGAACCGGGTATTTCATCTGATCGAAATGCACAGCATATGCAGGTCAGAAAGCGAGAGGTTCATATTTTCTTCATTGCCATCTCTTAAACAGTACCTTTTTCTGTAACAGCGCCTCACATAACATATTCAAGTTCAAAATTAAGTTTATAGTTTGGTAAGAAAAATCTTGCTGTGAACTATTTGCAAGCTTATTGTTACCAAATGGCTGATCCAAATATTTTCTACGTATTACTATAAGGAACACAGCTACCTCAGGGTTTTGTTTTGTTTATTTTTAAGTTTTAAAAATGGCAACCAATCCTTTTAGGCTTGGTTACATTTCTTCTCTGGAGACTTCTTCATAACCTAAGTCGATTCGAACTAGCCACAGTGGATCAAATTCCTATGAAGTATCTTTGTCACATTAAAGATTTTAAGAGGCACCCCCATCTAGAAATTAATTTCCTTTTTTTCCTACAAACTGTTCAAAGACTCACAAAGCAATTCCTATCATTTCATTAATCCTATTTTATATTAGATTATGAAATGGGTGCATCACATGTTGTTTTATGACCACACAGCTGTTCCTTAAATGATTGTTTTCTTAATCGTACTTCAGCTTTAGTTTCTTGAATCTAATGCAAACACACTTTAAATTTTTTTCATTATTTAGGACTCAAGGAAGAAGAACAGGAAAAATACTGTTAATACCCACAGGCGAGAGTGAGGGTCTTCTCTGAAGGGGAGGATTTCAGCACTGGCGGAGGACTGGTCTGAATCACCTCGAAGGTCTTTCCCACAGGTTCTTTCCCACCCTGGTCTATGACCACAGGAGTAGGGTTTGTTCTTCTTCACACTGGACTAAACTAAAAGGCGCTAAAAATACTTTGGAGCAGCCTAAAAGCAAGTAACAATTTATGCCAACTCAAGCAGAAAAGAATGCTGATATGAAATTTCCTGCCCATGAACTTCCTAGGGGAGAAGTCCTAGAAAAGATGTGTACTGTTGTTGATCTGTTTGTAAAGCCATTCCTTCCATTAGCTCTTGGAGACATAGAGAGTATAATTAAGTAACTAAAGATAACATCCCCCAAGAAACTCATTTTCAACATCAGGACAAAGCCTACAGCAGTATCTTGCCTAAATCTTATATTTTATCATCCCTGTCCACCTCTGCCTGAGGTGGTAATGAATAGACAAATAGTCAAAAGTCATGAGACACATAGAAGACTAAGAATTTGAAAAGAAATGGCTTTGATCCAACAGAAACCTGGGTAATCTATAGTTTAAGCACAAGCGCTGTTGTACCAGGAAAAAAAAATGTGGATCACATTTACCCGAGTAGAAAACAGCAAGAAAAAAAACAACTGTTGTAAAACTCTTTCAAACACAACTGAAAGAATCATGAATTATTAAGAGCTGGAAAAGACCTTAAAGATCATTTTATGGCAGAGGAAATTAAGACCCCAGAGATAGGTGACTCACTCAAGGTTACGAAGCTGGTTAGTTGCTGAACAAGAACCAGAACCCAGATTTCCTTATTTTCAGGCCTAGGTTTACTCACCAAGTCCCCAGCCCCCTGAAGCTTGATTTCAATATGTTCTCTCATACCTCAAAGGTATGACAAATTTAAGGCCGACTGAAAATATACATACACACACTATAGTCAAATGAATTAAAACCATGATTTTCCTTAAGGCAAATGGAAACAGGCACAGATATTACAACGTCAGGGTGGGCAATAATCACTGTCCTAAATTCAGTGTTTGGAGAACACATTAGGTTGGTTCTATGACCAACTCCTCAAATTCACATTTTTACACGGGGATGAGAAGGTACATATTTTGGTTTAGTTAGCTCCCCAGCTGCCTTGCAGAGAGCAATTTTGCAGAATTTAGAGAGCTGTCTCCAGCTGGGTTCACATACAATCTGCAGCCTGTCCTGGGTAGCCAGTAAACAAATCAGCCATGAAGACTTTTGTCTGAGAAATTCAAATTACCAAATACCAACGGTACATGACTCAGGGCTGGCAGCTAGCATAAATGAATCCTATTTATTTAATTCTCTGTATACCTCTTAGTCTCTGAGCTTTTACAAATATCAAAGGCAGTACCCATAGTTTCTTTGTTGCCTGAAAACTAGCAAGCAATATTGAAGACAGAATTCAACCCCTTACTCAGAATTCTAAGGACATCAATGGGGTGGATTCAGCAAAAGAGTCACTGAGCTCAAACACACCAGGGAAAGGACTTTTATGTTCCCTCCTTTGTTGTTTCTTCATTATTTTGCTTTCCCGGAAGACTCAAGAGTACCAAATGATGACAGGAAGAATCACCAACACTTCAGGGCTTGCTTTTTGTGTCTTCATCTGTGGTCAAGCATCTGAGAAATGGCCAGAGAATCTCCCTGTTTACTTGGTTTCTCCAAGCCACTATCAACACATTTCACAGAGAAGGAAGGGTACTGAGAAGCCATGGCGTGTGCATGCAGGCACGCGCACACAAACACACACACAGACATCATGGTCCACATATCTAAGCCCCAGGCCACCCTTACTAGGTTACTGATCACCTAAATGACTGTTTGTTCCATTTTGGCCTGATCTTTCAACCTCATCCACCCAGCAAAACTTGAAAACTGGGATCGATATAGCAAAGCACCATCTCACCCAGATGCAAGAAGCTGAGAGTTTCTGGAAAAAAATCTTGCAGCTCTGCATCTCCTCCAATGCACGCCTTGAGTCCTAATTGGGTAACCAGTAGGCATGAAGTTTTTTTTTTTTTTTTTAAGAAGATGTTGGGGGTAGGAGTTTATTAATTAATTAATTGATTTTTGCTGTGTTGGGTCTTCGTTTCTGTGTGAGGGCTTTCTCTAGTTGTGGCAAGCGGGGGCCACTCTTCATCGCAGTGCACGGGCCTCTCACCATCGCGGCCTCTCTTGTTGCGGAGCACAGGCTCCAGACGTGCAGGCTCAGTACTTGTGGATCACGGGCCTAGTTGCTCTGCGGCATGTGGGATCCTCCCAGACCAGGGCTCGAACCCGTGTCCCCTGCATTAGCAGGCAGATTCTCAACCACTGCGCCACCAGGGAAGCCCGGCATGAAGTTTTTGATAACACTTTTTTCTCCCCCTCCTTCAGGGACCATACTGAACCTTCACTAGACTCCCGCCCAACCAACGGGTGACTTTACCTCCTACTCTCCTGGGAAGATGGAGGCCACCAGCCATGGTCAAAGTTCAATTCTCCACTCTTCTACCTATAAAGCTATCAGCATTCACACCCATTCCCAACTCCAGGATTACAGTTGGAAGTTCTCTTCCTATTGGTGACTAGCCTTCCAACTTTGTCCTTGACCCTGATTTCACCTAGAGACATAGGTCACCCCCCCTTCCTTTTTTCAACCACTCTTTTTACACTTTCCTGTATGCAGGCCATAAGCTTGTTCCAAAATGACCATTTTTCTCTCCAGGCTAATCACTACACTTTTCAGGCTCTACTTGGCAGTCCCTTTCTTCCGTGCCGCCCACCTCCCACCACAACTCACGCAAACAGACAGACACACACGCCCCCCACAACTCAAGCATACTGAGAAAAGGAACTGTGCTGCCTGGCAGTCACAGCATGGCCTCTACTTGTTTCACACTGCTTCTCTGAACAAGCTTGATTTTCCGTCTCAGGTGCCTCATTTCCCACCCGCCCCTTGAATCTTAGTACCCTGGGGGCATCATTCCCAAGTCACTGCTCTTCTCACTCATCCTGAATGATTCCATCCACTACAGTATGGTATCAACAACCAGCTCCCTCCTGGGGACTCCTAGATCTGGACCTATTTGCCCGGACTTAACTGCCGTCTTCAGAAAACCATGTTCAGTGAGGTACTTGGCACTGACTGACATTACCATGTTCATGGGCAACTTGATCTGAGAGAACTTTCTTCCAAGTCTGGTCCTGTGCTCGCTATCCTTGGGTCACAGTAATCCTTGAATCCCTCCTTCATAACACTGTGTTTGGGACTTAATATGTACTTAATGTGCTGAATGAATGAACTAATTCCTTCTAACATTATAACTTCCTATAAAATTAGCATTAGAGCCACATGAACTCAGAGCATGATAGTCAACAGCGTAGGACACAGGATATAAACTCCTACTGTGCCCATCTTCTCAAAGGGGAATGAAAATATTATCCACCAGGAAGCATGCTTACCACTTGTTTCAGAAACTAATGACATTTAGTGACCAGACCATAGGACCTTTGAGACCCTGTTAATTTCTGCCCAACACAAGGGAGAAGTTCAACTTTCTAGCAGGCAGAAACAGTGAGGCTAAGTTTGCTCTGGAACAACCTGGGTCGCCATTGAGAAGTTGATGCAATTAAGAACGGTGTTTATACATTTCTAAAGAAAGGATTAATGGGGTTACTATTTTCTTAGCCTAATGAAGTAGCTTTTCAGTTCCAGAATTACCCTACAGTCCTTTCCAACAGCAGAATTTTGTACTTCTCCAGTTATTGTTAAGCTTAAACAATTTCTCTCCTTCTGTTTAACTCCTTAAGTCTCCTGGTCAAAGTTTGCTAATTTCCTTGATTTATTAAGCCTTCATTGTTTTTAAGTTAAAAGGTCCATTTACTTATCATTCAATCACGGTTGAGGTCTTTCATTTCCCACTGAGAACAGACTGTGTACACAACAAAAATCTTCAGAGTGGAATCAGGAATGGATAAGAAGAGCAAATTTCCTGGGTCAGCCTCACATCCTGTCAAAATCAGGACCCTATGAGCTCTGTGGGAGCATTGACCACGGCTCTAAATAGTATATGAATCTGGACAATTACAAATGTATGTTTTTGCTTTTTGCTCATACACAAGCCCTACTAGGGGGCTCGCCTCAAGTTGAATGGCTCCTGTGTTCAGTCCGGGTTTCCCAGACCATGCCCTCATCTCATTAGAATTTCTGTATCCTCTGGTCTTGCAGAGTTCCCTTTACCTTCTTTTGTATCAGACAAAAGATGGTAATTTACGTCTAATTAACGGAACTGAGTCATAATGAGTTCTCTTCTCTTAGACAGCATTTGAATGTCCAAAATAAAGTGAGATTGGGCTTTTTAGACTCCCTCCAGCTTAAGGTTTTCTAACACAATACTCTTATTCAGGCCTTCTACTTTGCATACAGTCAGAGGGCTGGAGGTTATCCACATTGTGAAATTCTTTGGCTAGTGATGCCCTGAGTGATTTCATGGCATGAAGGCCGATTTCATATTTTCTGCTGAGCAGCTCTGTTGAAACAGTCAAGCTTACGATTGCATTCTTTTTATGCCTCTTCCTTATACTCTGAAATGCTAGCTTTTGCCTGTGATGAATTTGATAGCATTCTTTATGAGATCAATTTCCTTGCATAAGATACAAAAGACAGGATGAAAGAGAAGTTTGATGCAAAGCACACAAAGGGCTGTGCATCTGTGTGAAGAGAAGCGCAGGGAAGCATAAAGTGTTTCTCCCCATGCCATGAGGAGAGACAAAGATGGAATGGTGTAAACACAACAAGCCTGCCTGAAGAAAGCAGAGCACATGTTCTAACAGAAACAGTAATCGGGTTAAAGGACTAAAAGCATCTTCTTGCTCTCTCACATGCCAGGGTATTTTATACCACCCTCTATACATGCCTGCATGCCAACACAAACAAACCACAAACTCATGCCCTCCTGCAAAGACACCATTTGGACACAGTGAGTTTTTACTCCTGGGACTGTCTTCATCCAACCTTTTTACTACATTGGGTTAAAAAGTAAAAAAAATAAAATAACAATCTTTCTTTCTTTCTACACCTCAAATACCTCAATACCCAAATATACACTCCTTGGATATAATATTGTTATATTTTGAAAAGTGTGGCAAGGCCACTTAGCTGTCATCATCTCCTGCTGAAATACATATTTTTCCTCTGTTCCAGTTGTAAAAACAGCAAGAAAACAGAACAAAAAATAATGCTGACCAGACTTTTACCTTGGGAGCCCTGGGACAGGGAAATTATAGCTGTGTTACAGTACAAGGACAGCGAAATTCAGGCTAGCGATTTGTATTGTTTGTCTCCTCATCTTTTTTTCCCCCTCAGAGGGGGTAGAATATAAAATTTACAAACACAGGCTCCTCAATGGACATGCTTAGTTTGTCAAAATGAAAAGATGACTCTTTGGTAACTAGGCTCCTTAGTGAAAATGTTAAACCAGACAGTAAGTCAGAGAAAATGAAATACTACTTTGATCAATTAGGCTTAATGGATGAGAAGCAACTAAGTTATATGGCTAAATTGACAAAAATAGGTTAAAGAAAAAAGAGACTGTTTCACATCAAATTAAAGTATAATTTTTTTCTTTTTTATGGGGTGGGGGGTGTAGACTGGTACTCAAAAAGTGAATTGCATTTTTGAGTAGATAAGCAAAAATCGCTCTGGGCACTTTTAAGCAACTGCCCTTACCCAGTGAGACTGACAATCTAGTATCAGAAATAAGACATGTGAGTCCTGAACATACACATGGGTTTGAAAGTTAATTTACAAATCTGACTCTTGAACCACAGTTTTTATTTCAAACTAAATTGGGAATCATAGGGATGTCTCCAAGATAGCTCAGAGAAGCCTTTCTAACCTAGAATCCTTTCTAAAATAGTGCATTACCAGCACAAGGAACCTCATGTACTTGAATGCACGCAGACCCTGACAGTGATGGGGCAGGAAATGTCCTTTCTGGGTGTAGGTCTGTCCTAGAGGGGTCTAGTCAGCTGGGTACCTCCTAAAGTAGCAGATAGAGAGAGTAAAGTTCCCAGCTCTAGCAGCGCCCCCAGTGGTGGGGAAGGGTTCCTAGGGGGTTGAGGGAGGTTTCCATGGCAGGTACCTTCCCAGCAAGTCAAGTGTTTCTAAACTGGGGGCTCTCTGTACATACCAAAAGATAACAAGGATACAAAACAGTGTAAGTGAGAACTGAGTGGAAGCAGAGCCTGCGTAGCGTGAGAGAAAGCAAGAGGTTTATGCTGGGTGTCAGGTAAAGACTACAGTGCAGATTCAAAGGGAAACCAAAGCTGACTTAAAGAAAATTATTATACAGACTATTATAATAAAGAATAATTTATAATAGCGATTCTAAAAGAGCTTTATAAACAAATAAAAAACTACTTAGTTTTATTCATTATTATTTATGTGGCTTAGTTTTATTCATTTCTTCTTTCTCATAACTGAATATACATTGAATAGAAAAGAGAAAGAAGCAGAGTTTGACAACAGATTAGAAGGATGTTCCCTTTACTTGCAGTAGAAACAAACCTCCTAAAGACCTAAATGCCAAACAAACTTCTCTGACTCTAAGCCGGATAAGGACACGATGAACTGTTAACTTTCTGGAAGAAAGATTTTAGGACTTCAAATAAAGGAGTCAGAAACCACATAATAATTACCACGGAAAAATCAAACAATAATATTCAGTCACCACTTAGAAAGAATAACCAATTGCACACATTTCTTCACATTATAATTATATAATCTTCACATCACAATTATTCTCATTGTCAACAGCATTTCCTAAAATGTGAGAAAAAGTTTAAATGGTTGTACCTCTCTGTATAGAAGAATATCTGTTTTTTCACAATCTTCTTCCTAAAAAGCCTATAAATTGATGGTCTGTAAAGAGAGTCATGCTTCAATTATTTAATTATTATTATTTATAAAGTTAATTATTTAAAATTTTTAAATGATGTAAAACAAGTTCCACTGCAATTTCGTTCAGGCCCAATAATCTTTCTAAAGCAAATGGTTAGATCTAATTTATCAGTTTCCTATTTGGTTATATCTATAACTGTTTTTTAAAAGAAAAACTGGGGGAAGTAAGGTTAGCTGAAACCAGGTCTTTTTCCGAGAGATACAGTCAGCAACAAATATTTTTGTCACATACCACCTAACAGTGTATGACAGGTGCCAGGAACACAGGCAGGCAACAAGACAGAGCCCCATGCCTGTCCCACTGGAGCTGTCCACACTTCGGATCCGTGTTTGGCAGACAGAGAACCTTCAAACCCACTGTAAATTGTGTTTTTATAAACTTTTTGATTTTATCCTTTTAGTAAACCTTTGAGGTTTCAGTGATGAGAAACTAAAGTGTAGATAGCAACTTTCAAAAAATTATTGGCTGCCACAGCTATAAGGGTCTTAAGAGGTCAATGAGGCTGTTCCTTTCCTTTTGGAATATAAGTTCTAATGTTTAATTTATAAACAAAAGTACACAAAACACAGAACTGACTTCCTCCCACATATTAGTAATGTTCTTTTTAGCATCTGTGGACTAAGATAATGGTAATGAAAGAACTATTTTGAATTCAATATGCTTTTAAATGGATGCATATTGCAATTATCTCAATCACATCTAAATTCATTTGAAGAATAGTGGCAAATGTGTGGTATTAATATGGATTTGTGTATTGGGCAATGATTCTGAGGTCCCTAAAAGGAAAGAGCCAAAATCTCATCCACCTCCCTCATGTCACCACTGAAGGACAACTGAGGGCCAGAAATGACGGAACCATCTTGCCAAGGTCACACTCCCATGAGCAGAATAGTTAACTTGACAACACTGAGGTCTACTAGCTTCCACCCAGGTAAAGATCTATAAACCCTGCTCCGGTGCTACCCACAATCTTCCTTCCAAAGAGGACATTTCTCCCTTACCTTTACAGAATTCAGAAGTCAGCACTGTGTATATATTCTACTGCATTCCAGTACACTCTTGGAAATGCTCTACAAGATCTTCTCCTTCCAATCTTATGGTAGATAAGAACTTAACGAAACCTATATAACTATATAAGTTATATAAATATAACTTCAGGGCAAAAGACAAATTTTCTTTTACTGTACTGTAGAAGGTTGCGTCTATCATGGCCTAAAATCACCCAGAAGCCAGTATAATATTTCTAATGCAACTTTCTGGATTGGGGAAGAAAAAAAAAGTCTTTTTATTCCTTTTCACTCTGCCTACAACTAGAACATTGAGATAATAGAGATTAAGCCTTAAATTTCTACATCCAATAGTGGTAGAACCACAAGAGGACTGAAAAAGCATTTGTCTCTACAAGCTAATACCCAATATGTCAGTCCTTTGGGCAGTTTACATTGATTTTGCATTTTATTGCATAGGTCGACTTTCCCATATTTTCCAGGATAAAGCTGTAAAGAATCTAGATATACTCTGATATGAAGCCACAAGAAGAAAGTAAACTTAAGAGTACTGATTTCTGTAATACCTACATGATTGCAAAAAGGTTGCTTCCGTTTTTGTTTTTCCTACTAGAAATCAACAATTAGGGATCATAAACCAAATTGAGAGCAGAGGTGATAAAATTGTACTTTCTTCCCTTTCCTTCTTTTTTCTCCCATTATTCTTAAATTACTTTGAGAAAATGGCAAATTAAAAATGCCCCCTGACACTTAGCTGTCTTTCACCTACTCTGTAACTAAGTGGGTTTAATTCCCTCTAGTTCAGTTAGCCAGAGCCTTTGTCTTTCAGTCTGTCTGGCAGATATTTCACAATTCTTTCAATGTGTTTTTGTAAATTGGGGAAGAAAAAAGCAACTTATTAATTTAAACCATCAAAGAAGATAAAATAATATTGTGATGGGAGTGCAGCAATTAATCCTAATGATTAACGCAAATTATTTTTCAAAGTATATGTGTCCTGAAGCTTCACAGAAAAAGATACTTTAAAGACAACCTATTGATCAGCTCCCTGAAGGGGCTGCCATTGGAAAATTAACAAAATACTGATGGTTTTAGGACACTCTCAAAGGGACTGTGAGGAAGGGACATTAAATAAAAACTTTGTTTCCAAAGGAAAATGATAGATTTATTTTTGTCAGTTGATTAACTGAGCTTGAAACAAGGCCCCCTGTATTAGTTTGCTAGGGCTGCCTAGCAAAGTACCACAGACTTGGTGGCTAATGACAGACACTTATTTTCTCACAATTCTGGAGGCTGGAAGTCTGAGATCAAGGTGCAGGCAGGGTTTGATTTCTAATGAGGCCTCTCTGCTTGGCTTATGGATGCCCATCTTCTCCCTGTGTCTTTACGTGGTCTTCCCTCTGGATACGTCTGTGTCCTGATCTCCTCTTGTAAGGACTCAGGTCACATCGGATTAGGGCTCACCCTGATGACCTCATTTTGACTTGATGACCTTATTTTGCCTTAATTACCTCTGGAAAGACCTTCTCTCCAAATACAGTCATTTTTAGAGGTACCGTAGGTTCAATATATGAATTTGGAGGGGGACAAATTCAGCCTGTAACATCCCCACTAACCAAAACTTAACCCTCTTCATTTCTGTCTAATTTTCTCAGCCCAGCATTGTTTATCTCCAAGGCCAAGGAAAGAAGACTGTGGGAAAGTCAGGAAAATCACTGACCATGACGCCAAACCAACAACGGTCAGTGCTAGTCGTGGTCTAAACTTAGCCTTTTTATAACTGAAGAAATGATTATTTTTTGTGTATAAATTTGGAATGGTTATGATCAAACCAACATAAATAAGTTAGAGGAAGAGTTGGACACACAAATTTTATTTGTTAGCGCTCAGAAGTCCAAGGTGAGGCATTCAATCCAATTGTCAAAATTCTTTCAACAGCCCTATCTCAAGAAATAGGAATAAAATATTGATCAGAGGAGAACAAAACAAAACAAAACAAAAAACCAAAAGCATGAAAATTGTAAAAGCCTTACAAAAACTAAGCAGTTGAAAATCCTAATACAGAAATATTATTTTTGTCAGAGACCATATCTTTAAGGAAACCACAGCAAGGCAAAATCTATAACCCAGGTGGCACCAAATCACACTTCTAGTATTTATTTCTAATTTTATTTACATTCCATAGAATGCATGAAATTATAGGAGAAAGACAGAATCACAGAAATCTTCACAGCTTTCCCCTCATTTTAACAGTAAAGGATGAGGTCCATCAAAAAGAAGTTTTCTCAACAACCAAGTAGAATCATTCAATACTCAAGCCGAGGCCACCGCCCTACATCTAAGTTACATCTCTTTCCAAAGACAACCAATGAATCTGAATACTTTTCAGACTGTTGAACAAATCACAAATGTAGGTAACACTGAACTGTCACCTCTGTCATTCTGAAGGACTTGTTCAAAAAGATAGTGACTACAGAGTTGTTTGCCTTTTCTTAAGTCACCACTTTCACCTTTGAAAATACTGTTGATGATGTTATAAATCCCATTTTCCAGAAAAAAAAATATAAACATATAAAATTTGGCATTTCAGAAAAATCAAATACTCCCCTAAAAAGTACTCAAGAAGTAAAACTTCTGACATGGATCAGAAACAGAGCCCAAGTTAGAAGATTTTAACTGGAGTTTTTTGCCCCTGAGCCCTTATCTTTTTTTTTTTTTTTTAAATAAATTTATTTATTTCTTTTTGGCTGTGTTGGGTCTTCGTTGCTGTGTGCAGGCTTCCTCTAGTTGCGGTGAGTGGGGGCTACTCTTCGTTGCAGTGCATGGACTTTTCATTGTCGTGGCTTCTTGTTGTGGAGCACGGGCTCTAGGCGTGCAGGCTTCAGTAGTTGTGGCATGTGGGCTCAGTAGTTGTGGCTTGCGGGCTCTAGAGCACAGGCTCAGTAGTTGTGGTGCACGGGTTTAGTTGCTCGGCGGCACGTGGGATCTTCCCGGGCCAGGGCACAAACCTGTGTCCCTTGCATTGGCAGGCGGCTTTTTAACCACTGCGCCACCAAGGAAGCCCCTGAGCCCTTATCTTAACTGAAAGAGTTTCCATGTAATAAAGTAATAAGGTGGGAGTTCTAAGTTTTTGGAACTCAGTAAAGAGATACTATAGAGTTTTAAAGGTTTCTTTCTGCCCTTTACTCCATTCTAATCCCATATGGAGGCCACTGTTAGCTGTGTCTGGTGTGATTAAGAAAAATATGTCTTTATCTTTTAAAGTCTAAGCAAAGTTAAAAAAAACCAAAAAAGACAAAACAAAACATTCGATTGTTCTCGAAAACAAAAAAGCACTTGACAAAGTTCAGACAAAACACTGTGAAAAACACTAATACTGCCAGCTGGTTGCATGACTAATACAATTTCCTTGACATAGTCTGTTTCATTCTTTTACATATTATAGAGAATACTGAAAAACTAAAACTCAAACCCCAGTAGTAATTTGTTCATGT
Organism: Hyperoodon ampullatus; assembly: GCF_949752795.1. Taxonomy (NCBI): domain Eukaryota; kingdom Metazoa; phylum Chordata; class Mammalia; order Artiodactyla; family Ziphiidae; genus Hyperoodon; species Hyperoodon ampullatus. The sequence continues at coordinate 44,876,715 of NC_136926.1, forward strand.
CCTTGTCACAAAGAGAACTATAACTAAAGTCCCAAAACTTCAATCCCACTTTTTAAAAAGCAGACAGCATACACAGGAAGCATTTCTGGAGGAACACATAGGATGATGAGAGATGGGGTAGCATATGAGCACAGACTGCCCTAAAGGCCAATTGGACACACTGTCACAGCCCACGAATGAGCAAACCTAAGTTATTCTTGCATCTGATTAAAAACTCTTAGGCTCAAATATGCAAAGAGGTGCCTAAAGTTCTTCATTATATTTCTTAAGAAATATATCCTTCTACATTTTTGAAATATTTTCTTTTTGAAATAAAAACCTCAGCTAGCCTGAGGAAAGTCACAAACGCTTTGCAGTTCGGCTTCCCCAACTGTAAAAAGGAGTTTTAAACAGATGATTTCTAAGATCTCTCCCAGCTCTGAATGCTACATTTCTAGGACTTGAAGTTTTTAATGAATGAGTGTGGGGATTTATAGCTGGCCAGGCCAATTTAATTAAAAGTTGATCAAGTTTGGGAAAATAACCTTTGACAGATTTATAGCATGTTATTACATAATTTTTCCAATAATTCCTGATCATTGCTGCTTTAAAAAAGTGTCTCAACTCATATTTTCTAGTGCTTAAGACCCTTTTAAGCTCTAAACTCAGACTTGTAAATTACCTAGGGACCCAGGTTTTCCCTCCATAAATAGTCTGGCCAGACTTCAGGCACCAGGGCTTTCTCATCTTTATATACTCTGTGCCCAATAAATCTTAGGACAGCACTCAGACATCCAATAAATACTTGCTGAATTAATGAACAAATTTAGGAGGAACTGCATCGTTATGTGTTAGGCGTGAGGAATTTAAAAAAAAAAGAAAAAAAGAAGAATCTGACTATGGGTTTCCACCTCCCAGGAAGCATCCGGAAGAGGGAACACAGACACATAAAAAATAATTACGATGTACTGAGATTAAGTCCCACAAATGGAGCATGTACATGAGGTATAATAACAACAGAAAAGGGATGAACGAATTGGTATGAGGCCTAAGAGGTGATTACTGTGAATAACTGGGTGCATTCCAATGTCAGAAAATAAACTATATGGGAAATATGCCCTTTGTACTAGCTCTGCTTCTTTTAGGGGTTATTATGAGGGTGGTTCAGACATGTATTTATTCCTTAGTCTAGATCCAAATGAAAACCCAATAACATGAGGTACAGTTCCCTCTGTACCACTAGGTCTGTGAACGTACATATTAGAGACTTTAAATTGTACGTACATAAAAAGTATATGGAATAACTCCATAAAAAATGGAATGACCTTAATTGTGGCAAAGAAAAGGCTCCACTGGGCAAGTATTTGGGTAAAAATTATGAATAATGATTTCACACAAGACAAAATTCCAACAGTAAATTCTATTAGAAAAAGGTCTATCCTTGCTAGAAATCAAAGATACATAAATTAAAGCAAACTTGAGATGACATTTTATGGCCGCCAAGGAAGCAAGACTTTTTTTTTTAAAATAACACACATAACACACGATGATGGGGTAACTATTGTAAAGAATACTATTAATTAACAACACGTTTTGGGAAAGCAGTATGAAAATACACGACAAAAGCAATGAAACAACTCCAAGTAATTCCACTCCTAGGAATATATGCTCTAAAAATATCCCACAAGAAATAAAAAAGATGTGAGCATTAAGTTGTTCATTTGGCATTATCTGTAATAATCAAAAAGTGGAACAAAATCCAAAATGATCAAATTAGGGGAAAATGTTAACAAATTAAAATATAGCGACACAATCTAATATTACTTATTCAATAATTTATGATCTCAAAGGCACTGCAGAAACAAACCGAAAAATCTGATATGAGGAAATGTGCAAACTATGAAATGCCACATGTACTTTGTAAATAAGAAGTAAATGGCATAAATCAACATTTGTTCTCTTGTAGCAGCAACGCTTAAAATAAATGATAAGCTAGACACGCTCACTACTCAAGAAAAATCATATGCAAAATTAAACATCTGCCAATGTAGTAGAGGCATGCAAATTTATAGCATTAGATAATTTTTCCCATTAACATAAGTCATCTTTCAATGTCTAGTGCACATGTCACCTCTTTCAGCTGCCAATTCTCACAGCAGAAAGTAACATTTACTCCAACCTCTGTATTTCCAGTGTATTCAGTTCAGATTCCTCCTAAGGCGTTAATCAGGATCTCCCTTGCAGCAGAGGGTCTATGTGTACTTGTTCTGACTTGTGGGGCTGGGGAGGGAGTGATACCCCTTCTGCGCTTACACACCTGCATCTACAAAGAACAGATGTGTGATTCTTGCTTCCTGAATTTAGAGATCTCTAACAGAGATAGAAAAAAGAAATCAAAGAGGGGTTGTAAATGGAGGTAAAGAGTCTGAGTTCTCCTCCATACCTATGGGTTATAACATTCAGAAGAAAATAAAGCTATGTAGTTTGGTTCTTTTTTGGAAAGGAACTTATTTATTATTTATTTATTTATTTATATTGATGTATTGTAGATTTACAATGTTGTGTTCATTTCTGGTGTACAGCAAAGTGACTCGGTTATACATATACATTCTTTTCCATTATGGTTTATTACAGGATATTGGCTCTAATTCCCTGTGCTATACAGTAGGACCTTGTTGTTTACCCATCCTATGTATAATAGTTTTTATCTGCTAATCCCAAACTCCCAATCCATCCCTCCCCCATTCCCCAGTTTGGTTCTTTTTAAAATTTTGAATTCACATTAAAATATTCAAACCAGTCTCCAACTGTATCAATACAAAGAGAAGGTTGGACTAAAAAACCCTAAGGGCTCCTGCAAGTGCATTCTTATCTAATCTGCAATTCTCTCCCTGTCTAAATACACTGCACTGCAACTTAAATATATTAGAAAACAGTTGCTATAAATGGCCACTGAAATGAAAGATAAAAATAACTTTTATAATTTTTTCAAAATCCCATAAAAGTTTTCAAAATTTGATAAAAATGGATAGGTTTTTTTGTTAATTTCTTTTTTTTTAAGAAAAGAATACATTAGAAAGATCACAAAGGAATTTTACAAACAGCAAAATTCTCAATGTGCATACCCCATGTTCCAAAATTTCATTTGCAGAAAATTTATCCTGAGGAAATAATCATGTACATGATAAAGATTAAGCTACAAGGATGTTTATTCCAGAATTGCATACAACAGCAAAAAGTTGGGGGGGAGGGTTAGTTACTGCTCTATAAAAAGACTTTTATTAAATAAACTGACAGAGCATCTGCATACTGTATTGCTACAGAGACACTAAAAAGACACCGAAGAATATTTAATAACACAGGAAAATATTCAAAATACACCATTAAGGAAAAACACACAAATGTATAGTGGAAGTCAATTTTTGAAAAGTGAAAAAAAAAAAGTTGATTCTTGTTATTCTCTGTAGTTATGTTCTATAAAATCGCTTCAAACACTGATTTAGTGAATATTTAATTATTGCTCCTAAGAGAAATTCGGAGTTAGGGTCCTGCACACCTCTGGTCACAACATTCATGTCAACTAATCAATACATAACTTTGTGGTATGTGTATTTCTGCTTCAAGACACTTATTAAACATATTTTGATAATTCATTAACGTTGAGCACACGGCTAATGGCACTACACCACATGCCTGAGTGAAGCTTATCTGACACACCTATTTTCTCCAAAAGGCACATCGCAGCCTTCTTGCACTTAGGAACACTAGATAGCACTTCAGTACTACACCTGTGAGTACAAGAAAATCACCAACAAAACGTGCAACTAAACAGACTGTAAGAAGGACACCTGTTTACAGGATGAACACTGAAACAAAGCAGAGTGTTGCTTTGCTCAGTATCAGCAGGGAAAGTGTGTGTTAGGTGACAAATTTTTGCCACGCTGCACTTGGCTGTGAATGACCTTGAGAGGGCTGCGAGTACTGATTAGGGGGTTACAAATAAATTTTAGGGAGGAGGTGAGTTCACAAGTACAGAATCCATGAATAACAAGGATTTACTGTCCACATACAGTGTCATAGGGGAGAACTAGATGGATAAACTAGGAACAGAAGTCTCTCCATGTCACAGCCAACGAGGTCTGTCACGAGGGATATTTATTTTCTTCTCTTTGCTCATCTGCTGTTTCAAAGTAAACTTACCATACTTCAATTGTTTTTAGAAAGTACATGATTATCAATTCAAACTTTCTAGAGCAAATGTTAACTTTTTGATTAGGGGAAGAAAACGATTACTAACAAAATCCTCTAAATTATGGTGTTTCCATAATATTTTCAGAACTCCCTTTACACCATTAAACATTTTATAATATTGAGTTACTTAACATTAATGATGTCCCCTAAACATTGACAGTGTCTGTTCTGTAGGAATTAAAAGGAATGCAGGTCAAGAAAATGTTATGATCCTATGGTGAAAATACCAGATTAAGAGAAAATGAATTCAAGTTATTTATATATAATAAATAAGTTTTAAAATATTGATGTTGTATCTCATTTTTTGTGTTTGTAGTCATACTAATAAGTTTATTATCAGTTGGAAGATTTCATTGAACAATTTTTCATCAATTAAAATCTGAAAAGTTATTATCAACACAGTGAAAATAAAGGCAATTGGCAAGAATCCATTAGAAAGAAGCTCATTAAGGGCAGAACTCACCAAACCAAAATGACTTAGAGTGATGAGAAGATAAATATTAAGTATAAATAAAGATAAATAAAAACATATTAAATACCATGATGATAGGGGAAAAAAGAGGCCATGGAAATTTAAGAAAAACTGAGAGGCAATGAGATATTAAGGGAAGCAAATAGCAAGTAAAATGAATGGTGTGCAATTCCAGAGAAGAGACAGGTTTAGATCCTTTTGAGTATCTTTGAGTACACTCAAAGGTAGCAACCTTCGGCTTGGCCCATATGTTAAACGCAAGGTTCAAAGAATATTATATTTCAACAAACATCTGTGAAATTATGGCTTTTCAACCAGCAAAAACAGAAGTATTTCCAGATTTACAAAATGGAAACTTATGATTCTTTAACTTCCATAACGAATAGTCATTCATTTATCCATCCATCATCCAACCATCCATCAATATTTATTGAGCACTGGTGTTTGTATTGTTCTGGGCACTGTACAGACACCATGTGTGATGTGGAAATTTTGTGTCAACTTGACTGGGCCACAGGTTGCCCAGGTATTTGGTAAAACATTACTCTGGGTGCTTCTGTGAGGGTGTTTTTGGATGAAATTGAATTAATCTGAGTAAAGCAGATTGCCCTCCCTAATGTGGGTAGACCTCATCTAATCAGTTAAAGCCTGAATAGAACAAAAAACGCTAATCCTCCCCTCCAAGTAAGAGAGAATCCCTCCTGCCTGACTGCCTTCGAACTTGGACATCAGTTTTTTCCTGCTTTGGGACTTGGAACTGAAACATCGACTTTTCCTGGGCCTTGAGCCTATGGCCTTCAGGCCAGAACTACACCACCAGCTCTCCTGGGTCTCCAGCTTGTAGACCTCGGGACTTAGCCTCCATAACCACTTGAGCCAATTCCTTATAATAAATCATATATAAGGGTTTATACAGTAAAACATATATAAGGGTTTCTCTGGAAGACCCTTAGTAATACAGTAGCATACCATCCTAGACTACCATGGTATATACGAGCAAGACAGAGGGCCTGAGCTTCTCCAAATCTGGTATATGCCACAATGTCTCTGGTCTTCAGTCTAGCTTGGCAGACTCTTCAACCATGAGACAATCCGATGTTATGCATATTTAAGACTATGCATCATGTAAGCATATTTTAAAAATTTCTAAAAAACCTAAAAACTTTTTGTTGGAACTTAAAGGACTACAATTATTAGACTCTCTACAGTTATTACGGTAAATTTGAGACGCTAGCTCAGGACAGGCCACCGTATGGCAATGACATGTGCTTCACCTAGCTGACACTTTACCCTTGTCTGTCCCACTGAGCAAGGTCTGAATGCAAGTGAGTAAGACAAACTCCACTAAGAGGGGTAAACTGGAATTCACTCAGACACATGTTTTAAAAAAGGGAAATTCTGTAAAATTTGTTAACAAGTATTACTATCATATTACTTATGGCACTTCATATCTGATTCTAGGACCTCCGAGTGGAGGACTCACCATGGTGATTTGGATGATAAAACATAATATTTCACCTCTAACACAGCTGTTGCTAATGACTAGAATTCATGTGAATGATTTAAATAACTCTCTAGTTACACTATACCTAGAAAACCTCAGTAGGTTGCTTCCCACTTAACATTTTTTATGTCCAAACTTCTGTTCAAGAATATTCGAGAGCTTCCCATGTTCCCATTTTCAGCTACACACATAGCTGCTACCTCCCTGGCAGTGTCATCTGAGCCCTGGAGCTATTTATACGACCCTCCTGACTACACACAACTTATTTTCATCTCCCATAATGAAGTTAGTCGTGAATTTTCCCGCCTCTCAAAGCCATCTGCAGCTGTATGCATTTCTTGAACAGCACCCTCTTAACTTAAATTTCTCCAAAAGCCACCTGGAGACTTGACTGTACCCACACCTGTGATGTATAAACAAATACACCACAACACATTTCAGAATTTAATCTCACCCAGCTTATTTAATACCTACGTGCAATTTTGAGTACAACATTATGTTTGCCAGAAATAGCAGTTCTTGGGGACTCAGTTTTAAAAAAGAGAAAGAATTGATTAAAGGACAGGAATAAACGTCTCTGGAATCCAGGAAACCAAACACAATAGATCACAAAATCTGCCCTAAGTATCAAAGGGTTTCTAATTTCCTTGATTGCTTAAGAAGGCTTCCAAATACGCAAAAGTAAAAAATAAAATTACTTCACCCTACCAAGACTCCCTACTTTGGTCTTAATGAATATCCTATCAAAGCCAAACTTAGCCACTTGCGCACCTGTTTCAGGTTTTCTCTGCCCTCTCCATTTCCACCTACTTCTCTTCCTGTTTCTCAAACTGCTCAAGAGGGAGCCAGCGATGGACATGCAGTGTGAGAAGCTGATGCATGTTCCCCTTTCCCTCGGCCATCTGTACAGAAAGGTCCCCCAGTCTTAGCAACTCCATGGGAGGGGCTGAAACCACTTCTACTATGAAATTGGCCTGTGTCTTCGTTCCCCAGTTAGAAGAGAAAGTAAAAGTGAGTGGTTCCTCACTCTCTTTGGGGGAAACTGTGATGTTTTCCACAAACCAAGAAATCATGAGTTAATTTTCGTAGAAAAAAAAATTATTTTTTTTAACTTTATTAAATGGAGAAATGAAACCCCAAGCGTTTGATAATTGATGGACTGCACAATGCCTAAAGAATTAAGAAATGAAAAATTTCAAGCATAGCCTAGGTATTCTGATACATCTCTGCAAAATCATTTCTTGAAACGTTTTCTTTGGTTTTGTTCTGTTTGAACTAGAAATACTGGGTACATTACCATAGACCCAAATCTCTGCTTTCTGGTTCTATATATCCAGCCCGGCAGTCAAGGCTGTGGAACTTTATGCAGGACAAGAGGCCCATTCCCACACTGAGTATCCATTAGTGAGTGACAGTAGCTGGTACCTTGGGGAAGGGCGGTGGCAGAGCAGATTATTATTTATTTTTTAATGAATATGCAAATTACTCTCTTGCCTGTTTAAATCAAGAGTTTGGGCACTTAATGTAAAGTAAACACAGAAAATCCTAAAACTTATCTTGTGGTTTGAAGCCAAGTTTTGTCATTAGAGGCCTTATTTATTTGGCTTATTTGTGGGAGAGGTGGCAGGGGGTTAGGGTTGTGGCCCAAAACTACTTACCTGAGAAATGGAAATTAGAAGGAACTGTAAAGTATACAAAGAGGCTATTAATAACTACTGAGCTACGGTAATTACCTAAGAATGCCTAACACTGCAATTTGAAACTGGCTTTCAGATTATAAAAAAATTTAGAGTGTAAATGTGAAGTCAGGAAAAATACATAAATACATACAACGGAGCTGATTACAATTATCAAAACATGATTTGCCTAGAAAGAGCACCCTGTTTTCACTAGTTACTTAACAGGTACTTGTAGGTAGGTAATCAATGAACAGCCAGTTAAGAAATAAATGAAGTAACATAAGTAAGCATCTTAAGCCCAACTGATAAACTCTTACATATTTATAAATGCCAAAAAAAATTTAACAGGATTTTAAAATGCAATTAAAAGAAAAGTTTTGGGCTCTATAATATGAAAAAAGGCTGCACATGTGAATATCAATGGCCCGATAGAAGTTGGAGTAGCACTTTTTTGGCAAACTCCACCAGCTGTGGCCAGTGGCACTAAACTCTTTCTATACTTTGATGCCAACTGGCTGTGCCTTTTTTCTGTCTGCCCCTCTAAGAAAACAATCACTGTTAACTCCAGTTGGTTATATTATTGATTTTGGTTATTTAAACAGATTTATAATGAAAGAATACTATAAATAATGTTATCAACAGTTTCTGTTAGTTCTGTACCAAATATTATGACCGTGAAAATATTGGATGGATTGGCCAAAAAGTTCATTCGGATTTTTCTGTACGATCTTACGGAAAAACCCAAACGACCTTTTCAGCCAACCCAATATTTACCACAAATCTATGCACTAAAAGATTCCTCACGCATTTGCATCTGAAGAAATTAACTAAAACAAAAGTAATTAAAAGTGCACAGGTAGCTGTTCTATAGAATAAAATTCAGTTACCTCGAAGTTGAAATTATAACTCTTAGTATATTGAAACTAAGGGTCATAAACAGATGATAATTAATTCTCATCTTTCTTCAAACATTTTTGTAAAAACCAGGAAGTAATCCAAGAATTTAAACTAGTTGTTTTACACAGTATCCCTATTCCTCCCCACTATCTTATGGACGTTTTATTAAGGACCAAAAGTCCTAAAACTGGGTCATGAAAATAAATAAAATTATCCTCACCCAAACAAACTTATTCTTATTCTTGCAATTAATTCACAAATTGAATTAAACATACTTTAATACAAATAAAGGCATTTAACTACCTAAACATATATGTGGATACAAAAACTAATTCACCATAATGAAGTATACTGAAAATAAAATTCAACACCCTCCAGCTTCACACCATAATTTTTTGAAGTTATAGTACATTTATTGGAAAGAATTTTTCATGGTAAAAATACCTGACCTGCAGCCAAGAGTTCAGGGTTACAGTCCTTTTTATACAGCTCTTCAGCTGTGTGTCCTTGGGCAAGTCATTTAATCTCTCTGGACCTCATTTCCTTCCACTGTAAATTGAGAAGGTTGTGGTTGAAAAGCTCTAAAGTTCCATCCTGTTCTAATAACCTATGAATCTGTGAGAGAGAAAGTTCATAAATATTCCATAATCTTCCTTTTACCAAAATGTTACTTCCAAATATAGGTAACCTTTCATGACACAAAGCAAATGTTATGACAAGGTACTGTTCAATTAATGCAAATTTTTCAGTTACTATTTAAAACAATTCAAAAATAGAGAAGACTCTATCAAGATGTTGTGATTTCGGATATTTCAGAACACAACATAGGGATCACATGCCAATCAAAATAAATCTGAATGAAGCAAACTATTAAGTATGAATTTTATTCATACTATTAAGTATGAATACTTCCAGATTCCTTCTATCCTTTTCAAAGTAAGACTTTCAGAAGAAGAAATACAGTAAGCCTCAATTAAACGGAAGCCATCAATTTTATACATTTAAAGTTAAAAAAAAAAACTCTTTTTACTCTAATCTTAGAGGAAAAGTTCAATTTGACATCAGAACAAATTCGTATCTGTCATTCAATAAACCTTTTACTCTTTCCTCTAACTTCTGGGGCATGGCCGTGTCACAGAATTCTAAAATGAAAATTCAAATTCACAAAAATATTCACCCAGGTCAATGCACAGTCCTTAATTAAAAATATAATCACATTCATTATTGGTGTTATAATAAATAGCCGAAGTCTTCTAATGCGTTTCATAAAAATGTTTAAAAGTAAAGCTTGAATAGAACTAGGTGCCTGGTTAACCCCTACATGACTATAATGAACCAGGAAAAAAAAAACAAAACAAAACTGTGTGGATTAGTTAATTGAGGACCTACCATAAAAGCAGTAACTGGATGTTGTAATAAATGGGAAATGAGTAGAATGCATTCTCTTGAGTAATATCCTCATGCTATTACCTCCCTCAAAGGGCTTATTCACAAGTTCTCTGCTCTGTGATTATGAATGTGAGATTCTTGAAAATGTTTATTTCCTGCCAGCACTCAGTCACCATGAGCAAACATGGGGTTGGAAAGTGTTATCTGTATCTTATGAGCATCAACCTACTGGGTTTTTTCTTCTTCCCTGATAGGTGGCTTGAATTTAATTTTTCATCTGAGAAAGAAAAAACTATCTATAGAAATTGTCCACTACAGTTATAAATTTATAGATATGATTTTTAAAAAAATCATGTAACTTATAAGTACTCAACAGTGAGGAAGTCCACAAGATGAGCTAGTCATCTGTTTCTGAGATTCAGAGCATCTGTCTCATTTCATAGACTCTTGTTTCTGGCTTAACTAAACTATTCTTTATAAACTATTTTCCTATAGAATAAGTATCTTATATATCAGCTTTTTTAAAAATCAAATTCAAGTCCTTAAAATAATTTATAATTTAGATTTAGCACATCTAACTGTATTAATTATATTCTAGGTCGCATGAGGCAATTATTTTTTTTACAGTTCATTTAGCTACACAAATGTTTAGTGAAAATTATTTTGGATGTAAATAGAAAAATCAAAATTACATACAAAGAGGGACTAATTAGAAATGTGCACACACACACAAAACTAAGCATTCATTACCAATTCCCTGCCAAATGTTTTCTGAGATGGTGAAAAACTTGGACAGTAAAATTGGAAAACCCCACAAGTTTGACAATTAAAAGTAGACAAAACGAGAATATTCTACTACAGTACATTTGCAGGAGTTAATGTCTCATAAAAATCTAGCACCATTTTAGACCCTAAAATCAAAGCTCATCAGGAATAATATATTATCTGAAGCAAGACACCTAAAACTTAAAAATGAACCTAGACACATATCTACAACACTCCAATACCTACATATGTTATGTTTAAAATGTTGAAAAACTAGTTGGTTCTTGGTGTGACAGTAAAGTCTAGAATGAGAGCTGGAATGCCTATTAACGCAGAAACTGTGGAATCCATGATATATTATAATATCTAAGAGTGTAGGAACACTATTTTCTAAAGCCTTAAGATGACACAAGACTAAGAAAAAGCCCCATGTAAAGAACTAGGAGAAGAACTGAATAAATGACTTCATAGGAGTATAATATTGCTACAAGCCTTGCATTTACAAGTGGAACTCATTCCCCTAACATTTAAGAGTTACAAATAAGCATATTAGAGTTCTTCTCTACTGTATATAAGAATCAGTCAATAAAACAAAGAGGGTTGCAGAGAAGAGGGCAGAAGGTCAGAAAGGCAGTTGTCAAAAGAAGTATGTTTCCCTTTGGCAAACAAAGGAAGTAAAAGTTTTTATGCATTTTAATTAGCTTGCAAAAAACCCCAAGACCCAGAAAACAAACAAACAAAAAAACAGGTGAAGACTACTAATTATCACCTTCCAGCCCCGTAACACTTTGGAGTCTAGCAAAAAGGAAGGAAAGGGGGTGAAAAAAAAAAAAAAGAAAGAAAAGCAGCCTCTCACTCAAGGCCATTAAAAAAAAAAATATATATATATATATATATATATATATATATATCTCAAGGCTTCCTCCAGCTACTAATGAGATTTATCTTCAAAGAACTTTCTTGTTTACAATACAAATCTTCCCCTCTGTTTCAAATTAAACCCAATTATCTGGTGAACAGTTTCCATAATAAAACCTGGTAGACAGAGGAAGCATTTCCATTTTTTCCCCCTCCATTTGATAGCCTGCAGGTTCCAAGAAGTGAAAACCATTCTTCCTTATCCCATTAGTACATAGGTGTTGAGAGGGCATGGAAACCCTGGAAAGATAAAAAGTGAAATCAGTTTCCTTGGATCAGGCTTTTGAGACAACTTCCAAAGACCTGAAAAAGTACTGAAAACTCCCAGTTGCTTATTTGATCCGTAAATTTAAAAACTACTATGGGAAACATAACATTCTACTGAAAAGCATCATTAACTCTTTGTGGTCCATGGCATCTACAGTCAGTGGTGTATCTAGTCATTGCTGAAGGACGAACTACAAATTCTCAAAGAAACAGATCCATCCATTGAGATAGCAAACTGATGAAATGCAATCATAGACCCTTGAATCCTGACCAATTCTCACTCATCCCAATAGACTGGGGCTCAACTTTTAACCAAGCTGCTGCTCGAAGACACATTTGTGTCCCTTTACCAGTCAAACACAACATCCATCCAACGAGGAATTTCAGAGAAATGAAGTTTATTCTACGTCCTCAAAGTCCATTTGTGCGTGCCTGATACACACAAACCTCAATTATAAAATTACAAACTCTGGTTTATTCTATGGTAATATTTTGCATTAGGCAGATGACATATCAGAAGGTTTTAACTAGCCATTTTCTATTGATGTGAACTCTGCTTTGCAAAAACATAAAGGGGTACTTTAAAAAAAACAGGTCGCGGTTAGAACAGAACAGCTTTTCCCAAATTTTCTTGACCTTAACTAGAAGCAAGAGAAATGTCTAAACAAATTTGAAACGCTTCCCTCTCTTCGTAGTCTATAGAATTCCATTTACCTGATCTGTGAAGAAATGCAGAAAAATGAAACCCAAGTCCAGTCATCCCTCTACAGGCTCTGTCCATGTTGAACATTAAATAATACTTTGACAACAGGGCAGCGCCTTCTCCAGTACTAAAAGCAGTCTGACTAATCTTATTCAACCAGCATCTGAACCATGGCCACCATGCAGTGGGAAAATAATTAGACTGCTAATGACATAAATACTGTATCTACAAACTCCTATGATTGGAGCTAATAAGGGTCAAAAGAGAAAGTCTGTTCTTGAAATGCCCAGTTAAGAAAACTTCCCATAGAAACAAGATTCCTAGGCCGCAAAATAAATAAATTTTGGTAGATAGGCTTGTGACCTTAAGTAACCTTTAGTGTAAGTTTTAACACTTATGACAGAAGGAAGTTTTGCCAGTTTACAAAGAACTGATAAGTATATAATGGAGTGCCATCTAAGTTTAACTGGGGGGAATTCCTTTTTCTGTACATATTTAGAAATAAACTTTCTTCCCCCTTACAGTTCATGAAAGATTTAAGGAGAAAGGTTTACTGAGCATAATGAAAACTTAAAGTGGAACTCTTTGGCCGTGTCTCCTTCTATTTTAGTTATTTATTTTTTTAATTGAAGTAGAGTTGATTTACAATGCTGTGTTAGTTTCCATGTCTCCTTCTAAGTATTATCATAAAAATAATATGAGACGCTTACTATGGAACGATCATACAAATAAGACAATTTGCAATGTTAGTCCCCCAAACTGGGGAATGATTTATTATTGCAGATTTCAATATCATGCAAGACAGAACTAAGTCTTCCTTCAAGGTGATTTCACAAATAGCTGGTGTCAAAATCTCTTTGACACTTTCCCCTACTACTTTGCAATATGAAACTCTAAAAATCAAAACCAAAAAAAAAAAAAAAAAACCCCAAACTTTCATGTCTAGAGAAGCAGATCAGAAAGAAAACTTTCTTTACTGTTTATAAAATTATGTATTCTTATTATCATTAAAAGTACATAAATAGTGTCAACACTTACAGGGGGTTGTTAATTCCTCTTTCATACGTCAAAGCCGTATTGTCAAAAATGCTAGTTAACACACACTATTTCCTTCCTTTTTTGAATGATCAGCCAAGAATTTACATACTATCCTTCTGGAGAAAATCCTTTTTGACAGAAGGAATTGTCACGGCAGGAGTATACAAAAACAGGGCCATGTGCTGTCCTTTCTTGAGATAAGAGGTGAAAGGCAATCAACCTGTTGGAGTTGACTGTCTTTCTGAATTATGAGCTTGGTGTTGCCCATGCGAGCATATGAAATGAGAACACTCTCAAGCTGGACTAGTTACACGCGGGACCTCTGCTGTTATCACCACTGCGATGCACTGTCCTCTGGTAAATCCTGCTTTGTTTTCCTTTCTGTTTTTTAATTTTTAAAGAAAAAGAACTTTTTTTGATGTGGACCATTTTTAAAGTCTTTATTGAATTTGTTACAATATCGCTTCCGCTTTATGTTTCGGTTTTTTGGCCCCAAAGCATGTGGGATCTTAGCTCCCCGACCAGGGATCAAACCCGTACCCCTTGCATTGGAAGGTGAAGTCTTAACCACTGGACCGCCAGGGAAGTCCCCCCTGCTTTGTTTTAGTTCCAGCCAAAGACTAACAGAAAACAGCGTCTCCCTACATGGGACCCTCTATCAGCCACATTCCTTCACCGCATCAATTGCTTCTTGAAAATAAATCTTTGCCTCTGTTCCCCAATATTTAAATTAAAAGTCTGCACTGCCAGCTAGTGGGCTGACCCCCTAAGCAATAGCAGGGGTTATCTGGAGACGGTGAGCTTACATGCTATTCAGGAGCCAAAGGTATACAGAGGATGACTTTCTGCTACCAAATACGGCAGTAATGACCACAAAGTAAGTGTGGGACATAAATGCTAAAGTGAACCTGTTACTACTGCATCAGGAGTCCAGAAGAGAAAGATGCCCAGGCCTCTGTAGGCTGCAGCTGAAACTGAAGCCAGAGAGAGGTGGCCAGGCTTGGCCAAGGGCACCCAGCTGGCTGCAGAACGCAAATCTCTATTCTCCAAATCGTGGGTTCTCTTCACCCAGCCACACTGCCTCCACGGTCCAATTCAGAGACGCAGCAGGACTGAAGGTAAATCAAGCTGAACTGGGTTGGTAGAAAATTAAAGAGGATGAAGAAAGAACACGCCCATCTGACAGTCGGCACCGAATCAGGTGCCTTCTTGCTCAGCGTTGTAACAGAGTTCTTATCAGTTCTTCTATCAACTCCCAAGGCTGACCTTCAGTGGCTCGCCTGACCTACTTACAGGCCTTGGAAGCAGGCAGGACAGATAGGGCCAGGGAAGAAAACAACAGAGCGGGACTTCTATTACCAGATCTCAAAGCCCAGCAGCCTGGCCTCGGCTTCAGTGCCCCCTCCCCACCCTGACCGCGATGAAGATGCTCAGAGAGCATGAGGCGCGAACACAGCGTGTACACAAGTCTCTCCTCCCCACCCAGGCGAGGGAATCTCACGTTCCTTCTTTTCTCTTCGGTTTCAGCTGTAATTTGAATGTTACTTAACATAACCTTGAAATAGAAGTGGCTTTTTTAAAGATTGGAAACATATGCAGTTGAGGTAATGACACTGTCCACATTAAAAAAAGAAATAACTCGTGTGCTGTAATTTGTGGGAGCACAAAAACATCTTAGGAATCATCTAACCAAGACCTATCATTTTATAAATGAAGTAACTGAGGATCAGAGAGGCAGGTGTTGCTTCTTTGAAATTAAAAACACAGATGTCTGGATCTGCCTGAAACTTTCTGAGTGAGAAGAGTCAAATGCTGGCAGAAAGAACACTAAACGGAAGTGTCAGAAATTCAGTTTGGTTTAACCTATGCTAATCATTAGCATGGAGACTTGAAAGGAGACTTCAAACCGGGTTTACTAATATGCAACTTGGAAAGATTAACAGCTTGAAACAGACAATCTCTAAAGTTTTTTTCCCCCCCAGATCTAAAGTTCTATGATTCAGTTCCAAACTCAACAAGAGTAGATAACAAGAATAAAGTAAACAACAAGAATAACAATAGTAAATAGCTTAAGGGCATTCCAGTGATTGCTTTCAAAATTTTAAGCTAACCAGGTTATCCAAGTGTACACTTATTTTTGTATATATGTTCTTTCCTAACTTCTGTCACAGAGAAAGAGTTTTATATCTACAAAACTAGAAAGACAGTTTGACCTTAGCATTTAAGGGCAGCAGACAATGACCCTGACAAACAGTTAGTGGATAAGAGTTAGATATATTTAGCATTTAAGAAATGCACTATCAGTACACTGAACGTATTTGGAGTCTTTCGTCATCAGGAGATAGAGCATGAATCATGTCTGTGTTACTACCCGACCACTCATTAAATCTCTTCCACTACAAATGCAAGACGCTATGTCTCCAGTGCTGGTTTGTTTCATGTTTCAGCTCTACAGCCACAGACAAATTCACTGATCCAAAATAAAACCTTCTGACTTGCCGCGCCCCTGTCCTCAGATGGGTTAGTGATGTCTCTGCCCGCAGAATTCCACACCAGGCTCTTAATGAGCAGAAGAGCATTCCAGGCTGTTCTCAGTAGAGAGGACACCAAATGGCCAGTGAAAAGGCCAGATACAAATTCCTCTGAAGGAGGCACCGAGGTGACAGATTCAACAAAAGGCTATGAAGTTCATGTAGAATTTCACGAAAGCTTCAAAGGCTCTTAAAAGAAATTACCAGGCTGGTTTGAAAAAAAAAAAAAGGAAGTTTCTTAAGACTACATTGTATTGCTTACTTGGTCATTTTTATAAGAAATAATGTATGTAACTTCTTATAAATGTCCTCTAATTGGTCACTCAAAATTTATTTAATTTAATTTATCTATTTTATAAATTTATTTATTTATTTATTTATGTGTTTATTTTTGGCTGCCTTGGGTCTTCGTTGCTGCGCGCGGGCTTTCTCTAGTTTCGGCGAGCAGGGGCTGCTCTATGTTGCGGTGCGAGTGCTTCTCACTGCAGTGGCTTCTCTTGTTGCAGAGCATGGGCTCTAGGCACACGGGCTTCAGTAGTTGAGGCACATAGTCTCAGCAGTTGTGGCTCGTGGGCTCTAGAGCGCAGTCTCAGTAGTTGTGGCGCACAGGCTTAGTTGCTCCATGGCATGTGGGATCTTCCCAGACCAGGGCTTGAACCCATGTCCCCTGCACGGGCAGACAGATTCCTAACCACTGTGCAACCAGGGAAATCCCTCAAAATTTATTTTAAAAGAAGAACAAAAAAACTTCCTAAGGATCTCAGCCCACATTCAAGTAGCAGATTTACAAACACAAACAAGCAGATCAAAGCGCAGTCTATGACCCCTTATCTCTGCAGGCTGGCAAGCAAACAAGGCCCAGCCATTGAAAGGGTGTCCACTAATTCTTTTAAGGAAGAAAGTCAAAGGCATAGAGACAACACAGGGAAGGAAATCAAGGGGGCCAAATCTGTGGAACAACAAAAAAAATTTTTTAAATATATTTGTCTGTTTTGCTAAAATTTAAGAATACTAGAGGAGTGGTTAAAAGTACAGGGAAGCATTCATAGAATATGAAGACAGTAAATATTCTTTCCACACCATCTACATTTATCAGGCCCTGAGTATATTGAATCTGGGTTCTAAGATGCAAATAAACTAAATAGATTCTGGAGCAGCGCTGCCCAGTGGGAATATTATATGAGTTGCATGTGTAATTTTACAGCTTCCAATAGTCAGTTTTAAAAAAAAGAAGGCATATGGGGCTTCCCTGGTGTCGCAGTGGTTGAGAGTGTGCCTGCCAATGCAGGGGACACGGGTTTGTGCCCCGGTCCGGGAGGATCCCACATGCCGCGGAGCAGCTACGCCCGTGAGCCATGGCTGCTGGGCCTGCGCGTCAGGAGCCTGTGCTCTGCAATGGGAGAGGCCACAACAGAGGCCCATGTACCGCAAAAAAAAAAAAAAAGGTAAAAAAGAAGCAAGTGAAATTAATTTTAATAGTAGATTTTATTTAACCCAACATATCCAAAATACTATCATTTTAATATGTAATCAAAAAGGAGACGTTTTATATTCCTTTTTTTGTACTCAGTCTTCAAAAAAGTAGCCACATTACAATGTCCAGTAGCCACATCTGGGCTGCTGGCCACCATATTAAACAGAACGTTTAAATACACACATAGTTGATTGTCTGAAATTCAGAAGTGTCAAAATACTGTTGTAAGCCAGGAGGAGAAAAAAAAACAAGATGAAAAAAAGGCATATGTTCACCAAAGATGTGGCACAAAATTGTCTGCTGCCTGAGAAGGGAAGGCAAGATAGAGATAGATTAGGCATACATGAAATATGAACGATTTAAACTTAGACATCAGAGAGAACTTCATAGCAATTGGGACTGAAACATCCCTACTGTAGGCATTTATACAGATCTTCTTTCTCAGAATACTGTATAAAATGAGCATGATTTTAAAAAATAACTTAGGATTAGCTCAGAAAAAAAGGACAGGGAATATGGAATACTACTGCTATACATTCCATCAAGCTTTTCATGATGATTCCTAGTGTATATAAAGTTACCTTCCATAAAAGACTGAGTATACAAACTCTAAGGAAGCATAATGAAGATATGCATTTACCTTTTAAAAAAACTAAGGAAAAATGACAGTATCTTGAAAAGGACAAAGGAAAAAGGCAATGTAAAACATGAGCAGTCATTTGGAAAGAAATCAGGTTCCATGGTATTTGGTAGTGTCATCCTCCACTCCAACAATTAAGATGTTAAGTGGGACAAGAGAACCAGTCCTGGGCTTCCCTGGTGGTGCAGTGGTTGAGAGTCCGCCTGCCGACGCAGGGGACACGGGTTCGTGCCCCGGTCCGGGAAGATCCCACATGCCGCGGAACAGCTGGGCCCGTGAGCCATGGCCGCTGAGCCTGCGCTCCGCCATGGGAGAGGCCACAACAGTGAGAGGCCCGTGTACCGCAAAAAAAAAAAAAAAGAGAACCGGTCCTAAAACATTTCCAGTTTAACCCAGGCCTATATGCACACACTACTAATTATTTTTCTCACTGATCCTCCAACATACAATTAGTACAGAAACATGGGATGAATAAGAAAAAAAAGAGCAATTAAGTTCTTCATATCGGGATTACTTAAGTTTTTATTTGAATTTATTTCTAAATTTAACTGACAACTGATGAGCAATAAAATCAGCTTTAGTTTCATTTAAATTGTATTCTTTTCCTCTTCTTTCTATGCCATGTAGCTGTCAAAGATGGTTTTGAAAAATGACTCATATTAAAGCTGTAGATCAATGTTATCATCATCTAAATCTGATGTCAGTAAAATACTTAGGTTACTATGTCATGAGAGGTTTTAGTTATGGGGCACCTAAAATTGTGAGGCCTTGAATCAGTTATTAATCAGACACATTGTAAACTTTGGCTCAACCTGTCCATCTTCTAAAAAAAAAAATTGTAATACCCTCTATCTAAATTGTAGGCTGCCTTCATAATGGAAACAAATATTGGAAAAATATTTTACAAGAAACAGTATTAATGTTTAGGTTCCATCTGTCAAAAATTTTTTAGGCTCCCCCAGTTCTCAATCATTTTCCTGCCCAACCCACCAGAGGGGTGTGACAAATCCCTAATAATACCAGGAGGTCCTAAGCGATGACTCGGTGATGTCAAAGGAGTAGGTCCGTTCTCATTCCTGGAAGATGTATCTTGCCTATTGAAACTCAATGAGTTAAGAACCCTGGAGTGCCAGGTGTCTTCAGCCTGTACTTGAAGACTGGGAACCAAAGCGATACCCTGGAAAGAACTGGGTTTACCTAGAGTGCTGGCTCCTGGCTGTAGCAGTGGCTGAAGGATTTTATGGGAGATATTCCTGACAAAGAGCCCCCTACCCACAGGTGCCACAGTGATGACCTCCACAAGACCTGCCATGTGGGAAGGGGGCATGAGTCATATCACTTTCATTCCTGCCTCATTCTTCAAACCTTCCAAACTGGAAGATGCAGGAATGTCCCCAGCATGAATCACCATGCTCTTCTGGGTCTGACCACTTCAGCACCCATTTGTGACTGGAAGAGGAAATCAAATGAGTCAACCCCTAAGGATTCTCAAACACAGGCCAGTGTTTCCTACTGGCTGGTGACAAAACTTCCCACTGGTCCCCATATCTTTCTCAGGGAATTTCCTGATGTCAGGGCCCCTGGCTACCCAGTCATGAAGATCAACAGGGCCCTCATCAGAACCACACCAGAACCACCACAACAACTGTACTGGCCATTTCCAGTTTGCCTAGAATACTCCAAAATCACGTAACAGATGTTAAAATTATTACCTCCATTTATACAAACACACCTATGTGAGTTAGAATTTTTACAATGATTTTTTTCAGTGACGGAATAAGTGGTGCATCTGGACTCCACTTCACCTTCTATGATCTGGTCCAGATCTGTCAAACATGTATCCGGAAAACAAGTAAACTCCATAAATCTCATAAAATTTTAATACTGCATTTTTATTAGGTCAGCTTAAGTTTCCCACACTATCTTTCCTTGAGAAGCCTTATCCTTCATTCTGACATTTCGGGTGTTAGATGATGGTAATACTTGTTTAATGCAGTGACTCTCAACTCTGGGTGATTCTGCCCTCCAGGTAACATTGGCCGGTTTTAGAGGTATTTTTGATTGTCACCAAAATACTGAGGCATCTAATGGGTAGAGGTCACGGATGCTGCAAAACACGGTACAATGCCCAGGACAGTTGCACACATAAAAGAATTATTTGATTCAAAATGTAAACAGTGCCGAGGTTGAGAAACTGGGGTGAAAGCCTTCACTAGGCAATTTTGTTTTTGGAAATTTTACTTATTTTTTAATCCAAATGACCTGGAATTGCTATGCTAAAATGGACAACTTGTTAGGGAGAGACCACTGGTTGACAGAGTTTAATAATCAAAGAATTTTCAGACTAGATAACTTTGAAGCCTGAGCATCTATAAGAATGAAGGTGATAACAGACGATACATTTGCATAATGTTTTTTTTAATATGGTGGTTTTTATTTTATTTATTTATTTATTTATTTATGTGTTTATGTGTTTATTTATGGCCGCAGTGGGTCTTCACTGCTGTGCGTGGGCTTCTCATTGCGGTGGCTTCTCTTGTTGTGGAGCACGGGCTCTAGGCTCGTGACCTTCAGTAATTGTGGCACATGGGCTCAGTAGCTGTGGCTCGCAGGCTCTAGAGCACAGGCTTAGCAGTTGGGGCCACAGGCTTAGGTGCTCCGCGGCATGTGGGATCTTCCTGGACCAGGGATTGAACCTGTGTCCCCTGCAATGGCAGGAGGATTTGTAACCACTACGCACCAGGGAAATCCTGCATAATGTTTTAAATTTTACTAATTGCTTTAACTTGTTTTCTGATCAAACTCTATGTACATTTCGAACACCCTTTTATGAACCATTTCGGATCACACCACACGGATTTTAGCTTAATACAAAGCAAAGTTTCTCAGAAAAATAACTGTTTCAGTAGGAAGTGGGTTCCTTATCACTGTAAGATTTTACATGGAGAGTGAATGACCATGCATGTGCCTATTTTAGAAAGAACTCCCAAAAGGCCAGAGGATTAAATAAGATGATACCAAAGGTCATTGACATTCAAGGTTTCTCTCTAAGACCAGTCAAGAGCAAAGAGTATGTGTTTCACACTTTTCCAAACAACTCTTTCATTTGTTAACAGTTTTCAAGCTATTTCCCTATTGGCCTTTGATCCTGAGCTCAGAATCAGTGTGACACAATAGACACTCAATGTTTGAACCACTAGAAGTCTGAACTCCTGACTTCCTGAAACTGAACCAGTCCTTACTAAAGGGTACTGAAAAAGTTCATACAGGCATACTCCAAAGGAATAGCTCCTTGTTTTATGTAATAAGTACTGTCTTAGGAATGAAGTGGGAAGAATCAGTATTTCCTCTTTTTAAAAGCTAGATTACTTAAATATGGTAGGTGGGGTAGGGTTCATCTCCCACAGCTGTGTCCGCAATCTGGTTTTCGTACTCTCCCTCCCTCACAAATTACAATGTGTTTGAAACAAATCTTCTAACTTTTGAAGAGTAGCTTGTTTATCTTACTCATTTTTTTATACTGATATTGAATATTCCCTTCAAATTAAAATTGACTCTTACTACACAAAGGGGAAGCAATGACACATGAAGAGAAAGCCACACCTACTTGTGAAAACCAAACTGTTCTAAATAAGATTGAGACTGGAGATACCAACCTCAAATTAAGTGAACTAAATCCATATGGCCAGACATGTGATCCAAGGGGAATACGGATAAAGGAAAAAATATACAACAGGGACAAATGTTCACAACCAGCAGATCAGACAACCAGCAGGCTGGGTTGCACAACTGGCACGGCTGCCCACACCAGATGCACACCCACAGCTTCACTTGTGAACTAGTTCAAAGAGATTTTATGTAAGTGCTCCTCGATCACAGTAGGAAGAGGCTGCATGCTATCACCCAGGGACCAGAGCTTAACATCACTAGGTCACAAATTTTATTAAGGAAGAATTTAAGCTGTCAAGAAAAGTGTGTATCTTTAAGGTAAGATGAATTGCACAGATCTATGCACAAATCCTGCTTTGCAGAAAGTGGCTTTAAAAACTGCTGACTTTTTGTTTTATTTTATGTTAATTTTAAGATAAAAGTAACCAGTAAAATGAAAATCACAGACCTGAGAGAAATCTTAGTGATCACATAGTGCAAGCCCTGCAGTTTACAAATAAGAAAACAGGCTGACCCTGAAGCCCAAATTTCCTGACTCCTAGACTGTTGCTCTAGCTAATAGCTTAGGCTGCCTGTCATCTAAATACTATGTACAGTCCTGGGGAAAAATTAAGAGTTTTCACGTACCCCAACCTAAGTGCTTGACCTGACTTAATTTATTAAAAATCAAAACAAAGATTAGTGATGTGGTATCTCCATCTTTATTTAAATCTTCTCTGCCCTCCGCCAAGTGTAGGGCAATAGAGACATTTTCCTTTTCTGTTTGCCCCCGTTGAGTTTTGTTTTTTCCCCATCATATGATTCTATCTATACCGTAAAACAGAAACTTTCAAGATTTGTCTATATGATAATTAATATCCATTTATATCTACATAAAAGGACAGAGAATAGACTGAGTTTGAAAGAAGAGTGAGAAATGAAAGGACAGAAGTGCAAATAGGAAAAAAAGAATTAGGAACAAATGCTGATTTTGCCACAAATGTACTGATGCATTTTTACAGCCAAGCAAAGTGTTCCATGTTCTACTATATACGACTTTTAGTAACATCACTATTGGTCCTCACTGTTCTAATATAATCAAAGAAAATAATCAAACAATTTCAAAAGAATACTGCTAAAAACAACAAGGTCCAAAGTTCTCATAAAAGAGAATAACAAAAACAAAGATAAAACTAGGTGACCAGTTCTTTGTTACTTTTTTTAAACATAAATTATCCCTTCCCTCCTCCCCCTATGGTAACCATAAGTTTGTTTTCTATGTCTGTGAGTCTATTTCTGTTTTGTAAGTAAGTTCACTTGTATCATTTTTTAGATTCCACATATAACTAACATCATATGATACTTGTCTTTCTTTGACTTCCTTCACTTACCTCTAGGTCCATCCGTATTGCTGCAAATGGCATTATTTAGTTCTTTTTATGGCTGAGTATGTTATCGTTTCATAATACATTTAGGGTCTGATGAGTGTGTGTGTGCTAATTTCAGGATGCAAGCAATATGAAGGTCATTCCAGGTTTTGCTGTGTATGGGATTTTAAGAATCAAACCCAGTGCACCTAAGAGAGGCTTAGCCAGTATACCTTAATGGTTATTGATGCATTCCATCAATTTGTATTAAAATTAGCCTCTAATTGCTTAAGATTGTTCATTCTAAAAAATCCAGAAGTTATAGTGTGATTAAATGGGAAATTTTAATATCTGAATTGCTTAAGAAAGGAGAAGAATATGCATAACTACTAGCTAAAAGTATATTTGTTATGCTAAAAAAAAAAGAACTTTTCGAATCCTGAAAATTCACTAATTAAACAGACATAAATTAAGTGATTTTCCTTGCTCCCTGACATGACCAATTGACTACAGTGGGGGCAACTTTGTAATATATTAGAAAATTCAAAACCAAAAACAAATCCAAGGAACAGAAAGAACCTGAACCTTCAAAAAATATTTCCCATGATAGCAACCAGGTCTAAAGTGGATTGTGTTCAGGGAATATGGTACAGAGCAGACTCTGAGTGAATGGAATGAGGAAGAAGAGGCTTTTGGGGCAATTATGCCTGTGATTTTCACCAGATACAGCCATGATCGTCAAGGCCAGTTTTTCACAGGGATGTGGAGACAACTGTAAACACCTTAATGCTAAAGCCTATGTCCCATTCATTTTCTATCTCATGTAGTACCTGGTACAGGACCTCCACTTAGGAGAGCTTAACAAAAACTGAAATAAATGAATGAACAGAACAGCGTTCAAGAAGTCATCAGACACAGGCCAACCCTAACCTGCTGGGAAACCAATGGGCCTCCAGCAGCAATTCAGTGCCACCCACCACACAACCAAATTCCGCAGATCAAAGTTCTGGAATTTGAGATCATCACGTTTTCCAGTTGAAGGAGATGTCTTATGCATAAGTCATAAAGCATTCAATAATGCCTTAATATTGACCAATATTGAGCATTCAATAAATGATCTATAATAATGCAAATATAGAGAATGACATTACTGCAATTTAGATACACAAACTCTATTGTGCCCTAGGACAGAAACTGTAATCCGATATTTATTCTTAACTTCTTCCAAAGTAACAGAACTTTTAGTTGGGTGCACAGCAGCTCAGAATAAAGTTATTTCCCTGCCTTCCTTCAGGTGGTTGTGCTTCCTATGAAACCTCTGGCCAACAGGATGTGAGGGTCAGTGATGTGTGCAACTCCCAGACCATGCCTTGAAACAAAAGGGGTATTCTCTCCCTTTCTGCTGTTTGGTCTGTAAACTTGACTATGGGCCATCTTGGACTGTGCAAATGAGGGCGACACTTTGGAAGGCAAAACAGTGACAAAGGAGCCAAGATCTCTGGGTGACTTTATGAAGCAAAGTCACCCTACCTCCCCTGAATGCCCAGTGGCAACTTCCAAATGGCTACATGTGAGGGAAATAAACTTCCTTCCTTTTAAGTTATTGTTATTTCTAGCTCCTGTTTCACACAGCCAAAGTTTTATCTTATGTAATTCATAAACCAAGTGAACAAAACCCACACTTTTTAATTATCCCTAAGTATTCCGTCTAAATTACATTACACACACACACACACACACACACATACACACGATTGAAACATACACACAGACACACATATATGTATCATACATCTGTGTCTTATACATATATGTGTGTATGGGCCCCAGTCATTTTCGGATGGAATATTTTGCTGACAGCCCTAACATATTTCTTAAACTTCCTCTCCCTAATGCTTTTGTCTGGATTAGATGCTTTCAAATATGACTAGTCAAGAACTTGAGCAAAGAAATGCCAGGATATTCTATCACAGAAAAGATACAGATTTTGATACATAAGTTGTATACATTACTTAGTTTTCTCCAGAAAGTTTTTGCTGTTACCTAGTCATAGGTATAAAACAAATACATGCTTGTCTATGACCAAAATTGATATTGCATCCAACAGGACATAGCTAGACAGCCTGTGTGTACTGAAAAGACATGACCGTAAGAAAGAAGACGGATGAGCAGTACTATAAAAGTGATAGATATAAAAGGAAGGCATGATTTATGCCCGAGTCAGACAGAAAACCTATGGTACTCCATCGACCCCATCTATCCTGTCCTAAATTGTAAACCTAAGAGTGAAACAACAGTGCTGAAGAAATACAGACACAACATAGAGCGGTCATCCCTAGACACAGACATCACCCATCCTATCAAACGTTGTCTTCTTGTTTTTATTTCCTTTGATAACAATTTCCTGATTCGAAAATCAAATTGTTTGGCAAGGGTTTCAGCCCTTCTCAAGAAAGTCCCTTTGGCCACAGGTGTAAGCTGTTACTCATGGAATTTGACTCTATCCACAGGCACTGGGACAGCTTACCGTTAACAGGCTCATTACAAGTCAAGGACAAACAGAGAAATCCATGGAAACCACGGTGAAACACTAATGTTATTCTTCTGTGCAGTTTCACAAAAGTATCCAGTACTTAGAATATGTTTTACTCAGTAACCAGCTCTCAATCAACTAAAATGACCACAAGAAATCCTCAGCCTGCTGGTTGCCCAGGGGTGAAGGGTCAATAGAAAACACTTAAGTAAACTAAATTGTCCAGCACATTACAAATAACATGTGAAAGCATGGGAATGTTTTCTTAAAGAAACACATATTTTCATCTTAACCGCTCAATTTAAACTACTCTCAAGGGCCTCAAAGGCTGCCCATTCACCGAATGCAACCTTTTCATTATGTCTCATTTTTCTTGGCCTCCCTGCAGTACTTTAACTCCTTGGTCATTCCTTCATTCTTGAGAGTTTCTTTGTCCTTCGTTTACACTGTACTGGTTTCTCTCCTAACCTGCTTCTGCTCCACGTTTGGATCCCACGATGCAGTCCAAGGCATACTCTTCTCTTCTCTAGATTCTAGGCTTTAAAGCACCAACTGTAACTAACTAGATAGATTAGGTTCTCCAACCTCTCCCCCAGCTCCAAGTAAACCCAAGCCACACTATTGGATGTCCTCCCCTCAGTTATCTTTCCAATGATCAGAATTCTTTATCCTCTCTCATGAATCCAACAGAAATCTACTGAGTATTGACTGTGTGCCCAGGATTAGGGTTACCAAGAAAAACAAGGTCACTGTCGTGCCATAAAATAAAACCACACCCACACTGCTGTGATGAGCCATGAAAGGTTCAACGGAACCACACATCCTCTGCTCAGCAGAACCACAGGTGTTAGAAGAGGAGGGTGGTCTTCCCTACTCACCCTTGAAATTTGGTCTTGGTGCTTCCTTATTTTCGTCAGAGGTACCGGCAGTCTTCTAGTTACTCATACTTACTCACACATCTTGAAAAGTCTTAGGCTAGGCTCCCTTCTCCTCCCGGAACCCCCTACCCAACAAATGCCAAGCAGAAAATCCCAGTCGGTTTCATCAGATTCATGCTTCTGTTTTAAGGCCAAGCTCCAAGGCCATGCCTGCAGGAAGCCTTTCCCAACCACCACAGACACAAGGAATCACTCCTTCATGGATCCCCTAACATTTCAACTGTCTGCCATTGTGCTCAGCTCCACTATTTGATGAAAAGCTCAGACAAAGCAAAACTGTTTCTGTCCACATATGCGCGACAGCAGCGGTCCCCAACCTTCTGGCACCAGGGACCAGTTTCGTGGAAGACAATTTTTCCACAGACGGGTTGTGGGGGGGGTTGGTTCAGGCGGTAGTGAGAGCGATGGGGAGCGATGGGGAGCGGCAGGTGAAGCTTTGCCCGCCACTCACCTCCTGCTGTGCGGCCCGGTTCCTAATAGGCCACGGACCGGTAGTGGTCCGCGGCCCGGGGGTTGGGCCCCTGCGCTACAGTATTCGTGCACAGCAGGTGCTCAAAGGTGCTGCCTTTTCTCCAAGTAGGTTTTTTATTTCCTATTCATCCTCACCCTGGCTCTTATTCTTGAGTATGTTCACAGTCTCATTTTACTCTGTGAGCAAAGTCAGCATAAATTAAGTTAGCTAAATTGTGGTTTACTGTTTTAATTCACGGACCCCATGGAAGGGGGGCAGGGCTCGCCTAGGCCACGTGCAAAATTCCTTGCGAGTCTAAAATTCTAGTCTTTTCTTCGATCTTATAAAATATGGTTAAGGAGAAATTGTCAATATGAAGATTTCTAATTATAAAACACTGAAGGGACTTCCCTGGCGGTCCAGTGGTAAGGACTCCGTGCTTTCACTCCTGAGGGCCCAGGGGACTAAGATCCCAGAGAAGAGGCTGATCGGCAGGGCCAAAAAAAAAAAAAAAAAAAACACTGAGAAATAAACAGTTTTAATTCAACACCCTATATGGTGATTCCTCCAACCGTCCTTACACAACACTCTTTTAGCACGCTCGAAGTCATGTACTTCATTCTTGCCTAAGAATATAAACATTAGCTTACAACATTTCGTAGAATAGAAACTAGAAAATAAAAAAATCTCCAGTGGGTCTCATATTAATGACTTAGCTGCCATATGAAAAACAAGTAGTTTCTAATAAATAGGACCACCTTTATTGAGATAGACTATGCCAAGCAAGAACAATCTCAGAACATTTTTAGGTCATGCTGAAAGTTTGTAAAAAAATATATGAAGATATAAGCAGCCAACAAGATGACAAATTGTGTTTTAGCGCTTTATATAAGGGATCAATGTCCAGGCTTCAGTTCTGCCTGCATATCTTGATGCAAAAGTTAAAAAATGGATATCCCAAATGCCCTAAAACACTGTTCCAAATATAAAAATATTTTTAAAGTTAAGATGAAAACTGCTTAAAAGCCTCACTAAGAGCAAATACTGAACAAACCATAGAAACTCAAAAGAAAGTATGATAGATTCCAATTTGTTGTATTCCTGCTGCAAGTGAATCTATACAAAAATTACAGTTGACAGATCACCTCTCTGATAATCCACAGACTTTTCACAAGCACGCAGCTAATCTGTGGGCATACTTTCATAAAAAGAAGTATTTTATTCCAAGCCATTTAGCAGCAGTCATCTTATGTGATTAAGTCATAGATATTACTGAAGCAGTATTTTGCTGACACTAATTTTTCTCTCTGGAATCACATGATTTCTCTTGACGCCTTCATTATTATAGGAGACACGTCTTTGGATGGACTGGGGAGTGCGCTTGGTGGAGCTTGTCCGGAGGGCGCTCAAAAGCGCTGCCCAGTCCAGAATAATAAGAAAAAACCTCTACCCATAATTTTGATTGTGCTTTAGAACAGAAAAACAGACACCTCCCTGGCCCGGCCGGAATGCTTGGAAAGAAGCTGGAACACAGACTTCATTACACTGTATTGATCTCACTAAATAAAGGGTTCGGAATGTATTGATCAGCTCGGATTAAAGCCCTGACTGTTCTGCACCATGTGAAGGCCGGTTCACTGAATAAGGAGAAACAGAAAGCACTTTTGTTCTCCGCAGCCACAGAGCAGCGTTTTCCACTAAGTAGTAGATTAACGTGATTAAAATAATAGACAGCATTCAGTTAGAGAAGAGGCAGGGAGATACAACTTGTATTCAATTCAAAGATTTCTCAGTTTTAAAAAGGATGTCATAATAAGTTAAAGGTAAAACGACTTTAAAAAGAGGAATGTCTTCTTTGTAGACTTCAAGCAGAAAGGCAACTGTCTCCTCAAGACACTTGTTCAATACAGTGGAAACCCCCCAATTATGTCTGTAGTGATTTTTTTAAACTTTAAATCTGCAGCAGCTTTCCCTTCGCCCTTGTCATTTTCAACATGACTGTGAACTGACGCATTCACAAGATCACGTACATCACAAGGAAGAGTAAATCCGAGATTAAATTTAAGGTTCGTTTTGTACATCTGCTCATTTTCATTTGGAAGGACATGATTTTCTTTAGTCAAACTCAATTTTCATTCAAAATGCCTGAATATGCTGCAAACTGATCTTATTACAATAAAAAATCGCTGTCAAGGGGTAAATATACACCCCTTTATCCTGGTTTTCAGAACCCAGGCCAAGCATGTTTCCGAATTTCGTTAGTGTCCGTCTTTACATTTTCAAATTCTCGATTTTAAAACAAATAAGCGAAAAGCCTGTTTTTCTAAACTTCAGCTAAAGGAGTATTTCTGAAAAGTTCTTCCACCTTCTCTTCCAAATTCAACGGGTTAAGTACTTTGATCCACTACCATATTTACTCATTATTATCATCTATATTTACTACTCTGATATTACCATATTTAAAAGACAGGAAGACAGTGATTTAGGATTAAATCACTGCATTCATCTCCTCCTTATCTCTTAGGTCTTTTCAACCTCACTGACCAATAATGATTAAAGGATGACTCATTGAAAAAATAAAGTAATTGATTGTAGTTCAGAGGAGGGCAGTAACGGTGGGGAAATCTAGCCCCGGAACTGGATTCAAACTTGAATGCAATCCAAATCCAGGTTCAGCCACTAAAGGGCTGTGCAGTGCAGTACCTTAGGCGAGTTGCTATGCTTTTCAGTTTCAGTATTATGGAGTATACACTGCCTACTCACTGGGTTGGTTCTGAAATTTTTAAGACAGTTATTTGAAAACAGTATTAGATACAAATATGAGTTATTTTAAAAATTGCCTGGGGTTTAGATTCTAATATCTTTATGTCCACTTTATCAGGAGAACACCATAGGTGTGACGCAGAAAATAAGGACTTTTCTATTTGGGGAAGCAGGAGGGAGAGACTTCTACTTTCATATTTATGTTTCAGACTACAAAGTATGAGAAAACTGACCTCTGAAGGTCGAGAAGCCAGAAACCCAGCACACTACTGCCCAGCCATTGATTCATTTAACCAATATTTACAAAGTACCTAGAATGAATAAAGTAGCTGCCCCCGCTCAATTAATACACTGAATACAAAAACTAATATCAGCCAGCAGAGACTCCAAGAAGACAAGAGGTGGAAGAGAGTAAGACTCAAAATTAAAATTAATTTTCTTCTTCAAAAGGGGGTCAAGATTAAGTGGAAATACACTGAGGAGAGAGAGGAATGAGGAACTCAACCCAAATACTTGTTTTGTAAGAATGGACTTATCTACCCTAACATATTAAATGCAAATTAACTTGATTTCTGAAAATCAAGGATGAAAAGGAAGCTGTAGACGATAAAGAACCCTCAATCGTCATAATGAACATTTATGTAGCATTTACTATGGGCGGGCATTGTTCTAAGCAGTTTATAAATATTAACTCGTTTATTCATCCTAACAGGTTTGCAAAATAAGGACCGTTATTATCTTCTGTATTTGAAGGAAGCTGAAGGGGCTACATCTCAGATACAGTTTATGACCTACAACTCACAGCTCCTGATTACAAAATACACATGTTTACCATTTCAGAAATATTTGGGAGTGTAGAAAATATGCAAGATGGTGTCATCATTCTCCTTAAGTTGAATTGAAAATAGTATGGAAAATGAAAAACATGAAAATTTACCTTAAGTAGAGTATTTTTACAGGAAAAGAGATGAAGTCTACAGTTAACTGCATTGTTTAAACACTTAGAACTGCTCAGACCGACAGCACAAGGGTTCACATTTAAAGAAAAACAGGGAAACGTTTAATAAGATGAGATTGTTAAAAGGTCATACATTGTTATTCTAGAGGAAATATCCAGA
The DNA here is from genome assembly GCF_949752795.1 of Hyperoodon ampullatus. NCBI lineage: Eukaryota > Metazoa > Chordata > Mammalia > Artiodactyla > Ziphiidae > Hyperoodon > Hyperoodon ampullatus. The sequence goes on from NC_136926.1 coordinate 44,908,040, forward strand.
TGCTATGCTTTTAAAACTGTACAGTTGTTTTTATATTTATTTTGAAGACTGCTATCATTCAGAGAAAAATGGACCATGATATCCACGACTGTTTGCTTAATTATACACTGTCCTCAAGTGGATATATGAGATAAAACTTAAACAGAATAATAGGGGGAGATAATATGACTACATAATAAACTTTTAAAAATCAAAATGAATCATTTCTTTAAAATACAGAACAGTGTATACATACGCTAGCCTTAGAGAGATGGCACGTAGCCTCTTGATAAAATATGGAATCTTTTAAATACTAGCTAGGTGCTTGTGCAAACTCTTTAGCTTTTTCCGAATCTGTTTACTCAATCCCTTTCAAATATATATAAAATTTACCCCACTGGTTGATAAGATAATTAAGCTGAACAACACATCTAAGCCCCTAACACGTACATAAATATAAAACACAGAGAGCTTCTAATCTCTCGTCTACAAATAATTACCTTTGAAAAAAATTTTAATATTGGGTAAATCGCTCCAATTCTCTAATCTCCTGAATAAAGAGAATGAGTGAGTGAAATCCATCATTGATTTCAAATATTGCTGAGTGTGCTGTGCTTGGCACAGGAGATAAAGATGTGAATAAGACACAGGTCAGCCTGGCAGAACTGCAAAGCTAGCATGGAAAAGTGACTTCCAACTTCCTAGAATTGCAAGGTGGATGGAGGGGGCTAGTAGGTTCTGGAGAGACAGATCAGCACCTGCAAAGATATGGCAACGTGATCCAATCTGCAACCAGGACGCATCAGTAATAGTTCCCTGTGACGGGGCCCAGAATGTCCCCAAGGGCCGTGGGGCGAAGTAACTGCAGAGGCGAGTTTGAGGGCCAGATCCTGCAGGTGAAGGCCTTGCATGGTACACCAGGCAGCTACACTTTGCCCTCAGAGCACTGCTGGCCCGTGTAGACCCGTGGTGAGCTCTTAGGCAGGCGACAGACACAATACCCATTCTGTATACAGAATTCCAGCAGCAGTATGGAATATAACTTGGAGAGGAATTTTTATTATAAAAAAAGATAAACATTGTGTTACTTATTAAATCATCTTCTTTTGTATAGAAAAAGAACGACTGTCAAGTCATCCAATCCGCCAAGCTGATACAGAAGAAATAAGATGAAAATCTGTAGGGCTTTCCCCCCAGTTCCCATGGCAGCAGTTTTGGATTTGGCTGATGGATTCAAATTTTGAATGGCTTGGAACTTTATAAGCTTCCCCCTAATAATAGCCAATTCAAGTTCTGGTAGCCAGAGGGACAGGTTCTTCGAACCCTATCTGAAATCTGGGAAGCAGCCATCAGTACAAGGTCCTGAGGTGAAGGAAAGATACTTTTTAGTGAGCAATGGTCAAACCAGTTTACCTATTCACACACACATATAAGATTTTATTTAATGTTATTAAAATAATGCTGATTCCACTTTTTAATAAGGATACTAATCTTTTAAAAAAGCAGAGCACTAAGGCTGACTACAGTACAGTAATTTAAGCCACGCCGAAAAAAGAAAAAAAAGAAAAAAACCTCTACAGACATATATAATTAGGTCTGAAAAAAGTGGGGTTTATTATGGTTGGAAGCAGAGTTGCCCTAATGTATACAAGACCTTCAAGGCATGTATTTTAGTACGAACTTAATTAGAAAATCCTTTCATAAAGGAACAAAAACGTGTGTCATTTCCTCTTTCATTTCATATAAACACATGAACTCAGCGAACTGTATGGTTAACATATTGTGAAGCTCTATGTGCTTAGGCATCAAAGGGCATGGGTATCGCTGGCCAAAGGTGATGGTGGTCAAATATTTTGCAAAGCCGAACTATTACCTATTAACTTGTAACCTTAAAAATATGCGCAGTGATGGGCTTCCCTGATGGCGCAGTGGTTGAGAGTCCGCCTGCCAATGCAGGGGACACGGGTTCGTGACCCGGTCCGGGAAGATCCCACATGCCACAGAGCGGCTGGGCCCGTGAGCCATGGCCGCTGAGCCTGTGCGTCCGGAGCCTGTGCTCCGCAACGGGAGAGGCCACAGCAGTGAGAGGCCCGCGTACCGCAAAAAAAAAAAAAGCACAGTGACAAATATTTGAGTTAACAATTGAAAAGATGAAGAAGTGACCAATGACGAGTTGGCTGCCATCCTGGGACACTGCTGATGTTCCCAGGACATGTGACTAAAGGAAACAGTGAAACAGTGTGATCAGTAGGCCATGAACAAGTACGAGGAGTTCATGGTAACTCATTATCACACTTTTGATGTACTTTAATAATGTTATCATGAAATTCCTTGTCAGTTTTTCATTTGGTTTTTCTGTAATCAAATGTAAAATTAAAACTAATTAATAGGTGCTGAAAAACTTTTAAAATTATGTTTTATAATTTTATCACTTATGTAATTTCCTAAATTATGCATCAAGAACTCTGTGAGTATGAAATAATAAGTGTGTACCCAAAATATCAGATGTATGTATATTTATTTCTCATATATTTAGCTACCCTCCAAAGAACCTTGATAGTTAACCTACAGTATTCAAAGTTTTATTCTAATATGTTTCAATGGCATGAGTTAAGGAACTCACTGAACACTGGGTTTAGCATTAACCCCGTTATTAATGAGGCTACCTCCCAAAGAAGGACACAAAAACACGATAAATAGAAGGAGCTTTACCACATGTTCAATACACTCCCTATTTATTTGGTTCTTGCAGATACACCAGTGTAAGCCAAAGCCTATCTGAATTGCTGTTTTGCTTATATTTGAAAGTAAATTTGTAAACTAATTTCAGATGCAGCCAACAATGGACAGGTCACACTCATTACCTCTAATAACATCAGACCTTCATATACAGGTTTCAGGACCCTAGGGTTCAGTTGGTATCCTAGTCAACTCAAAACAATTAGGAATCACATATTATGTGATTTTTGCCCCTTCTATACACAAACAGAACTTAGAACTGCCTTTGTGTGATCTGTTTATTAGCTACTCCACTGAAAATTGTAATTTGCCTTTCAAAACATCAAGTCCAAAGTTGACACATTCCTAAGGCTAAGTTATTTTCCTCTGAAAACGAATTTGCTTCCATCACTTTAACATTTTAAAATTATAGCTGTAAACATTTTAAACTCACAAACAAAACATAACTACCTGTGTATAAAAATCTATCCATGATTTAAGTAAATATGCTTTAATTATCAAAAAATATGTGAAAGAAGATGGCCTTGATTCCTTTGGTAAACATAAACCAAAGATAAACTATCAAAACTTTCTTGTTCTTAATGAAAGTTCAGCTTATGATTTGCAAATCAGATGAATACCAGTGAGACTCTAGTCCTGGCCACAACTTGGAAAATAAAATTTATTAACTTATAGAAAATGAATGAGGAAGGACTTCCCTGGTGCTCCAGTGGTAAAGAATCCACCTTCCAATGCAGGGGACGTTGGTTCGATCCCTGGTCAGGGAACTAAGATCCCACGTGCCGCAGGGTGACTAAGCCCACGCGCCACAACTATTGAGTTCGCCCGCCTCAACTAGAGCCGGTGTGCCACAAACTACAGAGTCCACGCGTCTGGACCCCACATGCCGCAACTAGAGAGCAGCCTGCACGCCACAAGGAGGAGCCCATGCCACAATGAAAGATCCCACATGCCTCAATGAAGGTCCCGCGTGCCACAACTAAGACCTGATGCAGCCCTCCAATTTTTTTTTAAATAAAATAAATACAAGAAAAAAGAATGACGACTCTATATGTCAGCAGTCATAATTTATATAACTTTATTACCTATTTTTAGGAAATCTAGAACTACATAAGAGAGGTGTTATTAGGTTAAAAAGCCTTACTTTTGGAATAATTCAGCTTTTTTTTTTTTTTTTGGAATAATTCAGCTTTAAGCAGTGTCCCTTCTCTGCTACATCCTTCGCAGAATAAGGAACCTCTCTTTTCATTTGTAAAATAAATATACAATCACAGCGCTCACACCTAACAGATGATTGTAAAGCAAATGGGTGGTAATTCAAACACACAAAAGAACCTTTCATATCTAGCACACAGTGTTCAATAAATAAATACTAGTTAGAAGCATTATGACCACTTTGGAATGGCATTAGCACTAACAGAGTGACTGTGGGCATGGGTAAGTCATGGCAGGTCATCGGAGGACCACTTCTGCTGGAGAACAGACAGAAACCCTCTGGAGACTCTGGGGCTGAGTACTCCCTCCACGCTAGAAAGCAGGGCGAATACACTGCTTCTCAAAGTACAGATAACAACAGATTATTAGTATAATTTGGAGTGGAATGGAAAATGGAGTACATCACAGTCAAGGCTAAGTGTACTGTCTTGTGAAATACATATATACAGGATCATAAAATGTATTTCTGACATCTCCCAGTCATAGCAATTTGAAAACTAGTGCCCTAAAAGACACAGGTATACACCCACCCCACACAGGGCATCTGTGAAGTAATGACACCAAGCTGGTGTCTGTATGGCAGAATTAATCGGCAAAAGTCCTGAGAAAACAGAGAGCATCACAGCAGCTGAGCAGGCCTCTTCCAGCGAGCCCTGCAGGAGAAGATTTGGGCTCCGTCTCCAGGGACTAAAGTCTAAAATTATGTTACCTCCATTGGGGCCCTGAGAGCTGTAATTCTGCCAAGACTTTCCAAAGTGGAGTTCCACTGTGAGGGCAATAAGCCCTCTTTAAAGCAGTTGAGAAGAGTGAAAGGATTAAATTTCCATGGGAGGCTGAGACTTCAGTAATCCCCAATTTTGATGAACCCCCTTTAAGAGTTAATTAAAAATGTAGAATCAGGCACATAACTGAGCACACATACTCATTTATTCAGTGGAATCTTTATTTTTAAAAACATCTCTTTACACCATGTCCTCAGCTAACCAGACATATAACCAAAAAAATAGTTCCAAAAATCTGAGAAAGCAAATGTCATTTTGGACCCACAGATACCATACAACTACCCAAAAAAGCTCAAATAAGATATTCTAAGTTCTACAGTGTTTGAAAGTGATGATTTCCTTTCAAGTTTCTTCTGTCCTTTTCACAAATCTAGAATTATATATCTTTTCTTTTTCAAAAATACTAAAACTTATGTTTAGTAAATACTAAATTTTATGCTAGGAACTTGCTATAGACTGAATATTTGTGGCTCCCCCAAAATTCATATGTTGAAATCTATTCCCTGATATGATGGCATTTGGAGGTGGGACTTTTGGAGGTGATCAGGTTATGAGGGGGGAGCCCCCATGATGGGATTAGTGTCCTTATGGAAAAAAAAAACCAAATAACAGTGAGCTCCCCTGCCCTTTCCACCGTGTGAGGACCCCATGAGAAGACAGCTGTCTGTGAACCAGGAAGCAGGCCCTCAGTGTATCCGCCAGAGTCTAGATCTTGGACTTCCCAGCCTCCAGAGCAGTGAGAAATAAATTTCTGTTGTGTGTAAGTCTACAGTACTCTGTTACAGCAGCCCAAAAGGACTCAGACAGAAACCAAAGGAAAAGATTTCTTGGATAGTGAATTTCCTTCAATTTTTAAAAATCCAACCCTCTGAATGACATTTGCATCCTTACTTTGTAAGAAAAGAGGCCACAGGGTGAAGACGACCATAGCAAGGTCCCTACGACCATAGCAAGGTTCCTATGCAAGCACCCTGAGGATTTTTTTTTTTTTTTTTTTTTTCTTTTTGCGTTACACGGGCCTCTCACTGTTGTGGCCTCTCCCATTGCGGAGCGCAGGCTCCGGACGCGCAGGCTCGGCGGCCATGGCTCACCGGCCCAGCTGCTCCGCGGCATGTGGGATCCTCCCAGACCGGGGCACGAACCCGTGTCCCCTGCATCGGCAGGCGGACTCTCAACCACTGCGCCACCAGGGAAGCCCCACCCTGAGGATTTTTAATGACAATCCCTTACTTCACTTCTAGGCAAGTTACAGGAATACTTTGATAGAATCTTCACATAGCACATCAATCACTGCCATGGTGATTTTCTATTAAGATCTGACCTAGAAAAAGCCCTTAATTTTTCTTCCTGCACTTTTCTATCTTACAATATATTCTTGTAAGAAAATCAAAATATTTTGGAAGAGATTTAGAAAAAAAAATGGTCCATTTAGAGAGAGAGAGAAAAAAAAAATAAGGATACAGTAGAGAAGAAATTGTTCCCAAAACAGTTTTTTGTGTCCTAAAACAGTGAGACCCTACAGCTTAGGCAAAATTTCCTTTTACCCAAATACTTTTCATCAATTCACAAGCTAGCATCCCATTTACATCTTTCAAAATTACTAAAGACTTCATTTTTCTTTTAATTTCCATACTATTCCCTGCAACAGATGATACTCTCCTTGACCTCATTTCCTATTTCTCGTAAATCTCCAAACTTTTGTTCACACTCATTTAATCTATCAGCTAGAGCTACAGCCAGGATTTGGGAGGTATTGTGTGAGGCCCTGAGGATAATAGGTAAATAAGTGACCCATCCCACCACATAGAGCTGACCACCATCTCAAGTCCTTAGCAGAAAAGCACAGACCCCGGATCAAAGCAGCACCTTTCTTACCTCTGTCTTGATAATTCCCCTTCCTGGCCATAACCCTGTAAACCAGTTTCTCCTGCCCCTGCAGGTGGAGAAGGAGCAAAATTTCCCTAAACTTGACATCACTGGTCCAAAGGTTTCCACCGTGGTCCTCGGAATAAGGCTATGCTGCCTCTTCCCTAAAACTGGAGGCGGGTTAAGCTTCTCCTAAAGCTAAGAACTGCACAGTAATTGAGGAATGAATTTCAGGGAAGGCTGCCATGATGTCCACCATGCCGCTGATTCACCACAAATCATTATTCACGTACTGTTTATAGCTTTTAAAGTCAGCTTCATCCATATAGTCCTCTCCAGAATCCGTAATTACCTAATTCTCCTTCCCATCTCTGGATGACTCCCACCTCAACAGCCAACTCAGTCCCTCACTCTGGAACTCAAGGATCTTTAAGGCTTTGTCCCATCAGTCCACATTTTGGGGGCGTGTTCTCCAATAAAAATCTTCCTCCCATGTCCATCTGATCTCAGACACACACCCCTTATTCTATGTCACCTCCTTATCTATCCAAACTGCCCCTCTCCAAAGTGTTGCTCAATCACCTCCTCCAATACCTCATCCCTGCTGGATCTGGTCCCTCACTGACCTGACTTTTCAGCACACCCTATGGAGGCAGCACAGTCCATCAGGAAGAGCACAGGAGTAGACATCCCACAGACCCAGACTCAACCCCGAGTTCCACCACTTGCTAATGGTATTCTTCAGGGAAGTCACTTTAAAACTGTTTACATCTGTATTTCCTTACATGGAAACACAGGTAAAGATGAAACTTAACTTCTATAAGGACCTGGAACATACAGTCACTTGATAAATAAAAAATCTATTATCATTATTGGACCATGAAATCTCTTGTTTTTACACAGTCTTCTGTTGCTGCCTAGAGCTCTCATATGCTAGATCTTCAATTAACAACAAGTATTCTGGGCAAACAAGAGGATTCATCTCTCTATCTGTGCCCAACGAGCTGTATCTGGCAAAACCAAGATGCTGCTTCATGAGGGCTACCTGTGTCTTCTATCATCTTCCATAGAAATGAATTTCTATTTCTTAAGTAGAAAACATTCAGGGCGTAGAGTATGCTGAGTAGACAGTGATGACACACCACAAAAACAAACAAATAAGCAAACAACAACAACAAAACCCTAAAACACACCTAAGCTGCTGAGAACCTATTAGAGTTCAGAAAGGTGGGGCAATTGGACCAAATGACTGAGAAGAACTCAGATGATCTCACTAGGGAACTGAGCAAGGTTTTGTGGTCATTCTTTTTTTTTTTCTTTTTTCTCTTTTGCGGTACGCGGGCCTCTCACTGCTGCAGCCTCTTCCGTTGCAGAGCACAGGCTCCGGACGCACAGGCTCAGCGACCATGGCTCATGGGCCCAGCCGCTCCACGGAATGTGGGATCTTCCCAGACCGGGGCACGAACCCGTGTCCCCTGCATCGGCAGGTGGACTCTCAACCACTGCGCCACCAGGGAAGCCCTGTGGTCATTCTTATAAAAGAACGGATGAGAAAATGAACTTGCACCTTGTCTGGCAACACAGATTTTAAAACCCCAGACAAGCAAGTGAGTACTGGCACGTGGGGGGTGAGAGCGTCAAAGGGGCACAAAATGTTCCACCCGAAGCAGCCTTTCTGAGCAGCACTGCCCTCATGAGCTGGAGGGGAAGGACTGTACAAGGGACAGAAATCAGACGACAACATCCAGACCACATCCAGCCACTCATTACTCATGATTCCAAGTGAATCACCTCACTTCCGTGAACTCACTTTCATCACGTGAGCATAGAAATGTTCCCCTCTCCGCACCCCCGGGCCCCATCCTAGCTGTGCCTCAGAGTTTGGGGCAGCCAAAGTAACATCTATGAAATTTCTCAAGAAGTATAAGATGCTATGCAAATATAATACACTTATAAATAACTAATCTGAATGTGGAAGGTAAGGCGATTCTTACAAATTTCAACGTAGCATTGTCCAAATGTGCATGCTGCAACCACCAGACATTATATATCAATACTCAGCAAAACAAAGGATGCATCCTGTTCTTAATTGCTTAGTTTATTTAAATGGTTGCTTGGAAAATAATAAATTATGATTATTATTTGAGATAGGTTAAGCAATTAGGGCATTTAAATATAAAACTACTAAACTTCTGAGAATGTGGCACTAATAGGGATTGAGAATTCACACTATCTACTAATTTGCTAATCATTAATTAGTAAAGTGACAATACCATACTGGGGCTTTATCAATTTGAGTAGTTAGTGTGAGATTACCTCATAATGGAACATTTTCCTACAGTATAAATGCAACAAGATGCTTTAATAAACGTCTTCTACATTGACAGAACAGATGACAAGTCAACAAAAGATGCTACAGCGAATCAAAGTGACTGAACTGAAGGAATAATTACATATATGCATAATGTGAAAATCTGCAGGGTTTAATTTCACAAAGGAATTAGGAGAACAAATATTCAGCTCTGTCGAATTTTTTCGCCGATCATTTCATTAAGGTGGCCCATTATTTTTGCCCTTTAAAACCACACAGAAATGCTCCTAAGAAACATTTATAATTTAAATAATTACCACAAATTGGGACTATTTTCCCCGCTACCACAGCTAATAAGTGTGAGCTGGGCACTGGCATTTTGCAAAGCAATGCAGAGTGACTTCCTTACCCAGAAGAAAAAACAAATATTTGTTGAATAAATGTTGGGAACACAAATACTCCCCAGGCTCTGAGAATTTCCAAATCAACATTTTGTTAAATTCATAATACCTTAATCTGAGGACACTTAATTTAAAGTGAAATTCTGAAATAAAAGACAAAAGTAATAATGAACTAGCCCTTGTTTGTAGGGTATGAAAATGTCATTCAACAAACTGCTCAATAAAGTCAAGGGCTAACAGGAAAGGAGAACTTCCGGAAAGCCAGTTGATGTCAGAGGAAAATCAAATGTAGTCTATCGGGTGCTTCCCCTCCGATAGAAATGCCCCGGATTAGACCACGACATCAGCAAGTAAATGAAGGGGCCAGGAAAGAGGAGATTTCAACCCTAGGAATTAGAATTTATGGGCCATTTCCTTTGATGTAACTCTTTTTCTACCAGGTAAGTGAAGAATCTTAGTCTCGATTTATTAGCACTTTTTTAGAACTTAATAGTCTCCTCATCTGGTAAAATAAATATTCAGATGTTTTAAAAAAACAAAAATATAATAATAGCGGACACAGATATGTTTGGATTGTAAACATGAACAAAGGTTTCATCAATATCTATTTTAGATGCTGATCCAAAGCTGTCCAAACAAAGACAAGAAAGTAGGCTTCTTCATAAAAAAGCACTGGAGAAGAGGTAATGTACAACCTTCAAAGTGTAACACCTCTAAAGATCCATCTAATCTGTGTTTCTGTCATGTAAATACACACTAAGGGCCAACTGTGTAAGTCAGGCGGAAGACCACCTTTATTAGAATCACTTGGATTTCATCGGTAAAAACTGGAATGTCTAAAAACCAATCGTATTGGTTAAAAAAAAATAGTTAAGAGAACTCTGGAAGAGTAATTTCCTGTACTTTTTAATACAGACACTACAAACAAAAGTTACACTCGAAAGAATAAAAGCATATAAAGAGTGCAGAGCCATGTAACAGTCATTACAAGGCAGTGCAATTAAAATTTGATGGATTTGTATGTTACAGGGATACCTCCTCATAGACTGGAAACCTTACACAGAGGAGAGACGATGCACCATCACAAAGACTGACTGGCTGCTACAGTGAGGCTCAGAGAAGGCACATGCCAGTGCAAAGACACACGTCTTCAACAGTGGCTGGCATTCTCAATTTCACTCTTGAAACAACAGCGTATGATGATGATTCCCTTTGGGGGAAAAAAACAAACCTAAAAGACATTTTTTCCCTCCAAATAACAGCAAGCTAATATATCCACAAAAGGAAACTAGTCCACGTTGAAGAAAGAAAAATAATAGAATGAGGTATCAGTGACTTTCCCCTTAAAAGTGAGCAAACCCCTACTAGGGTGCTCTATAAAAGATTCAATGGGGAACAATTAAAAAAGCAAACTTTAGAATCCTGCAGAGACAGGGTTCAAAACACAAAGTTACTGAAGGCCAAAAAAAAAGCCCCCAAAACACCAAAAAAAACCAGTGCTCACATCTCCAAATGCAATAAAAGGTTCATCTCTGTTCTATGTTCTGTCAACTTAGGGGATAACCATCTATTGAGGTAAAAGTCCTCAAGATGAAATGGAGACTTTGTAACACCTACAGATGTGCTTTAATAAGATATGTGCATTCTTGAAAATAGATGATTTTTATTTTCTGTTAAAATGAAGGAAATTCATTTTTCAGCAGTAGTAACTGGGGTGATCTAAATCCCCTCTTATTTATACCTACACATATCTGCAATGGGCCTTTTCTCCACTGCCTGACATGGAGAAATCCTATTTTAAGAAAATCATAAACCATGAATTCAAATAAAATCTTAACATGTGTCTCGAAGTTGCTATAGGCTGAAACTCATCCACCACTTTTTGGTCATTTAACAATTTAAAGAGTGTGTGAGTGTGTGTCTGTTGTATGTGTGTGTGTATGCTTTACTCCACCAATTCGGCATCTTATGTCATCTAAAACGTATAGATGTTATCATATGGCCCTTCGTTCAAATGAGGATTTAAAAGAAATACTGGCATTGATTCCTGGGGCTTCTATGTGTCTAGGTTGCCAGTTGGGGTCTCCAGATGGTGTTGAAGCTAGGGCCTTTTTGAAAAAAAAAAAAATCTACGTATAGGTTTAACATTTGAGTTCAAAAATCACTTTTTTAAAGTGCAAGACAGTAAGCAGATCGAGTTCAAAAATCATTTTTTTAAAGTGCAAGATGGTAGCAGTTCATCTGAAAAACACCCATGAGTGTTCGTTAACCACAGTCTTAACAGGAGCCAACAGAAGGATGCAGCAGTGCACAATGCTAAGTCCACCCTGGGCTGCACCAGTGCGGCATCCGCATCAAAGGCGAGAAGGACACCTTGGCAGCACAGGCAGGACCCAGAAGGTACGCGTTCAGTCCTGGAGGGAAGCTCAGTTTCCTCTGTTTGAAAGGAAAGAGTAAACCAGAATGTTCAAACACCACGGCAGAAACTGTTTGATGTTCAGCCTGCTGCAGAGATTGAAGGAGCCAAGGTGATTATGCTCAGGTATTTGAAGGATCTCTCAGTGTAAGTTTCCACTGCAAGGATTTTGCCCATCTTGTTGACCAGAATTGCCCTGTTCCTTGAAAAGGACCTGATATGTGATGAATGATCAAAAATACTCGTTGAACAAAAAATGATGAAATGCATTACCTCAGAGCATAAGAGAACACACTCGCTGCTCCGTGCGGTGCTAAATGACGAAACAGGCACCAGTGGGTAAAATCTTTAGGAACATATGCTTCAGTTCAACTTTTTCAGAAATCACTTTTTAACAGTAAGAGCTCTCCAACGATGGAGCAGATTCTAGAAAGGAGTGATCTCCTCCTCCTGTGGGGGGAGGGGGGAGCAGTGGTATTCTTGCAGAAACTGGATAACCATCTGTCAAGGATGCTACAACGATGAAAACACTGTTTACATCATTGAACACCACAAGGGTTTCATTTTTATCCTAGCTGCCATTTCTGTACAGCAAACCTTCTGCTGACATAAAATCATCAAGCTGAAAGGGAGGATTTTAAAACCCTTTTAGGAGTAACTCAACAAAATGGGCTAGAGTGGTGCCCAAATGCAGGTACATAAGAACATCTGCGGAGCTCATCACAAGTACAGATTTCTAAGTCCCACATGATCTCATTTTTTAGTCCACTCCATGATATTGCCCTGGTAATTGTCTCCTCTCTTCTGCACCATCACTTTCCCTCCCTACTGGAGTCTTTGCCATCAACATGCAAACATGTTACTCCCATCCTTAAAAACTATCCTCGGGACTTCCCTGGGGGTGCAGTGGTTAAGAATCCGCCTGCCAATGCAGGGGACATGGGTACGAGCCCTGGTCCGGGAAGAGCCCACATGCCGCGGAGCAACTAAGCTCGTGTGCCACAACTACTGAGCCTGCGCTCTAGAACCCACGAGCCACAACTACTGAGCCCATGTGCCACAACTACTGAAGCCCGAGTGCCTAGAGCCCGTGCTCCGCAACAAGAGAAGCCACCGCAATGAGAAGCCCGCGCACCACAACAGAGTAGCCCCTGCTCGCCACAACTAGAGAACGCCCACGTGCAGCAACAAAGACCCAAAAAACAGCCAAAAATAAAGAATAAATAAATTTTAAAATAAATAAATAAAGTATACAATTCAATTTAAAAAACAAACAAAAAACATCCTTGGGTGGGAGAGGGTAGGAGTGGAAGTTTGGTATTAGCAGATGCAAACTATTAACATATAGGATGGGTAAACAACAAGGTCCTACTGTAAAGCTCAAGGAACTATATTCAATATCCTGTGATAAACCATAATGGAAAAGAATATGAAAAAGAATGTATATATGTATAACTGAGTCACTTTGCTGTAGAGCAGTAATTAACACAACATTGTAATTCAACTTTACTTCAATAAAAAAAAAATTTAAAAAAACCCAACATCCTTGGTTGACCCTCCTTCCCTCTCCAACCTCCACCCAATTTCTCTCCTTCCTTCTAAAGGAAAACTCAACCTGTAGCCAGCTTCCTTCCTCCACCTGACTGTGGAATACACCTGAGTCAAAGACGTCCAGCTACCACCATGCTGAGAAATCCATGGTGAATTCTCAGTCCTCATCTGAGCTGACCCGTCAGTAGCATTTGGCACAGGTGGTCACTCCCTCCCTGTGAAACACTCCCTCATTTGCCTTTGAAGACACCACATCCTACTGATTTTTCCCCTAACTCTCTGGTCACTCTTTCTCGGTCTCCATTCCTCCTCTTTTTTTCCTTTTGAGTCATATCTTTAAAATAAGAAATCATAACTGTAAAGGGATGAAAAAGCTCCTGCATAAAATTTTAACAGCCATATATCCCAAATATTTGAGACCCTAGTCAAAAACTATCTAAATTTTAGAGGAAATGCCCATTATCACGTTGATAAAGGCATAAAACCAATCTTTGGGGTTTTTTTTAAATTTTATTTTTATTGAAGTAGAGTTGATTTACAATGTAAACTTATTTTTTAAGTTTTTAAGTTTTTTTATTGTAGTATAATTGCTTTACAATGTTGTGTTAGTTTCTGCTGTACAATGAAGTGAATCAGCTATATGTATACTTATGTCCCCTCCCTCTTGGACCTCCCTCCCCACTCCATCCCACCCATCTAGGTCATCAAAGAGCAAGATGAACCTATCTTCAGGGCAGGAATAGAAACGCAGACATAGAGAACGGACGGGTGGACACAGGGGGCAAGGGGAGGGTGGGATGAATTGGAAGATTAGGTTTGACATAAATACGCTCCCATGTGTGAAACAGATAGTTAGTGGGAACCTGCTGCTGTGTTCATGTCTACTGTACAGCAAGGTGATTCAGTTATACATATATGTACCTCTCTATATACATTCTTTTTCATATTCTTTTCCATTATGGTTTATCGTAAGATATTGCGTATAGTTCCCTGTGCTATAAAGTAGGACCTTGTTGTTTATCTCCATACCACCTCTTAATCCTGACTTCCTAACCCTGGAGTGCTCAAAGGCGCCATATGAAACCATTTCTTTCTCTCTTCGGTTCTCTCCTCCTCACACTTAGTGAAAATCCTCTTATGATTTCACCCTGGGTCATGGCTTTCCTTCATACACTTAGGACTCCCCATTCTAGAGCCCAGCCCACTCCACTAAACCCCAAACCCACAACTCAATGTCTTCTTACCTATCTTTGATATTCATCTCCACACACTCAAACCAAGTTCCCGATCGTTCCCATCTCAGTGACTACTGTCCTACCCAGGGTTCAGACCAAATATCACAGAGTCATCCTTGACCCCTCTTTTCTCACAACCAATCCATCAAATCCTGTCAGCTCTACTGCCAAAACATATTCCGAGAACAAAGTTGGACATCTATCTCACACTACATTCAAAAATTAACTCAAAATGGGTCAGTGATCTGAATAGAAGAGCTAAAATCATAAAAACCTTAGAAGAAAACACAGGAATAAATCTTTATGACCTTGGATTTTACAATGGATTCTTAGATGTGACACCAAAAGCAAGAGCAATAAGAGGAAAAACAGGCAACTTGTACCTCGTCAAAGTTAGAAACTTTTTGCATAAAAGAACGTTATCAAGAAAATGAAAAGACAGCCCAGAGAATGGGAGAAATACTTACAAATCATCTATCTGATAAGGGTCTAGTATCCAGAATACATAAAAACTTTTACAACTCAGAAATGAAAAGCAAACAATTAAAAACTGGGCAAAGGACCTTTCTTTAAAGAAGATATACTAATGATACACATGAGAAGATTCTCAACATTATTAGTTGTTCGGGAAATGCGATTCACAACCACAAAGAGGTACCACTTCACACTCACTAGGATGGTTACTATCAAAATAAACAGAAAACAACAAGTTCTGGTGAGAATGCTGAACAATTGGAACGCTTGCATAGTGCTGGTGGGAAGGCAAAATGATTCAGCTGCTGTGGAGAACGGTTTGTCAGTTCCTCAAAAAGTTAAACACAGAATTACCATACGACCTCTTAATTCCATTCCCAGGTATATACCCAAAAGAATTGAAAAAAGGTACTCAAAAAAGTCTATGTATACCCATGTTCAAACCAGCGCTGTTCACAATAGCCAAAAGGTGATAAGATCCCAGATGTCCATCCATTAATGATGGGTAAACAAATTGTAAACTATATACACATATACATAGGTACAATGGAATACTAACAGTCGTAAGACGGAATGATGTACTGATACATGCTACAATCTGGATGAACCTCCAAAACATGCTAAACTGAAAGAAGCCAGACACAAAAGATCTGTGGAACTGAAGAGGATTTTGGAGAAAATGCTTAATGGATAAGGAGTTTTACTTAGAAGTGGTAAAAATTATTTGGAACTAGATAGAGGCGGTGCTTACAAAACACCGAAAGGCACTAAATTCCATTGAATGGTTCACTTTTAAATGGTTAATTTTATGTTATGTGAATTTCACTTCAATAAATTACTTTTTTACTATTCAGAGTCCACCCCCTTTTCTTACCTCTACAACTACTACCTTGGTTCAAGTCACTGTCTTCTCTCACCTAGATTATCACTAGCCTCCTACTTTGTCTCCTCTTCCCCTCATATCCCCTTTGGGGTTTTTCTCAACACAACAGCGAGAATAATACTATTTTGTCAGTCAGATCATGTCTTTCCTCTGCTGAAAGCCTTGTGATAGCTTTTTACCTCCTAGTAGTTAAAGCCTATGTCCTCACGGTGGTCTACAGGACCCCACACAACGTGGCCCGCCACTGCTCCAGCCTCATCTGACTTCACCCCCTACTACTCTGCCCCTTCCGCTCTCCATGTCTTGTCACATGGAGGCTCTTTGCTGCCCCTTCAACATTTCAGACACAATCCTGCCTCAGGGCCTTTGCACTTGCTGTTTGCTGTTATTTCAAATGTTCCTCTCCCAGTTATCTATAGCTCTTGGACCATGTGCAACATCAATACTTATTCAAATGTCTCCTATGCAATGACACCTCCCCGACCATCCTATTTAAACAACAAAACCACACATTCTCTCTATTTCCCTTCTCTGCATTAGTTTTCACCATAGCATCTAGCATAAAGTAAATTTTACTTACTTATTGTGTTTATTTTCTGCCCTCCACCAGATGCTTACTAGACAGGCTAAAAGGACAGACCGAGAGGGGCTCCCTGATCTTCGGAGGACAGATTTTTAAACCGTTCAGTGCCTGCTTGCTGATACGTTTGCACAGGTGAGGTGTGACTTACTTTCTTTATCACAGATCTGGCTGCTAGTTTGTGAGACGGCAGACCTCAGCTACTCCAGATTACTGAAGGCTATGTATAACTGCAAAAGGACTTCGAAAAAAAAAAAGAGAGACCAACCAAACTGGCTTATCTTGGTTTGCAGCAGTGCATTAAGAAACCTGGACCTAAAATACATCACATTGAAAGGGATATAAAAAATTCCAAGTCTTGAATAAAGTCTCAATGATTACGATGAAAACAAGGATGAAATTTCTTAGTTCTTATGTTGATCTTATTACATCTTTAATAGTTCTTTAAAAAATAAATGTCACAAGGTATTAAAAAAAAAGTTCTCCACCCCTGAGAATCTCTATTTCATTTGTAACTCCTAAAAGCCTATCATCAATATCCAAGAGAACAATTTCAGTCCTTAACACCTTTTCCCACAATCAATTGGGAATCAGTAAAGTGTAAAGGGCTGCCCAACAGTATAAACAAGATGCTTAGAAACCTACCTTTTAAATATCTTAAAACATTTACACATTCAATAACAACAAAAAAAGATTTATCAAAATGTAAAAAAAAACACACTAATTTAAACAAAAGCCAAGGTTTCCTAACATATTCATACAAGCCTGGAACACAGCAGAACTGCTTAAAATATAGATGGCTTCCCAATTCAGTAATGTGTAACATACACAAGCACTTATATTACTAAAAAAGTAGTGCAGTTGTATAGTCCTACTAGATAATAAAAAAATTTCAGTACTGGTATCTAAAGATACCATATGACAGCTTCCTCTCAGCATGTTAATGCAGACGAGCCTCAATCAGTAAGTAAACTAATCTAAATCAAATTCCATCTAGTTGAAAATAATCATCATGGGCTGCCCAGAGTTGGTGAGTCTGAATGCATTACTGAAGAGCTTCTTGGTAATTGCAGGTTGCTATTTATGTTGACCGGAGTTGGAGGAGTTTACTTAGCGAGATGTCTAAGCATGCGGACCACCAATGCAAAACACACAGGAAAATCACTCTTCACATCCAGCCTAAAAACAGCTTAGATGCTCTCTGCTGATATTGCAGCATGGTTGTTATTTCCTAGTGTCAGATACACTGCTGGTGACAGAATGAAAATTTATGATTGCAGTTATTTTATTTCAAGTAATGTGCTCCCATAAGAGATTTTTTCTAGTTCAGTGGAGTGTAAGTTAAATATTCAAGACTAAATATTATTTTCTAAAGCCCTAAATGTTTCTGCTTGTAAACAGGTATGCACAAAATACTCATAGTGACAATCACTGAGAGATATTTTTTAATCATAGGGGGGTTTGTTTGCCTTAGCGTCACCAATTCCCAAATACGTCTAGTAACACGGAAACCATAGTGTTAAGTGGGAAATAAAGAAGACCACCTCTAAGATAAACTTGTCATGAGACACATGGACAGGGAGGCTAGCTCTCACTCTTCCCTGTGTTATTGCATAATGGCTTTTTATCATCATCATCATCATCACTAAATTAGGTATCAGAAACCTGGGTTCTAACTCCAGATCTATAGTTAACAATCTAAGGAACTGTACAGTCATGGGAAAAGCCTATTATGTCTCTGAGATACAATTTGCTTACCTGTAAAATGAGGGGGTTGGCAAGAAATGCTTTTAAAACAGAATAGAAAAATGCAAGGTAAAAATGACTACCTAAACGTATTAAAATTGATCCTAATTTACAAAAGGCAAACAGAGAATACCACAGGATAAAAAAGGAATGTTTTTCACCTGAGGGGAAGTAGGAAAATGAAAAACATTGTAAAATTCAATGGTAATGAGGTTGGAGAAAAGAACTAACATACTTGCAGCCCTGAAGAGTTCTACAAAAATGCAAAAAAAAAAAAAAAAATACACTCTCCATTCCCTTTGGCCTAGTAATTTTACTTTTGAACACAAATCCCCAAAGAAAATATCCCTAAAGAAAAATCAGGGTTTGCTAAAAACGAATCTCCACAGCAGCACAATATGTAAGAGAAAAACTGGAAACCACCTGTAAGTGCAAAAATAGAGGCACAGTTAAGTAAGATCTGGTTTTGCTAACAAAATGGAACAGAGAGAGGCCTAGATAACCATTTTTTTGAAGTACTGACCTCTTTTCAAAAGAGTGGAAATATTCAACATGATATAATGTGAAACGTGAAGGTTTATCACAAAATACATTTGCCCTCTTTATGATTTTACCAAAAACTCACTGATGAAAACCGTAAGAGAAAGTGGAGGGATAGCACTAGCTCATTGGGTCCAGTCTTTCTATGAAATTCATTACAACAGCAGAAAATAGAAGGGGAGGATGGGGAGAAGAGGACGCTCTTCAGACTAGAGCCCGCTGTTCTAACATGACTATAACACTGTCTCTCTCTATCCAATGCTTGATGTTTCTCAAGCACCTTCACAAAGATTGTGACTTCACTGTTTGAAAAAGAATCAGCTTTCATGGCACTTATACACCCAAATGTTAAACTTTTGTACAAGTCTCGTGCACCAGGAACGTACGCTATGAAACCATCCTATACATACGGTTGGACTACTGTCCTCCTTTCCCCAAATGTCATCAGTGGGAAATTAAAGGAAGCATCAAGAGTTAGGAGTCATGACTTCAACAGGTTTTTAGACTCTAATGTCAACCTTAATATGGTAGAACCTGCCATGAGGCAAATGCCTTGGAAAACTGTTGCATATTCATTATGCACAATTACTTCTTTCCTTGAACACTGTAAATCATAAAACCATGGCAAGAGTGATCACTCTGGTTGGCCTTGCAATAGAGTCCTCTCAGCTTTAGAATATACACGGTGAATGGACTTAGCGCAGAACGTAGAATTCGTGAATATAATTATGGTATGGTATTTATTTGGGTTCAGTGGACACACCCAACTTTGGATTATCATCTCACTAAAAACTCCAAAAAGACAGAAAAGGTAATAAATAAATAAATAAATAGAATTCTTCTAAGTAACAATTCCCCCAAATAAATATAACCGGTGACAACACTCTTGTAAAAAGGAATGTTGATGTTTCACAAAAGCCTTCCTCCTTCCAAAGAAAAAAGTTTTTTCTACGTATCAATACTATGAACTTTATGTTTCACACATTGAGATGCTGGTGTTCTTTAACATATTCTATGAATGATAAAGAAAAAAAATAATGGTGTGTCAGGAGAGAAACAGTTTTATCAAAAAGGCTAAAAGATAAAAATGGTAATAACTGGGCATACGGAAAGCGCAGAAATTTTACCAGACACTGTCATACACACTCCCCTCAGAGATGGCTAGAGCACAAAGTCAGAAGTATTTTCAATCTTTTATATTTACAAGTCTAGCAAAGTCCCAAGTTTCTAGGTTATACTAAAATGACACTGGCAATCAGCTGTGTCCGGTTTCTACTGTCACCAGCATTATCTAATAACTAAAAAACAGGCTTTCATTTTCAAAACTATTCGGCATGCCAATGTATTTCATCTTAAATCAATGGCTTCTAGAGACAGACCATGTGTTTATTTGTAACCAGCAAATTTCAACAAGCTTTTAGAAGGAGAAAGTAGGAGAAGGAATTATCCATTTAAAAATGTATCTCAAAAATAAAATGCAACAAATTCCACTGACATTTTTGCTCTGCCTGAATTATTCTTTAGAATCATATCAATATATTTTTTCAGCATTCAAATAATATTTAAGGTCACATAGGTCCTAGGATGCCACATAATAATTTACAGATTTAAAGAAAACGTCAAATGTGCAGAACTCTGAGACTTGCATTAAGTAAAAAAAAATCTACACATTTTGATTTGAATTAAACCTCTATCGCATCAACCATTAACCACTAGATGAGATAGCAATTCAGCATTGAGACAGACTGATTTAACATTTACTCATTAAAATACCATGTGATGAGGCAGGGACGGGAGGATGTCTTTAAATAAAAAATCAACTTCAGAAAGATCACATAGGTGTTAAGCAAATCACAATCAGAACAGAAATGAAAATAAAAGATAACCTGCACCACAGATGCTTAGTAGGGTCCATTTACATTTCAAAGTCCTCTGTCTATGGTATTCTTAAGTATGGTACCACTAAGGTTTGTCAGAGCTACAGAGACACTTCAATTAAGGCTGTGTGGTAGAGCCCTGTGTAAATTAATTAGTTGAGGTCGCTCAGATTTTCTAAAAGCGACTGTCTAAAACAGGCTCAGAGAGATGCACGATTTGTGGGAAATTAGAACCTAAATACAACTTCTTAATCAATTCTTCTTGCTTTCCTATTTCAATGACATTTTGTGTAATGATAAGTAAGTCCATGAAAATATTACTACCCAAAATTTTACTTGCTTTCAATTAGAGGTAACAGAAGCGACTTTGAATTTTGCTTTTGATTTCAAGTTTTATTTCAGATTTAATCTAGACTTATTGGCAAGAGTTTTCATATGATAACTATGATGACCTTGATCCATATTTAGACAGGAGATGAGTCTATATTGGAAATTCACATATATTACGACTAAAGCAGCTATCTAGTAATTTCTATAAACAATGGCATAATAAAAATATGGATTTCATGCTCCTGTCTTGAGACTTTACCTGCTAAATCTGTTCATTATAATTTTGCTAAATATTAAAGTTTGCCATGTCTCAGCAGAGATAATATTATAGCCATTTCTTTGATTCAAAATACTAAGTAGATGATAGCTGTAAATAATTTTTAAAAGCAGAAGAATCAGATATTTGGTAAATATGATTTTTCAACATAAGTAAAATGTAGGCAGAAAATTGTAAATATTAATTGTGTGATGGTTTCCACTGTAAGTGAAAAATGAAAGCTCTCTGATGTTTTCAAGAGATCGGGAGCCTTCCAGTTATGTACATAAGAGATTCGTGAGCTCTTCTGTAATCCTAAAATAAAGTCCCTACAGTTTCATTATAGGGACAGTGAAAAATTCATACTTATTGTACAGTAGAGATCATTTAGAGACTTTTTCAACTGCAGCGTGGAACAGTGTTTCAAGAGCACAGACGCTGTGCGTACAAATGTATCTTTTGAGATCCTACCATTGAGAAGAGGCTGTCCTTCGAGCACATCCTGGGACAAGACTGCACTGTAAACATCTTCAGGAAATCCAGTCTTGCATAATGCGATCTCACCAGAAGCCTCCACAGACGCCTGCAACACAAGGACAAAAATGTGTGCGGTGATTGCCACCTCCTTCAACCGAGAAACATCCCACTTGGCATAAAGCCTTGCTTTTCCCACCATTTTGTACAAATAACCCCTTTGTTTTCAGAGTGGTTGCGATTAGAGTGTAGAGGTCAAAGGGTTAATCTTTTTGATAACTAGGGTAGAAGAAACAAATCCCACTTGTCCAGTAAAATCTAAATAATACAGATTCCAGGTTCTTCTAAGGGCTGAACATTTCCATTAAAATGGTCATTGTGAATGAAAAACTCAAGTGAAGCAGGAGGTGGGGGGACAGCCCAAGAGTTTTGAGGCTCCACAAATCACCGTCACTAACTTAACTTCGCAAGAAACATGTATACGTTTGAGTATATTGATTTTTATATTCTCGTCTAATTCTCTATGAAGTTTGTTTCAATATACCCTTGAATTAAAAAACAAAATTTCAATATACTTACTGCAGGATATAGAGTGTCTTATACCAAGTAAAACCAGTCAATCGAAAGTATATATTTCTCTAGACTCACAGACACAGATAGAAAACAAACTTATGGTCACCAAAGGGGAAAGGCAGGGGAAGGATAAATTAGGAGTTTGGGATTAACAGATACACACCACTATATATAAATTAGATAAAAAACAAGGACCTACTGTATGGCACAGGGAACTATATTCAATATCGTCTAATAACCTATAAGGGAAAAGAATCTGAAAAAGAATATATATATATATAAAACTGATCACTTTGCTGTACACCTGAAACTAACACAACATTGTAAGTCAACTATACTTCAATTAAGAAAAAAAGTGTATCTTTCTCTAATTTGATCAAGGGCAAGAACACATTAAAAATGTAAATAAAAATTAATATAATTATGTTTCCTTTTTATACTTAAAAATGAGAAAGTCACTCTCTCTTGCCGTGTTCTTCTGTCTCATCACATACACAGCTAACTACCCAGTGGGCTGAAATCTCCATCATACCAAGTGCTATCCACCTGCCGCCACCGTCCCCACCCCAAGTTAATTTCCCTACTTCCTACTGACATCATCACAGGATGATTAAGCCTCAGTAGAACTCATGCAGCATTTACGTTAATTATAAAAATCTTTACCCGGCCCTGATGGGGATCCAAATACAGGAGGAAGAGAGTGGACAGAAGCTGCCTGAAGGAGGGATTTCAAAAGCTCCAGGGCCAGCCTTAGGAGCAGTCTGCACTGGGGAGGAGAACCAGAAACTGGGACGAAGGAGAAAGGGAGGTCCCAGAAATAGGGAGACCTCAAAACAGTTGTCTGAATGAAGCCAATCAGCACAGCTTCACAACTGAAGGACTTCCTGGATGATGCATGGGAAGTATTGCAAATACTGAAGTTGCAAGAATCCAGACTAATCTAGTATTTAAAGGATTCTTTTCAGATCCGAGAAAATCAAGAGAAAAGGACATTTGGACTTTGTTAAATCTCACACAGTATCTAATCTCAAAAACGTATTTGGAGCAACAGTGAGATATTAGGTCAGACCCATCAAATTAGCAAACAATATTAAGTCTGTTAAGGGCAAGAGAAGATTGTCTCAAGTCAAGGATACAGAGCAATCAACCCCCTTACACAGGTATCACCTTGGAGTGCAATTCAGAAAATCCTAGTAAAGGTAAAAGTAGACATATCCTACATGGCAGGTATATTCCCTGGGAAACTCTCCCATGGGCGCCCCTGTCAACATGTGCAGCAATGTTCACTGCAGCATGGTTGTAACTGCAGGACCTAGAAACTACCTAAACGCCCATCAATAGGAGAAATGGACCAATAAATTTTCACTTAGTCAAAAAAAAAAAAAACATTAAAGTAGAAGAATTGGAGCTACATCTATCCACAAGGTTCCATCTCAAAACAAATACTCAGTTTCTTTAACTTTCATGTAAGGTCAAAAGAAAAATTTAATTATAAATCAACCTAGGAACGACTATTATCCTTAGTAAGTTCAGAAATCTATTCATACGACATCCCACATTCAGACTGGCAACAAGGTGCACTGCAGTCTAAATCGTGCAAACAAAACCCAAAAATCCAAATCATGATTGATGACTGTTTTTATATATAAGGTATGAATTGAAAGGCTAATGTACAACATACATATGTAGTAAGAATATAAAAATATACAAAGTAGCGATAAGCACCAAATTTAGGAGAGTCGCTACCCCGGGGGGAAGGTGAGTCAGGAAAAGCATCAGGAAGAATCCTACAGGCAGCTTTGATTTTATTTATCATAATTCATTTCTTTCTAAAAGAACCTAAAGCAAACAGGGTAAAATGTGAAGGTGTGCACAGACATGTGGGTGCAAAGTATATCATTCCCTGTATACCCTGCCTGCTCTACATATTTCAAAGTGAGAAAGAGAAAATCGCTAGGACTCTGAGAAGTAAGAACTTGGGCCTCCAACAGCCATCGAGTTTGGGACACAGGTTGATATTTTGCTACTTGCCAGCTGCAAACATCCAGGCATTTATACTGGCCCTGGCAAAGAGCATGCTCTTCTAGTTAACTTTTAGCTAACTTTTAAAACAAACAAAGGGAAGTCCCAAGTTCGCCATATAAGTTGGACCAATGTGTTCTAAATCTGTGTCCCAGTGACAGGTTAGGGGTTAAGGGGCCTTTTTACCTCCAGCCTTCCCGCTACAGAGGGGAGCCGTGGTGGGGATCCAACCCCAGGAGGTAGATGGGAACAGAGCTCGGAGCGGGCAGCAGGCCAGAGACAAACAAGGGTCACATTCCATCCTGTGGGCGGTAGGGTTAGGGCAGCGTGTGGTTTTCTAGGTGAACTCTCAGAGGGCAATGAAGTCTACAGACTAGAGGAAAACTGTCATCTCTTCTTTAACTCCACTCCTAGTGTCTTGTTTTCTTGTGGATCTGCCCTAAGGGAGAGGAATAAGCAGCAACGTGCTCCCCATCCGAACCCACAGGAATGGGAATTCAAGGCCACATCAAGTCCATCCGTAACACCGTGAATGTTCACCTCTGAGCTTCCGTCTCCGCCTTATCCCCGAAAAGGGAACTTCTGTCCCCCTTCTCCTAATCAAGGAAAAGAGCATCTACTACCCGCACAGGGTGGCTATGAGAATTCCTGAAACCGTGTTTGTAAAGCACATCTCTAACAAATGCTGGCTACCAATATTAAACAGCCATGGGCGTCCTGTATTACTTTATGAGATTTTCATATTTTTAAACAACTGAAACTTTTCTGAAGTCTTCTTCCCCAAGACAAAATGGACCCACAAAATAACATGCTATTATTATTCTATAATGTGTTTTCTTTTTTTTTTTTTTTTTTTTTTGCGGTACGCTGGCCTCTCACTGCTGTGGCCTCTCCTGTTGGGGAGCACAGGCTCCGGACGCGCAGGCTCAGTGGCCATGGCTCACGGGCCCAGCCACTCCGCAGCACGCGGGATCCTCCCGGACCGGGGCACGAACCCGTGTCCCCTGAATCGGCAGGTGGACTCTCAACCACTGTGCCACCAGGGAAGCCCCTATAATGTGTTTTCTTAAAAACAGGCTCCATAAAATTATTCAAGTATATATTTCTCCCTATTAATTTATTATTAGTTTCCCCTCTTAATATTCAGTCCAGGAATAACAAAATTAACATGTTCCTAAAGCAGACAGGAAGCACTGAAATGAATACAATCTCCAAACAGGTCTTTTGTAGATGCATGGATATCTCATCTAATGCTCACAGCAACCTTACAAAACAGGGGCTGGGACTAAGTCTGGGATCATGCGAGACGCCGGAGCTGGTGACACAACCCATCCAGGGAAGCCAAGTCCAACTCATGAAGCCTCTAGTGCCAACAGCTTTTTGGACATTGAAAGTTTTGTAGTCTCACCCATAATGCTTCAACGTTCTCCAACATTCATTCTCAACCCGGGGTGGTACTGCCCCCTCAGGGGACATCTGGCAACATCTGGACACATTTGTCATTGAAACTGGAAGAGGGGATGCCACTGGCTTTTAGTGGCCAGAGGCCGGGGATGCTGCCAACCATTACACAATGCCCAGGACAGCCCCTACCACAGAGAATTAACCAGCCCCAGATGTCAATAGGGCCAATGGTGTGACACCCTGCTCCACAGCGACCCAGAAAACCAGTGACCACTACCCTTAACACCCCCAGCAGTGCGGAGCTCTCTATCTATCCCAACAGCCCAAGAAACTCTTACTGGAACGTTCTCCTTTTCCGAAAGCCCAAAGCCAGCTCCTGTGGCTTCCCCCCGACACTAACTCATCACTGCGGGGACCAGGAGGAGGGCTCCAGAAGTTCAAAGAGAGGAAGCCTCCTCTCAGGAAGTTCCGTGGGGCTTCCCTGGTGGCGCAGTGGTTGAGAGTCCGCCTGCCGATGCAGGGGACACGGGTTCATGCCCGGGTCCGGGAGGATCCCACATGCCGCGGAGCGGCTGGGCCCGTGAGCCATGGCCGCTGAGCCTGCGCGTCCGGAGCCTGTGCTCCGCAACGGGAGAGGCCACAGCAGAGAGAGGCCCGCGTACCGCAATTAAAAAAAAAAAAAAAAAAAAAAAAAAATTCCGTGTACAAGGAGGGGGCAGTGAATCGCATGCATTTTCCTAACTTGAATAACGTAGGTCTCAGCACCCGGGTTCTGTAAAGGGCCAGAGAGTGAATATTTGAGGCTTTTCAGGTCACAGGGTCTCCACTGAACCTACTCGGCTCTGCTGCCGAAGTGCAAAAGTGGACAATCAGTAGATGAATAAACATGGTTCTGGTCATTCACATAAAACTTCATTCATGGACATAAAAATTGAAATTTCATATAATTTTCAAGGGTCAAAAGTTATTATTATTCTTACGATTTTTTAAAAAAAGCATTTAAAAATGTGAAAAAGATTCTTGGCCATACAAACTCAGGCACCAGGACTGAAGTTTGTGGATCCCTGGAATAGGACGCTAAGTTTTATAAAACACCACCATCTCGCTTAATTCTCACAATAGCCCCCGAGGGGACTGTAATTATCCGAATTTTACAAATAAGCAAACAGATTCTCCCTCAGAGGTGAATACCCAGGACCTCACCTCCAGGAAGAGGAAAAGGCAAGATTCTAATCCTCTAGTCTTGCCAAGTAGGACAAATAGTTACCATTCTTTGCAGAAACATGTATTGAGTGTCTACTTGCCACGGGAAACAGGAGGAAACACAGCCCTGCACTTAGGAAGTTCAAGGCTTCAAGTGAGAGCAAAATAGAGATAATTGCAAATAGAAAGTGGCAGTGAGAGGTAGAGGGATGCTGAGGGCACGGGGAGAGCCCGGGGCAGGGATCTGGGGGCCTCCCAAGGCGAGTCCAGGAGGAGTCAGGCAGTGGGGGGCAGGGAAGCCATCCCAGGCAGTCACTGCTTGAGCCAGAACAAGGCAGCAAGAAACAGCACACTGCCTGGGGAATTACAATGAGTTCAGTGTCACGGGAGTCCAAGAAGCAAGGCAGGGAGTCAAAAGTTGAGGCTGGAGAGTTAGACAGTGTTAGATCATAGACGGCTGGGGGCTTGGGGTTATCCTGTTGGCTGTGGGGAGCCAGGCACACATTTTCAGCACAGGCAGATCGTGTTTGATAGAGAATTCTCTGATGCTTCGTGGGAAGCGTGTGTGTCTTGTTGGGGGGCAACAAGTGACAGGTTGGCGACAGTTAGGGCACAGACTTGAATCAGGCAGGGGCTGCGGGAATGAGAAAGGGGCAATTGTATCAATATGCAGACAGTTAAAATTGATTCCTCGGCAGGGACTCGAGTGGAAGGGAGGGAGGGGAGGGAGGGAGGGAGGAAGGAGGTTTTGCCCTCCTCCTCCGTGTTTCCAGCTGAGTGACCGTGGACATGAGTGGCACAAACTAAGAAAGATAATCGCAAAATTATAACGTCAGGAACAAAGTGCTAAAGCAGCAGAATGGGATGATAAATCTGCCTGTAGAAATCAAAGAAGACTCCATAGCTACAGTGACATTTAGGCTCTGCCTTTAAAGATGATTAAAATTTTGCCAGGAGAAAGAGGAGGAAGTGGAAAAGGGCATCCCAGGCAAAAGGTACAGCACAGACAAAGGCCTTGTTGATTTATATTGAGCGCGCAGTCAACCCAGACAACCCAGGTCTTTTTTACCAGGCAACTGTTAAGTACTGGCTTCCAGTATCTTTGCTCTGACTTGGGGCCCTGAGGGGTAGCAATTACATTTAACCCTCCAAGACTTGATCTTGATAAATTAATAATCCCATCCAGATTTAGTCATTCCTCCCGGCTGTCTGGATCACCCCAATGTCTTCATAATGATGCTACTCAGATGCTAAAGACAGGGCATGACACATGCCCAGACATGACCCTTCCCACTGACCCAGAGCCATAAACCAGGCTCTGAAGAGGGACAGCCCAGACTTTCAACACGCCAGACTGCCTGAGTTTGAATCCTGCCCATCACTTACTATCTGGGAGACCTCAGAAGTCCCAGTTCCCCCATGTGTACAATATGTATATTGAGACAGCACCCACGCACAGGGCAGGTGTGAGGATTAAACGAGATCACGTGTAAAGCACTTAGAATAGTGTCTGGCACATGGTTATTCAGTGTATTAGCCCTGAGTAATATCAGTATTGATACTATGATGACAACATGGTCCTACCTCGTACATCTGTCCTAAAGCCCAGTCATTCCCAACTTACTCGGCATAGCAAGTAATCTGGGACATTCACCAAAAATTCTGATTCCTGGGTCCCAACCCAAGACTCACTAACACAGAATCTTAAGAGCTGTGGTTGATAAATCAGTATGTTTAACAAGTGCCCGTGCAGCACTGGGCAGCCACACATCCAACCCAATACCTCCATCTCCCCAAACCTTTCTGAACTCCAGTATGGGCATGCCTACCTTTCCACCCTAGTCTCCAAGTTGAATAACTTTGCAACAAAAGGGAATAAAGAAACAATTATTTTTTTCTGTTCTGAACAAGTCCATGCTGTCTTCTAGTTACTGTGTACATCTGAAAATGAAAATGGCAAGCCAACCTTTCCTCATTACTGGCTGGAGAATTCTGCCCCAGGGCAGCATGGGGCCCTCTATTCTTTTGTTTGAACACCACATTTTCTGGATTTGGCTTTTCTTTTTTTTTTTTTTTTTTGCGGTACGCGGGCCTCTCACTGCTGTGGCCTCTCCCGTTGCGGAGCACAGGCTCCGGACGCGCAGGCTCAGCGGCCATGGCTCACGGGCCCAGCCGCTCCGCGGCATGTGGGATCTTCCCAGACCGGGGCACGAACCCGCGTCCCCTGCATCGGCAGGCGGACTCTCAACCACTGCGCCATCAGGGAAGCCCTGGCTTTTCTTTTAATTGGGACATTAACCCATCCCCAGTCCATTAGTAATTCCCCTGTTCTCCACAGTTCTTCCAAGATGAAAGCAGTGGGCAAGTCCTCCTGGCCCACCAGGATGAAATTCACGCTGGCCAGAGGATCCCAACTCATTTAGTGCTGCTCTGCGTGCTCATACAACCAGCTCACCTATCCTGAGTTTCAATTTCCTCTTACAAGTATTTGCTCTACTCTTCCCAGGCTGAAGATCGCCCTCCTTGTCTAAAAAGGACAAGCATAATTGGAGCGGAGAAGTTCTGCGGGCCTGTTAGGATTGGTCTGTCTGTTCCGGTTCTGAATCCACAGTGACATCGCTTTTTATTCTCGTTATGATTTTCCCATAGTCTCAGTACCACGAGCTTTCAAGCTGAGTCCACTACTCTTTGAGGTTCCTATTACCGTGTTTCTTTTTTATAGTCTTCCTTGGTCACTGGCTCTGCTTTCCAATTTCCTCCAAGTCACTCCTGAATCCAAGCTCTTAAAATATTCCACTGAAGCCAGAGTGGGCCTTTCCATCCCCCTCTTCTTCCTGATCAAGATCTGTCACGGTGACCGGCTCAACGTTTCACAGCTGAAAGCAGCCCAAACCTAATGGAAACTTTCTCTATCCTTTCTGGCTCTGAAGACAGCCTACCTAAAACCTAGGCTCTGCTGATTATCATAAACTCTTTAAGTTTAATCAATTGAATGTTTGCGCTCCCCCCCCCCACCGCCAAACATCAATTTCTTCCTTTTTTCCCTTTCAGATGGTCAGAATCTACTAACAAGTAAAGTACTGAGAAGGTAGATGATCAAATGCAGTCCACAAAGCTGGAAAACTCTTTTTGCTTTATATGTCTGGTTCCCCTTATTCTTTACGGAAACAAAGGCAGGAATGTGTGGTAGTTAAGACGGGGCCTCCAAGCAAACCTGATTAGGTTTAAATCCTGGCTCCCCTCTGGCTACCTATGTGACCTTGACAAGCATTATAAATTTATCTGTGCCTCCACCTCTTCCATAATAATAATAATAATATGGAGAAGAAGAAGGGGGGAGGGGAAGGGGGGAGGAGAAGAAGAAGAATAGTAGTACTGGTCTCATAGGATTGCTATGAAGCATAGCAACAATACCCGATTCACCATAAGACAAGGGTTAGCTATTGTCATGATATTGTTGGGGTTTTTTTGTGAAGACTTTTATCTCTTTGCTACATAAATACCCGAGAAATATTTTTAAAGAATTTTGTGAAGTAGGAATACTGAAAAGAAACCAAGGTGATGCACTGTTGGTGGGTATGTAAATAGATACAGCCACTATGGAGAACAGTATGGAGGTTCCTTAAAAAACTAAAAATAGAATTACCATATGACCCAGCAAGCCCACTACTGGGCATATACCCAGAGAAAACCATAATTCAAAAAGACATGCACCCCCAATGTTCACTGCAGCACTATTTACAATAGTCAGGTCATGGAAGCAACCTAAATGCCCATCGACAGACAAATGGATAAAGATGTGGTATACATATACAATGGAATATTACTCAGCCATAAAAAGGAACGAAATTGGGTCAGTTGTAGAGACGTGGATGGATCTAGAGACTGTCATATGGAGTGAAATAAGTCAGAAAAAGAAAAACAAATATCATATATTAACACATATACGTGGAATCTAGAAAAATGGTACAGATGAACCGGTTTGCAGGGCAGAAATAGAGACACAGAAGTACAGAACAAATGTATGGACACCAAGGGTGGGAAGTGGTGGGGGGTGTGTGCTGGTGTGATGAATTGGGAGATTGGGATTGACATGTATACAGTGATACGTATAAAACAGATAACAAATAAGAACCTGCTGTATAAAAAATTTTAAAAAAAAGAAACCAAGGTGACAAAGAATAAAACTTCATTCACAAACATGTACAAAAGAAAACAAGTGAAATTCCTTTCATAACAGGTGATGTGTGGGTGTGGGTGGGTAGCGGTGGTGGGGGGGCAGCTCTGATGATGCTTTTATTATGCCTGTATGTCTTCCAAACAATATAAGCAAATATAAGCAATTAGTGAAGACACTTTTAAAGCAGTTAGTGGGGTACATGGTAATAGAATAATGGAACACTTCAAGACCAATTCTGCATGACTAATTTTTTTTCAATGTTTAAATCCAATTTATCACCATACATTTGCCAGATTCTCTACATTTCACAGGATTCCATCCATGACGTGGGAGGCTATGTTAAGAAGATTATTCAAGAGCTAGTGCCACTCTTTAAAGATCTTTCTCTGCATAAGTCATGCCACTGACGACACTTTGAATTTCATACCCCTGGAAATATACAGAAGTTTAACCCTGGACTTTGATATTTTTGTTTTGTCACATACTGTCCTGGAGAGAGAGCACAGCGCTTTGAACAGGTTAACTCTTTCTTGCCTTCATAATACAACCTAGACCACCTTAGGTGCAGGGGTCACACTGCCCCCTGTGACCCACCTCGTGTCCATCTTTATTTCAATTCTGTTATAAGTACAGGTCCTTGAATATCTCTGGTATCAGTGCTTTTATTTTTTTCTGATTTTCATTTCTTTTAATCAAGTAAGGACAAAGAGAGTCAAACAGCGGTGTTGATGCTGGTCCAGGAACCTGACAACTGTGCTG
The DNA here is from genome assembly GCF_949752795.1 of Hyperoodon ampullatus. Taxonomy (NCBI): domain Eukaryota; kingdom Metazoa; phylum Chordata; class Mammalia; order Artiodactyla; family Ziphiidae; genus Hyperoodon; species Hyperoodon ampullatus. The sequence continues at coordinate 44,939,836 of NC_136926.1, forward strand.
ACCTTGAACTCTGAGCTGGAAGACAGCACTGCAGTACAAACGCTTGACAGACAAAAATCAGAGTGCCTCATCGGAGATGCAGTTTAGAGTGTGGGCTTCTCAGGAGTTGAACCTATCAGACCTTAGGACCATATACAAACATGCAGCAAGTCAAGTCCACAGAGGTCTGTGTGGTCGCTGATCTCTTCAGCCCCTGTGAGGGGAGGCTTCCTAGGCATCAAGACTTTGTGGAATGGAGTCTCAAAAGATAGACAGGAGTTTACAATAAGCATCTGGATGTTTAATGTCAGGGGTAGCAACACTACACCTACAGATTAACTTGGCTTATAAAAGTATAACATAATCATGAGACAGTGGCTCCGGCAGTTATGCAATTAAACTGCCACTGAAAGTTCCAGAAGTGCCTACAGCAATTCCAGTAGACGTGGCCAATCCTGCCTTTGATTGATTTTGCCCCATCAACTCATTACACTCAGCAGAGACTGCAACATGCTTTTACACAAGGTTCAAAATATCATCAAGTAGTAGAGTACGTAGCATCAGACTGTGGTTATAATCAACTTGGAAATTAACTAAATACACTGAATATTGGTGATTGCTAATATTTACTGAGTGCCTAGGAACGGTGCTACAATGCTTTCCATGAATATATCTCAACAATCTTTACAACAACCCTACAAGGTAGGTACTATTACTACTGCTGTTTCGCAGGTAAGGAAGCAAACTGAAGGGAAATCGCCATGGGTCATTTAGCTAGTCAATTTACGGATGATATTCAAACCTACACCAAAAGGCTTTGGGGACCACTGTTAGCCACTGCCCCATCTCACACACACACACATGCACACACACACACAAACCATCAGGAAGCATCCTAAGACATTGGCTAAAGGCTGGAAATTGTCCTATAATAATTAAGACCAAGTGACAAATCTACCTGCTGCCACTGTGAATTTTTTCCTAAAATATGATTCTCAAATATGATTGTGATATACGTTAACAGAATAATTACAGTGTTTCTGTTCACCATGTGAAAAAAACGGAGAGAAGACATCAGGTCAAACTTTTATAAACATCTTGTTTTTTAAGTCACCCCACTCCCCGCCCTACTCGGCCTCCACCATAATCAACCCCAAACTCTTCTAAAAGCACACATGGAAAATTATCAGTAAATACCCACCATGGTGAGTATATTCATTTTCAGTAGGCGATATATCGATGAGGGCATAATTACAGCCTGTGATAGACTCTTTGTACACTTTCTGTACCCCACACTCCTTGGTCTTCATGTACAATTATGTCCGTTTCATAAAACCTGGATCATGATTTCACTTTTTAAAAATGGTTACCAGTGCTTCTAGTCCCTGTAACTCTGATTCAATTTGAATAGCTGGCCATGGTGATGATTTATCTAATTCTGAGTCCTTGATGAGATAATTATCAAGACAATTATACCATTATTCTTGTGAGAAAATCACATTCACAGCACAGCCTCCAGAAATGTGCTGCCATGAAGAGGGCTCTGTCAATAACGTCAGAGTTCCAAGCCATTCCTGAACCTGCTCCCAAAGCAGCACCCTGCCCGGCGGTGTTCTAGGTTAAGCCATGAAGAAGCCAGCGCACCAGCCCTGCATGCTAACCCACAGGTTACAGGGCTAATATCACCAGTTCCAGGTTCAACTTGGGGGGACTGAAGACTAGCATTTCTTCCACCTATGGTTATCTTGAGTAGTTTAAGTCTGGCATTTGGACAATTGCACTGTATAACCTGTAGAGGGGGAGTGCATCTTCCCTTCTCGAAGCTTCTTTCCGTGTGGAAGGAACTCTGCTTTTCTAATACTCTCATCTGTTTCCACTCCACCTGTCAGTCAGGCTCTGAACAGCAGTTCTCAAAGTGTGGTCTCGGGATCCCTATGGGTTCCCAAGATCCTTCCAGGGAAACTGAAAAGGCAAAACTACTTCCATAATATAACAATATTCTTATCCTTTCCACTCGCATTCTCTCACGAGTGTCAAGTGGAGTTTTCCAAAGGGTGAGTGATGTGTCGTACCTTCACAGAGTAAACACAGAAGCAGATACAGGAAACCCACTGTCTTCTATTAAGTCAGACATGGAGATGTGCAAAAATACAAAAGCACAATGCTACTCTTCCTACTAATTTCATTGTTCTGCTTTGGAAAATATAGTTATTTTTCATAAAAATTGGTATTTGTGTTACATAATGGGTTTAATACTTTTAAATGAATTAAATCAATACCATACAATTTCCTCAGTTTAATTTCTAATATGCTAAACAACGGTAGATATTACCCACATTATAGAAGCTCATTGGGGCACTTAATGATTTTTAAGAGTGTAAAAGGGCCCTGAGACCAAGAAATGTGTGAACTGCTACCCTAGAGAGAAGAGGGACGAACTGAACTTATCTAAAGGCTGAATTCGAAATAACAATCTCGGCACCTGGTGCCCGGCTCTGCCCCCTACTCCTCCCACCTGGGAGTCGCAGGTCCACAGAGAACAAGCGTGGTGATCTCATTTTCCACGCTGGAAGCTCACAGATCCCCTGCAGCACTTGTAGATGGGGGGCAGCACCACCTGCAACTGAGTGAGCTTCTCTATGGAATTCTGGAGTTCCATAGTGGCAATAGACAAGCCCACGGATAAAGGCCATGCCTTCCAGCCCAGATCTCACCAGGACCATGGTGAGATTTTCCTTTCCTAACTGTTGACTCTTATGGCTTCTATTTCACTCTGTTCAGAACCTGGTTCAGGGAGGAAAGGTCCCATTTATTGGGCCCCTTCAAAGACTTAGGCATTTGGTGTACTCTCTGGAGACTTTGAGAAATAATAAAAAAAGGAATCCAGTGCTGGGGAAGAAAACAGTCCCGGAGGCACTGGGGTTCTGGGCAGGGGAGAAAGGGTGCTTTCCTAGGGCCCTGCCTGTTTTTCAACTTGGTGGTTTGTAGTCTTGATTGTGCAGTGTGGTGGGTTTTTATAGTTGGGCAGGTAGCTTTTAACATCAAGAGGCTTTAGTTCCTAAACCACAGGGTATTTTGATCGTGATGTGTGACCACAACTTACGGCGGTTATTCTCTAGGAAAGTGCTTGTTTACAGAGGTAGGGCCCAGAGCAAAGACAGTGGGCTTCAGGGAAGGCCATGGACCAAGGAGACAGGCCACGCGGTGACCTTAGCCAAATGGCAAAGGCCTTTGGGTGAGGGCTGTAGCAGCACGGCCTTGGTAAAGGTCTGAGGCAGCTCAGGACTGCTGGGGGTGCCCGTGAATGAGCAGAGATAGCTGAGGCACAGAAAAAGGGGATTATTTCAACATCTCCTGCCTAAAGACTAGTGAGCAGAACAATATTTGCTATTTTTAAATGGCAGTGAACTCAAGAGCCTTGTGGAGGTTCTCACTTCAAATAATGAATGACAGGTCTAGGAGGGCAGCACTGGATTGTCTGCCTCTAATTCTGCTCTGCATTCGGAGGCCAAAGAAGGCACATCTTGGCTTCTTGTAACCTGACCACAGGCTCAAGGGCCAGCCTCCACCAAGCAGTCTGGACTGATCTTTATAAACTGAGAAATCTTCCCCTGCAGATGGCCTTTTTTGGCCAAAGCAACCCCACAGCAAGTGGTGAGAGACAGAAAACACCTGCTCCCAAGACAGAGCATCCCCCAGTCATCTACCCAACAGAGCCCACACTGGGGACAGTGGCGGGCTGACAGCCTCAAGGTGCTCACAGGGGAAGGCCAGGTAGAAGGTTTGAATGTGCTGGTTGCAAATCAAAATTCATCTGGGAGAGGCTCCCTGTGGGAGGTTAAATTTAGCATTCTCTATTTATCTGGGGGGAGGGGACCCACCTGTGCCTTCTGGGTTTTCTTTCAGGAAGCTGGCATTTGAGATACTGCCACCTATGTGCAAGGTTCAGAAATACCCCCGGTGGCGATCCCCATCTTTTCGGAGGTGCCCTTCCTTCTCGTCCAGCATATTCTGTCTCTGTAAGTCTCCATTTCCCCTTTGACCTCTGTTTAGTTCAAAGGTCACGACTTACAGACAAGAGGCTTAGCCCCATTAGCATTGGGGAAAGACTCAACCAGGGAAGGTTCTTGCCACCCATGGTGAGTCCTTCCCTCAGATGTCACCCGCTTCCTATCATGGTCTTTGGGACATTTAAGAACAGGCTCTGGGGTCATAATGTCGCCTAGAAAAACTTTCCTAGGATCAGGATTGGTTTGCTTTCCAACTTTGTAGGCTGCACAACTACAGGCATACGCAGCTTTATTGCACTCTGCAGTTACTGATTTTCTTTTTTACAAATGGAAGGTTTGTGGCAACCGTGCATTGTCAGATGACGGTTAGCATTTTTTAGCAATAAAGTCTTTTTTTTTTTTTTTTTTTGCTGTACACGGGCCTCTCACTGTTGTGGCCTCTCCCGTTGCAGAGCACAGGCTCCGGATGCGCAGGCTCAGCGGCCATGGCTCACGGGGCCCAGCCGCTCCGCGGCACGTGGGATCTTCCCGGACCAGGGCACGAACCCGCGTCCCTTGCATCGGCCGGCGGACTCTCAACCACTGCGCCACCAGGGAAGCCCTAAAGTCTTTTATGATGAAGGCATGTACATTGCGTTTGTAGACATAATGCTATTGCACGCTTAAAAGACCACAGTATAGTGTACACATAACTTTTATATGCACTAGGAAACCAAAAAATTTGTGACTACATTTACTACGGTATTTGCTTTATCACACTGCTCTGGAATCTAACACACAGTATCTCCGAGATGTGCCCACACTGCTGTGACCATCTTGCATGCTGCATTAGGTTTGAGGACTCTTTATAAAGTAAAGCTATTGATCGTCCAAGACTTCATGAAGTCGGGAGCAAGACTGTCCTGAGAGAGTCCATCTCTCCCTCTGAGGGTGACTGCCACTCTTTGGGATGAGCACACACTTGATGGGTAAGAACATAATAAACTCAATGGTTAATTCAAACTCTGCGGAAGGTTTAGTGGAACCCTTACTCCCTCCTTCCATATAGAGCTACACGAGCAACGTCCCACCTCCACCCACCCCCCAACCTCTGTCAATCTTTCTGATCAGTTTGGATGAAACGACTGGGCACACAGAGCCTGGTCCCTTCCTCACCTCTTTTCTGTTGGGAGCCCAGCCTCCTTCCACAGCGCAAATGTTGCTATGCTGTAGATGACCTTAAAACAGCAGGATCCCTAGGTGGGAAGCTGGCTCTCATCCAGCACCACTAAAGGTGGGAGGTGGGTATAGGGGGAGGGGAATTAATTCAGCGACCCTATATATGTTCTACCCTCGTCTTTCTCAGTAATAAAGGTTGTATTGTGGTTCTCTATCTGCTGACTCTTTTGTCTTATTTATCCAGAACTTAGATGGATAAGAAGCACTATTTATTAGGTCTCTTCAAAGACACCAAAATTACCAGGAAGGTGTCAACATTACTGAATAGTCAAAGGCCAAGGCTGAAGATCAAAAAGAAGCCAGGCCAAATAACATCCTTAGACCGCCAGCAGGGCCACAAGACCACTAGGATGGCTGGACACTGAGGGTCTGAGAGTAGACAAACAAGTCTCTTCAAGTGCTCGGGGAAGCCCAAGTCCTGGGAACAGAGAATCAAATGTGCCTCTGCATCGATGGGTGTCTACAGTTCAGGGCCAAGCCGGCTTGAGGTCGGGAAAAACAGGGCATTCACAGCACTGTCAACCAATCATCAGTTACCTGCATCTCTTAAAATCACCACTAGGGGTTGTTTGGCCAGAGACAGAAATCACCTACTTCCACAGCAGCCTAGCCTAATACTGGCTCAGTGTTAGATTTTCCCATTCATAAGGCCAAAGGTTGCTCCCTGGAATTGAGATCCTTGAAGTCTTCATTCTAGAGTCCAAATTCTCCTCCTGGCTGCAATCCTACAAAATCTTGAATAGAAAGACTTATCTTGCTCCCCCTGGGTCAGCTCTTGGAGACTTCCAAGGACCTGATTGTTACCAGGGAGGAAGAAATACTCAAACCCTGGGAGGTTCCTAGAGGTGTGCCTTTGGGTTAAGCCAGGCTGCATTCAGACTTTTGTAAAATGGATGATGATAATGATGCTGACTTATCTCAGGAGCCTGAGGTGAGGATTACATAAGACAATGCAGGCAGCCTGCTTGGCCTGGCACATAGTAAGCACTCCACAAATAATAGATTTAATCATGAGTCAGCTTTCCAGAAGGCTCACACTCCTTGGAAAGATACTATACAAACCATGACTGAAAACGTTAGGCAAAGAGAATGGGCAACAAATAGCAAGGACAAGCTACAGACGAGTTACAAACTTCATTCCATGGACTAGGGCTCTGCAGACACCGCAAGGAAGACGGAAAGGCCAGAACATATATAAAAACACAATCTCCATCGTGTTAGTAACCAAAAGAATACAAATTGAAACCAAAAAGAGATATCATTATGCAGTCCACCAGGTCGTTAAAAATGTTAAAGCTTAACTAGAGTATGTATACTAAGATTATGGAAAAAGAAAAGTATGTACATGGTGCTGGTGGACCAGTTTGAGAACAACGCTTGCAGTAGCTGGTAAAGAAGAACAGGCACGGGCTTCCCTGGTGGCGCAGTGGTTGAGAGTCCGCCTGCTGATGCAGGGGACACGGGTTCGTGCCCCGGTCTGGGAAGATCCCACATGTCGCGGAGCCGGTAGGCCCGTGAGCCATGGCCGCTGAGCCTGCGCGTCCGGAGCCTGTGCTCCGCAACGGGAGAGGCCACAACAGTGAGAGGCCCGCGTACCGCAAAAAAAAAAAAAAAAAGAAGAAGAACAGGCACATAACTTGTAACCCAGCAATCCTACTCCTTGGGACATACCCCAGAGCAGACCAGCATTCCATCACTGGGAGCTTGCTGGAGATGTACTGAATCAGGAACTCAGGGGATCGGGCCAGGAATCTATGTTTAAACAAGCTTTAGGTGATTTTTATATAAGCTAAAATTTGGGAAATGCAGCCCTAGAGTATCCCTGGCACTTATGACCAGGTGGCATGTACAGGAATGTCTGCAGCAGCAAAATTCTGAAACCAGACACACAGTCCATCAGCAATAAACTGAGTAAGTAAATTGTACCATATTTATAGCATGCAGTGCTCTAGAGCAGTGAAAATGCATACATTATAGCTACACGACTCAGCTGAATGAATCTTACGGACATAATACTGAGAAGAAGAAATCACAAAAAATATATTATATATATACACATCTGTGTATATATACACACATATACATACATACACACATATACATGGTACATTTACACATATATGCATGATATATACACGTTTATATAAACATCTCTATATATATACATTTACACATATATAAAAGGAATGTATACATAGATGATAAAACTATAAAGAAAATCGATGAATAATTATCACAAAAATGAAGATAACAATTACGTCTGGGAGGAAGGAGGGAAATGGGAACAGTACTCTGGAGACTTTCAAGGCACTGGTAATATTCTATTTCTCAAGCTGTCTGGTAGTTGTATGGACATATTTTGTAAACTTTAATTATTGTTTAAACTGCATATATGCTTTATATACTCCTCTACATGTACCACATTTTACAATGGAAAAAGCTGTTTTAAAAAGTCTATCCTGCCTTAATTTTTTTACCTGCATTCAAATAAATATCAAACCTAGGAACACAGGCTCCGACATCAGGCTACTGGTCTTTGAATTCTAGCTTCATCACTTAACAAAATAACTTTGGGTACATCAGTTTAACCTATCTGTACTTTGGTATCCTCATACGTAATGGAGTACAATTTTTTTATGAATTAAATGAGTTAATACATGTAAAGTACTTTGAACAGTGCCTGCACATAGTAATTACTCAAAAATAATGCAATATTATTAAGATAGAATGAAATTAAGTTAAATGTAACATTTCCTGCATCTAATCATCAATAAATCATCAACATCTACAAGAACAATGAATCTACCTTCACTCTGTTTTTGCAGATTCTGTACTGGCATCAACCAGTATGATAAGACTACCCTTAACCCTCTCCTCTCTGCTGGGTCCTCATGATCATGTTAAAAACATTCAGAGACTAAGTAACCTACTCTGGTTCCAGGCTAGTCTCAAAAACACACACACACACACACACACACACACACACACACACGCATGCTTGTGTCCATAAAAGAACATTAAAGAATTAAATCACAGAAGCAAAGAGACAGACCTAGGAAGACACCAGAATAGCTCCTGTTTGATTACCTGTAATTCCCAAATCAAATTGCTGACAGAATGACACTCCATATATATTCATCCCTTTCCCTAATTGTATCAGCCTAGACAACATCTGTTAGAATTGAAGGAGGAATGTTAAAATATGCGCCCTTCAATTGTGGCTTCCGCATGCCGTCTAAGGGGCACTGGCAGCATTCCATGCAGAGGGACAAGTTATCCCCCGGAACACTGAACACAGAACAGAGCTTCGAACGTATCAAGTACTCAAACTTATTCAAATAATTAAATTACCCCTTGATTATGATTGTGTAAAACGAGGGTAATGATTATACCCCCCAAATCTTCAGTTAAAGATCTTATGTCTTGTTTACCATATGAAAGCACTTTTCTAAATGATGTATATAAATTAACCCACCTACTCTTCCTAACAACCTTATGACAAATACTACTTATTACCCCCATTTTACAAACGGACATCCTGCGGCATAGAAATGCCACACATGCTGTCCAAGTTCACACAACAGCCAAGTGTCAAAACCAGGGCCCCAAACAGGTCGTCCTGCTCCAGAGCCAACATTCTTAACCATTGTGCACACCGCCTCGCTAGGCAATCAGCACAACTGGAGAGAGAAAAAAGGACATCCAAAAGCCTATGGCAATCTGTACTTAATAGAGGAAGCATTTGTTTAGAAAAACCAGAAGTTTTCTTTGACAAATGACAGCTACCCACATGTTAAGACCTCCTACTTCATACCAAATACAAAAGTAAATTTCAGATAAGCAAAATATCTCAATGTGGAAATATAAAGAGGTAAGTACAACTGGATACAGCATGATGTTTGAGAAGACTGTGTTTCGAGGTGGAAAGTCTCAATTTATATCTTGGCATACCCACCAAATTAGTATTCCAGAACCACACCATATGTATATATATTTAATTTATTATATATAATTTACTCATATATATACTACTTATATATAATATATAATACATATTACATGTTGTTATGTATATTATTATATATTATTTATTTTAATTATGAAGAACCAAGACTTCAGAAAATAAGATATCAGAGTCTTGACGATTCTTAACAAATCCATTACATATACAAACACTAGAAAAAGTAACCTCACTGTTTTCCAAAATGCTTTTATTCTAGGCCATAAAATGTTATAAGCTATCTACACATAATCCGTTGTTATCTACATTCAAATATACCACTATCCCCCTTTTAAACAAAGCTCCATTGAGACAGCCTCAAATAAAGGGAAAGACCATAAACCAAATCATGGATTTAATTCAGTTTCATTTACAAGGCACTTAGCTATAAATCAGTTGGTAAATTAAATCAATAGTTATGCGATTCTCCCCAAATGTTCTTAGCTATCTGTCAAACAAAAAAGACAGAACTGTAAATAAAATTTAATGCTGAAAACACAAACACTGTATGTAAACAATTGCTTTTATGGTAGAAAACTATGTGTAAGGGCGAAACACAAGTGAAATACCAATTAGATATCAATAAGCTAAAGCCACACTAGAGTACAATCTTTCTAAATATTGTAAAGTCCACTCATGTACAAACATAAATAAATTAGAGCTGCCTTGAAAAAAAACAGACCCTGGTGGGCCATTACCTCTGGATATGGATTCCTTAGTCCTCATCCTTATGCACGGCATCCTCCACCTAGATTCTAGCTCTACTCAACACGTATTATAAATGGAGAGAAAAGGCCCTCAGAAAGAAAGCTTGGGACAAGGATGGCGCTCTGCATCCTTCAAGGCAACCTCTCAGATATTTAAAAAAGCTACACAAACATAAAAGAGGATCAACTCTACCCAAAGATGCACTGACCAGCCAGAAAACTAGCAGTTTGTGGTATTGTAACCCCCAACTTAACCTTTTTTAAATTAAAAACAAATCTTGATACTATGTATAAAACAGATAGTTAATGAGAACATACTGTATAGCACAGGGAACTCTACTTAATGCACTGTGGTGACCTAGATGGGAAAGAAATCCAAAAAGGGGATAAATATATATGTATGGCTGATTCATTTTGCTGTACAGCAGAAACTAACACAACATTGCAAAGCAACTATACTCCAATAAAAATTAATTAAAAACAAATCTGGGTAGGGCCTCATTGAGAAGTGGGTCGCTAGGAAGCTCAGAGAAGGTATTAAGAAGCATCACTGAGAAGATTAGTCTTAACATCCAAACCTTCTGCTTTAAGACTTCAAGTCAAAAAGATATTTAGTGCTTTGTCTCCATCCTCCTTCTGATATAGGGAAGGGCAAGAAAAGCTATACCTTACTAAATTCCAAATGTCTTTGGTTTTTGGTGAAACAATATTGCCAATTTACCAGAACTAAAGAAGAAGATATCTAGGTAGGAAAATCCACAAAAGGTGTTTCGTGGTTTGACACCATAAACACTGAAGTGACCTTTAGCTGCAATGAAACAGCCTATTTTTATTTTTGTTTTTAACTCAGTTTTCACCTTCCTTAATCCCCCAGATCCTTCTACAGAGTCCATGAGCCTTTCCAAATTTTGTGACTATTGAAAAATGTATAAGATACAAATATACAGATGATTCTACAAATTGAGTGAAAGATGCCAGCTACAAAACGGCATACAGTGTATGACTTCATAAAGTACGGGAATAAGCTAAACTGATATATGCTATTAGAAGTCAAGTAAATAGTTACCATTGAAGAGATGGCTAAAATTGGAGAGGGTACCCCTGGGATGCTGGAAATGCTGTGTCTTGACTGGGTGCTGATTAAATACTATGATCAATTAATGAACACTCAGCAGGCTATCCACTTATACGTGCACTGTCCCGTATACATTTGATACTTTCATAAAGAGTAAGTGTGTGTGTGTGAAATTTAAATTTTGAATTTCCTGAAATATGAGAAGCAAGACATGAGAACCCAATCTTGGAGTTGCTCTTGTGGGGGTGTATACCAAAGGAGCTGTGAAAGACTAATATTTTGGTTGCACAAAACACACTCTTCTTTACTAACTGGACCAGAAAGCCATAAAGAACGAACTGCAGACTTTGAACTGTTGTGTTAACCAATTAAGACAACAAAAGAAAAAAAATTAAAGTAGTCACAGCCTCTGATTTATTAAAGATTTGTGTTAAGCATAGGGATTAAATCATAGCCTTTAACTTAATAAGTTTAATGTTTTTTAAGTGATTTATTTCAGAGTTCACTTAACAGCTCCCCAACCAACTAAGAGACATTTTGTTTGCTATTATAGTCAAGCCAAGTGTATCCACCCACCAACGATAGGTCAAGTTACAAACAAAATAGTTCTAGGCTTTCTGGGCAGCAAACAAATCAGCGTGTACTCAGTCACGCCACAAAACAGTCACACAAAAACCTGTTGTAGATGTAGACGTATATATTTTTAAAAGATGTCAACTGATTCCATTTGTGGGAGAAGTAATTCAAATTATTCAAACATGGAAAATGTGCCATTAAACATTAAAATACTTTAACACAATGATAGAATCTCTTGAATTTACTTTTACAGAAAAGAACACTGAAAAAACACAGTTTCAAAAAAAAAAACCCCAAAAAACAAAATCAACCATGCGTAGCCTGAGGCTTTCTTGGCTCTTAGAAAGTATTTTAAATTCCAGGATTCACACACAAAAAATTATTTTTTGAGTACTTAACAACACATTATTTGTTGATCAAGACAATTTGAAGAACATCATAAAACTGACTATGAATCATTTACCTAAGATTTTTTTCTTCTTTCTCTAAGGGAACATATTTAAAAAAAAAAAAAAAAAAAAGAATGAAAATCTTAACCAAGCATTAAATTTTGGTTTCAGATGCCAAAATAAATCAAACTATTTAAGGTCAAAATTAAATAGAGAATGTAACTCAAAAGTTAACTACTTTACAAAAACCTTATAAACTCAGTAGTGAGGAATTGAAATTTCCCTCTAATTCGATATTCATTCCCTGAATATCATATTAAAAGGGTCCCAGCCTGGTGGAGGGAAAATACCTTGGGCCTTGCAGTCAGGCTTAACTCTGCTATAACCAGATATGGTTCTACTATGGATTCTCACAATAAATACTGAGACTGTCTGACTCCCTCTTTGATAGTCTCTAAAATGGAAATAAAACCACCTATGTTACAAGGATATAGAAATAATTAACTGAGGTAACATGTTAGTTTCCTTCCCTGCAATTAAACTTATTTCATTTTTAAGGTTTAGTACTACCAGATGTTGGTTTTAAAAAAAATATTTGAAGAGATGACAGCAAATATCTAAAGTTTCAAATAGTTTTATCTGGCATGTGTGCTCTTCTGACTTATATGAATGACCTACTGATTATTACTAAAAATAAAATAAATTGTGAAATGTCTTAGAACTGCATATGGGGAAAAAAAACACTGAAAGGGCATTCCTTAGAATCCTTACTGGAAGCAGTAATAACGAAATTCGATACTTTTTTTTTTAATGTGTGAATTGTCATTTATATTTTAACCAATTTTATTGTGGTATAATTTACATACAATAAAATGCATCCATTTTAAGAGTATAGTTCAATGAATTTCAAAAATTACACATTCACCTAACCACCACCATCAAGATCTAGAGCATTCCTGTCACCCCCAAAATTCCCTCATGCCCCTTTGTAACCAATCTCTTGTCTCCATCCATATCTAGCCCCAGAAACCACTAAACTATTTCCTGTCCCTACAATTTAGATTTCCCTTTGCCAAAATTTTACAAATTTTGATATTTAATGCAACAGAAGAAAGTTGAATAAACTCAAAATTTATTTTAATAATGAGGATAAAGAGAGTCATTTCACATTTCTAGTTCCAATAATTTCTGGAATAATAAAGATTCCAAATTATGATCCTTTATTTATTTTTTTTTTTACTAATTCCTTAATCCACCAAAACACTAAATTATATACAGAATGGGGGTGGGGAAACTCCACATGAATGTTTTAAATTATGATGGTCAAGTACAATTTTTTAAAAAACACAAAAACCAACATTAAAACTAAGACCATAAAAATATAAAACTATATGGTCGTACATAAGTATGCTATGGTCAAGTTAAGTTTTTAAATTAATATAAAAAACAATATTAAAATAACAATATATAGTAGTACAGAAGTACACTATTACTCCAAGATTTATTTACTTATTTTTAGTATAGGTAGGTATATTTTGCAAAAGAAAATCTAAGAACAGATCATGGATCAAATACTTCTCCAAGTTACTCGATTATGAATGCCATATTATATTTATAATAACACCTCCTTTTAAATGACTCAAGCTGTTTTAAAAGCATTACACCAATAATTCTCCCAATGCTACCTGAGAAAGTTAAATATCTTACTTAATTGAGGCTGTAGACCAAAACATCCAATTCTAATACTAAACATTCTTCTGCATCTCAAGTTCTAGGTACTAGTAAGGTCCACTTTAGACTACATTTTCACTATCAGAACAGGTGAAAAATTAAATATTCAATCAGTCAAGAGAATGTAAGAAATATCTTAATAGTTTAACCAACTAGTATAATCTCTTGGGCACAGGTAACTCAGCACAGTGTGGTCATTCTATGACACAACATGGAAACTATCTATTACATAACTACCCATTAAATTTAGCCAATCTTCCTTGGACTTACTTATAAGCTCAGCCTGCTACAGGTTGTTCTCAACCCAACTTTAGGATGTTCTAGTGTTAGTGTAGGTCATCTTCATCTTATTTCTACTCTCCTTGATTTTCTGTTCTTCAGTTATAGCCTCTCTCTGTGGTCTATGTCCAATTCCTCTTCATTCAGAGGCCTTGCAATCCCACTGATGATTTTGGCTGTCCTTCCCTGAAGTTTTTCTAGGTAGATACCTAGTGATTATGCTAAAACATTAGGTGGTTTAACAATAATTTTCTTGAACTGTAAGTAGAACTAAAATGTTTGTTCCACACAGCAGGGGTTCTCAAATCTGACTGCCCATTACTCCATAATTTATTAAATCAGTCCCTACTGGACTTTCAGAGACCATCTAACCTGATCTTTTGTAATTATAAACAATGCTTCAATGCACATCCCTGTATGTGTAAATATATATATCATGCATACATCATGAATACAGACATATCTGTAAAAATGACTAGAGAAGAACTTGCTAGGTCAAGAGGCCATATTCTTTTTTTAAAAAGAACTATTTTTTATTGTTAATTTTCAATGTTGTGTTAGTTTCAGGTATACAGCAAGGTGATTCAGTTAAACATACATACATATATATATGTATATAAGTTCTTCTTCAGATTATTTTCCTTAATAGGTTACTACAAGCTACTGAATATAGTTCCCTGTGCTATATATTAGGTCCTTGTTGTTCATCTATTTTATACATAGTAGTGTGTATATGTTAATCCCAAACTCCTAATTTATCTCTCCCCCCTTTTGCCTTTGGTAACCATAAGTTTGTTTTCTATGTCTGTGAGTCTATTTCTGTTTTGCAAATAAGTCCGTTTGCATTTTTTTTAGATTCCACATATAAGTGATATCATATGATATTTGTCTTTCTCTGTCTGACTTATTTCACTTAATATGATAATCTCTAGGTCCATCCAAAAGAGCTATATTCTTAATTCTGAATGATATGCTATCATATATGATAAACCATTGTCAATAGCCCTCAAAAATCATACTCTATCACCCTGAATACCTGAAAATCTCTGCATTTCAGGTTAGTTATTAAAGTCATTCCAAAGTCTTTGAAAAGGAATCATTTTGGGATATTTTAAGCAGCCCCAAGAGTCACAGACTAGAAAGTCCCTTAGAGATCAACTAATCCAACCAGGCCCGAGGTTTTATTATTGAGGAAAATGAGGTCAGCAGAGTTTAAGAGACTAAACTACATCTGGACAGGATTAGAACCCCAGGCTTTCTGCCCTTGACACTAGCTCTTGACCTTGACACTATGTCAGGGCAGCTCACTTGCACAGAACAAAGTTATTATACTCTTTGTGCCCAAACCACCTTGGATGATACACACAAAGTTATCAATTAACTATCAATTGACAGTTCATGTTGCAGGTGACACATGTAGATAGCAGTCCTCAACATACGTACTGCGTATATATATATGCAACCCAAGAACCTGGGTGCTGTAAGTACAGTTGGAAGCTCAGACAAGGAAGTACACTGGGTCCTAAAGAGAGTAAGATGGAAAAACTGAGCAGTATTTACGCATAATCTAAAATAGAGCTTAAAAACTCAATTGTAACACAAATCATAATCTTTAAGTTCAAATTTTTCAAAAGGTCCCATTTAGATCCTGAATTCACCTTCTGCCTACTTTAAACTCATCACTTGGTATATGCAGAAGATGTAGCTCTTACTACAATATTTATCTGTATATACTTCCTCCCTGGCATGAATAGGTTTGCTTAATTTAAAACTTATCTACATTTAGTTAAATACACAAAGACTAGCATCCGCTCAAATTAACTGGCATAATTTACTGAAAAATTCAAACAAAAATAAATTTGTAGAAGGAAAAAACAGAAATGTGAGGCGTAATGATTTGTTGGTACAAATTATGTTTCAGCTTAAAGTTCTTAACCCAACCTGAAAATAGATTCTAGAAGGTGTACTCATGGCAGATGTGAAATAATTACTCAATTAACAAAACCCAAATTCCAAATCTATCATATTTTTTAAATGGCTGATGAAATTCACCACAAGTCTGTGCAGTGCTTAAACTTGATTAATTTTTGTATTTGAGCCAAAAGAGCAAATATGAATAATGTTAACTTGGGCAAAACCATAGAAAGTACATACAAACACTACACTTCTTAAATAACAGCTGATTTTTTTTTAAATCACTCTTCTAATTTGAGACTATCCCTTTGAAAACACGATGGGGATGAAGATTTTTTTGAAGGCGTTTTAAAGCAAGATTAACTGTTGCTTTAAGTCTTGACATTTCGCAATTAATAACCCTAAAGCTTAATGAGGCACAACAGATTTAAGAATTGAAGATTTTTAATGAAAACGGAAATTAAGGACAGTTTGGTGCAATACATTGTCACCAAAATAATCTGTTCCAAGAATAATTGAGTCTCTACATGTAAAAAATACAAACTATCTAAAAGAATTTCCCCTTAAAATCTCAGTTCAAACTTTTAGAAGAAGGTCAGGGTAAACTCTGATGAAGGTATGAAAGTCCGCTTTTTAAGTAAATTTTGAACTTGCAATTAAGGCCTAAAAATATATATATAATTTTAATTTATGTATATGTATATATATATATAATTTTAAAATATGCTTATAGTATTTTAGGATACACAAATTATTTTTCAAATCACACCTAGAACATGTGCAATGCACCACCTGTTAGTAATGGCCACATGCCACAAGTTTAAAAAAGGGCAGAGACGCATAAGTGGAATAAACTGTGAACACCAACTATGTTAATTCTCCTTACTTTCATAGGAACTTGTTACAAAGTTGTTGAAAATCAAATAAACATGGTGAATACATATATGGTCTATACTTAAAATGATTATTGTATCCTAGATTTTCCACATTCTAAAACAAAGCTTTTTACATTTCACGTGTTGAATATTAATGCCTTGAAAGTCTATATTTAATAGGTGAAAATCACATATGGTTTGTCCATCTTTTTTCATACATCCTCATCCAGGGTTGAAAGCAGAGCCAAGGCAATAAGACTAAGAATCTAGAATATCTGTGAACCTTAAGGAGGTGTCCTTGATGCTTCATAACCCATACAAACATATTTAAATTAGAACAATGCAGCTATGCAATTAAAATGTGAACTAGAAAAACAAAGCAGGCTTCTAATCTATTCATTACCAGATGGGTAGTAAAAGTAAAATTGGTTTTTATTCCTGATAATAAATCTATTTAAGGATTTGAAAGTCACTTGTATAATTTAAAAGGAAAGCTTGTCATAACTTTGTGATATCCCTTGATATCACATTGAAGTTTAATGCTCAAATTCTGCTTTTTTTAAAAATAGGACGATGCTAATGCTTCAAGCTAAAATGAGGAAGAATAGAGAAAATCTTAAAGCTGAATATCATAATATGCAAAATTGACTAGAATTATGTAAATCTAGGTAACAGAATAACTCAACTAGTAAAGATTCTCTCAAAGTGAAAAAAGTGTTCCAAGTAAAAGAACACTTCAGTTAATTAAAGGCATAAAGTCCTTTTGAATATTCAATTATTCTTCTTTAACTGTTCTGAAAAAATAAGGTGGCTCCGTATCTACACTAATAACCTACTCATTCTCTTTTCTAAAACTCGTGACTCCTTAGTCTGGCCTGAAAACAAATGAACAAACAAACAAAAACCTAGACTTTTAATAGCAGATGACTGCAGAGGGGCCATTTTCACCTTGCAGATAGATCTGTGTTATTCTGGTGTGTAAAGCAGACCATTAGCACAAAGTCATTTCCAGTCTCAGTGTGTACAATCCACAAGGTGCACTTAACCCTAAAACCCATGTTGCATAAACTGCTCTGCTTCCACTTCTAATGACCTTGCAAATCACTCAGTGTTATTGCTTGACTCGAACCCGTGAATAAGCCAAACAACTTGATGACAAAGTTTTAATCTCCCCTCTCCTCGAGGTTTATAAAAGTCAACATGACATTGGCTTGGAAGAAACTGAGAAAGAACATTCAATGGAAAAGGGAAGGGCGTGATTTGACGTTTATAAATGATATATTTTAAAAATGCTTAAGGAAATAAAAGAAAATGACTTACAAAATCTACACCTGGTTTCAAGGCAGATGACTCAAAGAGGAAATGAGATTGCTCCAGTGGTACACACTTTAGTCCCATGTTATTAGCGACCAACAAACGTTTCCTCCTGTCCTAACTTCACTGCACAGTATTCAATTAAAACTTACTTTCAGATCAAAAAGTTGGTGAGCATACCATCCACTGCTGGACTCACACTCTTAGGACTTATTATAAGTTGCCTGTAAGTAAGTCAGACCATGCCATGATATCCAAAACATAATGTTTTTTAAAGTGACATTTGTTTAATCTATGACATATTTGTTTTTTTTTTAAATCTGATGTCCACAGGGTTAAGTTTATCTTGCTTTCCCCTTAACTTCAAACACGTGAAGTAGCACTTTTCTCCTTCTTCCCCATTCAGTCTAACCTCTTCAATAAACCCCATTTTAAAAGAAGAAACAATAAATGAAGTGACAGGAGGTGAAAGAATGAGTGTGCGCCCCCAGAATAAAGGGCGGTTTTATAACAGGAGGTACTTTTGTTAGCAAGTGACTGGCAGGTCTCCTCCCCCAAGTTAGGAGAAATTCCATCCACTCCCCAAAAGTGCAGAGGCCAAAATGTCTAACAGTTTTGAAACCCCCGAGTCAGGAGAGAGAATGGGGGTGGGGGAGGGGGCGGACTGGCGAATGGGGGAAGGGGAAAGAAAAAGACCAGCTGGAGATGATAAGAACAAAAGGAGAAACCCAAGAAAGGAGAAAGGAACGGCGGGACCCGGGCGGCCCGGGAGCCAGTGGGAGGGAGAAAGCCGGAAAGTAGGAGAGCTGGACCCGGGGGAGGAGAGCGCGGAGCCGGCGCACCATGGACAGGGCTCGGCGCAGCCGCGGCCCACACCCCTCTAGGGGGTGGCGGGAGGGAGTGTGAGAGACCGCGGGCGCCAGCCCGATCCAGCCCCCGGCGCCCGCGGCCGGAGCGCGCCAGGCCCTGACTCACGCAGACCACAGAGAGGGGCGATCCGCACCATCTGTCCCTGCCCCGGTCGCCCCGGTCGCAGCGGCACTTGCAAGCCGCGCCCGCACTTTTTGGAGCGGCCACCGGCCGGCCACCCCTAGCCGTCGGCGGTGCGCTGGGGGCCCTTCGGGCGGATTCCCCTGAAGATCCTGCCTTAAAGTGAAGGCGGACACGCCCCTCTCCCGCAGCTGCTTGGGGCTCCCGCCGCCCGCGGGGGCAGACTCGCGACCTCCGCCCGGACCCCGCCCAGCGCGGGTGTCGCAGCCGCGGCGCGTGGCGTCGCTCCACAAGACCCGACTGGCCAGCCGGGAGGGGCCTCGGTACATCCTCCGGGCGGACGCCGCGGGAAAGTTGGGCGCTCGGCCGGGCTGGGGATCCGCGGCGCGGAGTGGGGAGGGAGGCTGCGAGCAGCCTGCAGCAGGTGCTTCCTGCCGCGGAGGAGCCTCCCGGCACCGACTGCAGGGAAAGGCTGTCTGGCGCTCTCCCGAAGGCGTGAAAAGTGCGGAAGCTCCCGGTAAAGGCGCCCCCAGGACGCACGCAGGGCAGAGGCAGCCGGACAGGAGAAGAATAATAGCCGAGTAACGGAACTTCTCCCCGCCCGGCGGGATAAGGGGCGTGCGGGGCCAGGGGCTGGGTGCGGAGGCGCCGACCCGCGTAGACTCTTCGGGGCTAGGGGGCGAGGTTTTCTTTTCAGGTAGGACCGACACAAAAAAAAATTGTGAGGGCAGGAAAACAAAAATAAGAAGCAACTCTAAGCTGCGGTAAAGACAATAGGACGCTGGAGCCCTCGGGCACCGGGAGGCGCGCGGGTGCCAGGGTGAGGTGGGGTGGAAGCAAGTCCCGTAACTAAGATACCAGAGTGAGAATTCCTACTGCAAACTCGCGACCCATCCCTGCAGAAATAAACAAACAAACAAAAAATGGAGCAAAGTTCAATGCTAAGCGCGAGAAGCGCAGAAAACTGCAAAACCGGAGTGTTATCCTACCTCACCTTTCTGCTGCCAAGGGACACCCCCCGCCCCGCGAGCTCGCCTGACCCCGCAGGAGCAGAGGGGGCCCACGACCGGCCCCTTTGGGACCCGCCAAGAGAGGCGCGGGAGACCGGCTGGCTCCGGTAGCCCTGCCCTTGCACCCTGCCCAAGCCTAGTGTCTGCGCAGCTCTCGGCCGCGCGGTGCGGCAACTCCCTTCCCGGGTGCGCAGCCGGGCCCCGCAGCGGCGCGGGGAACAAAGGGACCCGGCGCCGCCCGCCCCACCCCGCCCGCGGCCCGGCCCGCGGGGACCGCCGCGTACCTGAAGCAGGGCCGCCAGCAGCGGCAGCAGGGTCCGCGGCGCTCCCACTATCCGGCACATGGAGGCGGAGAGGGGCCGAGCGAGGAGCCGGAGGCGGCGGCGGCGGCGGCGGCAGCAGCGGCGGCAGCACCAACAGCAGCGCGGAGAGACGGCTCCAGGCAGTTTCCACCCCCTTCCCTTCCCTCCCCACCCCACCCCCTTCGCCGCTGCTCCCCGCTCCCCGCCAATGGAGAGAGAGCTGATGACAAATAGCGGGCCGCGGAGTCCGCGGGACTCGCAACGCGAGTAATAAAACAGACCGAGAGATCAAGGAGCTGGGGAGGGGGCGGGGTAAAAGGCGGGCGTGCGCGTGAGGGTGTCAGTGTGAGTGTGTGTGGGGGGGAGAGGGCCGCGGTGGCAGCGCCGGCTGCTCTGCTCTGCCCAAAGCGCAGCGGAAGCCAAGAGGGATGCAGGCGGCGGGGACCTTGGCCGGTGGAGGATGCGGAGG